>NC_000071.6:87704704-88411370 GCF_000001635.26 Mus musculus | reverse complement strand
TTTTGGTTTGTTGAATGATTACTTTCTTGGTTGTTCTAGGGCGTGATTTCCGTCCTTGTATTGCTTCTTTTCTGTTATTATCCTTTGAAGGGCTGGATTCGTGGAAAGATATTGTGTGAACTTGGTTTTGTCGTGGAATACTTTGGTTTCTCCATCTATGGTAATTGAGAGTTTGGCCGGGTATAGTAGCCTGGGCTGGCATTTGTGTTCTCTTAGTGTCTGTATAACATCTGTCCAGGCTCTTCTGGCTTTCATAGTCTCTGGTGAAAAGTCTGGTGTAATTCTGATAGGCCTTCCTTTATATGTTACTTGACCTTTCTCCCTTACTGCTTTTAATATTCTATCTTTATTTAGTGCATTTGTTGTTCTGATTATTATGTGTCGGGAGGAATTTCTTTTCTGGTCCAGTCTATTTGGAGTTCTGTATGCTTCTTGTATGATCATGGGCATCTCTTTTTTTATGTTTGGGAAGTTTTCTTCTATTATTTTGTTGAAGATATTAGCTGGCCCTTTAAGTTGAAAATCTTCATTCTCATCAATTCCTATTATCCGTAGGTTTGGTCTTCTCATTGTGTCCTGGATTACCTGGATGTTTTGAGTTAGGATCCTTTTGCATTTTGTATTTTCTTTGACTGTTGTGTCGATGTTCTCTATGGAATCTTCTGCACCTGAGATTCTCTCTTCCATTTCTTGTATTCTGTTGCTGATGCTCGCATCTATGGTTCCAGATCTCTTTCCTAGGGTTTCTATCTCCAGCGTTGCCTCACTTTGGGTTTTCTTTATTGTGTCTACTTCCCCTTTTAGTTCTAGTATGGTTTTGTTCATTTCCATCACCTGTTTGGCTGTGTTTTCCTGCTTTTCTTTAAGAGCCTGTAACTCTTTAGCAGTGCTCTCCTGTAAATCTTTAAGTGACTTATGAAAGTCCTTCTTGATGTCCTCTATCAACATCATGAGAAATGTTTTTAAATCTGGGTCTAGATTTTCGGTTGTGTTGGGGTGCCCAGGACTAGGTGGGGTGGGAGTGCTGCGTTCTGATGATGGTGAGTGGTCTTGATTTCTGTTAGTAGGATTCTTACGTTTGCCTTTCGCCATCTGGTAATCTCTGAAGCTAGCTGTTTTAGTTGTCACTGTTAAGAGCTTGTTCTTCAGGTGACTCTGTTAGCCTCTATGAGCAGACCTGGAGGGTAGCACTCTCCTTAGTTTCAGTGGGCAGAGTATTCTCTGCAGGCAAGCTCTCTTCTTGCAAGGCAGGTACCCAGATATCTGGTGTTCGAACCAGACTCCTGGCAGAAGTTGTGTTCCACTCACTAGAGGTCTTAGGATCACGTGTGGAATCCTGTGTGGGCCCTTGCGGGTGTCAGGCGACTCAGCTGGCAAGGTAGCCGGGGCTCGAGTGGAGTGGAAGGGGTTTGTGCCCCAGATCAAGCCCGGGTAGCCTGCTTCCCTATGTACCGCAGTCTCAAGTTCCACGCGATTGGATTGGGGTAGGCGCTGTGTTCCACTCACCAGAGGTCTTAGGGTCCCGTGGGGAGTCCCGTGTGGGTCCTTGCGGGTGTTGGGCAAGACTCTGCTGTCAAGGTAGCCCGGGGCTCGAGTCTCGAGTCGAGCGGAAGGGACTTGTGCCCCAGATCAGGCCCGGGTAGCCTGCTTCCCTATGTACCGCAGTCTCAAGTTCCGCGTGATTGGATTGGGGCAGGCACTGTGATCCACTCACCAGAGGTCTTAGGGTCCCGTGGGGAGTCCCGTGTGGACCCTTGCGGGTGTTGGGCAAGACTGTGCTGGCAAGGTAGCCCGGGGCTCGAGTCTCGAGTCGAGCGGAAGGGCGGTTAATTCTTTGAATAGTTCTTCTTGTTTCCACTTGGTTGATTTCACCCCTGAGTTTGATTATTTCCTGCCGTCTACTCCTCTTGGGTGAATTTGCTTCCTTTTTTTCTAGAGCTTTTAGATGTGTTGTCAAGCTGCTAGTATGTGCTCTCTCCCGTTTCTTCTTGGAGGCACTCAGAGCTATGAGTTTCCCTCTTAGAAATGCTTTCATTGTGTCCCATAGGTTTGGGTATGTTGTGGCTTAATTTTCTTTAAACTCTAAAAAGTCTTTAATTTCTTTCTTTATTCCTTCCTTGACCAAGGTATCATTGAGAAGAGTGTTGTTCAGTTTCCACGTGAATGTTGGCTTTCCATTATTTATGTTGTTATTGAAGATCAGCCTTAGGCCATGGTGGTCTGATAGGATACATGGGATAATTTCAATATTTTTCTATCTGTTGAGGCCTGTTTTGTGACCAATTATATGGTCAGTTTTGGAGAAGTTCCCGTGAGGTGCTGAGAAGAAGGTATATCCTTTTGTTTTAGGATAGAATGTTCTGTAGATATCTGTCAGATCCATTTGTTTCATAACTTCTGTTAGTTTCACTGTGTCCCTGTTTAGTTTCTGTTTCCACAATCTGTCCATTGATGAAATTGGTGTGTTGAAGTTTCCCACTATTATTGTGTGAGGTGCAATGTGTGCTTTGAGCTTTACTAAAGTGTCTTTAATGAATGTGGCTGCCTTTGCATTTGGAGCGTAGATATTCAGAATTGAGAGTTCCTCTTGGAGGATTTTACCTTTGATGAGTATGAAGTGTCCCTCCTTGTCTTTTTTGATAACTTTGGGTTGGAAGTCGATTTTATCCCATATTAGAATGGCTACTCCAGCTTGTTTCTTTAGACCATTTGCTTGGAAAATTGTTTTCCAGCCTTTCACTCTGAGGTAGTGTCTGTCTTTTTCCCTGAGATGGGTTTCCTGTATGCAGCAGAATGTTGGGTCCTGTTTGTGTAGCCAGTCTGTTAGTCTATGTCTTTTTATTGGGGAATTGAGTCCATTGATATTGAGAGATATTAAGGAAAAGTAATTGTTGCTTCCTTTTATTTTTGTTGTTAGAGTTGGCATTCTGTTCTTGTGGCTGTCTTCTTTTTGGTTTGTTGAGGGATTACTTTCTTGCTTGTTCTAGGGCATGATTTCCTTCCTTGTATTGCTTCTTTTCTTATCCTTTTATTATCCTTTGAAGGGCTGGATTCGTGGAAAGATAATGTGTGAATTTGGTTTTGTCGTGGAATACTTTAGTTTCTCCATCTATGGTAATTGAGAGTTTGGCCGGGTATAGTAGCCTGGGCTGGCATTTGTGTTCTCTTAGTGTCTGTATAACATCTGTCCAGGCTCTTCTGGCTTTCATAGTCTCTGGTGAAAAGTCTGGTATAATTCTGATAGGCCTTCCTTTATATGTTACTTGACCTTTCTCCCTTACTGCTTTTAATATTCTATCTTTATTTAGTGCATTTGTTGTTCTGATTATTATGTGTCAGGAGGAATTTCTTTTCTGGTCCAGTCTATTTGGAGTTCTGTAGGCTTCTTGTATGATCATGGGCATCTCTTTCTTTATGTTGGGAAGTTTTCTTCTATTATTTTGTTGAAGATATTAGCTGGCCCTTTAAGTTGAAAATCTTCATTCTCATCTACTCCTATTATCTGTAGGTTTGGTCTTCTCATTGTGTCCTGGATTTCCTGGATGTTTTGAGTTAGGATCTTTTTGCGTTTTGTATTTTCTTTGATTGTTGTGCCGATGTTCTCTATGGAATCTTCTGCACCTGAGATTCTCTCTTCCAGCTCTTGTATTCTCTTGCTGATGCTCGCGTTTATGGTTCCAGATTTCTTTCCTAGGGTTTCTATCTCCAGCGTTGCCTCACTTTGGGTTTTCTTTATTGTGTCTACTTCCCTTTTTAGGTCTAGTATGGTTTTGTTCATTTCTATCACCTGTTTGTGTTTTCTTGTTTTTCTATAAGGACTTCTACCTGTTTGGTTGTGTTTTCCTGCTTTTCTTTAAGGACTTGTAACTCTTTAGCAGTGTTCTCCTGTATTTCTTTAAGTGAGTTATTAAAGTTCTTCTTGATGTCCTCTACCATCATCATGAGATATGCTTTTAAATCCGGGTCTAGCTTTTTGGTTGTGTTGGGGTGCCCAGGACTAGGTGGCATGGGAGTGCTGCGTTATGATGATGGTGAGTGGTCTTGATTTCTGTTAGTAGGATTCTTATGTTTACCTTTCACCATCTGGTATTCTCTGGAGCTGTGCAGGATACACTTGGCGGGGTCCTGGAACCAAGGTGTCTGTGCAGGGTACACTCGGCAGGGTCCCGGAACTAAGATATCTGCTGCCAATGCTTAGGCAAAGCGCTCCCGCGCCGGGCAAATCCCAATCCTCAGAATTCTTAAGATCGCGTGGCTGGTGTTGTGGGTATCTGGCGGTAGTCAGACGACTGTGCGCCCTCGTAATTGTCTTTTAAAAATTGATAAATCATTGATAAAACTAAAAAATTGGAAAAACTACTAATATATCATAATTCTATAAAATTATACATGCATAAATGAATACAAAGTGATTGAGAAGAAATATACAGAAACTGCATTAATCTTTGTTAGAATTATTAGGGTTTATAATCTGGATATACTCTTTTTGTCCAAATTTTATTTTGTCACTTTTTAATTTTAAGGTTAGAATATGAAGTAATGGTAGCATTTTCATATTATATTTCACTGTCTGTGCTTTTTTGTTTTTAGTACCATATATTCTTTTTTTCTTAATTTTTTCATTATTTAAATGCAATTTATACATCAAATATAATAATATTGAGTATTTTGAGAATCAAATAATACATAAAAATTGTTCAACTTCTATATTCATATCCTTTCATACCCTAAAAATATTACTAACGAATATTTAATACTATCCATAATTGAGAATCCTATATCTAATGTTAAATACTAAATTGTTTTAAAACATACAAAATATTCTTTGGGAGTTAAGCATACTAAAGGAGCATAAGATATTAAAAATGAATCATTAAGAAATATATTCAAAAGGTCTATGATACCACCTGACATAGTGAGAGAACATTTAAAATGCATTACATGTCTTTGTACATTGTCTAACAATCAGTTTACTTAAAAAAGATCATCAGTGTTTCTAGGAGAGAAATTATTTTATAAGTATATTTTAAAAATTTCAAAATAGCAAAAACTCTTTGAAGTTAAACATTAAGAAATGCTAATTTCAATCACAGTGAGAAAATTATCAGTAATATTTCTATGATGTTTGTAGAACATGATTTTAATATTTTCAACCGTTAGTATTCAACAAACAGAATAATTATTTTAAGATTTATTTCATTGTTATGTTTCCCTTTTTATTTCTGATTTTATTCATTTGGATACTGTCTCTGTGCCCTCTGGTTAGTCTGGATAAAGGTTTATCTATCTTGTTGATTTTCTCAAAGAATTTGCTCCTAGTTTTGTTGATTTTTTTTTTTTGTATAGTTCTTTTTGTTTCTATTTGGTTGATTTCATCCTTAAGTTTTATTATTTTTTGCTGTCAACTCCTCTTGGGTAAATTTGTTTCTTTTTGTTCTAGAGCTTTCAGGTGTGCTGTCAAGCTGTTAGTGTAAGCTCTCCAGTTTCTTTTTGGAGACACTTAGAACTATGAGTTTTCCTCTTAGCACTGATTTCATTGTGTTCCATAAGTTTGGGTATGCTGTGTCCTCATTTTCATTACATTCTAAAAAGCCTTTAATTTCTTTCTTTATTTCTTCCTTGACCAAGTTATTATTGAGTAGAGTGTTGTTCAACTTCCATGTATATGTGTGCTTTCAGTTGTTTTTGTTGGAATTTAAGACCAGCCTTAGTCCATGATGATCTGATAGGGTGCATGAGATTATTTCAATCTTCTTGTATCTGCTGAGGCCTGTTTTGTGACAAATTATATAGGTCAGTTTTGGAGATGATACCGTGAGGTGCTCAGAAGAAGGTATATTCTTTTGCTTTAGGATGAAATGTTCTATAAATATCTGTTAGATTCATTTGGTTCATAATTTCTGTTAGTTCACTGTTTATATTCCTCTGTTTAGTTCTGTTTCCACGATCTGTTCATTGCTGAGAGAGGGGTGTTGAAGTCTCCCACTATTATTGTGTAGGGTGCGATGTGTGCTTTGAGCTTTAGTAAAGTTTCTTTCTTTCTTTCTTTCTTTCTTTCTTTCTTTCTTTCTTTCTTTCTTTCTTTCTTTCTCTCTTTCTTCCTTCCTTCCTTCCTTCCTTCCTTCCTTCCTTCCTTCCTTCCTTTCTTTCTTTCTTTCTTTCTTTCTTTCTTTCTTTCTTTCTTTCTTTCTTTCTTTCTTTCTTTCTTTCTTTCTTTCTTTCTTTCTTTCTTTTGTGGTTTTCCGAGACAGGGTTTCTCTGTGTAGCCCTGGCTGTCCTGGAACTCACTTTGTAGACCAGGCTGGCCTCGAACTCAGAAATCCGTCTGCCTTTGCCTCCTGAGTGCTGGGATTAAAGGCATGCAGCACCATGCCTGGCTGTAAAGTTTCTTTTATGGATGTGGGTGACCTTGCATTTGGAATATGGATGTTCAAAACTGAGAGTTCATCTTGGTAGATTTTTCCTTTTGACCAGTATGAAGTGTCCTTCCTTCCTTATTTATTTTTTTAAAATAACTTTTGGTTGAAAGTTGATTTTATTCAATATTAGAATGGATTTCTTGGAAACATTTGCTTGGAAAATCATTTTCCAGTCTTTTACCCTGAGGTAGTGTCTGTTTTTGTCACTGAGGTGCGTTTCCTGTATGCAGCAAAATGCTAGGTCCTGATTATGTATCTAGCCTATTAGTCTATGCCTTTTTTGGGGAATTAAGTCCATTGATGTTAAGGAAAAGTGATTGTTACTTCCTGTTATTTTTGTTGCTAGAGGTGGCATTATGTTTGTGTGCCTACCTTCTTTTGGGTTTGTTGAAAGATGACTTTCTTACTTTTTCTAGGGTGTAGTTTCCCTCCTTGTGTTGGTGTTTTCCATCTATTATCCTTTTAAGGGTTGGATTTATGGAAATATATTGTGTAAATTTGGTTTTGTCATGGAATATCCTGGTTTCTCAATCTATGGTAATTGAGAGTTTTGCTGGGTATAGTAGCCTGGGCTGGTGTTTGTGTTCTCTTAGGGTCTCTATGACATCTGCCCAGGATCTTCTAGCTTTCATTATCTCTGGTGAGATGTCTGGTGTAATTCTGATAGGTCTGCCTTTATATGTTACTTGGCCTTTTCCCCTTACTGCTTTTAATATTCTTTCTTTGTTTAGTGCATTTGGTGTTTTGGCTATTTTGTGACAGGAGGAATTTCTTTTCTGGTCCAGCCTATTTGGAGTTCTGCAAGCTTCATGTATGTTCATGGGCATCTCTTTCTTTAGGTTAGGGAAGTTTTCTTCTATAATTTTGTTGAAGATATTTACTGGCCCTTTAAGTTGGGAATCTCACTCTCTTCTATACCTATTATCCTTAGGTTTGTTCTTCTCATGGTGTCCTGGATTTCCTGGATGTCTTGGGTTAGGAGTTTCTTGCTATTTGCATTTTCTTGGACTGTAGTGTCAATGTTTTCTATGGTATCTTCTGCACCTGAGATTCTCTCTTCTATCTCTTGTATTCTGTTGATGATGCTTGCATCTATGACTCCTGATCTCTTTCCTAGGTTTTCTAACTCCAGGGTTGTGTCCTCCTGTGATTTCTTTATCGTTCCTATTTCCAATTTTAGAACTTGAATGATTTTGTTCATTTCCTTTGCCTGTTTGATTGTGTTTTCCTGTAATTTTTTAAAGGGATGTTTGTGTTTCCTCTTTAAGGGCTTCTAGCTGTTTACCTGTGTTTTCCTGTATTTCTTTAAGGGAATTATGTTCTTTGTAATGTCATCTATCATCATCATGAGAAGTGATTTTAGATATGAATGTTGCTTTTCCAGTATGATTGTGTATCCAGGACTTGCAATGGTGGGAGAATTGGGTTCTGATGATGCCAAGTAAACTGGGTTTCTGTGGTTCATGTTCTTATTCTTGTCTCCTGCCATCTGGTTATCTCTAGTGCTACCTGCCCTGGCTATATCTGACTGGGGCATATCCTTCCTATGATCTTGGTTGTATCAGAACTCCTCAGAGTTTAGCTGTCTCTGTGATCCTGTGATTCTGGGATCCTGTGTTCCTGAGATCCAGGGTGTGTCAGAGTTCCTGGGAGTCAAGCAGCCTCGGGAACAATGGGATCCTGGTGTGACCAAGCTCCTGGGATCCTGCGACCCTGTGGTCCTCGGTTTGTTAGAGCACCTTGGAGTGGAGCTTTTTCTAGTTGTTGTGGGACTGGTTGCGGGGTTAGAGCTTAAGGTCTGCTCAGGGCACCTCTGATCCTATGATTCTGGGCTTGTTAGAGTGTCTGGGAGTGGAGCTTCCTCTGAGTGTTTTGTGACTGGCTGTAGAATTTACACCCAAGGTCTGCTCAGGGCACCGGCCTAGACTGGGTGGAACCAGTGCCACTGGTTTGGTCAAGTTCCTGGGTGCCGGGTCCCAGTTACTTCTGGTGTTGGGGTAGATGTTCCTCTGATCCTAGGCGTGTTAGAGCGCTTGGGAGTGGAGCTTCCTCTCAGTGAATTTTTAAAAAAAAATATTTGACTAAAGTACCGGCATTGGTTGGAAGGGACATCCCCAGGCTGGAACCTGCAGTCTTCCTATTGGCTGGTTATTACTGTGTAATGAGTTTCTTTATGTCATTTTTGTGCACTGTAAGTTAGTGCCATATTAAAAAAATCTCTAAGGATTTATTTTATTTTAAAAATAAAAACATTAGGCATAATTTGAAATATAATATAGTCTGATGTGTTGGTAATGTTTATATGGTAAAATAAATTAGAATAAGCTCCTTTAGACATTTAGGAATGTTTTCAATTTTAGATAATCTGCCCATGAATCTATAATTTCTCCTGATTTTAAAGTAGAATAAAATCTCTTGCTAGTGAGATGCCTCAGCAGGTCAAGGTGCCTGAGGGGACAGTATGACAAGAAAAATTTAATTTCTAGAACCCATGACTGGAGGGGAGAGTGATTTCTCTGAAGTTTTCCTCTGACCTTTACCTGACCTTCTTGTGGCCTGGGTGCACCCACCTACCTACCTACCCACCTACCTCTGCTATACACAAAAAATAGCTATAATGTAATAAAAAGATTATCCCGCTAATCTCAGAGTGGAATCAATCTTCTGTTTTGAAAAGTCCCCTCTTTTCTTTCAGACCTCTTTAAGAGAACCCCAGTGTGGAAGCCTTTCGGCATAGAAGAGGATGGAATGGCAGACATGAGGTCAGAATGCAAGGATGATGGGAATCTGATGATAAAGTTCTGGGAACTTTTATCCTAAGGTTTACCATTTGCAGTACATTTAATTGCATTCATTATTATTAAGCTGATTAATAACGATCATAGTTACACGAGACTCTCCCTCATGAATTTAATGCATTTATTTAGTAATTTATAACACCCTCTGGATGACCTGTTGACAGGCCATCTGAGCAGATGCTGTCGTTATAAAGATGAGTAAGCATGGTCTTACTTGGGGCTACCAGAGTATGAGAAAATTAGGCATGGAAAATATCTTGTTTGGTTTATCAGGTGTTGCAGTAGATAGATGTGCCAACAACTAGACCCCCATATAAAGCTTAAAGGTTAATTTATTCAACCAGAATCTATTGAGAATGAACTATATGTAAAATGTAGCGTAAGATCATGGCAAATAATTTTGCTTCTAGAGACATACAGCATAGTTGATGATGTAATTATGCATATACACGTTCACACCCTAGTTCAAAGCAGTGTGAAATTAGGTGTTAATTACTATGGCAAGTAGAGCCATGTTTTTTAGAGGCCCTTTCAGGGTCCTTCAGAGAGGAGAGTTTCATAGACAGGACTAAATAAAACCTATTTGTAAGGCATGGAGAAGCTAAGACTGAAGAAGGATCGAAAAAAAGTGAAAAAAAATTTGGTCCTTTTTGACCCAAAGTCACTCTTTTCATAACATTTCAAAACATTTTCTCCCCTAAAACTAAATCCTGGTATAACCCACCACGTAATGCATATATTACAAAACTAAATTGTATTTAGTGCAGTTTAGAAGAGAATGAAAGGTTTCATAAAATGCATATTTCAATCCGTAATGCTTGAACAGCAGGTGGTCAAGGTTATAGCCAGACATTTGCACTGAACAAAGTTAGACAGAATCAAGAAGCAAATTATACACTGGGCTGAAAGATCAGAGGTGCAGCAGAGACTAGGAAAAAGCCCAACCAACAGACTGCTACTACAGTAAATAAGGGCAGGCTGGAGCAGGCTCGGAATAATGAAAGATGAAATGACCTGACCTGTAAGGATACCATGTCTAGACAGATTATAGATTGCAGGAGGGCGAAAATGAGGAAGTAAGGACATCTTACAAAGAACTGGGTCTTATTTTGTGAACATGTGTTTAAATAATTCCCTGTGTTCTGAGGGATGGAGGTGAGACGGTATTCCAGAAAGCTCCTTTTAGCTTGAAACCACATGTTGAAGAGTACTATTCTGACTCTGATACCTGAGAGAACGACGGAAACTTTATTTTTTTGAAAGTTAGCAGGGAGTTACAGAGCTTTGGGACAAAGAAAGTTCAGTAAAGAGAAATTTCATGTTAGATGTGCAAATTATAGCTTCAAAAAGGTAGAAAATGTGAGATAAAAAAACCAATGGACAATTACAAATAACTTCAAATTATAAATTTCACACATCACAAATTTAAGCCAATAGGTTTATTAATAATATGATGAGGGTTCTGCATTTTTACGGATATCAAGGAACACTAACAGTGTCTCTAGTTTTGCTAAGAAATGTCTGCCTGAGTACATCAGGCAACGGAACGAACAAGCTAGGACTAGAGAGTTTGCTGAGATTCTTGTCTAGGGAAATCTTGAAGTTTTCTAATGATATGAACCTAAGCCATTTCTAAGATAAAAATACACATTTACCTGATTTCTCTGGAGACAGTTGATCACATTTATCTGCGACTTCTCAAGTTTTGGATCAGTTTTCTCCTTTAGTGTCAGGTCTTTACTGAATATAGACTCTAGTAGTTTATGGAAACTGGAAGTTGAATTATTGCAGTGCTTTTCACAGTGTTGTGGAAAGGTGCTTCCTGTTGCTTATGGATGCATAAGCTATCTTCATACCATGTGCCCTTTCATGGCAGAGACTTACTCCTTTTTCTTTCAGTATAGTGCTAAGAAATTTATTTTTCATGAAGAAAACTATAGGGTATGTCAAGAAAAATGATTTCATCTTATTTCTTTTGCATGGTCTATCATATAACATGTATATGATAGACGTCTTTGGATTGGTCGAGGGACAGACTAAGGTTTAGATTTGGTGGCTGCTGTGCTGGTTCGTTCTTGGCCTTTCACTCTTTCACTGGCCAGGTTTTGTTGGCAGATATTTCTGGCCAGCAGGGGGCGTCCAAGGTCCATCTTTCGATCAAGGAACGACCAAAAAAAAAAATCTGGCAGAGGCAACTGCTAGAGAAATACACTTTCAGGAAAGGGGAAATTGAACTTGGCAAGAGGGCTTGCTTTAAACCTTTAAATAAAGTATTGATTTCTGTAATGCTAATTTTTATACCATGTGAGTAGTATATTAAAGTCCTGGCTTTTACTTCTTTGTGACATAAAGAACTTCAGGAATGTTTAAAGAAGAAAATACAGATTACTCAGAACCAACTTAAACTTGGATATATCTAATTTTATTTTTAGATACATAATATGTGGAATGTAAGCTTCTCAGAGAATTAAATTAAAAATTGTTAAATTTTATCATGTATCTGTTAGACTAGTACCGAGTATATACTGGCAATAATAATTAAGTTGTTGAATTAATGATGAAAAGAATCAAAATTAAACAAAATTCAATAGTTTTATGATTAATATTAGCTCTATATCATATTTTCTTGTTAAAATTTTAATAGCCACATAGTTCATTAATTATATGATTAGCTTTATTCAATAAAATATTCATCATCTATTTTGTTTCTGAATAGTTGTTACAGATTTTTATTTCATTGCTCTAGAATGAGACTTAGACATAGATCACTTATTTATTAGTTTATTAAAAAATTAAATTTTACAGGAAGACTTTTTATTGGTTCTTTGAGAATTTCATATCATACACTCCAAACCCACTCATCTCTCCATCCCTCCATATCTGCCTTCTGCCCTTGTAACCTCCCCCAAAAGAAAAGAAAACGAAATGAAGCATCTTGCTGTGGAAGCTGCGGTGTGTCACTGTGTGAAACACAATGCACCCTTTTGCCCAGACAGCTTTATTTGGAAATGTTTATTGTATTAAGTCACTGGTCTGGTTTGAGGCCTCCGGCTTCTGCTCCACCATCAGTCCTGGATCCTCACCAGGACTTCTCTCGGATCTCCTATTGTTGCCCTGGGTCATGGAGATCCTGCAGCTTTGGTTCTGCAGGAGCAGCCTCTTCACGCACTCCAGCGTGACTCCATAGATGAATGAGATAGGTGTTGGGGTGGGCCAACTCAAAGGCCCAGATCTGGAGTTGGTCAACCTGCCAGCTCTCCTGCTTTGCCTAGGGGAGTGGCAAGACCATCTCTCCTGCCTGCAGTAGCCACAGGGGCAAGGACCAGCTGTCAGCCGTTCTGCCACCGGGGCCAGCTCTCCAGCATGGCCCTGGTGAGGTACGGGCCAGCTCACCTGAGTGCCAGCAGGCAAGGGGTGAGGCCAGCTCTCCAGGACCCATGCATCAACACAAATCTGCCAGGGCCCTCTGTGGCAGCATGGGGACATCACCACATCCTCTGGTGGCAGTGCAGGGTACGCACACCAGGCTGTTTCTAGTCCCTCCTGTCTCCAGTTCCTCTCTTCATAATGCACAGACCTTTCTGCTTCTCATTCTCTCTCATCTCTCCGCCACATACTCGCTCATTGTAATGGTGCTTCCATCTGTGCCAGGCGGCAGCCGGAGGGACCATCGGATTTTATTAACCAAGTTTGTTCTTTGACAGTTTCATACAAGGGAACAATTCATTCTCATTACTCTGAACTCCCCTGCCCCTGCAACTCTCCTATCCTCCTTTCCCCCTTTCAGTTCCCCCTCCTTCCTACAAGGCTGTTTCTCACTAGTGTCCTTTTGTTTTGTTTATGATCCACTGAATCTACTCAGGGCTGCCTGTGTGATTAGCCAGTGAAGACTGGTGCACTCAGTCTTGAAGAAACTGACTCTCCATCCTTCAACAGCGAGGGGGAGAGTTTCAAGAGCTCTCTCCCCCACCCCCTTCTGCTCGTGGACAGTATATTCATGGGCAGGCTTAGTGCAGTGTGTTGTCCTTCACCCTACCTTTCAGCTTTTGAATTGTTTTCATATTTTATGTGACATTGCCTGTACCACAGAGTGGGTGGTATATGTCCTTGTTCAGGGCTGATCAGTCAGCCCTCCCACCGTCTTACACCACCATGAACAACAAGGAGTCTTTGCTTTCAAGGCTGTTCTTTGTAAGAAGCTCCTCTGGTGAAGGTTTCGGGCTGCGTTTGCCTATGTAAAACAGGTATTTAGAAGGTGGGTGGGCACCACGGACATTGGTACTTTGATAAGTTCCTTAGGGCTTTTTAATATGTAGCAGGGCTAAGAAGCACTGCTGTGAGTTGCACAGCCCAACTGTTGCCTAAAGAGCATGTCCAGACTCAGAACAGGACTCATTACCTACATACAGTTCAGCTGCCTTCACAAACACTCAGCACTTCTGTTCATAGCACAGCATCCAGGTTCAGCAGCATTCTCTTCGCTAGGGAGTGTGAGAACTGCAGCAGCTCTGTTCTCTTCCTCTCTCAGCCAGGAGTTAGGGTTTAACAAGGCCCTCTGGCAATGTGAGCATAGGCAATGTGAGTTAAAGGCAAAGGTGCACTTGCATATCTTATTTTTACTTGGACTTCATCCCCCACACATGACTATTGCTTGTTTCTAGTTCATTTAAAGAAAGGTAGAGATAGTATTTTAGCTGTTGAAAGACATGAAAGTAGGGGTTTAGAATGGGGCATGAATGAGATATAATATAGAGATGTGTCTACTTGGACATTTAAATCTTTCTAGAACTGAAACCAAAAGTGGACAGAAGTGCTATTCGGAATGAAGAGAGACCATTGAGGCTGACCGTTATTTAGAGTGCTGGATATCTGAACCTTCCCTCACAGTCCTACCTAACTCCCAGCTCTCCTCTCACTTGATGCTTTTTGTGTTTATCATTTTGCACATGCTATGGATAGGTTTACTCATCTGGGAAACTCGCAATTTCTATACAAGTTTCCTTGATTATAGTTGGTTGTCCTCTAACTGACAACACAGACAAGGCCATCTCAGCATTAGATAGTGCCTAGTGGAAGAAACAGGACTCTCCCATGCTGCTGTGTTTCATGTCCTGTAAGGTGGTGTAGGACATTTGGGTCATAGGGTGTGAAAAGCATAATAGTAGTGACAAATAAAAAAAAAACTTTTGTTTTGTAGAAAAAGGGACACCTTTTTCTCATAGAATAATTTCAACATGTAAATATGGAGTGGATGAGATCAATAGGAAATCACCCTTAGAATATTACAAATCTTAGAAATTTTCAAGATCCATGGCTGAGTCCCAAGTTGTCAAAATTTAATGGATAAACAAGATATTTGCATATCTTAATATTATCACCCCAGATATTTATTCCAAAGGAAAAATAGCAAATATATATAAGAGAAGATTCTGTACCACCATATGGATTTCCCCTGTACTCAAGTGATTATTTCCTTAGCTGTAACAACGTTTTTAAGTTATGAGGTCCCACTTGTTGGTTGTTGGACTTAATTCCAGGGCAAATGGAGTCTTCTTCAGAAAGTACTCAAAGAGAAAATTTAAATAATAAAAAAGATAGGGTAGAAAATGGTTGAAAATGATTCACATCCTTTATCTCTGGCTTACACACACACACACACACACACACACACACACACACACACACACATATACATACACACATACACACAGATACACACACATACATACACATACATACACACATATACACATGCACACACATACACACATATACACACATACATACATACACACATATACATATACACATGCACACACACATACACACATACACATATATATACACACACACATATACACACACATACATACACACATATACATATACACATGCACACACACATACACACATGGATATGCACACATATATGTGCACACAATGGACAAGGAAAAGAGAAAGGCTCTC
Source organism: Mus musculus (assembly GCF_000001635.26). Taxonomy (NCBI): domain Eukaryota; kingdom Metazoa; phylum Chordata; class Mammalia; order Rodentia; family Muridae; genus Mus; species Mus musculus. The sequence goes on along the minus strand of NC_000071.6, from coordinate 88,396,186 downwards.
ATTTAAATAAAACATGGGATCCAGACAGAATCAGGTTAAGAGAGTGGTAGGAAACTGGTAAAACCCAGTCAAAACTTGTAGATTAGATACTAATGTTAGTTTCTTTTTATTTAAAGAAAAGATTTTTATTAATTTTTATTAACAGTGTGCATGTGCACACATGCAGTACTATTTGTGATGTAATGAATTATAATGGTCAATGCTATTGCATTCCTAATGTGTGTTAGAGAGGGTGGCAAGTAGTCTACAAATAACTAATACCGAGATTCCTTACAGTTTTGTCAGAGAGTTGATGTAGACATAAAATTCACATCTGGCTGTATGTGATCATGGGGAAAGAGGGCAGGATAAAGGCTCCTGATGGCTGTACATCTTGGGGTCATGAACTGTGCTAGAATAGTTAACACAAATAATGAATTACAGAAAAGAGGAGTATGAGGGAGACCATTTCATTTCTCAGCGTGTCATGTGTGTCCACAGTGTCTTCTTTGGCTTATTTTTAAACACATAGAATAATTTATTGAAATGTAAGAACATGTTAAATGTGCTTAGTGTTATAAATGGTTAAAGAGATTTGATCAGATATGTGGTGATGTTCAGCAGGTGAGCGAAGCTTCCCTGAGCATGTTTCTGCAGACTGAATAACCAGTTTCAGATGGTCTGGCGAGACATTCCTTTGAAAAGCAAATGAGGCACAGTTAGAGTGTGTGGGGCAGACAGGGTGTGGACTTGGAAAAATGATTGGTAATTAACTAGGTAAAGCCTGCTGACACAAAGTCTGATCTGATGATAGTGATAAAGTGTGTTGGTACTCATTATAGTAAATGGGATTTCCTTGGTGGACACTCCACCAGTGGAAGTGGGTGAGAAGAGACTGCATTATTAAATAGTCTCATAGCTAACTGCTTGAGCATACACATTGCTCACAGAACACACAAAACTCCCACAAGGAGCCCTGAGGGCATGGCTGAAGTAATTTGGCCTCATAGATTCCACTCACCGTCAAGCATCAGTCCGTTCATCATCAAGACAAGGGTGTTTGTCTAAAAATCTTACTTCACACTGGTAGGAGGAAGTATGTTCCCTCTGGGATAAAATCTTCTTCATGTTTGCTAAGTTCCTTTACCTTAGACACTGGCTCAGGCCTGTTGTTTCTGTCTGATATCCATGGGAGAGGGCTAACTATCCTGTGAGGGGAGGGAGGGCTTAGAGTTGGTTAGAGCTTTCACACCACTCAGGTGGACGTCATTCTGAAAAACTAGCATGGTCTTTTCTTACCAAACACACTGCCTGTTTCCCCTACTTATGCTGGAGCAGCAGAGAAAGACAAAGGGAAAAAAATCAAATCCTCGCACCAATACCAGTTTTGGAGTAGGGAGAAGAAAATCAAACCAAAAACCAAAACCAAAGTAACACGAAATTCCAACTTTACTTCTTATTTGGATTTGTCCACACAGGTAATGATTTCTCATACCATTTTTTTTTAAAAAAAGCTATGTCAGGAAATTGGTGAATAATTGTGGCTAATCAATAAAGTATTTCAAAGGTGTTTCAGAATGAAATTACCAAAGTAGTTTGAGAAAGTAGTCATCCAATGTTATATGGTAGTAACATTTAAGTGGTAAAGTTTGGGACACTAGTTCTATTTCTTGTACTTTTAAATGCTGATTTTTATTTACTTTTCTTTTAGGAAATAGTCATGATAATTAGTAACTCTAAGATGGCTCAGCATTTATTATGCTGTAGCTGCTTAGAAACTATTGCAGGCTCTCTTATGGATTGTGGAGATGTTAGTGAAAAGATGTTAACCTTTGGAAACAGGCAAAGCACACATGCCTTTAACCCAGCCCTCAGGAGGCAGAGGCAGCCGAGCTCCAGGTCTAGGGAGAAACTCCGTCTCGGGATAATGTGGAGAGTACAGGGCAGGACACCTGTTGTCCTTCTCTGATGCCTTGTGCAAACATGTGAACAGGCACCTCACGTACATGAACACAAGCAAAAGAATCAAGAGAGACTCAGAGGGTTAGGTAATAGTGCATACTCTTTGTAGCAGTGCTGTAATATTTTAGTTTTTAAATGAAAACTTTCACTCATATGCAGAGTGTAATAGTTATTTCTCTCATTGCCACAGCAGAATACCCACAGGAGCAATTGGCGGTGAACATTTATTTTGCTCTTGGCTTGGGGAGATACAGCCTCTCATGGCTGCTGACATGGAAGCTTGTAGCTGATCACACTGATGTTGATTAGGAAACAGGGTTAGATTGGCAGCAGACATGGTCCAGAATTCTCAGGGCCGACCCACAGGGCCTGACATTTTCCATAGGTCTCATGTCTAGAAGGTTCCACAAACTTCCCAAAACATCATCACCAGTTGGGGCCCAGGAGTTCACATATGAGTGTAAGTGGGGACAGTCCACACTTAACCATGATTAGAAGAATGGCTAGAATATTTTGGAATTTAGTGTGCACGCACATATGAGCACATACAGTGCACACTGCATTTACATGGTTTTCACATGCAATTATTTTTTATTACATTTTGTTGGTTGTATGAGTGTACATGTGTGGCTTCCCACATGCCCTGGCACATGTGTGGAAATCAGAGAAGAATTTGCAGGAGTCTGATTTTCCTTCTAACGTGTAGAGCCCAGGGATTAACATTGAACCACCTTACCAGCCCCTTTCAACTTTTATCTTTTTATTCAGGATAGGAGGGGACTGTTAATACTTAATTTCTGATTAGTCTCTGTCTTTATGAAAGAATCACTTCTTATCTGTTATAGGGTGGAATCAAGCACCATGTGCGGGCGTTCTTTATCAGAATCAGCCAAGTCCCAGATGGAGCAATAGGAGCTGAATTTCAGAGAGCAATCAGATATTGGGACCAGCAACCTCAGTGAGCATCCTATACCCACTCTATCAATAATAGGCAAAATTCCATATGAAATATAGACTAGTAATAGTGTTTTTCTTTAAACAACTGAGACTACATTCAAGGAATTGAAAACAAATCTTGTAAAATCCGCTTGTGAGTATAAGCTATGAAATTTGGGATAACACATTTCAATTGGAGCAACATAAAAATTTTAGAAGCAAAACTGGTAATAAAATGATGAGGAAATATAGGAGTAATGGCTAAGTACAACGTCTCCCTGACATGGCTCCTGCCCTGCTAGGGCGATCTCACGTCAAATCTGTAGTGGTTCCTCAAGAATGAACCTGCGCTTTGATGGACTTCTGTGACTTCTCTTCCCTGGCTGATGAGGTTCTTCAGACCCCAAAGCTCCTCACCTGGATACTGTTTCCTTGTTTCTAATTGTTTTTACGTGTGACACGTGTCATATACTCTTTTACTTTGCTGGGGCCCTGACTTCTCTCATGTCAGCCTCGACAATCTTCCATCATGATTACTTCAGTCCATGCTTGCTTTAAGTCAATTTGGGACTTAACTCTTTGCCAGGACTATTTGTCTCAGGATTGGGACTTCTTAATTCTTTTTATTTTAAAAAAATTTTATTAGGTATTTTCCTCATTTACATTTCCAATGCTATCCCAAAAGTCCCCCATACCCTCCCCCCTACTCCCCTACCCACCTACTCCCACTTCTTGACCCTGGCATTCCCTGTACTGAGGTATATAACGTTTGTACTACCAATGGGCCTCTCTTCCCACTGATGGCCGACTAGGTCATCTTTTGTTTCATATGCAGCTAGAGACACGAGCTCTGGGGTACTGGTTAGTTCATAATGTTGTTCCACCTATAGGGTTGCAGACCACTTCAGCTCTTTGGGTACTTTCTCTAGCTCCTCCATTGGAGGCCCTGTGATCCATCCAATAGCTGACTGTGAGCATCCACTTCTGTGTTTGCTAGACCCTGGCATAGTCTCACAAGAGACAGCTATATCAGGGTCCTTTCAGCAAAATCTTGCTAGTGTATGCAATGGTGTCAGCATACTACCGGACTTCTTAATTCTGGGCTCTACTTTGTGAACCACATATTGTTTTACTGCCTCAGAACCACTAGGGGGAGGAGATTTCTAGCAAATCATAGCAATTTGCAAATGTGAGGTGATTATTTTAAAATACTAACCATTTGTGAGTTTTTGGTATGTGTTTTGAAAAAATTAGAAGATGTTTAGAAAAATGGAAGGGAAAGTGTAGAGATTTTTCAGTTACCTTTCTTTTTCTGTTTCCAACGTAGTTAATTTCTTGTATTATTGTGGTTCATTTGATGCGTTAGATGATCTAATATTAATAAATCACTATTGTCTGGGTTGCATATTTTATATTAAGGTTCACACCTTGTGTTGTGTATTATATATATTGTTTCAGATTGATGTAAAGAATGTTTTACTGGGGTTCTAAATAAGATGACATCGAATCTGTGGATCAAGTTGGGAAAACTGCTATCTTGACAACGGTGAGTTCTACCACATATGTCATTGGTGACTTGTGACTTTTTAAAATTTCTTCTCTTAAAGTTTTGTAGTTTTCTCAAGCATTTCTCAACCTGTCGTTATTCTTTCCTTAAGTTTAGAGCTGTGCTGCCTTATATAGGATAGCCTGTCTGCATGTTCCTGTTAAGAACTTGAAATGTGACTTAAGTGGAGACAACTATTAGATTTCAAGATTTAGTAGCAGAAAAGACGCAAATGTGCCATCAGTAATGTTATTTTATGTATTATATTTTAATTGTCTTAAATAAGAATATTATTAGTTTAATTTAATCTACTTGTTTTTGCCTTTTTCATGTGGCTACTAGGAATCATTTATTTATTTATTTATTTATTTATTTATTTATTTATTTATTTATTTTTATTAGGTATTTTCTTCATTTACATTTCCAATGCTATACCAAAAGTCCCCCATACCCTCCCCCCACCCCCCTGCTCACCCACTCCCACTTTTGGCCCTGGCGTTCCCCTGTACTGGGGCATATAAAGTTTGCAAGTCCAGTGGGCCTCTCTTTCCAGTGATGGCTGACTAGGCCATCTTTTGATAGATATGCAGCTAGAGTCAAGAGCTCCGGGGTACTGGTTAGTTCATATTGTTGTTCCACCTATAGGGTTGCAGATCTCTTTAGCTCCTTGGGTATTTTCTCTAGCTCCTCCATTGGGGGCCCTGTGATCCATCCAATAGCTGACTGTGAGCATCCACTTATGTGTTTGCTAGGCCCCGGAATAGTCTCACTAGAGACAGCTTTATCAGGGTCCTATCAGCACAATCTTGCTAATGTTTGCAATGGTGTCAGCTTTTGGAGGCTGATTATGGGATGGATCCCTGGATATGGCAGTCTCTAGATGGTCCATCCTTTTGTCTTAGCTCCAAACTTTGTCTCTGTAACTCCTTCCATGGGTGTTTTGTTCCCAATTCTAAGAAGGGACAAAGTGTCCACACTTTGGTCTTCGTTCTTCTTGAGTTTCATGTGTTTTACAAATTGTAACTTATATCTTGGCTATTCTAAGTTTCTGGGCTAATATCCACTTATCAGTGAGTACATATCATTTGAGTTCCTTTGTGATTGGGTTACCTCACTCAGGATAATGCCCTCCAGGTCCAACCATTTGCCTAGGAATTTCATAAATTCATTCTTTTTAATAGCTAAGTAGTACTCCATTGTGTAAATGTACCACATTTTTTGTATCCATTCCTCTGTTCAGGGGCATCTGGGTTCTTTCCAGCTTCTGGCTATTATAAATAAGGCTGCTATGAACACAGTGGAGCATGTTTCTTTCTTACTAGTTGGAACATCTTCTGGATATATGCCCAGGAGAGGTATTGTGGGATCCTTCGGTAGTACCATGTCAAATTTTCTGAGAAACCGCCAGACTGATTTCCAGAGTGGTTGTACAAGCTTGCAATCCCACCAACAGTGGAGGAGTATTCCTCTTTCTCCACATCCTTGCCAGCATCTGCTGTCACCTGAATTTTTGATCTTAGCCACTCTGACTGGTGTGAGATGGAATCTCAGGGTTGTTTTGATTTGCATTTCCCTGATGATTAAGGATGCTGAACATTTTTTCAGGTGTTTCTCAGCCATTCGGTATTCCTCAGGTGAGAATTCTTTGTTTAGCTCTGAGCCCCATTTTTTAAGGGGGTTATTTGATTTTCTGGAGTCACCTTCTTGAGTTCTTTATATATATTGGATATTAGTCCTCTATCTGATTTAGGATAGGTAAAGATCCTTTCCCAATCTGTTGGTGGCCTTTTTTGTCTTATTGACGGTGTCTTTTGCCTTACAGAAGCTTTGCAGTTTCATGAGGTCCAATTTGTCAATTCTCGATCTTACAGCACAAGCCATTGCTGTTCTATTCAGAAATTTTTCCCCTGTGCCCATATCTTCGAGGTTTTTCCCCACTTTCTCCTCTATAAGTTTCAGTGTCTCTGGTTTTATGTGGAGCTCCTTGATGCACTTAGATTTGACCTTAGTACAAGGAGATAGGAATGGATCAATTCGCATTCTTCTACATGATAACCACCAGTTGTGCCAGCACCATTTGTTGAAAATGCTGTGTTTTTTCCACTGGATGGTTTTAGCTCCCTTGTCGAAGATCAAGTGATCATAGGTGTGTGGGTTCTTTTCTGGGTCTTCAATTCTATTCCATTCAATTCAATTCCATTGGTCTACTTTTCTGTCCTTATACCAGTACCATGCCGTTTTTATCACAATTACTCTGCAGTAAAGCTTTAGGTCGGGCATGGTGATTCCACCAGAGGTTCTTTTATCCTTGAGAAGAGTTTTTGCTATCCTAGGCTTTTTGTTATTCCCGATGAATTTGAAGATTGTTCATTCTAATTGGTTGAAGAATTGAGTTGGAATTTTGATGGGGATTGCATTGAATCTGTAGATTGCTTTTGGCAAGATAGCCATTTTTACAACGTTGATCCTGCCAATCCATGAGCATGGGAGATCTTTCCATCTTCTGAGATCTTCTTTAATTTCTTTCTTCAGAGACTTGAAGTTCTTATCATACAGCTCTTTCACTTCCTTAGTTAGAGTCACGCCAAGGTATTTTATAATATTTGTGACTATTGAGAAGGGTGTTGTTTCCCTAATTTCTTTCTCAGCCTGTTTATTCTTTGTGTAGAGAAAGGCCATTGACTTGTTTGAGTTAATTTTATATCCAGCTACTTCACCGAAGCTGTTTATCAGGTTTAGGTGTTCTCTGGTGGAATTTTGCAGATGATACTATCATATCATCTGCAAAAAGTGATATTTTGACTTCTTCTTTTCCAATTTGTATCCCCTTTATTGCCCGAGCTTTTGTCCCTGCCGGCAAGAACACACTCAGGACAACAGGAATCTCCTGCGGCAAAGCTTTATTGCTTACTTCTCAGGAAGACTCTGAACCCAGAAAATGGCGCTGCTTATATAGCCCGCAGCACCTGATGTGGCGTGACAGCTCCTGATTCGCTGCTTGCCCATCACCCCACTACTACGCCCCGAGATGGGCAGTGACTAGGAGTGAGTTCACTCTCGCACCTGCGTACAAGGCTTGTTTATTAGTTAGGCACAGTGGAGGCCAGCACCATCTTATAATGGCGATTCTCGGCTCGCGATTGCTCGCGGCTTGTGATTGCTCACAGCACGGCTCTCCACACCTCTTGATCTCCTTTTGTTGTCAAATTGCTCTGGCTAGGACTTCAAGTACAATGTTGAATAGGTAGGGAGAAAGTGGACAGCCTTGTCTAGTCCCTGATTTTAGTGGGATTGCTTCCAGCTTCTCAGTAAATTTATAATAATGCATGAAGCTAGCAATATATAATATTAATAAAACTTCTCTAGAATTTACATACCTTACCTTATTTTTACATCTATTAGCTTTGATGGCTAAATTGGGGTTAGAAATAAATTAGGCTTTAATGTCCTAAAGATACTTTGTATTTCTCACACAGAGCACTCTAGGCATATAACTGTTTCTCTTTGGTACTCTTAAGTAGGATTTGTCAGAAAAAGAGATGCACTGTGGTGACTTTCTTGCCATCAAATGAGGTCATAATAGGATGATTACAAAATAAAATGCAAGATTAAGCTCTGGGGTTCTTCTCTAATAGAACCCTTCCAAGGCCTTAGGCTGGTGCTAGTAATGAAATCACAAGACCCTATATTTTGTAGCTTTTGCAAAAGTAAGACATCTTCAGTACTGAGGATTGAACCTCTCCTGAATCAAATACCCAGCCCGTTTCCCCCATCTTTCCAATTGTGTGTGTGTTTATGTATTTTTGCATGTGTGGGTAGATGGTTATATGCATATGGAATCTTTAAGTTATCAGGAATCTTTGTTGATTGATTTTCTATCTTATTCAGTGAGTCATGGTCTCTCAGTTAAATTCAGAGCTTTCCTACAGGGTTAGTCTTGGTATCCATCTTGCTCTGGGGAACCCTCTCTTCACCTTCTGAGGTTAGAATTATAGGAGGCCACCATGTCCAACAATATTTTATGCTGGATTCTGGGAATCTGAACTCTGGTACTGTATTTGCATGGCAAGCATGTTAACCTCTGAGCCATCTTGCCTAGCCCTTAGACCCTCTGTTCATTTTATGGTTTCGCTGTGAGAAGGTTTAACTAAGTTCTCCAAGCTGGCCTTGAACTCTCTCTATAGCGGTGGCAGTGTTTGACCTTGTGATCCTCCTGCCTCATCCTCTTTGGCAGATGGGATTACAGGCTGTGTGTGGGATATGTTAACCACAGCTGGTTATAACTTTTGTCCACTCTGGCTTTTCTTTGTCTTACTATAATTTGTGCCAGACAGCATTAATGTGGCCATAGGTATATTTTAGACATACCTAAGGAAAATTAATTGGTGATACGTTTAGTTTAGGCTTAGTAGAGCATGTTTACATGGTTTATGGACAGTTATTTCTGGTTTTACCATGTAGAAATGGCTTCTAGGAATGCTGTAATTGTCACTCAGGGTCATCATGCAGCAAATAGTGAGACCTTCTAAGTGGCAGGTCAAACGTGGCATCAGCGTGTGACTGCATTTTATGGTTCTTCCTTCCTTAATGGAAGAGAAAAAGAATGTCTGAACCCTTGAAGCCAGTCTTAAGACTGGTCTAAGAAAAATGCTACCAGTCATCAGATGGTCAAACTGGTAACACAGGCTTCAGTTTCCACTGATGCCTTGTTTACCTGGGAAGTCGTTCTACTCAGGAGTGTATTTCATATGCAGCATTTATAATCAGGCTTATGACAATTTTTAATTTCTGGGTATGCATTGAACGAAATTGATTTTTTGTCAGAATTCCTGTGTTAGTAATTCTAATAAACACTGGGGATCCCTGTGCTGGAAGATCAATGTATGTAACCTGAAAGGAGTAAGGTGCCATCCTCAAAGTCGTTCTCAACATTTGATGGCTGGAAAGTCTCTAAGATTCTTGGGGTGGCAAAGTCAATCCATTTTATATTAATAGTCAAATGCTATTTTACTTTTAAATTCTACCCCTCTAGATATTACACTGTAAAAATTCCCAACATCCTATGCAGAAGCAGATGAAGGAGTCATTGCATCTTTTGGTATATCAAACATGAGGAGTTTGCAAGACTAAAGTCATTCTTTTCGCTGCCCCTCTTTTATTGAAAGTTTGATCACAAAAATGTGCCAATCCTTATGCATGTTTGTGAGATTCTGTACATATGAAATACTGAATGGTAAATCTTTTAATCACTGAAGGACTTGGGATGGAATGCATTGCACAATGCATATTTAGGTCTGTTGTATACTGATGGAACCAGAAACACATCCTGAAAAATGCTGTTAGCCTGATCCATGGTGTGCTGTGGGGGAGTGGGGCTCTATTTCAACCCAGGTGAACTGCCGTGGATTTAATTTAATCTGGATTAAAAATCTAGCCAGATTAAATTCTGCCTTTCAGGTGGATAACGCAAGAGTATGACAATGGTCTGACTGAGTGATTGCTTTTACAATGCTGTTTCTTCCCCTCACCTACACCACATTAAACATCAAACGGCACAATTCTAGCTTTGACTCTGCAGCTACTCATGCTCTGCAGCAGTTTGTTTCTGTCGTTTGTCACAAACTATTATAAGTAACTTGCTTTTTAGAAATTAAATAGTGTTTCCTCTGGGAGTGTGTTGTGAGGTAGTTGTGAGTGGCCTGGAGTTTATCTTCATGGTCCTCTCCTTTGGCAGAAAATCTCACCACTTGTGAAGGAAGTTCTAGGCTTAAAGTCATGAAGGTGTGCTGAGGTCATGCAGCTTATGATGATACCCAAATTTCTTTCAGGCCCAAAGAAGAAAAATGTCAGTTTTCAAAATATATTTTAATACACACATTTTCCAGGTCTGTCTGAAGTGGCATACTAAAGTATTTCAAAGACAAATTGATTTCTTTAATGATTTTTTTGAACTTGGAATTCTCTTCATTCAATATCTCTCTTGAAATTTCAAGAAAAAATTTCAGGTAAATTTAAAGACTTTATACCTCCCAAGACCTTCCACTGGTCTCTGTCTTTTCCATCATGTGATGAATGGGGATGGCTCACATGGAACCTCCAACTGTGATGCGGTTTAGCTGAGGAGATCTGAAACAGCTTACTGAGTTCCTAGAAGAAAAAGAGTGGCTTTAGATGCAGGTGAAAACGTTCTGTGCTTACACACGGCAAGGGACTGCAGTTGAGCAGTTTATCTACTGTGCTAATGCCAGACTATTCCCAGTGTACTAGTGGCTTCTTGCAATATTATGCAAGAAAGTCTGAGGCTCATTCCAAGTTAGTTACAGCCCATGTTCATGTGTGCATACGTGTGTGTGTGTGTGTGTGTGTGTGTGTGTGTGTTGTGTTGTGTTGTGGATATTGCATCAGTAACTGAATGTATTCTACGGTTAATACCATGGAATTGGTAGATTAGTAAAACCATTCTTTTATGTGCCTTGATGCCTGTGAATAAAGAAGGTTCCTTGCTTTCATTGAAGTCTGCATTTGTCAGCACAAGACAAAGAACTCTTTGCTATTCTTCAATGACCTTCATGGTGACATACATGTTCTACCCTAGGACAACTTACTATTTGGTGGATCTATGGTGGTTCCCTCCGTGGTGTGTGTGGCCCTTCGCAGGCCTGCAGGGGTGCTCATCTCATAGTCATCATCATCTGTGACACCAGGAGTTGTGACATGGCCCGGAGTGGTTCCCTGGTTGACAGCTTTCGCTCCTGCCTGTCTTGTAGGAAGGACTCCATTCTGCACATCTGGTTTAGTGCCTGCCTGACCAGAGGGAGGAATGGCTCCAGGGAACAAGGGGTGGATAAGGAGGCCTGTGAAGATTTGGGAGGCTAACGGCTAGAATGGGAAGGAAACAGAAAACAAAGTGAAAAAGAACGCACTTCAACAAGGTTAACCCATCTCTTTTCTTTGGAGGACAGCAGGTTGGCTAGGAGTGGTGGGCCGTGGCGGGGGAGGAAGGGAGGGCTAAAGTCAGAGAAATCACAAAGACCTGGCATTCATCTAACATGCCCTTGTCAGTGTTGACATCTGTTACCGGGCTCCTTTTCCTTAAAAAGGGAATTAGAACACAAGACAGTCATAACAAAAGCATAGTCTGAAGGTATCAGGCATGTCTGGATACAGTGCTATGTAGAAAATCCACAAAGTATTGACAAGCTCTGTCTCTGTCCTTCACCTAAAAGAAAGCCTTTCTTTTGCCCACAAAAAATTAAAAAAAAAAAGACTACAAGTTAATGGAAAATTAATACAAGTTGGTCAAACAGACATTGCCTTTGTGGCTTGAGTTCCTTTAAGGTCCCTTCGGCCTCCTTTTCAAAGGCATCCCTCTATTGGGTCAGGAGGAGTTAGTTCTCTTGGTACTTGAGCTGCCTGTGCATTTTCTGAGATTACTGAAGAAGCATCTCTTTCTCAGAGGTTTTCATGGTTAGGCTCTGCTTGAGGTCTGGGCCAGGCCTGCTAATATGAATTTAAGCTAATTCTCTGAGTCATCCTGAGGTGGTCTGAGAATGGAGCCCCTAGCTAGGGAAGCCTTATCTTAGACGTCAATCCTGAAGGCAGACCTAGATCTCTGCTAGATAAGGAGGGCAGACTACAGCACAGAACACTGCAAGCTGAGAATCAAGGCATACAGAAATTATGGCTGTCAGAGAAGGCTGGAAGTTATCCCAACACATGCCATATAAGAATAAGCATTATTTTGTAAAATCAGGTGAGTATGGTGGGCTGTATGAAAAGTTCATTATGACCATGGATTGAACTAAAAAACGTTTGAGAACTACTATAGAACTATAGAACCCATGGCTGTGGATCTGGATCTACATTTTTGGTTGCCTTTGAGACAGCTCATTTAGGCTTGCTGAGCCTCAGTTTATCTGTACAGCTCCATCATGGGTCTGTATTTTGTATAGTGAGACCTAAAGGTGAGAGATCTGATAAAGAGCTTGTTATGTGACAATACTCCAACAACAGGAAGATAGGAATGTTCATCTGTCAGTGCTGGCAAGGGAGATGCTCATCCACGACTGGAGTATTATTAAGGGTAGTATAGCAAATATAATACATGCCCTTTTCATAGTATGAAAAGCCTTTAAAAACTGTGTTCTGTGAACCTGCCTCAATTCCTTCCGTTGTTATGTTTAGATAGAAGAGTAATCCAAACAGATGTTTCTAAACATGGCCTGTTCATTACTGCATAGAAAGTATGAGTGATGGGAATAAGAACTTTAATTTCTATCCTTCAATTATTAGTGTTTATAGAAAAGAACTCACTCAACCCTACTAAAATATAGGAAAGAATCTCATACAATGGAAAGGACAACAGTGTTAACCCTTCCTGCAGAGTCAATATTTACAGTACTCTGCTTCAACATCTGGAGAATTGTATGTAATGTTCAGTAAAAAGTTCAAGTCACTCAAAATAAAGTTTAAAAGTGTTCAATGGATTTTCAGGTTAACACAGAGTGTGACAGCAACATATAGAAAGTTATCACAAAGTTAACTTAATGAAAAGTAGTAGGAGACAGATGACAAATTGTTAGGTGAGAAGGAGTAGTCAGACTTGAGGAGCTCTGAAAATACACAGCTCATTGTAGGGAACATAGTTAGATGGGGTTGTGGTCAAAAGAGCTGGAAGGGCAGACGACACTGGGAAGAGAGAGAAGAACTTAAACAGTAGTGACTTAAAGGATTTTACCAGTTCCTCTGAGCTTAGGAGAGCACCCTAAAAGCAAAACAATAACAAGAAGCAATTAGATAAATTTTAATATATTCAATGCAATGTATTTAAAATAACTAAAATATGTAAATACTTTTAAGTATTCTAAAGAAAGATTTTCTTTTTATTTTCAACAATATATTAAATGGTCTGGTATGTATATCACAAAATTTGTGTCAGCATGTGATATAGGATTGCTCATGTTTATTATTGAATAATGTGACTTACCTTTATTTGAAAATTAGACATATTATATATATAAAATTAAGTGATAGGTATAAGAAGCCTGGAGAATACAGAAGACAGCAGAAAACTAATCCTATGGTTTACAGATGATGGTCTTTCCATGGGTTTCCTACAAATTTACACTTCATGTAATAGAAACCCTTATTTATATAGTTGTCTTTCCTTTTCTCTTAGTATTTCATAGGAACGTCTTAGCTGTTTTACTGCCAAATTAATGTAATAAATATAATTTAAATGGCCATGTAGTATTTATTTGTGGTTATGTTGTGGCTTACATAATTTTTCTTTGGTTTAGTCTTAAATTTAAGGTTTAGCCATATTTTTATGCACCACAAATATTATTTGATGAGATTGCTATACTTAAATCCTTGTGGCACGTCAGATATATTCTCTTGAGCTACACTTAGATGTGGAAGAAAGAGCTGGTAGGAGTAGGTGTGGTGAATGGCACACTCTGTTAATCCTAGAACTGGAGAGGTTGAGGCAGGGGGATCGCAAATTCAGGGGCAGCCTAATAAGCCATACATATGCCTATTTAAATACAAAGAGTTCATAGGGATTTTATACTAATATTTGTCTCTGATTTTAAGACTGAAGCTCCCATCTGATGCTGATGCGGATGTTGGTCCTTGGTAATTTTATCAGTGAGATCAAGAGTAACGTTTGCAAAAGCAACTAGGAAGAGGAAGAAAAAAGTGTTGAGGATTCTAGGATAAGCACTTATGGCTAAAGTAGATTTGAGATAAAATAACCCCCTACATCATGGGCCATCTTATTCATCCCATTATTATTATTTTTTTTTGTCAGTGTGATTCAGGGGTGACTGTCTGCCTCATTTCCTGAGGGTGTGGCTAGAGGATCAACCACATCTCACTCATTTTCAGAGTGGGTGTTAACGATGGTATCTACAGGAGACGGTGTCATTGTTAACTGGAATGGTACCGTGAAGAACTTACAGCTGCACTTGCCTGCCAGCTAGGGCCAGGTAAGTTAGAGCTCTCTATCGTAGTGCTTACACAGTGCAAAGTGAGTTACAATCCTGGTGCCTGATTGGTGAATTGAGATAAGAGACACATTCTACACCTGGGTGATTAACAATCAGGCTGTTTAACAATAGTCTTACCTGAGCTCCAAGTTGTGCCACAATAATGGGTAACATCTGAAAAAATAAAGGGACAAAAAGCACTGTTAAAATATAATCGTGTGGCTCAGTGGTTAAGAGCACTGACTGCTCTTCCGAAGGTCCTGAGTTCAAATCCCAGCAACTACACGGTGGCTCACAACCATCTGTAATGAGATCTGATGCCCTCTCTTCTGGCGTGTCTGAAGACAGCTACAGTGTACTTATATATAATCAATCAATCAATCAATCTTAAAAAAATAACAGTGTGTTTGGTGGGAGGTGGTGGGGGCTTGGATTATGGGTTACACTTGCTCAGCAACCCATATCCATAGCTGAGATCTTCAAGTAAGTGAGACTAGGTTAAGTTATGAGTTGCTGGCTGAAATGGTAGAGGAGTTGTCATGCTGTGGTATTCTCTTACTTTGAATAACATAAAATTTTATTTTTGTTTATATAGAAAATCCATAGTGTCAGAAAAAAAATCATCAAAATTGACATTTAACTTGGTATACAGCACCCTGACAGCTTTGAGTTTGACCGGCTCTTGACCTTGCTATTTTCCCATTTGGTTGGCACCGCAGTGTCTGTCAGGCCAACAATGACAAGCACATGTTTCCCTATAAAGCTGGCCAGCTTCTTGTTGACCGACAGCAAAATATGACAGCAGCTAAAGCAGTGGGAACAACAAACCCTCAGGGTGAGTGGGGAAGGGAGAGGTACGATTTGAATCAATGGTTCGGGTGGAGTAATTGAGGCAACTGAGCTTGACTGAAACTGGCCAATCTGTACGTGAATTACACCAGTGTCACAGATTACAGAGGCTCACATTTCATTTGCCTCTTTCTCTGGTCTCTTTCAGAGGGCAAAATTTATTCTTAATATTCTTATTATAAAAAATTTGTGTCTTATAAAAGCCCAAGAATGTGTTCAAATGAAACAATTCTCATATAGCAATAGATTTAGTTATAAGGATGTCACTATAACATGAGTTTAGAGGGAAAAATTTAGAAAAAAAACCCCAAAACCCAAACCAACCCTGATTTTCTCCAGTCAAGTGTATGCACATGGTGTGTAGTGCGCTCTGCACTAACTAAAAATCACATTGTAAGTGACGGTTTTAAGGCGTGGAAACATTTCATGCCGTTTTGTGATAAGTAGAACAAACACACACAAATCATCTGCATTCAATGACTTTGAAATGGGTTCCTTTCTCCCTGTGGCTTCATCTGAGAGAAGATGCTCTCAGAGTGCAGGAAGCCTTGCCTCAGTTTACCTGCGGTTGCAGCTGTTGCTGTCCATTCAGTGGTCCCAGGGTGAACGGGAGAGTATGTGCGCCGTGGGGCCCAGCAGCAGGGTTGAACTGTGGGGCATCAGAGAAGATTTCCATTATGTTTCTTTCAGTTTGAGTATCTAGGACCCTAAAGCATACTTATTAAAGGTAAAAATGCATTCAAAGGAAGAATTTTCTACGTAAGTTCATAATATTTTATTATGTGTATAATTACAGACATGAAATTAACATATTCATTTAAGTTTTTAGCACAAGGTCCATTTCTAACCTCTATATTCATTTTTCCAAAGATTTTAAAAAATACTTTAATTACATGTATACGTGTGTTATGTATCCATGTGTGTCAGTGTTTGTGTGTGTGTGTGTGTGTGTGTGTATGTATGTATGAGTGCAGGTTTAAGTAGTGTGTATGAGTGCAGGTTTAAGTAGAACAGAAGAGGACATTGGACCTCCTGGAGCTGGTGTTGTAGGAAGTTGAGAGCTGATCTATGTGATTGCAAGGTCCTGAATCTCAGGACCGCTACAAGAGCAACATAGAGTTCTCTCTCTATTATACTGCTACAAATCCTATCCAAGTGTTGTTAGCCATTGAATTATCTCTCAAGTCTCTACATTAAACTAAAAAGTAGAAAAATATCAAAATCAAGTGTGTATATATTTCTCATGCCACAGAATGTATTTGTGGAGGTCAGAGGTCAATTTTGGTGTCAGTTGTTTGGTGTTTATGGGCTTCAAGTGTCATCTTTTTCCCCATACCCCAGGAATTAAATGTTTTCCTTTGGCATCTCTGAGATCATTTAGGTCATTTACCCCTTTCTGGCTACAATAATGGTTCTTGGACATTTTCTGATTTTTTTTCTATTAGGAAATGAAATATTTCATAGGTATTTCCAGACAAAGTTGCAAGATATAGTCCATGCATTAATGCTAGTCTAATACATGCATTAATAGTATTTTTAAATCTGCACACTGGTTAGAATCAGGAGGGAAACATTTTTCTTCCTCAAACAGAAGGATCTTTACAGATGTTCTATGAGCAGAGAGAAACTCTTGCCCATTCTTGTCATCCTAGAGGGTAGGAATAGTGGTTACAGTGTTTATGTGGCTTGTGGATATAGTAGGGAACATTAAGGAAGATCTGATGCAGAAATGGGGCAGGATTTTAGAGAAGAGGTTATCAGGCTTAAAGGCGAGAATGAGGTCAATTATATAAAGGTTTATTAGGAAAACTTTCAAAGAATTATTGAGTGCTATCTGACTCTCTGACTTTCTCCTTGCTCCTATTGCAGCTCACGTTCAGTGAATAGGTGTGCATGTGCTCTGTGGATAGACATTTCTCTATGTTCTTGACTCTCCTCCATGTTCAGCATCAGGTGCCTGATTTATTAAACAAAAGGGAGTGAGGTAGTATAAAAGAGTACTTACCAACGGCAGGTCTGACCCCAGAGTGAGCAGCTGTGTTAATGGTATGAGACTTATGGAAGGAAAAACCTGCAGGGCATTGAAACTGGGTGTTAGAGAAGCCATTATCTGTCTCTTTGGCAGTGCCAATTGTAGTCTCAGAAATTTATAATATTTATGCTTCCAAAGGCATGTATTCCCATCAAGTCAATGCGAAGGTTCAAGCTCTGTCACTACCCTCGAATTGTCTGCATGAGGCCTCCTTGTTTCCTGTGTTGTTCTGGGTGGCTTAGCAGTATGCCAAGTTTGTGGGTCTTATCAGGTGATTTATATTTAGTTATAATATTTTTGTTTTAGTGCTTAACTGTGCACATCCATTTGTAGATTCTTTCCCCTAAGGAATGTCTGTAATAGTGTAAGCCACAGATTGCTTGAGGACTTAAATGATTTGACTTGAATGATCTATGATGCCCAATAATTACAGAGACAGCTTGAACTTTTAATACCATTGACTAATATTTCAGAGTCTAGACAAAGACAAGGCAGGCAGTGCCCTTTATAGTTTTGTAAATAGGTGACACCATCCACTTTGCAAAGCTTTGAATATTTAGTTAAGCCAAATTCTTGCTCATATAACTAATTCACATACAAGGAAAAAGAATGAGGTTGCTTGGTTTTCTTCATTTAAATATTAAAAACAAGTACATTGGCTTTCTTATTTCTCTCCCTCAAGAAAGCCTCTTCAGACACGAGACTGTGCAAATCTTGATTTTTTTTTAAATTGCCAGTCTCAATATGCTTTCTTTGTCATTGCTGGGCGCTTACCTGATTTGGTTGCTGTTGAGGTAGTGGGGTCACCTGACCTGGAGTCGGTTTTGTTGCAGGAACTCCCGAAGCAGGGTTAAGCTGCTTCTGTGAATATAAATATTTGATAAAGTGGGAGGGATGTGTTTGAGGTTTTTACCCATTTACACCTGGAAGGTAACAGTTCACTCCCCAACAACACTATGAATTTAAACTCCATGTCTTTTGCAGTAGTTTTAAGTCTTCAAATATTTTATGCTTAGCAGGAGACAGAATCAGAGACTGGGGAATTGCCAAGTCAAGAGGGTGAAGAGTAGAAAGGTAAGCCAGGGCGAGTTAGGCTCCAGTGGTCCCTGGCTCCCATTCGTCTACAGCAGCTGTTCCTTTCCTTTCTTTGCCAGGCCTTGGGATACACTTGGAGTCTTAGTTCTATGCACATTTGCTTTGCTTCCCCTTTATATTATTTGAATTAAACTCCACGGGTCCTACTGCATTTTTTAAGGCTCCCCACTTTTTTTTTTGCCTTGCATGTGACATGCCAATCATATAATGGGAATTCAGCATCTTTCCTGGCCAGAGTAAGTACTTTGTATTATAATTTGTTGAACTCACGATGACAATAACCTCGCAGTCCAGATGGTCTAGCTGTGTGGCTTTTAAAATGTTTTATAGGTGAGAGAAGACCTGTGCAAGGTCACCTGGTGCGTGTCAGAGTCAGCACTAGGACCACTGCAGTGATCCCAGTTCCTGAATACAATAAACCCTACCCCCCAGTCTGATCTCATAGTGATACTTATTGCTGGATGCATCCCACAGGGCAAGACTGACACCAGCTCTTCTGCATTTTAAGACTTTTTCTTTTTCTTTTTCTTTTCGTTAAAGATTTAGTCCTGAGAACTTCTTAATAATGTGTTGGTCATTTCTATTTTGTTTTTCCTCCCTGTTTATTTTTTTCCACAGAAATTTTTACAATCTAAGCTTTTACTAAACAATGATTTGCTCTGTGTAGCCACTGTGACTTATGTCAGGGATCATGTCCCCTTGTTTTGTCCTCATCACTGTGTTTTTAGCAATCAGGGCATGTCTGTTGTCTAGAGAGTTTTCAATGAGTTACTGTTGATTGTACAGGTGAGTATGGTTTCTTGTCCTTCGTTCACAGTTAATCGATTGCATCTTTCCTGAATATTTTAGGCACTGTGTCAAAGGGAAGTTCATGTACAGATAAAATATTCCATCTCTATGTCTATATAATAACTTAGGACAACTAAAGTATAGATGGAAGGAACACCAATCTCCTTCCCCCATTTTAAATATTTTGTAATGATATGTGTAAAATAAAAAAGTTTGTCATTTTATAATGTGTATCAAACACTTGTAGCTAAGAGTTTATCTTATTTGTATGCTTTGTTTATCAAGTAGAAAAATCAGAACCATGATTTACTCTTTTAGTCATGAGCAAATAAACAGTCCCCAAGAAAGTCGTACTTTTGTTTTGGAACATAAAATAGTCACTCTGTCCCTCAGGGCTGCTATATTGCTTTGCTAAAACAATTGAAATTCTTCCATGTTAATGTGGATGCATTTTTTTTTTTAGAAAAATCCAGAATGTTGAAATTCGCACTAACATCTTATTAGTTTACCTTATTTGTTTTGAAAATTAAATTAGGAAACTTAAAAAAAAAACAGAACAGAGTAGTTTTCTTGAAAGGCACGAAGAAATAAATGGCTGTAAGGAGACATGGCTTAGGCTGGTCAGTACATAAAGTAAAGATATCACACTTACTGGTAATGACTGGGCTGATCCTAGAAGACAAAGCAGTAGAATCATGGTCTTCATGTTTCGATTTGCTACCTATAAGAACAAAATTATGTTACTCTTTCACTTTTTTTTAACCTATGAAAGAAGATGACATTTAAAAATGATCATTCTACTTGCAATACGGTGAAGTAATGTTACCTTTCTGCTACCAGGCAAAATGATATTCGAAATCCAGATGACTTCTCCACTTTACTCGGTGCAAAATTTATCTTTTGCTGATTTGTGTTTGTAGAAGGAATTTAAGCTCAGCTACAGGAGACAGACAACCTGAGAGACCAATCAGGACTAAACTGTCTGTGAAATCATTTGGTTTCATTTCCCAACACTTCATTAGGAGGGTTATTAGCTGCAGACATTGTATTACCCAATGTCTACGATCTGACTAGAGGGTATTTTAGGGAGACATGCCTATATAATTTTAAAAAAGTGCAGACAGAAAAAAAAGACAATTGTCTTTACTTTCAACTCTTTTGCAAAATTTTGAATTTACTGGTTTTATCATATAAGAATGAGCAAAAATATAGGGCTCTCTGTATACTTTATAAAAATAAAGGTTATTATATGATTTCTCCAAACCTTACTTGTTTCCTTGAAAACAATGAGATTTATGTGTCAGTAGACATAGATTAATTTTTAGATATTTAATGATTAAACTGAGTTACACTTTCTTTTTGATGTATAGATAATCTGTTACTCTATTTTTACATTATAAATATGTTATAACAAATATCCTTTCTTCATATGTAGCAGTATTTCTATAGGTGTCACTTCTAGGAATATTAAAAAGATTCAAACATCTATAATTTAAATGAATATGAAAAATTGAGAATTCTTGAATAATTTGTTTGATTTTTAATAATGAAAAATGGGAAGGGGCTGCAATCAGGGTGTTAAATGAATAAATAAATTAATGGAAAAATATGAAGAGTTCACATGGGGGGGAGAAATAATGAAAAGAGATGATGTGATATAAGCTGAAGACAGGAAGCTACTGAGGTTTCTTTCAAAAGATGTTCAGGTCACATCTATCCATAGGCTTCCAGAACCTGGGCTTCAGACCAGGCAAAGTCTCTTCAGTAATATCTGAGATGAAATCAATGATGATTCTGTCTGCCAGAATTTCATACTGAAGACCAGATGACATTCAGTGTTGTCTTTTCTTTGGTGAGGAATGTCTGTTGATGGAAAATTAGAGATGATGAGGCATTTGCCTAAGTTTTTCCTTAAACAAACTCTACTCATCTGCTCATGACTGATGACTGTCAGATAATCTGGTAGGAATGGGGGAAACACTGTATGGGAGGCTAACACTAATAACATGTGTACTAAGGTTAACAATAGGAGTGTGCACAGGTGTGAGGAAAAGCTCTCAATTGGGGGCAGGGAAGACTTTATGGAGGAGGTCACTTTTAGGATGAGTTTTGAAGGAAAATCATTAACAGGCAAGGCGAGGGTGGGGAGATAGTTCAGCTGCCCTGTGAGCATGAGGACCTGAGGTGGGGTCACTGTCACTCATAAAAGCTGGCACAGTTGTTTTTGTCTGAAACCTAGTGGTTCTGGGCAGATCCCTGGAGCTAGTTAGCCTAGAGTCTGGCCAGTTGGTGAGCTCTAGGTTCAGTGAGAACTCCTGTCTTGAAAACTAAGGTGGACACTGATGGAGAATGACATACTACACTGACTTCTGACCTCACACGAATGTGCACACACATGCATGCAAATCCATGTGCACACATACGCACACCCATATGAACACAAATATAGACACACACATGTGTATGCACACAAAAGGAGACAGAGACATAGTACATTAGGTGGATTTGGAGAATAAATATGAGGAGAAAAACACAATAGACATGGTAAAAGTTAATACTGAAAGGATTAATGGAATATAAATGTTGCAGGACATGAAGGGAAGTAGTTCTTCTTTTTCTCCTCCTCCTACTATTTATTTATTTGTGTATGTGTGTGTATGTGCTTGTGTGTGTGTGTGTGTGTGTGTGTGTGTGTGTGTATACCTGTGTGCATTGGCAGAAAGTTCCTTTATCTGATGAGATATTTGGCTGGCCATTGAAGTAACTTCTTATTCTTATGACCTTTCCTTAGCAAGTTCATCTTTTTGTTTTTTTGAGTCAATTTATATAAAACTACTAAAAATCGCGCATCAGTATTTTTCCTGCATGTTTGTGTGTCATGTGTATGCCTGGTGCTAGCAGAAGACAGAAGAAGGAATTGGATCCCCTGGCACTGGAGTTTAGATGATTGTGAGCCAACATGTGTGTTGGGAATCAAACCTGGGTTTTCTGGAAGAGAAGTCAGTGCTCTTAATCACTGAGCCAACTCTTCAGCCCTAGTTAATCGATTTTCCAACCCTCCACTTAACATATTCATGAACATTTTTAGTTTCCAGGGACAAAAATACCTGCCCTCTGGAGCCTGCCTTTTATTTGTAGAGGAGTGTTATATTTTTATGCAGCTTCATGGCATGTGATTGACCCCCAGGCATTGCCTGTTCTACTTCTCCTAGGTAAATTTTGGGATAATTTGCAGGTTGTTCTTTAACTGTTTTTGTTTGTGCAGAGGAAGAATTAAATTTCATGTCATTGCTATCTCTAGGATTAGGTGGGGAGACCTGTGTTCTACTTGCAGTCTAGAGTATGGCTCCAGTGAATAGCACACTCAGTTGAATCACTGCCTCTGTCTGGGGCTCAGGTGATTCAGGGACCTCACAGTGAGCACATTACATATTTCAGACATACCTCCAGCCCCAAGCTGAAGTGAGACATGTCTTAGCTAGGAAACTGAGTAGCCAGTGGGATTAGACTGAAACAAGTGGGCAACATTATGAAGGCTGAGTAATTTCTTAGACTAGAAAATTTAAGTCTGAAAGGAGGTAACTTTCAACAATGTAATTATGGATTTGGGTATCAAGAAGTACATACCATGAAAGGGGAAAATTTCTAAATTGTTCAAAATCAAGGTACATCAGCAAGATAATTTTGTTTCTGAAATTACTTTGGGTAGCAGGATTTATTAAAGGGTTTTATGGACTACAAGTGACATCTTTTAGTCTTGAAGGTCTAGGCACTTTGTGATGCTTTTTAATTGGTTTTAGTTTTATAGCTTTTTTTGGATTATGGACTCTTTTAAGCCCTTCAACCTATGTACCATCTTCTCAGAAAAATACATCTATAACAATGAACATAATGCATACCAGACAGTGACACAGGTTTGATAGACTTCCATACATAACGATGAAGATATAAATTAAGCCTCTGATTTAAAGGAAACTTGACGGAAATCTCTGAGATTTGTGCTGTCCTTGAACTTAATAGGAGTTTTCAATCAAGAAATGAATTCTCTCCCCAATTTCACCATACTCAGTGCATATAGGAGAAGCTGGAATTATCTCAGATGCTGCTGAGGAAGCTCAGTCCAAGAGGAGCTCTTCAGCAATGAAAGGGTGAGGCAGATTGAAAATCCTATCTCCTTCTGTCAATGTCACAAGGGTGCTGGGTGCATGATTCCTGTTGATTATTACCAAGGGCGAAGTCAGAGGAAAGAGAAATGGCTTCAGAACGCATAGAATGTGGGCCACACCTGTTAGCACAGTCACGATCGGTGCACCTCAGAGAGGAACGACCCAAGGACCATGTGTCCTGAAGACTTCATGATGTTGAGTTTTCCTCTACTTGTCTTTACGTCCCCCTTAATCTTAAGAATTTCATGAAAACTCTAAGAGGGCTTCCAGCCCCTCACTGGGCAGTATCTCTGGCACTCACAATGTTAGTGTTTGATCTCTTTAAGGCATTGCTGCTGGAGCCCATTAATGATTCAATAACTACCCTAGGAAAGAACTTAGAAATGTAGATTGTTGCAATGACCACCATCCTTAGAAAGCATTTGGAAAAATAAAATTGTTAGTGAAGCTAGGTTGAGATGTTTTTACTACTGGCTCTGATGTAAAAAATTTTAGGGAACACTTTGAAGTGCAGAAAGGCACACTCTTATTAGGTAAGCTAGGGATTTTTTAAGGTCAGGGAACAAGAACAATGGTAGCACTGGCTGATGTGACTCTCCTGGAGGCTGCATGAACGATTTCTTTCTTTTTTTTTTTTTTCCATTTTTTATTAGGTATTTAGCTCATTTACATTTCCAATGCTATACCAAAAGTCCCCCTTACCCACCCACCCCCACTCCCCTACCCACCCACTCCCCCCCTTTGGCCCTGGCGTTCCCCTGTACCGGGGCACACAAAGTCTGCGTGTCCAATGGGCCTCTCTGCATGAACGATTTCTTATGTCCATTTGGATCTCAGTTTCCTGATATGATTCAATAAGAATTGCTGATAAGTAAATATGCATTCTGAGGATTTAAAGTAGATATGGCTGATTTTTATATATAAAGTTTAGGTTTGTGATTATTTTAAGATTCTTGTAAGATTAATTTTTAAGATAAATAATAAAATAATCCTTTCTCTGTAACTGCAAATTGTTGCCTGCTAGAAAGAGAAACTGGCTGAGAAAACCACCTGCTTGCTCACATTTCGTTAATCTATAACAAGTTGCTTAGCTAGGAATATACGTGAGTTCCTCAGAATAATTTGTTTCCTTTACCTGTACTATGTAATGTATATCTTGTAAAGGTATTGGAGAACATACTGTTTTTCATAGTCATTCAGTAGAAAAAACAGAATCTAATCACATTGTAATGTTATACAGTTTGAAAGATTTTGTGGGGATATATAAGCTATTGACAAAAAAAATTGTTGGAAATTGCTCCATCTACCAACTGTGTATATGTATGTATGTATGTATGTATGCATGTATGTGTATATATGTGAGTGTATGCATATATGTGTGTAAATATGTTTTTATGTGTGTATGTGATATGCTTGGGGTCTACTTGCTGGAATTTTGTTCCATCCATTCTATGTGTGAGTGTTTATATGTCTGTCTGTCTGCATAATGCATGTATGTATGTATGTATGTATGTATGTATGTATGTATGTATAAAGTTATTGTGGAGTCTGCCTTTTGCTTTATCCACTCAGTGTGTGTGTGTGTGTGTGTGTGTGTGTGTGTCTGTGTGTGTGTGTATGAATTTTCTCTTTTTTCCTTTCCTTTCTCACTGGACCTAAGAGTTAAAAGAGTTTAGAATTTTTTCGCTGACCACTGGGGAGTGCCAGCCCCAGTAAAGCTTTGTTCCCTCAGAGAAAAGTCTGCTGAGTAATTTCTGTAATTGCTGGCTGCTATCAGCAGCAGCTCCCTTCTGTTGCTATCAGCACTGACCCTGCTCACCAATGCCACACCCTGCTGCCAGCCCCAGTACGGCCCCTGGATGTCAAAGCAGGTCTTTGACATCCTAGTCATTTTTGACAGATTATGCTGATTGAATAAGTTAAGTACATTAATAATTGGGAATTGTACCCAGCCTTTCTTACATACTACAAGTATAATGGCACCTGTTAACCAGAAAGAAGTTGTATACGTCATAGGTGGTACGTACCAACATGATAAGGACAAAACCCATCCTTATATTCTTGCAGAAAACCTGGCAAGTATCCAAGAATCATAAACGGTCAGCAGAGAGCTGGAGTGCAGAGTCATCTTATATTGCTGCATTTGCTTATGATGCATCTGCAGCTTGGAGTCTCCTCCTCATGCCTTTCTCTTATCAAATATCAAATGTTCTTCTTGATTCTAGCACCTTCGTCAAAACATTCTATTGCTCTCCTGATTTGGGGTCAGTCTATTCTTTTTCTGAGGCAGTACTGGAACTTATGACTTTCTTCATAAATTTACGAATTTATTATAATTTAAAAGATTATTTTTGTTATTCTTTTGAAATATTAGATTTAAAGGAGTACTGTGAGTCTTTATCCATTAATGATTTGAACTGAGTGAATATATACCTGCTTCTGTCTCTACATTTATAAAAATAGAAAAAAGTACTTGACCAATTCATGGTACCCAAGAATAAAGTAGGAGATATGCTTAGAAATGTGAAACAGAGTTAGTTTTCTATGAAGTAATTGGGTGGAGGCTATGCAAGGAATTTAATTATTTGTCTAAAATTCTACTTAATGGAAGAAAACTATTTTGTTCAGAGTGTATATTGGGAAAATGTGTCCATATTTCTTGGCCAAGTAAGCAAGCACTTTGTTATAGCACTATGTATTATTGTTAAAATTCTGAATGAGTCTCTATCAAATTTCCACAAACAGTTGCCTTCAGCTTGATAGAATATAATAATATTATATTCTCTTAATATAAAATATTAATATCTTAATAATATCTTAATTTCAAGTCAACAGTAGATGCTCAATTCTAAGCCCAAAGAACAGCACCAAACCAAGAGAAGGTAAGACAAGAAGCTGCAGGGGAGGATAAAGTTTTGCTAGTGTGGGGAAACAGTGAACAGTCACAGAAGTGACTTCTAGATTTGTGATATTAATTAGAAGAATACCTAGCTTCAAAATCAGAGACCAGGATGAGGTTCTGTGGCATAAGGAAATTCCGTGATTTCAAAGTTTGATGCAGAGTCACCTAACTTCGGAGAGATTGCTTCATTTCAGGGTCGCAGGTGCCAGTCTCTAGATGTTACCGTGTGGAACTTGTAGCAGGTGCAGAGTTATCCAAGAGGTTCTGACAGGACAAAGAAAGCTACAGCAATGCTTTAAAGTTCAGAATGAGAGCTTAGGAATAAAAGTGCTGAACACAGGCATGGGTTTGTACAGAGGAGATAGAAAGAAAAACTTTCTGAAATTTGTCCATGTGCTTTGTTAATTTATAGAATTGTACATTTGGGCTCATCAGATAATTTTAAAGATGGTGTTGGGTAATGAAATTTTTGGTAATTGAAATTTTTGTCAATCTATTTTGATAGATGGTATTCTTAACTGACTGCAGGGCTTTATGTGAATATACAAGGTCCAGTCTGACAGTTGTTTATTTAAAAAATTGTTAAGATTTATTTATTTTATGCCTATGACTGTTTTACCTGAATGTATGTATGTGCACTATGTGAATGGCTGAGGAAGTCAGAAAGAGGGTGTCGGATCCCGTGGAACTCTAGTTATGGTTGGTTGGGAACCACAGTGTGGGTGCTGGAAATTGGGTCTGGATCCTGTGCAGGAGCAGCAGAGGCTCTTAACCTTAAGCCATCTCTCCAGCAACTAGATTCACCCAATAGGCTGAAAGTTACTAGTTGATTGGAAATAAGAATAAATGGTTCACTATTGAGGAATATAATGTTGTGGAATGTGTGTAGAGGTGGGTAAGTCACTACAACAGACAGAGAGGCACAGAGACTGAGGGGACACACTCAGAGAGTGGTTTTACAATGTGAAGTAATTCAAACACTCAGGAACAACAGAAGACAGCAGCAGCACATATATAAATATGTATATTTCATATATACACATGTATGTATATATATATATATTAAATGTATATATATATAATAAATAATATATATATTAAAGAAAAAAGGGGCATGGATTTGAAAGGGAATGCAGGAGTGGAGGAGGGATTGGAGAGAGAAAAGGGAGGGGAGAAATGATGTAGATATCATAAACATACATGAAATTAAAAAGATCAAATATCAGAGCATGGAGAACTCCTCAGATGTCGGGCATGATAACTCAATTGTGGCCACCTAGTAGCAGAATAGGAAAGCAGTACACTATGAAACTAGAGTCATGAAGATGAAGACAGAATCAGAGAATGCCGAGATGTGAATGGAAGGCACATCAGTGGACACAGGAAGAACCACGTCAGCAGAATCATCAGACTTCACTTAGAAATCTGTGTGCTGTGGTTGAATGCTGTCTAAAGGGGCTGCATGGAGTCTCCTTCTTTGTATTTCATTTCCTTTCTTTGCACTTTCTGTTCCTCTATTCTTCCTTCAAAACATAAAGATGCTAGAATACATACATCATTTATAATAATAATCCCAAAGGGGATTAGTAACAGAAGATAGAAATAGCAAGGTATCTACAAGGACAACAATACTGGGAAGGAAGGGTTGTTTTGGACATAGAGCTCAAATGGAGACATTGGGTTTTGACTGTGTCATCACAAGAGGAATAAAGGCAAAATATCAGGCACAGATGCAGCAGCCTTGTAAATCTTCATTTTGCTTTTTAAACTATTAGACAATTTCATTTGGTAGGAGTTGGGATACAAGAGAAAGACCAATATTTAAGCCTGAAAAATACATTATGTGGTCCTTATGAGTAAGTGGCAATGCTAACATGAGATTAGTGGTCTGGGCAAGCACTTTTAGTAATTCCAGTTGACTTTATGCATAGCCATCTCCAGTAATTCTCAGAGGTTGGCCATGAAGATATTGCTTAGACAGCTGTGGTTCTAGGGGCAAGACTTCACTATTTCAGACCCTGAGCAAATGGTTGTTAAGACAATCATTGATTTATGGTACCACTGCAACTAGCTAAGGACCCATGTTTTGGGCTTGTTTCTCTTTATATATCTTCTTTCTATTCCTTTAGTTCATGTCCTAACATCCTTTAATTGAGCAATATTGAGAGAAAAAAAGCTATCAGTCAGAGGGCTTTCTTGTTTTCTTTTCTTCCTCTCACTTTTTTTTTTCTTTTTGAGAAGGGGTTTCTTTGTGTAGCTTTGGCTGTCCTGGAATTCACTCTGTAGAGCAGGCTGGCTTTGAACTCAAGAGATCTGCCTACCTCTGCCTCCTGCGTGCTGAAATTAAAGGCATGCCTCACCACTGCTCAGCCTCTTTTGTCTTTTAAATAAACCTTTTTTACTTTAATGGACAAGATGTCCTTAAATTGCAATGTTCACACCTTTGCTTCCATTCTTTCCTGCTTTCAGAAAGATGTCATTTAGATGATTTTCTTCGGGATACCAATGTGCTTCATATTTTGAGACAAAACCAAAACCCCATTGATTTTATACAGTTTATGCTGTCGCTGGTGCTCATCTTTCCCCTGTTCCTTTAAGCACAATAGAGCTGTTGACCTGGTTTTACCTCTGTCTGAAATCCTTGGCTTCTAGTTTGTTTGGCTTATTTCATTTCATTCCTTACAACCAATAGTCTCTGACAGGCCTTTCCAAAACATTCCAGTGCCCATGTACTGATCTCTGTCACCTTCCAACATGCCACCAAGCTCATTTCCTTGTGATCACTTCTAACAAAAAGTGTTTGCATTGCTTATTGAATACCTGGCAGCTGTCTTGATGAGTAAGCACATTTTATGAAAGTAGGACTTTGTTTCCTCTACTGCTGTCCTCGGCCTGGCATAATGGTCAGGTGATGAATACTGTAAACTGAGTGCTTGAGGTGGAATGCTTATCAGTATTAGAAACATTTGCATTTGAATCACTGCTTTGCTATTTAGTAAAAAATATATTTAGGAAAGTTCAGTTATATTGCTACCATTTTAAGTTTTTCAAATAGAAGATAGGCATTTTCCTTCTCGCCTTAAAGTTGAGGTGCATATGGCTGGAGAAACCTAGAGTGATCCTTGCCTCCTAATGGTGCTCAGTGTTAATTTTGTCATTGAGGTTTAAGATCCAACGTTATGCTGAGAGTCATTTTTTTGTGGATGAATATGCCCAGAGCCTGTTGGGTTCCCAGGTCCTGATTGTGAACCTGATTTCTAAACGTGTTGTTTTAAAAACTTCAGTATCACCCATCCATTTTATAACAGCCTCATATATTACAGATTCTTGTGTTTTGGGGGCAGGAACCACTAGTCAATATGTAAAGTTTAGATGCAGCTAGAATCCCTTTCTATAACCTAATTCCAAGTCTTTGTTCTTTTGATCTTTTATGCTATTAACAATAACTTACCTTTTTTAAAAAAATTTTTATTAGGTATTTTCTTCATTTACATTTCCAATGCTATCCCAAAAGTCCCCCATACCCTTCCCCCCAACTCCCCTACCACCCACTCCCACTTCTTGGCCCTGGTGTTCCCCTGTACTGAGGCAAATAAAGTTTGCAAGACCAATGGGCCTCTCTTTCCACTGATGACTGACTAGGCCATCTTCTTATACATATGCAGCTAGAGACACGAGGTCTGGGGGGTACTGGTTAGTTCATAATGTTGTTCCACCTATAGGGTTGCAGATCCCTTTAGCTCCTTGGGTACTTTCTCTAGCTCCTCCATTGGGGGCCCTGTGATCCATCCAATAGCTGACTGTGGGCATCCACTTCTGTGTTTGCTAGGTCCCGGCATAGCCTCACAAGAGAGAGCTATATCTGGGTCCTTTCAGCAAAATCTTGCTATTGTGTGCAACGGTGTTAGCGTTTGGAGGCTGATTATGGGATGGATCCCTGGATATGGCAGTCTCTAGATGGTCCATCCTTTTGTCTTAGCTCCAAAGTTTGTCTCTGTAACTCTTTCCATGGGGTGTTTTGTTCCCAATTCTAAGAAGGGGCAAAGTGTCCACACTTTGGTCTTTGTTCTTCTTGAGTTTCATGTGTTTTGCAAATTGTATCTTGTATCTTGGTTATTCTAAGTTTCTGGGCTAATATCCACTTATCAGTGAGTACATATTGTGTGAGTTCTTTTGTGATTGGGTTACCTCACTCAGGATGATGCCCTCCAGGTCCATCCATTTGCCTAGGAGATAACTTAACTTTCTGACATATTAATCTATAAAGTTATTTCACTACTACCCAAAGGTCATCTTATCTCATCTGTGCATGCTCAAAAGTGGTATAATAAATGAGCAGTGTTTTCTTTCAAAGACTTTCTGTTCCTAAGCAATATATCCTCCCCTTGTACAAGTAGAATTCAGTGGAGAAATGAAATTAACCAATTAGCAGTGAACACTGTTCTAGTATAAGGTAGAGAATGTATGTGAAACGTTCAAGTGTTGCTTAAGGGCTACTTCTGAAAGTTAGCTCATGAAGTAGCATTTATTCAGAGCAGCTATGTATGGCTTTTCTTGTTGTTCCTTCCTTTCTGTAGTCCATGCTTAAGGTTTCTGTCTGGGAGAGCTATCTAAGCCCCCAGAAAGGCATGGTTTCTTCAGAAGTCACATTTCAATAAATAATGTTTCTGCATTTTGCTTAAGGCTATTGCTGGTGACCGTAATTTTCTTTTTTGCCATTTTTGATATTTGACTGAAAGCTCCTGTTCATTAATAAGACAGAATGTTTTAAAAAATGTATTAAACCTCTTAATTTTCAACTTGAACTGTGCTGTGGTGTGGCTTGAACTCCACAGTTGTAGATTTTTAAGACTGTGGCTGAAAAAATTACCCATTAAACCAGTCAACTAACAAACCAATCAATCAACACTAACCAGCCAACTAAGCAAAAACCTACTGTCAAGCAAATGAAAACCAACCAGACATATGCTGCAATTGAGGATGGGGAACACTAGAGGGCGCCGATGATACAGTCATGCTTTTTCTAATCTGAACCATCTGTTCCAGTATCTTTATTTCTTTTCTTTTTTCTTTTTTAATCTTTTTGTTTGTTTGTTTTTTGTTTTTTTACAGTCCAGGTCCACTTCCAGGTCCACCGTCTGATTGTTCCACATCTCCGCGCCCCCCCCCCCCCCCATAAATGTGTCTGAGCAAGTAGCTGTTTTGTCCTTTGGGTCGTTGTTGTCTTCTTCTTCTTCTTCTTTTCTTTCTTCTTCTTCTTCTTCTTCTTCTTCTTCTTCTTCTTCTTCTTCTTCTTCTTCTTCTTCTTCTTCTTCTTCTTCTTCTTCTTCTTCTTCTTCTTCTTCTTCTTCTTCTTCTTCTTTTCTTCTTTCTTCTTCTTCTTCTTCTTCTTCTTCTTCTTCTTCTTCTTCTTCTTCTTCTTCTTCTTCTTCTTCTTCTTCTCCTTCTCCTTCTCCTTCTCCTTCTCCTTCTCCTTCTCCTTCTCCTTCTCCTTCTCCTTCTCCTTCTCCTTCTCCTTCTCCTTCTCCTTCTCCTTCTCCTTCTCCTTCTCCTCCTCCTCCTCCTCCTCCTCCTCCTCCTCCTCCTCCTCCTCCTCCTCCTTTCTTCTTCTTCTTCTTCTTCTTCTTCTTCTTCTTCTTCTTCTTCTTCTTCTTCTTCTTCTTCTTCTTCTTCTTCTTCTTCTTCTTCTTCTTCTTCTTCTTCTTCTTCTTCTTCCTCTTCCTCCTCCTTTCTTCTTCTTCTTCTTTTCTTCTTCTTTTCTTTTTATAAATTAATTTTTTACACTCCATATTCCATCCCCCACCCCTCCTTCAACTGATCCACATCCCACACCTCCTCCACACCCCACCTGTCTCCACCTGGATGCCCCTACCCCCCACCCTGCCTGACCTCTAAACTCCCTGGGGCCTCCAGTCTCTTGAGAGTTAGGTGCATCATCCCTGATGAGTTGAGGTCCTAACACTCCTGCTTCCATTTCAAAAGTGATAGATTTATAGATTTGTTTAATATGCCTGGTTTTCCCTTTTGTCTTCAAAGGCACACACACATACCCACATACTCACACGATTCCATATATGAGAGAAAACATCAATATTTGCCTTTCTTAGTATTGCTTAATTTGTTGAACATGTGGTCTCCAAGTCAATTGATCATTTCCTTATAAGTGACAAAGCTCTTTACAGTTCAACAGAAGTCTATTATGCATGCATTCCACATTCATTTCTTTATCTAGTTGTGGTGATGGTCACCTAGCCTTGTTTTGTGTCTTCTAGTATCTTTATCTTCTCAGTGGTTTTTATTTTTTAAAATTTTATAGCCATTATGACTATGTACTTATCTCACAGTAAAACATGCTGAATGTTCCCCCCACACACACATAAGCCAATTGCAGCAGTCTGCTTGAAAAACATTTAGTTCAGTTTCCATTTATTGATTGGATTTTCTTTTGGTGCTCATTGAAACTTCTTTTTCTATGCATTTCAGTTCTACGCCATAATGGAAGTCAGGCAGATGTTTTCTGCATTTTGTAGGCTGTCACCTCATTCTGCTAATTCCTCTTTGCTGTTGACAACCTTTAAATTTGTGCATTCTCAATTGTCATTTACTGCTCTTGCTCTATGGGCTACTGGGATCTAATGTTCTTTTAAATGTATTACCTAAGGTTCTTTTATCAAAATGTTCAAATCTAAAACCTATGAACTTAATTTTAACTGACACAATCCATAACAACAACAAAAAAAAAGAAACATAATTTTTTAAATCAAGTAAAAAATAGTAACGTGAGTGTTTAATAATGCAAGGTTGTATTTCACTGCTTTCATGGCTTCATAAGTAATGGATGCTGATATGGAAGAATCAGAATCAGTGAGTAAGATTTAGCTGTCCTTAGAATAATCACTATTACTGAATATGATGGCTTTTATGTTTCAAGCTACCTTTGCATGAAGTTAAGTCTGTGCAAAAGAGACAGTTACAAGATACCTAGTGAAAATGAAACCCAATCACATTATCCAAAACTTCCATTATTATGGGGAGAATCCTGGGGTTCTCTCTAGCCTCATTCATGAGGAATGCTGCTGTTTTCCTCTCCTTGAATACAGTGTTAAATATGTATATGAATGCCATAAGTACAGCCACAAACACATCTCACACCAGTCAGAATGGCTAAGATCAAAAATTCAGGTGACAGCAGATGCTGGCGAGGATGTGGAGAAAGAGGAACACTCCTCCATTGTTGGTGGGATTGCTAGCTTGTAC
The DNA here is from genome assembly GCF_000001635.26 of Mus musculus. Classification (NCBI taxonomy): domain Eukaryota; kingdom Metazoa; phylum Chordata; class Mammalia; order Rodentia; family Muridae; genus Mus; species Mus musculus. The sequence continues at coordinate 88,362,684 of NC_000071.6, read as the reverse complement.
AACCACTCTGGAAATCAGTCTGGCGGTTCCTCAGAAAATTGGACATGGTACTAACGGAGGATCCCGCAATACCTCTCCTGGGCATATATCCAGAAGATATTCCAACTGGTAAGAAAGACACATGCTCCACTATGTTCATAGCAGCCTTATTTATAATAGCCAGAAGCTGGAAAGAACCCAGATGCCCCTCAACAGAGGAATGGATACAAAAAAATGTGGTACATTTACACAATGGAGTACTACTCAGCTATTAAAAAGAATGGATTTATGAAATTCCTAGGCAAATGGTTGGACCTGGAGGGCATCATCCTGAGTGAGGTAACCCAATCACAAAAGAACTCAAATGATACGTACTCACTGATAAGTGGATATTAGCCCAGAAACTTAGGATACCCAAGATATAAGTTACAATTTGCTAAACACATGAAACTCAAGAAGAACGAAGATCAAAATGTGGACACTTTGCCCCTTCTTAGAATTGGGAACAAAACACCCATAGAAGGAGTTACAGAGACAAAGTTTGGAGCTGAGACAAAAGGATGGACCATCTAGAGACTGCCATATTCAGGGACCCATCCCATAAACAGCCATTGCATACACTAGCAAGATTATGCAGCAAGGTCCCAGATATAGCTGTCTCTTGTGAGACTATGCCGGGGCCTAGCAAGCACTTAAGTGGATGCTCACAGTCAGCTATTGGATGGATCACAGGGCCCCCAGTGGAGGAGCTAGAGAAAGTATCCAAGGAGCTAAAGAGATCTGCAACCATGTAGGTGCAACAACAATATGAACTAACCAGTACCCTGAAGCTCTTGACTCTAGCTGCATATGTATCAAAAGGTGGCCTAGTCGGCCATCACTGGAAAGAGAGGCCCATTGGACATGCAAACTTTATAAGCCCCAGTACAGGGGAATGCCAGGGCCAAAAAGTGGGAGTGGGTGGGTAGGGGAGTAGGGGGGAGGGTATGGGGGACTTTTGGGATAGCATTGGAAATGTAAATGAGGAAAATACCTAATAAAAATATTTAAGAAAAAGAGAGGGAAGGAGGGATGTGGCTGTTCCCAGTTATAACTATCTACAGTGCCTTTGCCAAGTTTATAGAAATGAATTATTCAAATGGCATGTTACTATGTGGCCTGACTGCTAGGATCCAATCAGAACCTCCTCATGGCTATGTGGGCATTTTTGATGGTATGAGGTGTACAGCATTGTTTCTCAATGTGAGCATAGTTGAGGCTTGAGGGCTGACATGTATCCTGATTATAAAATTCTATTTTGAAGTATTAGATTCTTTAAGGAAAATATTCAAGCAATGCACAAGGTATCATCTTAGCCAAAGGCCTGCAATAGTGAAACAAAATTAAGTGGTCTGCTAACTAATGTTAAAACCTTAACTTTATGTGTAACTTTTTGTCATCTATCTATCTATCTATCTATCTATCTATCTATCTATCTATCTATCTATCTATCTATTTATGTACACTATAGATTTTATCTGCTCCCTCCACCCTCCATACCTCTTTACCACCCCCTGTCTCCATGAGGATGTCCCCACCTCTACCCCAACTCAACCAGACCTCTAAACTCCCTGAGGCCTCCAGTATCTTGAGGGTTAGTGCCTCTTCTCTGACTTAACCCAGACCCAGCAGTTCTCTGCTATATATGTTTTGGGGGCCTCAATCAGCTGGTGTATGTTGCCTGATTGGTGATCCACTGTTTGAGAGATATAGGGGGTCCAGGTTAATTGAATTTGTTTGTCCTCCTACTTGGTCGCCCTCCTCCTCAGCTTCTTTCAGCCTTTCCTTAATTCAACCACATGGGTCAGCAGCTTCTGTCCATTGGTTGGACACAAATATCTGCAACAGATTCTTTCAGCTGCTTGTTGGGTCTTCCAGAGTGTGGTCACGCTAGTTCCCTGTTTGTGAGCACTCCATAGCCTCAGTAGTAGTATTAGGTCTTGGGACCTCCCCTTGAGCTGGATCTCACTTCAGGCTTGTCTCTGGGCCTTCTTTTCCTCAGGCCCCTCTCTATTTCCATACGTGCAGTTCTTTCAGACAGGAAAAATTATGAGTTAGAATTTTGACTGTGGATGGCAACCCAATCCCTCACTTGGTGCTCTGTCTTCCTGCTGGAGGTGGGCTCTATAAATTCCCTTTCTCTACTGTCGGGCATTTCATCCAAGCATTTCATCCCTTTGAGTCCTGAGAGTCTCTTACCTTCCAGGTCTCTTGTGTATTCTGGAGGGTCCCCCCCCCCAACCTCCTAACTCCCTAGGTTGCCTGTTTCCATTCTTTCTGCTAGCCCTCAGGGCTTTAATCTTTTTACCTCACCCAATACCAGATCAGGTTCATCTATACTCCCCACTCCTTCCCAACTGTCTACTTTTCCTCCCAGGTCCTGCCTCCGTACCCCCTTGTGATTGCTTTCTTCTCTCTCCCAAGTGGGACTGAGGCATCCTCACTTGGGCACTTCAGCTTGCTGAACTTTTTGAGTTCTGTGGACAATATCTTGGGTATTCTGTACTTTTTTTTTTCTTGGCTAGTATCCACTTATTAATGAGTACATACCATGCATGTCATTTTGAGTCTGAGTTACCTCACTCAGGATGATATTTTCTAGTTCCATCCATTTGCCTGCAAAACTCAGGAGGTCCTCATTCTTAATAGCTGAGTAATATTTCATTGTGTAAATGAACCACATTTCCATTCTTCTGTTGTGGAATCTGGGTTGTTTCCAGCTTCTGGCCATTACAGATAAGGCTGCTATGAACATAGTGGAACATGTGCCCCTGTGGCATGGTGGGGAATCTTTTGGGTATATTCCCAGGAGTGGTGTAGCTGTGTCTTCAGGTAGATCTATTTCTAATTTTCTGAGGAACCTCCAGATTGATTTCCAGGGAGGTTGTACCAGTTTGCAATCTCACCAGCAATGGAGGAGTGTTCCTCTTTCTCCACATCCTTGCCAACATGTCTTGTCACCTGAGGCTTTGATCTTAGCCATTCTGATTGGTATAAGGGGGAATCTCTGGGTCGTTTTGATTTGCATTTCTCTGATCACTAAGGACTTTGAACATTTCTTTAGATGCTATTCAGCCATTCAAGATTCCTTTGCTGTGATTTCTCAGTTTAGTTCTATACCCCATTTTTTGATTGGGTTGTTTGTTTTTTTTTGGTGGTTAGCTTCTTCAGTTCTTTATATATTTTGGATATTAGCCCTCTAATAGATGTGGGGTTAGTGAAGATTTCTTTCCCAATCTGTAGGTTGCCGATTTGTCTTCTTTACTGTGTCCTTTGCCTTACAGAAGCTATCCACTTTCATGAGGTCACATTTATCAATTCTTGATCTTAGAGCATGAGCATTTGGAGTTCTGTTTAGGAAATTACCCCTGTGCCAATTAGTTCAAGCTTCTTTCCCATTTTCTCTTCTATTAGATTTAGTGTATCTGGTTTTATGTTGAGGTCCTTGACCCACTTGGTTGTGAGCTTTGTACAAGATGACAAATATAGGTCTATTTTCATTTTTCTACGCACAAACAACCAGTTAGATCAGCACCAGGTGTTGAAGATGCTTTCTTATTTCCATTGCATTTTTTGGCATCTTTTTCAAAGATCAAGAGTCTTTAAGTGTATGTCTTTATTTCTGGGTCTTCAATTCTATTCCATTCTATTCCAATTCTATTTCACTAGCAGCTTGACAGCATACCTAAAAGCTCTAGAACAAAAGGAAACAAATTCATCCAAGAGGAGTAGACAGCAGGAAATAATGAAACTCAGGGCTGAAATCAACCAAGTGGAAAAAAAGAACTATACAAAGAATCAACCAAACCAGGAGCTGGTTCTTTGAGAAAATCAATGAGATAGATAAACCCTTAGCCAGACTAACTAGAGGGTACAGGGACAGTATCGTAATTAAGAAACTCAGAACCTGAGGAAATCCAAAGCATCATCAGATCCTATTACAAAAGGCTATAGTCAACAAAACTGGAAAACCTGGATGAAATGGACAATTTTCTAGATAGATACCATGTAACAAAGTTAAATCAGGGTCAGATTAATGATATAAACTGTCCCATATCCCCTAAAGTAATCGAAGCAATCATTCATAGTATCCCAACCAAAGAAAGCCCAGGACCAGAAAGGTTAAGTGAAGAGTTCTATTAGACCTTCAAAGAAGACCTAATTCCAATTCTCAAACTATTGCACAAAATAGAAACAGAAGGTGCTCTCCCCATTTCACTCTATAAAGCCACAATTATTCTGATATGTAAACCACATAAAGACCTAAGAAAGAGAGAGAACTTCAGACCAATATCCTTTATGAATATCAATGCAAAAATACTCAATAAAATTCTCTCAAACTGAATCCAGAAACACATCAAAACAATCATCCATCATGATCCAGTAGGCTTCATCCCAGGATTGGAAGGATGGTTTAATATATGGAAATCCATCAACATAATCCACTATATAAACAAACTTAGGGGAAAACCACATGATCATCTCTTTAGATGCTGAGAAAGCATTTGATAAAATCTAACACACATTCATGATAAAAGTCTTGGAAAGATCAGGAATTCAAGGCCCATACCTAAACATAATAAAAGCAATCTACAGCAAACCAGTAGCCAACATCAAAGTAAATGGAGAGAAACTTGAAGCAACCCCACTAAAATCAGGGACTAGATAAGGCTGCCCACTTTCTCCCAACCTATTCAATATAGTGCTTGAAGTCCTAGCCAGAGCAATTAGACAAAAAAAGAGATCAAGGAGATACAAGTTAGAAAGGAAGAAGTCAAAATATCACTAATTGCAGACGATGCAATAGTATATATGAGCGACCCTAAAAATTCTGTCAGGGAACTCTAAACCTGATAAACAGCTTTTGTGAAATATCTGGATACAAAATTAACTCTAACAAATCAGTGGCCTTTCTCTACATAAAGGATAAACAGGCTGAGAAAGAAATTAGGGAAACAACACCCTTCTCAATAGTCACAAACAATATAAAATACCTCGGTGTGACTCTAACTAAGGAAGTGAAAGATCTGTATGATAAGAACTTCAAGTCTTTGAAGAAAGAAATTGAAGAAGATTTCAGAAGATGGAAAGATCTCCCATGCTCATGGATTGGCAGGATCAATATAGTAAAAATGGCTGTCTTGCAGAAAGCAATTTACAGACTCAATGTATTTCCCATCAAAATTCCAACTCAATTCTTCACTGAGTTAGAAAGAGCAATTTGCACATTCATCTGGAATAACCAAAAACCTAGGATAGAAAAAACTATTCTCCACAATAAAAGAAACTTTGGTGGAATCACCATGCCTGACCTCAAGATATACTGCAGAGTAATTGTGATAAAAACTGCATGGTACTGGTATAGCGACAGACAGGTACCACAATGGGATAGAATTGAAGACGGAGAAATGAACCCCCACACCTATGGTCACTTGATCTTTGACAAGGGAGCTAAAACCATCCAGTGGAAAAAAGACAGCATGTTCAACAAATGGTGCTGGCTTAATTGGTGGTTATCATGTAGAAGAATGCGAATTGATCCATTCTTATCTCCTTGTACAAATCTCAAGTCTAAGTGGATCAAGGAACTTCACATAAAACCAGAGACACTGAAAATTATAGAGGAGAAAGTGGGGAAAAGCCTTGAAGATATGGGCACAGGGGAAAAATTCTTGAATAGAATAGCAATGGCTTGTGCTGTAAGATCGAGAATTGACAAATGGGACCTCATAAAATTGCAAAGCTTCTGCAAGGCAAAAGGCACCGTCAATAAGACAAAAAGGCCACCAACAGATTGGGAAAGGATCTTTACCAATCCTAAATCAGATAGGGGACTAATATCCAATATATATGTAAAGAACTCAAGAAGGTGGACTCCAGAAAATCATATAACCCTATTTAAAAATGTGCTATGGGAGATAACCCGGCCTGATCAGGGGCACAAGTCCCTTCTGGTCCACTCCAGCACCGGGGTTCCTGGCCCGGGGAGTCTGCAGACACCCCCAAGGACCCACACAGGATCCCCCACGGGATCCTAAGACCTCTGGTGAGTGGAACACAGCGTCTGCTCCAATCCAATCGCACGGGACCTGAGACTGCATTAACTAGGGAAGCAGATAACCCGGCCTGAGCAGGGATACAAGTCCCTTTCGGTTCACTCCAGCACCGGGGTTCCTTGCGTGCAGAGTTTCTGGACACCCCCAACGTCCTCACAGGACCCTCCACAGGATCTTAAGACCTCTGGTGAGTAGAACACAACTTCTGCCAGGAGGTAGGTTCGAACACCAGATATCTGGGCATCTTCCCTGCAAGAAGAGAGCTTGCCTGCAGAGACTACTCTGACCACTGAAACTAAGGAGAGAGCTAGCTTCGCAGGTCTGCTGATAGAGGCTAACAGAGTCACCTGAGGAACAAGCTCTAACCAGAGACAACTATAACAACTAGCTTCAGAGATTACCAGATGGCGAAAGGCAAACGTAAGAATCCTAGTAACAGAAATCAAGACCACCCACTATCATCAGAACGCAGCACTCCCACCCCACATAGTCCTGGGCACCCCATCACATCCAAAAAACAAGACCCGGATTTAAAAGCATATCTCATGATGATGGTAGAGGACATCAAGAAGGACTTTAATAACTCACTTAAAGAAATACAGGAGAACACAGCTAAACAGGAAGAAAACCTTAAAGAGGAAACACAAAAATTCCTTAAAGAATTGAAGGAAAACACAACCAAACAGGTGATGGAATTGAATAAAACCACCCGAGATGTAAAAAGGGAAGTAGAAACAATAAAGAAAACCCAAAGTGAGGCAAGGCTGGAGATAGAAACCCTAGGAAAGAAATCAGGAACCATAGATGCGAGCATCAGCAACAGAATACAAGAGATGGAAGAGAGAATCTCAGGTGCAGAAGATTCCATAGGGAACATAGACACAACAATCAAAGAAAATGCAAAATGCAAAAAGATCCTAACTCAAAACATCCAGGAAATCCAGGACACAATGAGAAGACTAAACCTACAGTTAATAGGAGTAGATGAGAATGAAGATTTTCACCTCAAAGGGCCAGCAAATATCTTCAACAAAATTATAGAAGAAAATTTCCCAAACCTAATGAAAGAGATGCCCATGAACATACAAGAAGCCTACAGAAATCCAAATAGACTGGACCAGAAAAGAAATTCCTCCAGACACATAATAATCAGAACAACAAATGCACTAAATAAAGAGAATATTAAGAGCAGCAAGGGAAAAAGGTCAAGCAACATATAAAGGTAGGCCTATCAGAATTACTCCAGACTTCACACCAGAGACTATGACAGCCAGAAGAGCCTGGACAGATGTTATACAGACCCTAAGAGAGCACAAATGCCAGCTCAGGCTACTATACCCAGCCAAACTCTCAATTACCATAGATAGAGAAACCAAAGTATTCCATGACAAAACCAAATTCACACAATATCTTTCCATGAATCCAGCCCTTCAAAGGATATAACAGAAAAAAACCAATACAAGGATGGAAACCATGCCCTAGAAAAAGCAAGAAAGTAATCCTTAAACAAACCTAAAGGAAGACAGCCACAAGAATATAATGCCAACTCTAACAACAAAAATAATAGGACGCAACAATTACTTTTCCTTAGTATCTCTTAATATCAATGGACTCAATTCCTCAATAAAAAGACATAGACTAACAGACTGGCTACATAAACAGGACCCAACATTCTGCTGCTTACAGGAAACCCATCTCAGGGAAAAAGACAGACACTACCTCAGAGTGAAAGGCTGGAAAACAATTTTCCAAGCAAAGGGTCTGAAGAAACAAGCTGGAGTAGCCATTCTAATATCTAATAAAATTGACTTCCAACCCAAAGTTATCAAAAAAAACAAGGAGGGGATACTTCATACTCATCAAAGGTAAAATCCTCCAAGAGGAACTCTCAATTCTGAATATCTATGCTCCAAATGCAAGGGCAGCCACATTCATTAAAGACACTTTAGTAAAGTTCAATGGACACATTGCACCTCATACAATAATAGTGGGAGACTTCAACACCCCACTTTCATCAATGGAAACATCGTGGAAACAGAAACTAAACAGGGACACAGTGAAACTAACAGAAGTTATGAAACAAATGGATTTAACAGATATCTATAGAACATTTTATCCTAAAACAAAAGGATATACCTTATTCTCAGCACCTCATGGTACCTTCTCCAAAATTTACCATATAATTGGTCACAAAACAGTCCTCAACAGATACAAAAATATTGAAAATTTCCCAAGCATCCTATCAGATTACCATGGACTAAGGCTGATCTTAAATAACAACATAATAGAAAGCCAACATTCACGTGGAAATTGAACAACACTCTCCTCAATGATACCTTGGTCAGACAATAATAAAGAAAGAGTTTAATGAAAATGAAGCCACAACATAACCAAAATTATGGGACACAATGAAAGCATTCCTCACGGGGAAACTCATAGCTCTGAGTGCCTCCAAAAAGAAACTAGAGAGAGCATGCACTAGCAGCTTGACAACACACCTAAAAGCTCTAGAACTAAAGGAAGCAAATTCACCCAAGATGAGTAGGAGGCAGGAAATAATCAAACTCAGGGGCAAAATCAACCAAGTTGAAACAAAAAGAACTATTCAAAGAACCAACCAAAGGAGGAGTTGGTTCTTTGAGAAAATCAACAAGATAGAGAAACCCTTAGCCAGACTCACTAGAGGGCACAGGGACAGCATCCTAATTAACAAAATCAGAAATGAAAAGGGAGACATAACAACAGATCCTGAAGAAATCCAAAACACCATCAAATCCTTCTACAAAAGGCTATACTCAACAAAACTGGAAAACCTGGATGAAATGGAAAAATTTCTAGACAGATACCAGGTACCAAAGTTAAATCAGGATCAGATTAATGATCTAAACAGTCCTATACCCCTTAAAGAAATAGAAGCAGTCATTAATAGATCCAATGCATAATAATCTCTGCAGCCTAAGAGAAAGGGTAGTTACAGAAAAGTTGCCTAATCCAACTTAAATTTACATTTAGAGATCATAGCATTTTACACAATTTTACGTTTAAAATAAATCCAGGTACTGAAGGGAGGTAGCCATATGCAATGCAGTCTGCTTATTTGGGAGAAAATCCCTTTTTGCTGATTGTTAGACTTCATTCTCCAACAGCTTAAACCTGTTTAGCCCCACCAGAATAGAGAAAATCCTAACCAACTCATGAAGCGTTAGCTCATGTGACCTTGTAACAACCTCTCTAAAATTATGGAATCACTATAGGAAAGAATTGAGTTAGAATTGATCTTTAGCCCCACACTTCCCCTGACTTGCTGGAGCTTTGCTAATGGGAAAGGTGGCATCTGGAACTCCAGCAAGGTTGCTGGCTTGAAGATTGTTTTGCCCGACCTGGTTGTATGTTTCCATGACCTTCTAAGCCAACACTGGGGATGTCCCGAACAGTGTGTCCTCTAGTCACAAGGCCATTTCATTAAAAAGATAAAAAGCCCTTCTTTGTGCTTGGTGTAGAAATTGTTTTGATGCCTGGATACATTTTCTGCCAACTGTTTTAAAGTGACTTATGATGGTATGGATCACTGATTGTGGAGGACATAGGATGAGTGCTGTCAGATTGAAATAGTTTCTTCATGGGTCACAGGAAACAAAAGATTAGGCAGAACCACACTTTTATTAAAAACAAAGGCCATTACTCAAAAGTAATTTTAATTAAAATTGGCTCTGAAAGTACAATATTTGTAGTGGCAGCTGCCTTTAGCACAGGAAATTCAAGCTGTTGATAAAGTCTAACTGTTGTTAGTAAATATGATCAGTTAGTAGATAACTTTTTTTCCCTTATAAATCTGAATCAACATCAAGTGAAACTTGATTCTTTGAGCAAAATTTTCCAATATAATTTTAACAGAGCTTTGATTACTAATAGCTAACAAGACTATCATAGACTGAGTGTGGTTGAGGGTCATTTGACCAGAGATTACAGCTCCTCACTCCTCTGCTTATGCCCCTCTCTCAGCTATACTTAATTCTGTCCCAGCTGCATGTGGTCTTCTTGGGAAGTGCTAGAGTTAAAGGGAAAGTTCACCTTTTTTTTTTTTTTTGACTCAACACTCTTCTGTGTAAAATTTATGCTTTGAGAATTGTGTCAACTAATTATCAAAAAATAAAAAAAAAATAAAAGTTCTAATGATGTGTTAAGCAAGTTTACAATTTTGTGCTGAGCTCCATTCATAGCAATCCTGGGGTGCATGCAGTATGTTGAATGCTGGTTGGAAATGTGGAGGTGGGTAGAAGGTCCACTGAAGGGAGAATTCCATCCATGAGGCTTTTTGGTGCTTGCTTCAGTGAGGCAGCTAGAATGAGTTGGAATGACTTCTTTAGTTTGTTGTTGGATGTTCATTTCTCCCCAAGAGTAGGCATGAAACAAGCAGAATGGAAGTTACTGATCAGTTATTGCTTCTCTGTTTTAGGAGCACCCTCTCCACCTCTTGTCTATGTATGCTTTATGATATCAAAGAAGAGGTAAGGCCTCAGCACAATTAGGTGTTCTAATTAATATTCCAGTTGTGATGATACACCAAACACCAAGGAGCTGTCAGAAAATAATACAGGGATATTTCAAAGTATCCTTCTTCCCCCTTTCCTGTCTCTCTTTGAAAAATTCTTTTCTTTGACCAATATTTTCCTGACTTTAGGAGTTTACTAAGGTCTTTGAAGTTAATTAGTAAGCATTTCTGTAAGAGCTTCTGTGATATATGCTCACAGAGGATTTTCTGGACAGTTAAAAATTTCATAACCATTCAATCAGTATGATTCCTCAAGCTGCAGTCATGATTGGGGCATATGGGAAATATTCTGAAGCCACATCTGATCTGGTTTTGTTACATCTGTAACTGGTGGTGATAGCTGATATCACAGTAAACATAGCTTCACAGTGCTTCCATTATGAAGCAAATGTAACAAGGCAGCATTGAGGATCAGGGAAACAGGAATATCTAACAGGAAGCTAGGTGAGATCAGTTTTCATCTTTGTGAATAGACCCAAGAAATCCTTGTGTACCTTGATTTTGTAATGAGATACAGGAATGGGTACACACAATGTGCTCTTCTTTGTGAAATTCCATTCCGCCACTGAATAAAATTTTATTTTTATTTGAAAGTTGTCTATTTTATTTGTCCATCATAATAATGGGTGACCTTTAATTTTGCTTTTGAGCTTCCCAGGATACAAAGAACAGGAATGCTAACTATAGAAGGTGGCAGGGATATTTGTATACCAGCTTGATTAGACTTATGTTTTTTTGCAGAAGTGTTTGTTCACCTGGCCATGGGACAGAGAGAGAGCAGGTGAGGCCTGGGGATGGGGGAATTTAATTGTATAAAAATCAGTGTGAATATGCTACAGAGTTTTGGTTTTGTGCCAAGAATTTGAGTACTGACTGTGGATAGGCTTGAGTGATCATGTAGGCCCATCTTTAATGAGGAGCTTGTACTAAGTTACTTTATTTATCTGAGCCTTACTTAAGAGAAAATAGTACATGACTTGTAAAATTGTTGATACATCTAATATATTCATATCCATCTAGAAATCTATGTCCTTTTTTATCTTTTATTTTTTGTGTGTTTATTATCTAATCACCTTTAAACAGAGAACAGTATTCCAATAGCTGTTAGTTGATACTCAATTTGTGAATTTTTTATTACTAAATATTTACTAAGTGCTATCTCTAAGTACATGTTTCTCAGCATGAGCTTAGAGAGAGAAAATGAGAGTAGTTGATCTACCTATAGTAATGAGAGATTTAAAAAAAGTACAGTGTTAGGTGAGATTTAATAGTGCATTTAATAGTGAGATCAGGAGAACTAGAGAACAAGATTCTAAAGTTTCAAATTGGATAGGAAAGAAGTTGACAGGCTATTTGCAAATAGGAGACTAGCCAGACAGTGTGGCTGGTTCCAACCTTGCTGAAAGTGATAACTCTGAAAGGTAGTAGGGGGTAAAATGTGGGAGCTGACATGGGGGATCAGAATAGAACAGAGAGAGGACAAAGAGAACTTGCCGAGACATTGTTCTAGATGGTGACTTTGACTTAGATGAGGAAATAGAAGCAATAAATGATCATTAAAGAAGAGGAATTACTAAATGTTAGCAAAACCAGGCTCTAGATGTGGCTTAAGATAGCAAACAAAATATGCATGCACTCAATGAGTTAGATACTAAATTCAAAAGTATAACCTTTGCTGTTTTTTAGTTGACACATAATTTTATATGCCTTCCTCTTTGCTTTCTCCTTTGCCATTCTGTGTGATCTCTATAGTGCCATCTCTGCTTAGTACATTTGCTTTCTTCCAGCGTATGGGCTTAAAATCCAACATTCTTTTCTTTTTTCTTTTTTTTTCCAAAAAAATTTTTATTAGATATTTTCTGCATTTACACTCCAAATGCTATCCCAAAAGTTCCCTATACCCCCCTGGCCCTGCTTCCGAAGCAACATTCTTTTCTTGTTATAAATGCTTCCAAAGTAATTCCTTAGACATTATCATTTCCAACAACTGCATTGCCTCAAGGTGTCAACTTGAAATATTAAATCTGCTTATTCCAGTATATTTTCATTTAAAAATCACTAGGAATTGAGAATCTCCAATACTGGTAAACTTGTTTGTCTACTGTCTGAAGCATGACTGAAGTCTTGATCAGATGTATAGGAGAGATGTTTAGGCAGTTCAAAATGATGATGCCTATGACTTCCAGATAGGAAGAAACCTAGCTCTACCCTTATCTTGATTTCAGCCATGGGAACTAAAGAAGCACTAATTCATGCCATGGTAGAGATATCTGACCTATACAATTATGAGATATAGCAAGACCTGTAAAGGGCTAAGCCTGTTATATTATCATACCATGTGAAAAAATATAACAGAAATTAAAGGGGGATTTTTTTTTTCCCGGAGACAGGGTTTCTCTGTATAGCCCTGGCTGTCCTGGAACTCACTCTGTAGACCAGGCTGGCCTCGAACTCAGAAATCTGCCTGTCTCTGCCTCCGGAGTGCTGGGATTAAAGGTGTGCGCCACCACGCCTGGCTTTAAAGGGGGATTTTAACCTTAACACATCCAAATGCAAAACTTAGAATATTCTGAATCATTGTGCCCTGAGGTGGAAATTTAAGATTCTTTGGAAAGTTGGTTAGATGGTCTTTTGCTGGGACAAATACATGAAGGAACATTTTTTAAAAAGTGGATACAGGTGTGAAAAGGTAAGACAAACTTGTGAAGGAATGTTTTGCTGAAGTAGATGTAGGAGAGAGGATGTTCTGCTAACATAAACCACTATAAATGGAGTGACAGAGGCTGAGCTTGGCTTGCTGGTACAGCTAGCAGTACAATGCTTGTGGGTATGGTGTCTTCACTGATCTTTGCTTCCCTGAGAGAGGCACAGCCAAGAACTTCTCCTGGTGTTCCTGTTGGTCCCTCCTGAGCACTCTAGTCAAGGCTGAGGCCTGGCTGTGTTTACTAGGTCCTGTCACCTCTGTTGCTAACCTGACTCTATGGAACAGGATGGTTGGTGTATCTGTGAGGTGTTTTCAAGTGGACTGAGCTGCTGCTACCTGCTAGCCTGTGAACTGAACTGCCAATTTCCAGATAAGACAGACAGAAATTGCTCCAAAGAACCTTTCTAAACAGGCCCACTTCCCCCAAATCCTTTCTTTTTACTACTTATGGTGGGTGGTGTGTTATATGGAATGTTAAAGTGTAGCCTCCCCCAGCCTGAAGTGGACTGATGCAAACCTTGGTGCCACTGAGAATGAGACCACCTGGGGTGGAGCCTTCAGACCTAGATGGCTCTATTGTTCTGTCAGCTGCTGCTGCTCTCCTCTAAGACACTGCTACCTGCTGAGAGGCCCCTGAGATACTCTGGAGGCACATCCTATCCTGCAGGCTGGCTCCAGGCATCAAGAATGAATTGGCAGGTGATGGGTTTTCCCCTTTTTAAGCACAGTCTCTGTGTAAAATTTCGGCCCTTGATCAAAACATTTGTTTTGGCGTCATTATCTTTTCTAGCAGTCTAAGTCTCTTTCAGCCCCAGCCTGCCTTCCAGAAATACCTGGTTCATATAGGCTCTGGGCGGCTTACAACATTATAGCATTTACAGAACCATCATTAATAATAGGATTTGAAAAAAATTAAGGTTACCGTGCCCTGATGTTTATTGGAACTTTCCCATGTCATTAAATAAAATGATTGTTTACATGGTTAAGAGTGATTCTAAATCTCATTCATCTTCATATACCAGATTTAAAAACTTGTCACACAGTTTTGGATTTTTAGGCGTGGGAAGTTGTGTTCTAGATCTAACCATTTCTCTCTGTGTCTGTTGATTGTTATCCTGGCCTAAGCTATTGTCTCTCACCTTTTTGAGACAGGATCTTCTGATGTTTTCTGGCTAGCCTAGAACATGTGATCTTACTGCCTTATTTTCCACAAAGTATGGATTATAGGCATCTGGTGCCATGCCTGCCTACACTCCACTCTTGCTCTCCTCATAATCCATGCTCAGAATTAATCGCTTTTGTTATATATTCCTACCCATAGCAATATCAGCATTATTTTTCCTTTTTCTTTTATATTAATTATTTTATATATTTCCATATCAAATATCTTCCTTCCTGGACTCCCCTCTGCCAGCCCCCCACCCTATCACCTTCCCCTTTGCCTCTAAGAGGGTGCTCCCCAAACCCTCCCAGTCACTCCTGCCTTACTCCTCTGGTATGCCCCTTCACTGGGGCAACAAGCTGTCACAGGACCAAGCATCTCCCCTGTCCCTGATGCCAGATGAGGCAGTCCTCTGCTGCATATGCAGTGGGAGCCATGGGTCCCTCCATGCATACTCTTTGGTCCAGTTAGTTGATATTGTTGTTCTTCCTATGAGATTGCAATCCCCTGCAACTCCTTCAGCACTTCCCCTAATCCCTAGGCTCAGGTTAATTGTTGGCTATGAGTATTGCGTTTGTCTTAGGTGTTGGCAAAGCCTCTCAGAGGACAGCCATGCTAGCCAGGCTCCTGTCTGCAAGCCTTTCTTGGCATAAGCAATAGTGTCTGGGCTTGGTGTCTGCAGATGGGATGGGTCCCAAGGTGGGGCAGTCTCTAGATGGCATTTTTTTTTTTCAGTCTTTGCTCCATTTTTTGTTCCCTCATTTCCTTTAGACAGGAACAATTCTGGGCTAAAGATTTTGAGATTGGTGGGTGGCCTCATCCCTCAACTGGGGGCTATGTCTATCTAATAGAAGTGGTCTTGAAGGAACTTGTGAGTTTAGGAGCCCACGGCCTCGGCCTGGGACTGAGAACAAAGCAGAACAGCCCTCAGGCATGCCAGGGCAGGGCTGTTGTTAAGGCATTCCTAAGAACATCTTGACTGTAAAGATAAAAAGGTATTCAAGGACCAGCAGGGCTATATTATCTAAGTCAACACCATCTGGCCAGAATCTCCCCTCTGTCTATTGCCCCTTGGCGCCGGGTAAAGTCATACATCAACTAGTTGCTATGTGAACAAAGATAAGCCCCCAGCCCACAGGAACAAAGTCCTGATGCCCTGTGTTCTTTCTGTTAATGTTTTGAATAAGCCAATAGTGTGTCGCTATGCTGAATTCCACACCCCTGAGCCCCTTACCCCATAAAAAAACCCCTAACTTTCAAGCCTCGTGGCCGACATCCGTTATCTCCTGTGTGGGATACATGTCGGTCCGGAATTAAACATCCTTATGTAATTACATCAAGAGATCCTTAGTGATTTTTGGGTGCACGCCGAATCGGGAATTGGGTGGGGGTTTCCTCACTAGGTTCTTTCAGTCTCTTCAGATTCTATCTTGTTGCTGTTGGGGTATTTCAGCTAATGTCATCCCCATTGGGTCCTGGGATCCTTTGCAACCCTGGTGTGTGAGTCTTTCTAGTGGTTTTCCCCCTCCCTCCCCATCAGTTCACCCCACCTCACTCTACATATTTCTGTTCATTCTTCCTGCTCTCTGAACTTCTCTCTTGTCTCTTTCCATGCCTGATCCTGCACCCCTTTACCTCCCCCATCGCCTCTTCCACCCAGGTCTCTCCCTCTATCCCTTTGCCTCCTGTGATTATTTTGTTCCCCCTTCTAAGTGGGATTGAACCATATACACTTTGATCTTCCTTTTTTAAAAAATTGGATACTTCTTTATTTACATTTCAAATGTTTTCCCCTTTTCACACTCTATGAATGTGCTTCCTCACCCATCTACCCACTCTTGCCTTCCTGCCCTGGCATTCCCCTACACTGGGGCATCAACCC
This sequence comes from Mus musculus, assembly GCF_000001635.26. Taxonomy (NCBI): domain Eukaryota; kingdom Metazoa; phylum Chordata; class Mammalia; order Rodentia; family Muridae; genus Mus; species Mus musculus. The sequence goes on along the minus strand of NC_000071.6, from coordinate 88,346,310 downwards.
CCTCAGGCCCAAGGGCCATACTCTCCCACTGATGTCCAACAAGGCCATCCTCTGCCACATATGCAACTGGATCCATGGCTCCCTCTATGTGTACATTTTGGTCGGTAGTCCAGTCCCCGGGACCTCTGGAGCTCTGGTCAGTTGACACTGTTGCTCCCAACATGGGGCTGCAGACCCCCTCAGCTCCTTCAGTCCCTTCTCCAACTCTATCCAGCACCCCACGCTCAGTCCAATGGTAGGCTGCATGCATCTGTCTCTGTATTTGTCAGACTCTGCTAGAGCCTCTCAGGAGACAGCCATATCAGACTCCTAGAAGCAAGCACTTCCTGGCATCCACAATTGCCAGGTGACTGCATATAGGTAGATCCCCAGGTGGGGAAGTGTCTGGATGTTCTTTCCTTCATCTCTGCTCCACACTTTGTTTCCATATTTCCTCGTATGAGTAGTCTGTTCCCCCCACCGTTTTTCTTTTTTTTTTTTTTTTGTTGTTGTTGTTGTTGTTTTGAGATAGGGTTTCTCTGTGTAGTCTTGGCTGTCCTGGAACTCACTTGGTAGACCAGGCTGGCCTCGAACTCAGAAATCCGACTGCCTCTACCTCCCGAGTGCTGGGATTAAAGACATGTGCCACCAAGCCTGGCTTCTGTTCCCCCTTTTAAGAAGCACTGAAGCATCCATACTTTGGTATTCCTTCTTCTTCATATGGTCTGTGAATTGAATTTTGGTTATTTTGAAATTTTGGTCCAATATCCACTTACCAGTGAGGACATACCATATGTCTTCTTTTGTGACTGATTGCCTCACTCAGGATGATATTTTCTAGTTCCATCCATTTGCCTGTGAATTTCATGAAGTCATTGTTTTTAATAGCTGAGTAGTACTCCATTGTGTAAATGTACCACATTTTCTGTATCCATTCCTCTGTTGAGGGACATCTGGTTTCTTTCCAGCTTCTGGCTATTATAAATAAGGCTGCTATGAACATAGTGCAGCATGTGTCCTTATTACACGTTGGAGTATCTTCTGAGTATATGTCCAGGAGTGAGATTCCATCTCACAACAGGTGTGCTATATGTGTGCAGGGAGGCATAGAGCCTGCCAGTGCATATTCTCTGGTTGGTATTTCAGTCTCTGAGGGCCCAAGGGTCTATGTTAGTTAATCTCTTGGTCTTTCTGTGGAGTTCTTATCCCCTTAGCAGGCTGCAATCTTTCCTCCTATTCTTCCATAAAAGCCTCTATGATTGCATCTGTTTGAGCATTTGGTGGGTGGAACCTCTCAGAGGTCATCCATGCTAGACTTGTCAATGCAAGCATAACAGAGTATCATTATTAGTGTCACTGATTGGTGGTTGTCCACATAACAGAGTATCGTGGTTGTCCATAGGATTTGTCTCAAGTTGGGCCAGTTATTACTTTGCCATTCCTTCAGTCTCTGCTCTATCCCCAATTCCTGCAATTCTGGTAGACATGGTAAGTTTTGGGTCAGAAGTTTTGTGGGTGGGTTAATGTTCCTATTGCTCCACTAGGGTTTCTTCCTGGATACAGGAGGCAGGCTCCCCAGTCTCCATATCTTCAATGCTGTGAGTTACAGCTAAGGGCAACCCCATTTATTCTTTGGCACCTCCCCTAACCCAGGTCTCTTTCTTTTCCTGGAGATGCTCCCTATCTCCTCCTCTGCAGAGAGTTACATTCATTCTCAAAGCCATCTGGCCCTACTACCCTCATGCCCGCTTCTCCTCATCACACCTTACTCTGATTTCCCCTTCCAATCCTGAACCCTTCTATCACCTGATTCCCTTCCTCCATCTGGAAGGCAGCAATTACTAATCATATTGAGTTCCATATAACTAACTCAAGGAAAGACTTATTCCAAATTATACCATCTCTCCAAATTTCTTGACAGATTAGGATGTTATCTAGAATAATTTTATAAGGAAAAGATAGCCTAGATAAAATGTATGATTTTATCTTATATTTGGGGGACAGGACAATAATGAAAATATGCTTTAGGAGTAGGTCAAGAAGAGCTACGTGTGCATTTGCTGGAGTATGGAAACACACATGATTTATTTGTAAGTAAAATCCGCATAAGGTTATAGATCTGAGCTTTCAATGTTGCAGTCATCATTCTCTCTTTTAAACTGAACCAGAATTTCAAAGTAGAAATGAAAAGAGTGTTGTTTCAGTGGGTAATTTGTAGCTTGTATATATTAGGAAATGATGATAAATAACATTAAAAAGTCTAACATAAATGTTAATAAGAGAATATAAAGATATGTTGTAGGGACAATTAATACTCTCCAGGAAAGATCCTATAAGAACCCAAAGGCCCAAGACCTAATACAGTGGTTTTATCTTTAGGTTTCTTCTTAAAGTAAGCATAATGACTGCTTAGCATCATGTTTACAATGAAATGACATTATTTGGAACATGTCCTAACACATGGTGTATCCATCATGTAATATATTTTGTGAAGGTTCGATGGTCCAGTGCAGGGGAATGACACGGCAGGAGCTCTAAGATGGTCTGGAGCTGATATTTGGAGACAATACCCATTCCTTCACTCAATTGTTGACATTGTTCCCTAATTTACCATCTGACACATTTCCTTCAGGAATTTGAAAGTTTAGGCTAACCCTAAAAACTTGTCTGTTCTAGGTCAATTTCATGAACAGTGGTAGAATATGCCATGGGCATTTTATGGCCAGACTTTGGTGTCCTTAGGGAACTTGTAATCCTCTCAAGTTTCTTTGGTCTGCCCTCTCCAGTTTTGTAAATGCTAGTAATATTCTATGTTGACACCATCTTTTTTGGTTTTCTACCATATCCTGAGCCCTCATGTGTACCTGCAGATGGCTTCCTTCTTACTTCACCAAGAGGTTGCCCCAGGTAGGAATGAACTACCCTGTCTAGGCCATGCAGCCTGTAAAGTCACTTATGAGTTAAGACAATGACTTCTCCCTTGTTTCTACAAGGCTTGACTGTTTTTTCTTTTAATCTGCATAAAGTAACTGTATGTTACTTTATGTAACTAGCACACTTTATTTAGAAAATGACTACACCTATGTTCAATCTCCCAACACCATACCAGAGCTTTGAACCCGCTTCTCAGTTCTATTTTGCCTGCGCTCAGCATCCTTCATCTTTTCTGATTTTTATTTGTATCATTATAATGACATTTAAAAAAATTTGAAGTCAACATTTTGTGTTTGCTTCTCCAAACTAAGATATGAGGCAGTTAAAGACATTTCTCAGAAAATGAACATCAATTAACATCACACCTACTTTAAAGATCTTGAGCCCCAGGATCTTCATACTGCCTGCCTTTTCTTTGGCCTCATTCTCTCTTTGCATCTCTGTAGTAAAGGCCCTAATTACTCTTCATGGCCCTTCACAGTTCTGTTTGTCTCTTTCCTCTTACTTTCCCTATAACTTTTATTCATATTATTGATGAACTATGTTATTTCACAGTACATCTATGTTATTGATGCTCTCTCTATCTTGATAGTTCATTAACTCATGGCAGACATGAGATATATGTTGTTCCATTTAAAATGTTGACCACTGCATGCAATGTTATTTAGAATTTTACTGTAAATGATCTACAGATAGAGTGTAGGAAAGACAGTTCACATTATTTTTGTTTTTGATGCAACAAAGAATTAGTTGAATATTTTTGTGTTTCCTTTTGGACATTCTGGTATTGATCTGGATATTATGCAGTAGTAAATTTTCTTGGGTATATCTGCTATGTTCCTAATGATTTATTACAATCTCTGTGACTATTAAATGAAAACAGATTTTCAAATTGGAAATAAAGCACTTGAATGGCATTTCATCAGTAATTTGAAGCTTGCATATATTAGGAAATGTAGATCAATAAAGTTATAACGTCTTACATAAAAGTTAATAAGAGAACATAAAGTCAGAGCTAAACAAAGAATTCTCACCTGAGGAATACCGAATGGCTGAGAAGCACCTGAAAAAAATGTTCAAAATCCTTAATCATCAGGGAAATGCAAATCAAAACAACCCTGAGATTCTACCTCACACCAGTCAGATGGCTAAGATCAAAAATTCAGGTGACAGCAGATGCTGGCGAGGATGTGGAAAAAGAGGAACACTCCTCTACTGCTGGTGGGATTGCAAGCTTGTACAACCACTTTGGTAGTCAGTCTGGAGGTTCCTTAGAAAATTGGACATAATATTACCAGAAGATCCAGCAATACATCTCCTGGGCATATACCCAAAAGAAGTTCCAACTGGTAATAAGAACTCGTACTCCACTATGTTCATAGCAGCCTTATTTATAATAGCCAGAAGCTGGAAAGAACCCTGATGTCCCTCAATAGAAGAATGTATACAGAAAATGTGGTACATTTACACAATGGAGTACTACTCAGCTATTAAAAACAATGGAGTTATGAAATTCTTGGACAAATGGATGTATCTGGAGGATATCATCCTTAGTGAGGTAACCCAATCACAAAAGAAGTCATTAGATATGTACTCACTGATAAGTGGATATTAGCCCAGAAACATAGAACACCCAAGATACAATTTGCAAAACACAAGAAAATCAAGAAGAGGGAAGACCAATGGGTGGTTACGTCATTCCTCCTTAGAATAAGGAACAAAATACCCATGAGAAGAGTTACAGAGACAAAGTTTGGAGCTAAGACGAAAGGATGGACTACCCAGAGACTAACCCCCGCCTCCCCCCCCCCCCCCCGGGATCCATCCCATAATCAACCACCAAACCCAGACACTATTGCATATGCCAGAAAGTTTTGGTGAAGGTACTCTCTTATAGCTGTCTGGTATGAGGCTATGCCAGTGCCTGGCAATTACAGAAGTGGATGTTCACAGTCATCTATAAGATGGAACACAGGGCCCCCAATGGAGAAGCTAGAGAAAGCACCCAAGAAGCTGAAGGGGTCTGCAATCCTATAGGTGGAACAACAATATGAACTAACCAGTACCCCCAGAGCTCATATCTCTAGCTGCATATGTAGCAGAAGGTGGCCTTGTCGCCCATCACTGGGAAGAGAGGCCCCTTGGTATTGCAAACTTTATATGCCCCAGTACAGGGGAATGCCAGGGCCAACAAGCGAGAGTGGGTGGGTAGGGGAGCAGGGCAGAGGGAAGTTATAGGGAACTTTTGGGATAGCATTTGAAATGTATAAAAAGAAAATATCTAAAAAAAATAATTTAAATACAATAGAAAAATGATGAAATCAGGCAGATATTCAGGGAATAAAATAATATACCAAAGACTATAAATTGCTCTCCCAATTAAAATAAAAGTAGTCTTTGAATCTCGGAAAAAAAAGAGAGAGAGAGAGAACATAAAGGTTTGTGTTAGGTAAATTGTTACTTACTAGGAATCATCCTATAAGAAACCAGTGGCCAAAGTCCAAATACAGTGGCTTCATCTTTGGTAGATTCTTAAAGTTAACACAATGGTTGGTTAGCATTATTTTAAATATGAAATGGCATTATTTGGAACATGTGCCAAGACTTGGCATATATGTTGTGCCAGGTATCTTAAAACAACTTTCTGATTTTTATCTTGGACTCAGTATTAGTAACATAATATTGTTAGCTCATAACATTTGAGTCTCCTATGGTGGGGCTAATTTTCATTTTTGACTGGTTAGGTGATGGAGGAAAAGGGCCCCATATTTGACATTGAAGAGTCTGAGCAGTAGTAGATACTAAAAAGAATGCTTTGGTTTAACAATAGTTATTTTGAAATGGAAATTTTTTTATTTGTGTGTTTTGTTTTACTTTAATTTTGCAGTTCTATAGCATCAAGTTTCTCTAAACTCCTATTTGTGATGCTTCTACTTTAAGTTGATCATATTTAAATTCATGTCAAGGAACAGATAAGGAAGAAGTCTTCCTATTGAATACAGCAAAAGATTAAAGCCTGGCTTCATACATAGACTAGTTTTAATAGTATACTGAGTCATTTTGTGTTCAACGACTGTTCTCATATCTGCTTTCTATTATGCAACTGTGGTCCATCAATAGGTCCATCAATAACTAGAAAAGAACCAAACAGAATTATTTAGGTCTATTTTCTTCTCAGGTGTCTCCAGGTTTGTGATAAATTTCTGGAGTCAGGTGGCGTGATTTCTTTATTACCTCTGCACACAGTGGTCTGTCAGCTCCTATAGACAACCCTGTCAGAGTACATCTGTGAGTAGCCTTTCACTAAGAATGTTAAACCATAGCATCTGCAAAGAGTGATATTTTGACCTCTTCCTTTCCGATTTGTATCCCCTTGATCTCCTTTTGCTGTCTAATTGCTCTGGCTAGGACTTCAAGTACTATATTGGATAGGTAGGGAGAAAGTGGGCAGCCTTTTCTTGTCCCTAATTTTAGTGGGATTGCTTCAAGTTTCTCTCCTTTTAGGTTAATGTTGTCTACTGTTTTGCTGTATATTCCCTTTAGTATGCTTAGGTATGGACCTTGAATTCATCATCTTTCCAAGACTTTTAACATGAAGGGATGCTGAATTTTGTCAAATGTCTTTTCAGCATCGAGTCCATTGATATTAGGAGATATTAAGTAAAAGTGATTGTTACTGCCTGTTATTTTGTTATTAAATGTGGAATTATGTTTGTGTGGCTACCTACTTTTGGGTTTGTTAAAAGATTACTTTCTTGCTTTTTCTAGGGTGCGGTTTCCCTCCTTGTTTTGGTGTTTTCTGTCTATTATCCTTTGTGGGGCTCGGTTTGTGGAAAGATATTGTGCAAATGTGGTTTTGTCAAGGAATATCTTATTTTCTCCATCTATGGTAATTGAGATTTTGCTGATCTGGGCTGGCATTTATGTTCTCTTATGGTCTGTATGACATCTGTCCAGGATCTGGTTTTCATAGTCTCTGGTGTGAAGTCTGATGTAATTCTGATAGGTCTGTCTTTATATGTTACTTGGCTTTTCCTCCTTACTCTTACTTCTTTTAATATTCTTTTTTTGTTCAGTGCATTTGGTATTTTGATTCTTTTGTAATGGGGGGAATTTCTTTTCTGGTCCAGTCTATTTGGAGTTCTGTAGGCATCTTGTATGTTTACGGGCATCCCATCCTTTAGGTTAGGGAAGTTTTCTTCTATAGTTTTGGTGAAGATATTTACTGGCCCTTTACATTTGGGAATCTTCACTCTCTTCTATACCTATTATCCTTAGGTTTTGTCTCATTGTGTCTTGCATTTCTTGGATGTTTTGGTTTTGGAGGTTTTGCATTTTCTTTGACTGTTGTGTAGATGTTTTCTATGATATCTTCTGCACCTGAGATTTTCCTTCTATCACTTTTATTCTGTTTGTGATGCTTGCATCTATGACTCCTGATGTGTTTCCTAGGTTTACCATCTCCAGTGTTGTTTCCTTTTGTGATTTTTTTGTTTCTATTTCCAATTTTAAATCATTATGGTTTTGTTTAATTTCTTCACCTATTTTGTTGTGTTTTCCTGTAATTATTTATGGGATTTTTGTGTTTCCTCTTTAAGGGCTCCTACCTGTTTACCTGTGCTATCCTGTATTAAATACCTTGGTGTGACTCTAACTAAGGAAGTGAAAGACCTATATGATAAGAACTTCAAGTCTCTGAAGAAAGAAATCGAAGAAAATCTTAGAAAATGGAAAAATTTCCCATGCTCATGGATAGTCAAAATGGCTATCCTACCAAAAACATTCTACAGATACAATGTAATCCCCATCAAAATTACAACTCACCTCTTCACAGAGTTAGAAAGGAGAATTTACAAATTCATCTGGAATAACAAAAAAACCTAGGATAGCAAAAACTATTCTCAACAATAAAAAAACCTCTGGGAGAATCACCATGCCTGACTCAAGGTGTACTACGGAGCAGGTGTGATAAAAACCCCATGGTACTGGTACAGTGACAGACAGGTAGATCAATGGAATAGAATTAAAGACCTAGAAAGGAACCCACACACCTATGGTCACTTGATCTTTGTCAAATGAGCTAAAACCATCCAGTGGGAAAAAACATTTTCAACAAATGGTGCTGGCACAACTGGCGGTTATCATGTAGAATAACGCAAATTGATCCATTCTTTTTTTTTTTTTTCTGATTAAAATCTTTTTTTTTTCCATTTTTTATTAGGTATTTAGCTCATTTACATTTCCAATGCTATACCAAAAGTCCCCCATACCCACCCACCCCCAACCCCCTACCCACCCACTCCCCCTTTTTGGCCCTGGCGTTCCCCTGTACTGGGGCATATAAAGTTTGCGTGTCCATTGGGCCTCTCTTTCCAGTGATGGCCGACTAGGCCATCTTTTGATACATATGCAGCTAGAGTCAAGAGCTCCAGGGTACTGGTTAGTTCATAATGTTGTTCCGCCTATAGGGTTGCAGATCCCTTTAGCTCCTTGGGTACTTTCTCTAGCTCCTCCATTGGGAGCCCTGTGATCCATCCATTAGCTGACTGTGAGCATCCACTTCTGTGTTTGCTAGGCCCCGGCATAGTCTCACAAGAGACAGCTACATCTGGGTCTTTACCTATCCTAAATCAGATAGGGGACTAATATCCAACATATATAAAGAACTCAAGAAGGTGGACTTCAGAAAATCAAATAACCCCATTAAAAAATGGGGCTCAGAACTGAACAAAGAATTCTCACCTGAGGAATACCGAATGGCAGAGAAGCACCTGAAAAAATGTTCAACATCCTTAATCATCAGGGAAATGCAAATCAAAACAACCCTGAGATTCCACCTCACACCAGTCAGAATGGCTAAGATCAAAAATTCAGGTGACAGCAGATGCTGGCGTGGATGTGGAGAAAGAGGAACACTCCTCCATTGTTGGTGGGATTGCAGGCTTGTACAACCACTCTGGAAATCAGTCTGGCGGTTCCTCAGGAAATTGGACACAGTACTACCGGAGGATCCAGCAATACCTCTCCTGGGCATATATCCAGAAGATGCCCCAACTGGTAAGAAGGACACATGCTCCACTATGTTCATAGCAGCCTTATTTATAATAGCCAGAAGCTGGAAAGAACCCAGATGCCCCTCAACAGAGGAATGGATACAGAAAATGTGGTACATCTACACAATGGAGTACTACTCAGCTATTAAAAAGAATGAATTTATGAAATTCCTAGCCAAATGGATGGATCTGGAGGGCATCATCCTGAGTGAGGTAACACATTCACAAAGGAACTCACACAATATGTACTCACTGATAAGTGGATATTAGCCCAAAACCTAGGATACCCAAGATATAAGATACAATTTCCCAAACACATGAAACTCAAGAAAAATGAAGACTGAAGTGTGGACACTATGCCCCTCCTTAGAAGTGGGAACAAAACACCCTTGGAAGGAGTTACAGAGACAAAGTTTGGAGCTGAGATGAAAGGATGGTCCATGTAGAGACTTCCATATCCAGGGATCCACCCCATAATCAGCATCCAAACGCTGACACCATTGCATACACTAGCAAGATTTTATCGAAATTGATCCATTCTTATCTCCTTGTACAAAGCTCAAGTCTAAGTGGATTGAGGAACTCCACATAAAACCAGAGACACTGAAACTTATAGAGGAGAAAGTAGGGAAAAGCCTCGAAGACATGGGTACAGGGGAAAAATTCCTGAATAGAACAGCAATGGCTTGTGCTGTAAGATCGAGAATCGATAAATGGGACCTCATAAAATTGCAAAGTTTCTGCAAGGCAAAAGACACCGTCAATAAGACAAAAAGGCCACCAACAGATTGGGAAAGGATATTTACCTATCCCAAATAGGATAGGGGACTAATATCCAATATATATAAAGAACTCAAGAAGGTGGACTCCAGAAAATCAAATAACCCCATTAAAAAATGGGGCTCAGAGCTGAACAAAGAATTCTCACCTGAGGAATACCGAATGGCTGAGAAGCACCTGAAAAAATGTTCAACATCCTTAATCATCAGGGAAATGCAAATCAAAACAACACTGAGATTCCACTTCACTCCAGTCAGAATGGCTAAGATCAAAAACTCAGGTGACAGCAGATGCTGGCGAGGATGTGGAGAAAGGGGAACACTCCTCCATTGTTGGTGGGATTGCAAGCTTGTACAACCACTCTGGAAATCAGTCTGGTGGTTCCTCAGAAAATTGGACATAGTACTACCGGAGGATCCAGCAATACCTCTCCTGGGCATATATTCAGAAGATGTCCCAACCGGTAAGAAGGACACATGCTCCACTATGTTCATAGCAGCCTTATTTATAATAGCCAGAAGCTGGAAAGAACCCAGATGCCCCTCAACAGAGGAATGGATACAGAAAATGTGGTACATTTGTTCCCCTTTCTAAGAAGGACCCACACTTTGGTCTTCCTTCTTCTTGAGCTTCAGGTGGCCTGTAAATTATATCTTGGGTATTCTGAGCTTTTAGGCTAATATCCACTTATCAGTGAGTACAAACTAGTATGTTGTTTTGGGACTAGGTTACTTCACTCAGGATGATATTTTCTAATTCCATCCATTTGCCTAAGAATTTCATGAGTTCATTGTTTTTTTTTTCTTTTCTTTTTTTCTTTTTTCATATATATATTTATTACGTATTTTCCTCAATTACTTTTCTAATGTTATCCCAAAAGTCCCCAATACCCTCCCCCCCATTCCCCTCCCCACCCATTCTCACTTTTTGGCCCTGGCGTTCCCCTGTACTGGGGCATATAAAATTTGTGTGTCCAATAGGCCTCTCTTTCCAGTGATGGCCTACTAGGCCATCTTTTGATACATATGCAGCTAGAGTCAAGAGCTCCAGGGTACTGGTTAGTTCATATTGTTGTTGCACCTACATGGTTGCAGATCTCTTTAGCTCCTTGGATACTTTCTCTAGCTCCTCCATTGGGGGCCCTGTAATCCTTCTAATAGCTGACTGTGAGCATCCACTTATGTGTTTGCTAGGCCCGGCCTAGTCTCACAAGAGACAGCTATATCAGGGTCCTTTCAGCAAATGCTTGCTAGTGTATGCAATGGTGTCATCATTTGGAGGCTAATTATGGGATGGATCCCTGGATATGGCAGTCTCTTGATGGTCCATCCTTTTGTCTCAGCTCCAAACTTTGTCTCTGTAACTCCTTCCATGGGTGATTGTTTCCAATTCTAAGAAGGGGCAAAGTGTCTACACTTTGGTCTTTGTTCTTCTTCAGTTTCATGTGTTTTACAAATTGTCTCTTATATCTCGGGTATACTAAGTTTCTGGGCTAATATCCACTTATCAGTGAGTACATATCATTTGAGTTCTTTTGTGATTGTGTTACCTCACTCAGGATGATGCCCTCCAGGTCCAGCCATTTGCCTAGGAATTTCATAAATTCATTCTTTTTAATAGCTGAGTAGTCTTCCATTGTGTAAATGTACCACATTTTTTGTATCCATTCCTCTGTTGAGGGGCATCCGTTCATTGTTTTTAATAGCTGAGTAGTCTTCCAGTGTGTGAATGTAACACATTTTTTTCTTTTCCTTTTTTAAAAATATTTTTTATTAGATATTCTCTTTATTTACATTTGAAATGCTATCCCAAAAGTCCCCTATACCCCCCTCCCCTGCCCTGCTCTCCCACCCACTCCCACTTCTTGGCTTTGGTGTTCCCCTGTACTGAGGCTTATAAAGTTTGCAAGACCATGCCATCTTCTGCTACATATGCAACTATGGACACAACTCTGGGGGGGGGGGTACTGGTTAGCTCATATTGTTGTTCCTCCTATAGGGTTGCAGACCCCTTTAGCTCCTTAGGGACTTTCTCTAGCTCCTCCATTGGGGGCCCTGTGGTCCATCCATTTGCTGACTATGAGCATCCACTTCTCTATTTTCCAAGCATTGGCATAGCCTCACAAACAAGAGCTATATCAGGGTCCTGTCAGCAAAACCTTTCTGGCATATGCAATAATGTTTAGGTTTGGTGGTTATATATGGGATGGATCCCCGGGTGGGGCAGTCTCTGGATGGTCCTTTCTTCTGTCTCAGCTCCCAACTTTGTCTCTGTAGCTCCTTCTATGGGTATTTAGTTCCCCGTTCTAAGGAGGAATGAAATATCCACACTTTGGTCTTCCTTCTTTTTGAGTTTTATGTGTTTTGCAAATTGTATCTTGGGTATTCTAAGTTTCTGGGCTATTTAATCCACTTATCAGTGAGTGCCTATCATATGTATTCTTTTGTGACTGGGTTACTGTGGGAAGCGGTTTCTGCTGTGCCTGCGTGGCCTAATTGGTAAACAAGCAATGTGTGCATGTGCGAGAGTGTTTTTGTGCCAAGTCACGGCCATCCCGGGGCATGGTGATGAGGCTCTGGGAGAGCAGCCAATCAGGTGTGGACACGCCACACTAAGGTGTATATAAGCAGCGCCTTTTTGGTGCTTGGGGTCTTCCTCTTCATGTTGAAACTGGTGTAATAAAGTTGCTGCAGAAGGATCCGATTTCTCACGCGTGTGTTCTTGCTGGCGAGACAATAGCGCGTGTGAGGTTACTTCACTCAGGACGATATCCTCCAGATGCATCCATTTGCCTAAAAATTTCATGAATTCATTGTTTTTAATTGCTGAGTAGTACTCCATTGTGTAAATGTACCTCATTTTCTGTATCCATTCCTCTGTTGAGGGACATCTGGTTTCTTTCCAGCTTCTGGCTATTATAAATAAGGCTGCTATGAACATAGTGGAGCATATGTCCTTATTACAAGTTGGAACATCTTCTGGGTATATGCCCAGAAGAGGAATTGCTGGATCTTCAGGTAGTACTATGTCCAATTTTCTGAGGAACCTCCAGACTGATTTCCAGAGTGGTTGTTCCAGCTTGCAATCCCACCAGCAATGGAAGATTGTTTCTCTTTCTCACATCCTTGCCAGCATCTGCTGTCACCTGAATTTTTGATTTTACCCATTCTGACTGGTGTGAGGTGGAATCTCAGGGTTGTTTCGATTTGAATTTCCCTGATGATTAAGGATGTTGAGCATTTTTTCAGGTGCTTCTCAGCCATTCAGTATTCCTCAGGTGAGAATTCTTTGTTTAGCTCTGTACCTCATTTTAAAATATGGTTATTTGATTTTCTGATTCTTGAGTTCTTTATATATATTGGATCTTAGTCTCCTCTCAGATTTAAGATTGGTAAAGATCCTCTCCTAATCTGTTGGTGTTCTTTTTGTCTTATTGACAGTGTCTTTTGCCTTACAGAAGCTTTGCAATTTTATGAGGTCCCAATTGTCAATTCTCGATCTTACAGCACAAGCCATTGCTGTTCTGTTCAGGAATTTCCCCCCTGTGGCCATATCTTCGAGGCTTTCCCCCACTTTCCCCTCTATAAGTTTCAGTGTCTCTGGTTTTATGTGCAGTTCCTTGATCCACTTAGACTTGACCTTAGTACAAGGCAATAAGAATGGACCAATTCCCATTCTTCTACATGATAACTGTCAATTGTGCCAGCATCATTTGTTGAAAATGTTGTTGTATCAGTACCATGAAGTTTTTTATTACATTTGCTCTGTGGTACAGCCAAGAGAAGTTCTTTGAGAAAATTGGCTAGATATGCCAAACTAACTAAAGAGCACAGAGATAGTATCCAAACTAAGAAAGTCAGACATGAAAAGGGAGACATAACAACAGAAACTGAGGAAATTTTAAAAAAATCACCAGAACCTACTACAAAAGCCTATACTCACTCTAATAATTCAGTATAGTTGAATAATCATGTTGTGAGTCATAAATATAAATATTTAAAATGTAAACTATTTAACAATAAAAATCTAAAATGTTGTGGCATATCTATGGGGAGATGATGACTAGGCAGCCTCAGCTACTGTCCCATCTGCCATGGCCTCAAGTATCCTTGATCCTTTTGTCTTGAATTGGTAGTTTGTACATTTCAAGAAGTGGGTACTTCTTCAGTCTTCTCAGATTAGTTCAGTGTGTGAAGGACTTAACCCTTTTAATTGTCTGAAAGTTGCATACATGTATATAATTATTTTGATCAAATCCCTTCTTTGTTTCCCCCTAACTTTTTCTTCCAAAGTTCATGTGTCTTTTTATTTTATTTTACTTTAAAAATATCTCATGGATAGTACATGGATGTAGAACCATTTCTTCAGCAGGTTCTCCCTTCCTTAGTGGTCATCAGTTTCCAATACTTCCTTGGTTATATGTGGGGCTTTATGAGCTCCTTGAAAGACTTCTAACAATCATATTTCCATAGATTCTAGGCAGGCTGTCTGCTCTGATTCAAGAATGATTCTTCTGCCCAAGTCCTCAGGTTGCCTAATGCCTGATTCAGCAGATGGTTAGGCCTGGATCTACATGTGTGGATTTGTTGACTGGATCTGTAGGTGTGGGTACTGGCTTAGGGCCATGGTAGGTCTAGAAAATTACTCTGAATTCCCATACTCTGGTATTGGGTATGTGGCAGGCTTAGAATTTGCGGAAAAGTCAGACTCCTGTATTCATTTCCTTTTCCCTTTAAACAGATATTTTCTTTCTCCCCATTATGCTTCTTAAAGTCCTGGGATGGGCATTGTGGGTAAGAGAGAAAGGTGTGTCCTCTCTCCAACATTTTCTTATTTCTGTTTTATACTCAGGCAGTATGATTGCCACATCATTTCCTTAGCATTTGGAAAGATGTGTTTAATTTTTAAATTATTCAAATTGTTACCTTGATGTCTCTGCTTCTCTCATGTTTATTAAGACATCACCATATATCTCATTTCCTATTTATTTGTAGTTATTTGCATATTTATGTACTTTTCTACTTAAGTAAATATATATTGTAGTGTTTCCTTTATTTTCCTTTATATAATTTACTTACATTTTCTTTTTTTATTAGATTTTTTTATTTACATTTCAAATGTTATCCCCTTTCCTGGTTTCTCCACCAAAAACCCCTGCTCACCAACCTACCCACTCCCACTTCCTGGCCCTGGCATTCCCCTACACTGGGGCATAGAGCCTTCATAGGACCAAGGGCCTCTCCTCCCATTGATGACAAACAAGTCCATCCTCTGCTACGTATACAGCTAGAGCCCTGGTTGATCCCTGAGATCTCAGGGGTGTACTGATTAGTTCCTATTGTTCCTCCTCCTAAGGGGCTGCAAACCCCTTCAGCTCCTTGGGTCTTTTCTCTAGCTCCTCCATTGGGGACCCTGTGCTCAGCCCAATGGTTGGCTGCAAGCACCCGCCTCTATTTGTCAGACACTGATAGAGCCTCTTAGAAGACATCTACATTATCCATCTACTTTTCCCTAATGTAGGGGGAGGCTCTGATATGAAGGTCATCTTCCCCAATTGGTACTTGATTTGTCAGTAAAGAAGGGTGTGTGTTAATTGCTGGGTGGAATATACCATTGGGACTTCTGGGCCCCAGGAGGAAAAGGCAGAGACAAGGAAGGAGGGTTTTTTTTGTTGTTGTTGTTGTTGTTTGTTTTTTTTGTTTTTGTTTTTCCCATGCTTTGGAGGGAGAAGAAGCCAGCAGCCATGTGAGGTCATGGGGTGGATCAGGATCTTATGGCCACTACTACAAGCAGGTTGTCAGGGATGTTTAGCAGGGGCTAGGTGGGACTAGTCACTGAAGTTTAGGGCAGGTAGGAGAGACAGAGATAAGAAATTTGGTAAGGGCACACTTTTTCAGGCAATAGATAGTGGTGTCCAGAAATTGTGCCAAGAAGGCAAGTTGTAAAGGAAAAAACTATATGAATGTCTTTTATCTGCAGACTTAAGGGAAGTTGGGAGGGGGCTGGTATCGAGCTCACTTTTCGGAGCTAACGCGGGTAGAGCATAAAACGACACGCAGCATTGTATGATATATTAATCTTCTTAGAAAGGTAAATAACATGCTGATATAACTTATTCTTTTCTTATTTCTGACATTTTCTACATAGGAAGCAAAAGAACATTTACAGTTTCCCTTGGGTGCTTATTTGTCCACAAGATGTTCACTTTTGCTAACAATTCAATAGCCTGTTTCTCCAGTTAGTTCTATATGCTGGGTGGATAACCATATAAACTATAGCAGGTGGGTTTCCTTGCTTGTGAGCTTTTGTGATAAAACACAGGATGTGTGCATGTTAGAAGTTCTGTCTTCTTTTCCATTGCTGAGGGCCATATTATTTAGTAGTAGTTTATATCCATGTGCAACACACAGTCTTGGAGGCTGCTTTTCCCCCTCTGATTTTCTTGCACAGTTTTATTTATTTCCATCACCCGATTAATTGTATTTTCCTATATATCTTTAAAGGATTTATTCATTTTTTCTTTAAAGGCCTCTATTGTTTTTATCAGACTGGATTTAAGGTCATTTTCTTGTGTTTACGTTAGGATATCCAGGGCTTGGTGTAGTAGGGTAGCTGTGCTCTGAAGGTGTCATATTGCCCTAGCTTTTGTTGATTGTGTTCTTTCGAGGACCTTTAGCCATCTGAATGGCTTTGGTTCCTGGATGTTCCTGTGGTAGTGGGTATTTTGAGGGAGGTTTGCTGGGAGCCATGGCCTCAGCCTTGGCCTCAGCCTTGTGGATATTTTCTAGCTTACATAAACAATCCTGAGAGAACATTCGTGGTCATAACAGTAAGAATGTTTGTGAGAAGAGAGGACACTGTGACCGTTGGTTCCAGGAGCTGAAGATTGCCACCTGACCTTCAGAGTCCCCGGGCTCTTACCCCCTTCCTTGGAGCCGCCTCTTGCTTATGCTTATATTGCCACTCCTAAATAAAGTTTCCAGAGCTTGATCAGTATGATTGACTTGCTCTCATTCTTCGTGTCTCTTGTCCCTCCCACTCTTTCTCTCTCTCCTGCCTTGGGTCCCTGCTGATTGTCCGTGCAGGTCCAGGGAAGAGGTTGACCCGATGGTTGTGGCAGACCTCTGACAGGTATCTTTGTCAGATATGGTTCTGAATCTGCAGGTCTGTATTTTTCAGGAGCCACAGGTCCAATGAAGGTGGGTAGAGAGATGGCAGGAGATTGGAGATTGTTATCCAGGTCCACCTGGGATAACAGGGTACTCACAACAGGTAGGAATGGCCAGAGGACTCAGCAAGCAGGGAAGATGGGTGGGGAAGGGAAGCTTACCTGTATGGCTCAGGATCCATGGGTCTGATGAAGAGGAAAGGAGAGGTGAGGGAAGAATGGAGGTCTCCCTGGGATAGTAGGCTGCTTAGGCCAGGTCTGCTTGCTTCAGAGGACTCAGCAAGCAGGGAAGATGGGTCTCTCTGCGTTTCTTCTAGGCTTTATTTTATTTTATTTTATTTCATTTCATTTCATTTTATTTTATTTTTATATTTCCTTTGCCTGACCATGCCTACATAACTTACCAGTTTCATTGGAAAAAGACTGAATGTCTTAATTGCTCTTGTTTTTTTTTTTAAGTTAAACTCATTCAACTTAAAATAGAAATATGTATACAGATATTTTTACCAAACCTGTTTAGCATTGGTGGTAAATGATAAAACACAAGGTAGTATGGTAGTCATCAGAGCAACAAGAGACTCATTTCCTTGCTCAAATTATTTTTATTTGTTTGATTTTTCCAATTATATATCAGGTTGATTTCTTCAAAATCATCATTGAGGCTTTTTTATCCTAAGAGATCAGAAAAGTTTGGAGACTATCCTATCATTTCTTTAACCTAAAGATCTGCTGAAAGAACTTCCAAAACACTTCCGCAAATGTTGGAGCTGTAGTTTGGATGGTAGTACTAGTTGTAGTAGAGGAAGTACTATTTGCAGACTTAGTTGTTGTAGGTATGGCTGTAGAGGTGCTAGGCTTAGGTGAAGTAGTAGGTTCTTTTGTTGTAGATTTGGTGGTTGTTGCTGGTGTGGTTGCATTTGTGGTTGTTGCTGGTGTGGTTGCATTTGTGGTTGTTGCTGGTGTGGTTGCATTTGTGGTTGTTGCTGGTGTGGTTACATTTGTGGTTGTTGCTGGTGTGGTTACATTTGTGGTAGATTTGGTGGTCGGTGCTGGTGTGGTTGTATTTGTGGTAGGTTTTGTGGTCGGTGCTGGTGTGGTTGCATTTGTGGTAGTTCTGTTGTTTGGTGCTGGTATGGTTGCATTTGTGGTAGGTTTGAGGGTCGGTGCTGGTGTGGTTGCATTTGTGGTAGTTCTGTTGGTTGGTGCTGGTGTGGTTGCATTTGTGGTAGGTTTGGGGGTCGGTGCTGGTGTGATTGCATTTGTGGTAGTTCTGTTGGTTGGTGCTGGTGTAGTTGCATTTGTGGTAGGTTTGGTGGTAGGTGCTGGTGTGGTTGCATTTGGTTTCGTTTTATCAGAGATAATCTGTCTTTTAGGAATGCATAGAAATTTAGGAGAACGGCGACTGATCAGCATTAAGGTAGTTCCTGGAGGGCACATCTTATACCATTGATTGTCTTTTGGAAACTTTGGAGAGCTTGGAATGAAACCATAGGAATAATGTGGTCTTGGATATCTTGGATATCTTGGGTCTTCTAGATATTTTCTGACAGGGAATTGTGAACTTCTTGACTTGTGATGACTTTCACCAGGCTGTGGCAATAAAAGGAAAAAGAATCTTTTAAATCCCATCATTTGAATTTCAAACTTTAGCATATGTAACAATATTTGTATTAATTATTATTTTTATTGTATAAGTTAGAGGGATAAAGTATTATTCTATACACGTATACAACACATAATGGTCAAATAAGGGTAGTTAATATTTTCATGTTAAACATTTAAGAATATTTTGATGAACTCTCTCTCTTTGTGTGTGTGTATGTATGTATGTATATATATATATATATATATATATATATATATATATATATATATATGCATTTATATAGTATATATTTGTGAAATATAGGCAATACCTCAATCCACACATTGATCACATGTTTGGTTTTTGGAGACTTTGAGCACCTCTCTTTCAGTTATTCATAAAGTATATATTTGGTTTTTATAAAATATAGTCACCTCTGTGCTGTAGAACATTAAAACTTATTATTTTATTATATATAAATATGTCTTGTGATTATTTTATTTTATTTCAACACATAGTGGGTGGAGCTTGGGGACTCTTATGGAAGAGTAGGAGGAAGGATTATAGCCATAGGAACTCCACATGAAGACCAGCAGAGTTGACTAGCATGGACCCTTGAGGCTCTCAGAGACTGAACCACTATCCAGAGAACCTACGTTGGCTGGACCTAGGCCCCTCTGGATATAAGTAGCAGATGTGCAGCTTGATCTTCATGTGCGTTCTGAATGTCTGGAGGGGGGTTGGAGGGTGAAGGTAGAGGTAGGGCTGTCCTAAAAGCTATTGCCTGTCTGTGGGATATGTTCTAGCTGGGCTGCTTTATCTGGTCTCAGTGGGAGAGGAAGAGCTTAGCTTCCCAGAGACTTGGAGTGCCAGGTTGGGGGATATCCAGGGGGCCTCCACCCTTTCAGAGGAGAAGGGCATGGGTGTGGGGGAAGGATCATGGTAGGGGGTGACCAGGAGGGGGCAGTGAACAGGATGTAAAGTGAACAAGTAAAAAAAATACATTAAATTAAAAAAAAATATGGGGCCTAGATATACTATTACTGGGCATATAATCAAAGGAATCTTGAGGTTTGGTCTGTTGTTATGCATTGTAATGCTAGATGCAGGCCCCCAAGGCCTGGTTGCCCCAGAGAGGAAAGTGTCTGAACTATAGACCCAAGTAAGGCTATGTGATCTTGCAACCCAAGTTATTTATTACTAGTAAATAATCAGCCTACAGCCTATATCCAGGCAGAATTGAGATAGGTGAAGATTGGGGTTCAGGTGTGTGTGTGTGTGGGATCAGAGGAGACCATGGAGAGATAGACAGGGGGAGAGGGATAGAGGTAGGGAGAAGGAAAGGATGAGGGAGAGGGGCAGGGACGGGAGAGGGACGGGGAGAGGGATGGGAGAAGGGGAGGGAGAGAGGGAGAGGGGTAGAGGAAGGGGAGAAGGTGAGGAAGAGAGGGAGAAGGGAGAGAGGAAGCAGAGAGGGAGAAGGAGAGGGAGAGGAAAGAAGAAAGACACCATGGAATAGGAGTAAAGAAAACCATGGCCATGAGTGCGGTCCAGTCAGAATTAAGAACAGCCCAGATGAAACATAGTGAGTAGTAACTTGGGGTTATTGATCGGAAATAGATTTTAATAGCATAGAGGTTATATATCTGCCCATTTATCTGTCTATAAACTGTTGAATGAATAATGAAAATGTGATACCTGAATAAAATCTCATTGTATCTATGTAAAATTATATACTTACAGGAAATTAGTAGAATGGAAAATAAATTATATTAAGTGAGATAACCCAGACCCAGAAAGACAAATACTACATGTACTCCCTTGCATGCAGATTCTAGGTTTTAACTCATGTGTATTTGTGTGGGATCCAGTACAAAGTGGACAGGAGCCTAGAAAGTAAACTCCATGTGGTGGTTTGAATGAGAATGGCCCCCACGGGCTCATCTATTTGAATGCTTGGCCTTCAGTTGGTAGAATGATTTGGAAAGGATCAGGAGGTGTGGCCTTGCTGGGGTGTGTTCTTGTGGGGCTGGCTTTGACAGTTCAGAAATGCTTGTTATTCCCAGTTAGGTTTCTTTCTCTTTATTTTGTGCTTGTGGATCAGATGTAAGCTCTCACTGACTGCTCCAGCTTTGGTAAGCAGACCTTGCCAAGATTTTCTTGGAGGCCTTGACTAAAGGACAAAGTGACCACTAGTTCTGTGTCCTTGTTCTAGAGCAGACATGGCAAGGTCCAGTCTGGGGCTAGAGCCTGTGACTTGAAGGTTGCAGTTTTCATTCCTGAGAGTCTCGTTTTCTCCCTTTGAGGGCTTTGGTTATCAGACCCAAGGCAGCAGCTGTGTTTGAGGCCTCTATCCTGTGTTCTCTTTGCCACATTATTTGATTTAGCTTTCTGTTGAGTGCCAATTATCCCTCTACAAGTACTTCTAAGATGTTTTACTACTACTACTACTACTACTACTACTACTACTACTACTACTACTACTACCACCACCACCACTATGATTACTATTATTATTATTATTGCTACCAATTTCACTGCTTCTTTTTCTTCTTCCTCTTCTTCTTCCTCACTACCTCCTCCTCTTCTGATTTATTTATTTTATGTGTGTGAGTACACTGTCACTGTTTTCAGACACATCAGAAGAGGACATTGTATCCTATTACAGAAGGTTGTGAGCCACCATGTGGTTGCTGGGAATTAACTCAGGACCTGTGGAAGAACACTCAATGCTCTTAACCATTGAGCCATCTCTCCAGCCCAAGATGCTGTACTTCTTAACACATTTGCTTGGTATGATCATCAGCAACTTCCCAGTCCTAGCTATCTGTCCTCTTTATTTCTCATCCTCAGTCCTCCCCTTTGACAACTTGATGTTTGAGATCCTTAAGTTTCTCTTTTATCTCTGGCTACATTCTTTTAGTGTCTAATACCACTTAAAAGCCCAGATATTAAATAAACCCATTCCTTAATTAATATACCACTAAAAGGGTAGGCTGATTAGAATATAATAAAAATCAAACATTTGTGTTTTAAAAATTATTTATGAGAGAATAGTCACAATACTATAGGTGTCATACTTAATTGCTGAGTAAAACACCAACTTATTTTTATTATACAGTTAGTTCTTAAAATGGGAGCTTTGACTATCACTTCTATTACTATTATATATTTTGTCTACATTCAAATATAATTATATTTTCCCTGTAACTTTAATATTTGATGACTTTAAATTCTTAAGAATGATTCAATGTACCCTTGGGGAGTGAGATTTTAATAGAATTTATTATTATAATTAAAATATGTAGAGTAATGATTGATATGTGGTAGGAGCTCAAAACTAATGAGTGAAGAATGAATACATTGGTCTAAAGTAACTTTAAGAAAATAGTTGTAAATGGAATTGTTTAAAATTGCTTAATTGTTGAGTAAGGAATTTTCTATCCTCTAACATTATTTTAACCCTTAGGTAGCCATAAATAATAAAAGCTAGTTCCTGATGCTTAGAATATTTTAAAAGTGCAAGAGTAGACACTCATTAAATCTGAGAAATTAGTACAAGTAGTTTCTAGGTCAGATCATTACATGTGCTCTTGGGTAATCGATCTTTCTATGAGTTCTTGAGAGAGGATGAGGGATCTAAAATGCTTTGCACTGAGATATGGAAATACAGAATACAGGAATAAGCACACCACTGAATATTTATCCTTAAGAGATATTCATTCAATTACCAGATTGGATTAAATGAAAGTTTAGTTGTGGATTTTCTAAAGTAAATTTTTGAAGCAGATACTGCTGCAGAATAGGTGAGGAATTATGGTGTTCGGTTTAGACCTGTAACAGGAGGGTGATCAGACATGGTTAACATCAAGTTATGGTTTGAAGAAAGCATTTGCTGAAGTAGTGTATCTGGAAAGCGATAGAGTGAAGGATGATTACAAAGTATTTTTTGACATATGTAAGTAGATTTGTAGCTAAAGATGCAGAAGAAAATGGTTTAGGGACAGTGACCTGGGGTACTCTTGACATTTAAATTTCATAAAGAGGAGATATATCTGGACTAGCAGAAAGCAGAGAGTGTTCATTCAGGTAGGCATAAAAACCAACAGCCAGAAGAATGGAGTAAAACTAAAGACCTAGTATTACATAGGAGACAATAGTCATATTAAATACCATTAGTATCACCATCATGAGAAGTGACAATCAACTGTTTGACAAGAGTAATTTATTCCAAATCACGAGAGCAAAATCAGTCCGAGAAAGGTTTAGGAGAAAGCCATAGAATAAGGGCAGATGTAGTTCTTTCCAGAGGTCAGTAGCCATTTTTAGAAGAGTGTAAGTCTAGTGGAGAGTTAAACAAACATTAAGGTGATGTTACCCCACATGCATGTGCTAGTGGAAATAGCCAATAGAGAAAGGAGAACCTTGAAGCTTATAGGTTATATAGAGTGTATAACTGCAGGATGAAAATTCATAGGGGAGAGGCATGTGATAGTTTGCAGCACTTGAGGCATTGCTCTTAGAACAGGGGTGATCATCGTTAGTTCTGTGTAGCGAGAGACAGGACATATGTGTGTAAGTAAAAACAGTTATCTTACTTTATGATTGACATATTATGAGAACTGGGGTAAGTTATTTATTATCTGTGTTTTTACTTTCTCATTTATAAAACAGAGGCTATAAGAATATTAGGTTTGTGTGTGTGTGTGTGTGTGTGTGTCCCCTATTGCCTTATTAAGAGTTTCTGTAGGCCTAGAATAGACAAAACTAAGCTATGGGCCAATTCTGACTTGCTTGTTTTGGTAGTTTTATTGAAACATAGCTATGTTAAATTAGGAGCTTCATTGGCCCAGATGACCAGTTGCTGGTGGGGGCACAGTCTATCCAGCTTCAGAAGTTTATCGACTCTTGCCCTGGGTGTTATTACCAATCCATTCAGTGTCTTCAATGAGGCCATCAGCTCCCTGAAATCAGACTTTGTATTTATCTATTCTTCTTTGTACTCCTAGTATGACTTAATAAGTAACTGGAATTAAGCAAGTGAGAATTTCAAATGCTCAAATACATTAGAAGTTTCTCTCTGTTTCTGTCTCTGTTTCTCTCACTAAGTATTCTGTATGAAACAGAAGGAATCATAGTTGCAGTTATGTTTCTGAGGATGTGAACTGACGTGGTACACTATTACACATTACCGCGAGAGAAAGACCATGAAATCCTATGAATTTACTCACTCCATACTGTGCATATTAGTGTCTATAAAGACGGATATATTCCCTCACATCCTCTAAACACTCCCCATTCCTATCCTGGATTGCAGATTTAGTTTATGGCCTGTCTTCCCCATGCTTCTTGATGCTGTTAGCTGTATGTGTTTGCTGCTGTTGTTGTTAACAGTTGTTATGCATCTGGAATAGACTGATGAGTAGTGGGTGATCATGTAAGTGTTCTGGGGTCAGTGAATTGCATAAGTCAGTGACAAACAGGTTCTCTTACTTTATTTCAAAGTTCCAGTTCTTTTGTCACTATAGAGATTTTAGGGGGACATTTTTACAAACCTTAAGAAATATTTCCTCATCTCAGTCTTATTTGGGATCTCAAGAACTAGATACTCCAGATTTTGTTTCCAGTGGCATCAGCATCAGAATTATCTAAGAGCCCGATGAAACCTTAGAATCTTGTGGCCGTGCACAAAATCTTCAGGGGATTTGAATGATTGTCAGAGTTTTGTAAGTTCAAAGAGGTTTTAATATAAAAAATATCTTAAAGATTTATTTTTGAATTTAATGTATATGAGTGCTCTATCTGCATATCCACCTGCATGCCAGAAGAGGTCATCAGAATTCATTATAGATGGTTGTGAACCACCATGTGGTTGCTTGGAATTGAATCAGGACCTCTAGAACAGCAGGCAGTGCTCTTAACCACTGAGCCATCTCTCCAGTCCCTATATATAATATTCCTATTAGCATATATTGAATTCGTAAACTCTTGACACATTGTATGGTTCATGTTATTTAAGTATATATACTTGATATAGTTCAGAATACTAAGGGATTAATTAATTAATTAATTAATTCCAGTTTTTTTCAAGACGGGGTTTCTCTGTGAAGCCTTGACTGTCCTGGACCTCACTCTGTAGACCAGGCTGGCCATGAACTCCCGGAGATCCACCGCCTCTTCCTTTTGAGTGCTGGGGTTAAAATCATGCGCCACTGCCACCGCATCCCTTCTGGTTCTATTTATTTATTTTTAAACATAGCTAATTCCATATTCTGTTTTAATTATAGTTCCCTGTGTTAAGCTTTATTTTTTCAGGCTTCTATTTCTTATTCTTGAGAATGAGAAATGGTCAGCATATTAGTGGCTAGAGATTGCTGCAAACCACATTCTCTGTGATAGAGATGGTAGATCTGTACTAGAGCTGGAGGATCTGGGCTAGAGATGAAGGATATGGGCTGGAAATGGAGGATTTGTGCATGTGTGCCTCCACTGTCCATGTCTTGGGCACAGTAGGGACACCTCATTAATTGTAGTGGTCCTCACTTTTATGTCAGGCTTGTAATCCATCCCCGGATCACATTTCTGATTCGCTTTTTCTCACACAATAGCAGATAGGAGGAATCTGTAAGGTGTTGGTTAACTTTGGGAGCCACTTCCCCAGTGATTCAGCCACTCATTCATTTAACCAATTTAGATTAGCTCTGGTCCAGCTCTGTACCATTTATTACAACATTTAAAATACCCACTTTGCTAGGATTTTTTTGTGAGGTTTATAATGACCCTATGTATGCAAATATACAAATGTGAACCTGATAAATCCTAGGTAGCTCTGATCTCATACAGATAACTACTGATATAGTAAATGTTCTAAATCCTAAGTTTAATTAAGTTTCTTTATCAGGCCAAGAGTTAAGATTTTTAACTTATGACTTTGGGCTAACAGCTTTTCTTTTCTTTTCTTTTCTTTTCTTTTCTTTTCTTTTTTTCTTTTTTTTTCTTTTTTTTTACAGCTTTTCTTAATGTGGCAAAAATTTAACTTAACAAGTATAGACATCTGAGAACCTTCTCCATCAAGCAATGAATACAATAAGAGATTGCTGCTAGTATAATTTTAAAAGTTATGTTTTAAGATTTTTATTTATCAAAGAATATTTTATTCTTATATGAAAAAAATATCTTCTAAATTGATACTTTTAAATACTTAGAACCATCTGGTTTAATATAACAGATTTCTATAGTCTTTTAGACTAGAAAAACAGGGGGTTTTCGGAGGGGAAACCAGGAAAGGGGATAACATTTGAATAAAGAAAATATCTAATAAAAAAAAAGAAAAAAATCCCAGAAACATAGTTTTAAGTAGCACTTGCCTATAGCTTGGGTTTGCACAGTAAAAATTTACAGTGAACGTGCTTTGAGGAAACCAGTCTTTTCATATGCTAATTAAAATTAAAATCATGAAAAACATACAATTGTCAAGATTTCTTAAGACCAATGCTCCATGCAAGGCTCCCCAAACATTGTCTATCTACTAATGGGATAGAGACTGGTAAAGAGAGTACAATGCCACCATCTCCTTTATTGATACCTGGCAGGCACTGTTGGACACTCTGCTCCATTGTGTTCTGTCTGCCTATTTACTTGTCTGTGAGTATTTGATTTATGTTCTACTAACATTTTGGAAGCTCAGACAAAACTTACTAATGCAACTTATATTTGAGGGATTGCTACCAAAATGTAGTTTAGTTCAGCAGAATAAATTTGGCAATCATTCAGTTAGATTTTTTCATATGGTGTATTACTTTTAGTTGAATTATATTAAAGGGTCTCTTTTTTTTCTTTTCTTTTTTTCTTTATTACATATTTTCCTCAATGAGGGGTCTCTTTATATGCCTTATGAAGCTATGACGCTATACCAACTTAATCTTAAGAAAATTGATTGAAATAGTTTTGGATTCCAGCACACATAAGGTACCCATGCGGCTTTGCTGCATTGCCAGGCTTTATTTTCTCAGGTCTGAGATAGAGTCCAGAGACGTATATTTTTAATAGTAAAGCAAATGTTTCTGAGAGAGCTGTCCTATGGAATAAAACACCCCTCTACTTCAACCTCATCTCTACAGTCATCTAAATGTCACAGGAAGTTTCAAAGCATATTGCTCCTTAGCTCATATGACTAGACTGCTACTTGACCTTTGTTTGTCTATTGTGTAATGTAGATGGATACTGAAATAGTTCTCTTAGGTGGATAGTATCTAATAAAGACTCAATAAAGATCTCCATTTTAAAATCAGCAATAGTGCTTCTGTTACACAGCCCTAGGCTCAGTACACAGTATATGGTCAACAGTTGCTACGATGCAAAACAGACCTTCAGCCTTCCAAATTCTGTCTTCTCTGCACTCTAGTTTATGACAATATATACTGAGGCCACTGTTCTCTAAGATTTGTATAACTCTACTGATGTTTTTGTGTGTGTTCTCGTTATGACCTGCCAATCATTTTATATTATATGTTTTTAGGGTGTTTGTTATTAGGTTTTTTTTTTCAGAGCTTAACCCAAATTTCAACAGTTTGAATTAACACTGTTTATTAAGTGAATGATAGTGCTGAGGAGAAAGTCCAGTCGGTCAAACTTTTCACTTATGATTTTTGTTTCTATATTTACTTTAAGTAATTTAATAGGAATGCTTTATCTATGGCCAGCATACTTTTAGGAATCAGAGAGGCTCTTTAATTTTATTTATAAGTGTTTCCATGACAAACTATTGCAATAATCATTAATTTGTGTCAGTACTGCATGCTACCCTTTCAGGGAATTTATCATGTGAGTTCACTTATTTATATTACCATTATTATAGTCTCAAAACATTCAGCAAACATTAACTTGCACTATTTGAAAATAAAAAAGAAGAGATATTTCTAGATAAGTGCTAGAGTGCTCCTTCCAAAGCCACCTGGCCTATCTTGTTCCTTTATGTTCATATTTTCTTCCTCGCTGTACTCACTGGCCTCACAATCTGTAAACACGCGTGAAACAGAAGGAGAAATCAAAGCCTGTCCATAGTGAACATTGAGCCTGACACCATGGCTGAAGTGAAAAAGGCTACTGCTAGTTAAAAAACAAAAACAAAGATATAAGAAGTCTTTTGAAGTTTTACAAATAAGTGAGTCAGGGATATTTGCCTCTAGGGGAACTTACCATGAAATATGAAGTAAGAGCCAACAGGCCCAAGATGAACATTTCATTTTTCATTTCTTAATGTTGCTCCTGAAAGGTCAGTGATTGCACACAGTTAGTCATGTCAGTAGACGGCATTTTTCTTAATTTAAAATGAAATCTTAGAAGGCATTCTGACCCTCGTCATGTAACATGGTGAACAAATGCTGGTACCACATTTAGTGATGCTCATGCATTTTAGAGGAGATAACAATGTATACACTCAACAATGTTGTTATGTGTGTGGTCTTGTATAACAGGGTAGTACTTACCTTATTTTTTGTAAGAGAACTCAAATAGTTATTTAAAGGACTGCTCTCATGCAAAAGTATATTAAAACGATCCTTGTTACTTTTAGGACAAGTACTTTAGGATGAAATAGCTTCTTTGTACTTTGGAGATGTTTACTTGAAGCTAGTAAACCTTATAGATTGCTATATATTTGAGTCTAGGTATTGTCAGTGTGGATAGATTATTGTGAAAATAATATTTTGGTAAAATTATTGAGGTATTATCATCACCACTCTCCTTCATATCAGTCTACTGAATGGTATGAATATTACTCTCATATGCCTTTATTTCAAGTGATTCTCAAAAGCCAATTGTGGCTAATCAGCCTGTGAATTGGGTGTAAAAGTTTGGACTTTAAACGAACAATAACGCCAGAGTGTATCCTAGTATTGTGGAAATGATTCTGAGAATGCAAAGCTCAACTACTAATATTATGTTAGTATATTAGTCATCTTTTTGCCCTCTGTTAGTATAGGAAGAGCAGTCTACAGATGCAGCAGCTGTTATTGTCTCTGTAAAGTGCTATTGTGCTGTCTTAAAAGTAGCTTAAGTTACATAAGAAATGTAACTCTAACAGGAACAGTAGCAACGCTAATCTATGTTTATGTCTTCAAAGTTCTTATACTCATAATTTACTGTAGAGACCACTAAAACACATCAGCTGAGAAACCATCAGATTGTAAAAATTGGGTGACCATTGTGCAGTTAGCCAGGTCTTCATATCCCCTCTCCCTCATATCTTATTCAGTATGCTCTACCACCTAAAATACTTCGTCCTTAAAAGACATTTGCAATTTTGGGGTAACATGTTTCTTTTTCTTAAAAACCATAAGAATGCTTCATAATAAGAGCAAAACTCAGAACTGTAAAGTCAAAAATTCTTACGTATTTACAAACACGTACTCACCTGGGTAGGAGATTCTCCTTTGGAACAGTCAGTTGTTGCTTAAGCTTACTTTTGCCAAATATTCAGTTTGGTTAGCTACTGTTGAAAATTCAAGAAGAAAGAGAACTTTCATATAGCACATCCCTTCTTAAATACTACTCTCTGATTCCTAGTAAATGGACAGTAAGATTGACAGAAGATAAGATGTATTGATAATGTTTACTAAAACAAAGAAGTGATAGTTGCAGCCCTCACCTTGGCAATTCCACCCATGGCACTGTGACCCAGCACTGTCTAGCAGGTTGGAACTCTGCAGTGTAGGGGGTTCACATGTAGCTACACATCATTATTATGTGGGGGATATTTATAATATTTCATTCTCAAGTCCCATTCCAGAAGATTTTGAGAAAACACCTTTTATAAACAGCCCAAGTGTTACAAGTTAAATTTTTATTTGTGATATATTATCCCATGTTGTTGAGCCTAGAGCTCCCACATGGCTAGATTTATGTATTATATCTGACATAAACAGTATGAGTTGTTTTATTTGTGAAGCCATTTATTTTGGAGGAAGGATTTTGAAGAGTGGGAAACTAAAAAGGTTTGAAAACAGCAGAAAGACTTTGGTTGTAGGAGATGAAAAAAATCAATAAAAGACATTGTTAATTAACCTTAATTTTATATTCCATTCCTAGAGGTATAACTTTACTTAAAGAAAGTATGCACACCCATTTGAGTCACTGAAATAGATAAGATGGGGATTACTGTACACATGTTTTTCTGTAGCTAGTGACAGTTTTAATTTTTAAGCATAGAAAATTTATTTTAGGTTCTGTAAACACTTGCTATTTTTATTATCTGAAAAAGATGAATAGATCCAATGCATAATAATCTCTGCAGCCTAAGAGAAGGGTAGTTACAGAAAAGTTGCCTAATCCAACTTAAATTTACATTTAGAGATCATAGCATTTTACACAATTTTATGTTTAAAATAAATCCAGGTACTGAAGGGAGGTAGCCATATGCAATGCAGTCTGCTTATTTGGGAGAAAAATCATTTTTTGCTGATTGTTAGACTTCATTCTCCAACAGCTTAAACCTGTTTAGCCCCACCAGAATAGAGATTATCCTAACCAACTCATGAAGCGTTAGCTCATGTGACCTTGTAACAACCTCTCTAAAATTATGGAATCACTATAGGAAAGAATTGAGTTAGAATTGATCTTTAGCCCCACACTTCCCCTGACTTGCTGGAGCTTTGCTAATGGGAAAGGTGGCATCTGGAACTCCAGCAAGGTTGCTGGCTTGAAGATTGTTTTGCCCGACCTGGTTGTATGTTTCCATGACCTTCTAAGCCAACACTGGGGATGTCCCGAACAGTGTGTCCTCTAGTCACAAGGCCATTTCATTAAAAAGATAAAAAGCCCTTCTTTGTGCTTGGTGTAGAAATTGTTTTGATGCCTGGATACATTTTCTGCCAACTGTTTTAAAGTGACTTATGATGGTATGGATCACTGATTGTGGAGGACATAGGATGAGTGCTGTCAGATTGAAATAGTTTCTTCATGGGTCACAGGAAGCAAAAGATTAGGCAGAACCACACTTTTATTAAAAACAAAGGCCATTACTCAAAAGTAATTTTAATTAAAATTGGCTCTGAAAGTACAATATTTGTAGTGGCAGCTGCCTTTAGCACAGGAAAATTCAAGCTGTTGATAAAGTCTAACTGTTGTTAGTAAATATGATCAGTTACTAGATAACTTTTTTTCCCTTATAAATCTGAATCAACATCAAGTGAAACTTGATTCTTTGGGCAAATTTTTTCCAATATAATTTTAACAGAGCTTTGATTACTAATAGCTAACAAGACTATCATAGACTGAATGTGGTGGAGGGTCATTTGACCAGAGATTACAGCTCCTCACTCCTCTGCTTATGCCCCTCTCTCAGCTATACTTAATTCTGCCCCAGCTGCATGTGGTCTTCTTGGGAGGTGCTAGAGTTAAAGGGAAAGTCCACCTTTCTTCTCCTTCTCCTTCTCCTTCTCCTTCTCCTTCTCCTTCTCCTTCTCCTTCTCCTTCTCCTTCTCCTTCTCCTTCTCCTTCTCCTTCTCCTTCTTCTCCTTCTCCTTCTCCTCCTTCTCCTCCTCCTCCTCCTTCTTCTCCTCCTCCTCCTCCTTCTTCTTCTTTGACTCAACACTCTTCTGTGTAAAATTTATGCTTTGAGAATTGTGTCATCTAATTATCAAAAAATAAAAAAATAAAAAGTTCTAATGATGTGTTAAGGAAGTTTACAATTTTGTGCTGAGCTCCATTCATAGTTATCCTGGGGTTCATGCAGTATGTTGAATGCTGGCTGGAAATGTGGAGGCGGGTAGAAGGTCCACTGAAGGGAGAATTCCATCCATGCGGCTTTTTGGTGCTTGCTTCAGTGAGGCAGCTAGAATGAGTTGGAATGACTTCTTTAGTTTGTTGTTGGATGTTCATTTCTCCCCAAGAGTAGGCATGAAACAAGCAGAATGGAAGTTACTGATCAATTATTGCTTCTCTGTTTTAGGAGCACCTTCTCCACCTCTTGTCTATGTGTGCTTTATGATATCAAAGAAGAGGTAAGGCCTCAGCACAATTAGGTGTGCTAATTAATATTCCAGTTGTGATGATACACCAAACACCAAGGAGCTGTCAGAAAATAATACAGGGATATTTCAAAGTATCCTTCTTCCCCCTTTCCTGTCTCTCTTTGAAAAATTCTTTTCTTTGACCAATATTTTCCTGACTTTAGGAATTTACTAAGGTCTTTGAAGTTAATTAGTAAGCATTTCTTTAAGAGTTTCTGTGATATATGCTCAGAAAGGATTTTCTGGACAGTTAAAAATTCCATAACCACTCAATCAGTATGATTCCTCAAGCTGCAGTCATGATTGGGGCATATGGGAAATATTCTGAAGCCACATCTGATCTGGTTTTGCTACATCTGTAACTGGTGGTGATAGCTGATATCACAGTAAACATAGCTTCACAGTGCTTCCATTATGAAGCAAATGTAACAAGGGAGCATTGAGGATTAGGGAAACAGGAATATCAAACAGGAAGCTTGGTGAGATCAGTTTTCATCTTTGTGAATAGACCCAAGAAATTCCTGTGGACTTTGATTTTGTAGTGAGATACAGGAATGGGTACACACAATGTCCTCTTCTTTGTGAAATTCCATTCCGAATACAATTTTATTTTTATTTGAAAGTTGTATATTTTATTTGTCCATCATAATAATGGGTGACCTTTAATTTTGCGTTTGAGCTTCCCAGGATACAAAGAACAGGAATGCTAACTATAGAAGGTGCCAGGGATATTAGTACATCAGCTTGCTTAGACTCATGGTTTTTTGCAGAAGTGTTTGTCTACCTGGCTGTGTTGTCTACATGGGACAGAGAGAGAGCAGGTGAGGCCTGGGGATGGGGGAATTTAATTGTATAAAAATCAGTGTGAATATGCTACAGAATTTTGGTTTTGTGCCAAGAATTTGAGTACTGACTGTGGATAGGCTTGAGTGATCATGTAGGCCCATCTTTAATGAGGAGCTTGTACTAAGTTACTTTATTTATCTGAGCCTCATTAAGAGAAAATAGTACATGACTTGTAAAATTGTTGATACATCTAATATATTCATATCCTAAAATTGTTGATACATCTAATATATTCATATCCTTCTAGAAATCTATGTCCTTTTTTATCTTTTACTTTTTAATGTGTTTATTATCTAATCACCTTTAAACAGAGAACAGTGTCCAATAGCTGTTAGTTGTTGCTACTCAATTTGTGAATTTTTTATTATTACTAAATATTTACTAAGTGCTATCTCTAAGTACATGTTTCTCAGCATGAGCTTAGAGGCAGAAAATGACAGTAGTTGATCTACAAATAGTAATGAGAAATTAAAAAATAAGTACAGTGTTAGGTGGGATTTAAGAGGGTATTTAATAGTGAGATCAGGAGGACTAGAGAACAAGATTCTAAAGTTTCAAGTTGGATAGGAAAGAAGTTGACAGGCTATTTGCAAATAGGAGACTAGCCAGACAGTGTGGCTGGTTCCAGCCATGCTGAAAGTGATAGTTAAAGTCTGAAAGGTAGTAGGGGGTAAAATGTGGGAGCTGACATGGGGGATCAGAACAGAACAGAGAGAGGACAAAGAGAACTTTCCGAGACATTGTTCTAGATGGCGAATTTGACTTAGATGAGGAAATAGAAGTAATAAATGATCATTAAAGAAGAGGAATTAATAAATGGTAGCAAAACCAGGCTCTAGATGTGGCTTAAGATAGCAAAGCAAGCAA
The DNA here is from genome assembly GCF_000001635.26 of Mus musculus. NCBI lineage: Eukaryota > Metazoa > Chordata > Mammalia > Rodentia > Muridae > Mus > Mus musculus. Next base: position 88,313,088 of record NC_000071.6, on the reverse strand, counting down.
AATATGCATGCACTCAATGAGTTAGATACTAAATTTAAAAGTATAACTTTTGCTGTTTTTTAGTTGACACATAATTACATATGCCTTCCTCTTTGCTTCCTCCTTTGTCATTCTGTGAGGTCATCACTGTATGATCTCTACAGTGCCATCTCTGCTTAGTACATTTGCTTTCTTCCAGCGTATGGGCTTAAAATCCAACATTCTCTTCTTTTTTCTTTCTTTCTTTTTCCAAAAACAATTTTTTATGAGATATTTTCTGCATTTACACTCCAAATACTATCCCAAAAGTTCCCTATACACCTCTGGCCCTGCTCCCGAAGCAACATTCTTTTCTTATTACAAATTCTTCCAAAGTAATTCCTTAGACATTATCATTCCCAATAACTGCATTGTCTCAAGGTGTCAACTTGAAATATTAAATATGCTTACTTCAGTATATTTTTCATTTAAAAATCACTAGGAATTGAGAATCTCCAATACTGGTAAACTTGTTTGTCTACTGTCTGAAGCATGACTGAAGTCTTGATCAGATGTATAGGAGAGATGTGTAGGCAGCTCAAAATGATGATGCCTATAACTTCCAGATAGGAAGGAACCTATCTCTACCCTTATCTTGATTTCATCCATGGGAACTAAAGAAGCACTAATTCATGCCATGGTAGAGATATCTGACCTATTCAATTATGAGATATAGCAAGACTTATAAAGGGCTAAGTTTGTTATATTATCATACTATGTGAAAAAATATAACAGAAATTAAAGGGGGATTTTAACCTTAACAAATCCAAATGCAGAACTTAGAATATTCTGAATCATTGTGCCCTGAGGTGGAAATTTAAGATTCTTTGGAACGTTGGTTAGATGGTCTTTTGCTGGGACAAAGATGTGAAGGAACTTTTTTAAAAAAAGTGGATACAGGTGTGAAGAGGTAAGACAAACTTGTGAAGGAATGTTTTGCTGAAGTAGATGTAGGAGAGAGGATGTTCTGCTAACATAAACCACTATAAATGGAGTGACAGAGGCTGAGCTTGGCTTGCTGGTACAGCTAGCAGTACAATGCTTGTGGATCTGGTGTCTTCACTTATCTTTTCTTCCCTGAGAGAGGCACAGCCAAGAACTTCTCCTGGTGTTCCTGTTGGTCCCTCCTGAGCACTCTAGTCAAGGCTGAGGCCTGGCTGTGTTTACTAGGTCCTGTCACCACTGTTGCTAACCTGACTCTATGGAACAGGATGGTTGGTGTATCTGTGAGGTGTTTTCAAGTGGACTGAGCTGCTGCTACCTGCTAGCCTGTGAACTGAACTGCCAATTTCCAGATAAGACAGACAGAAATTGCTCCAAAGAACCTTTATAAACAGGCCCACTTCCCCCAAATCCTTTCTTTTTACTACTTATGGTGGGTGGTGTGTTATATGGAATTTTAAAGTGTAGCCTCCCCCAGCCTGAAGTGGGCTGATGCAAACCTTGGTGCCACTGAGAATGAGACCACCTGGGGTGGAGCCTTCAGACCTAGATGGCTCTATTGTTCTGTCAGCTGCTGCTGCTCTCCTCCAAGACACTGCTACCTGCTGAGAGGCCCCTGAGATACTCTGGAGTCACATCCTATCCTGCAGGCTGGCTCCAGGCATCAAGAATGGATTGGCAGGTGATAGACTTTCCCCTTTTTAAGCACAGTCTCTGAGTAAAGTCTCGGGCCTTGATCAGAACATTTGTCTTGGCGTCATTATCTTTTCTAGCAGTCTAAGTGTCTATCAGCCCCAGCCTGCCTTCAGAAATACCCGGTTCATGTAGGCTCTGGGCCGGCTTACAACATTAAAGCATTTACAGAACCATCATTAAAAATAGGATTTGAAAAAAATTAAAATTACAGTGCCCTGATGTTTATTGGAATTTCCCATCTCATTAAATGAAATGATTGTTACATGGTAAAGAGTTGACCCAACCAGCAGGTCCAGTTATTCGAGGGTCTCGAGGGGACCTTCTCCTAAGAACCAAATTGGGTGAGGGAGAGATGGAAACCAAGTTGCAGGTGTGGAGTTTGGATTGTATGTAAAATTACCATGATAATAATTACAGTGGGACTAACTTGCATTGAATTATCCATGGAACTCAAACCCACAAGTTATTTATACAGCTATATTTTATATATGTTATAATTGTTATAAATATACCTTATATGAACCTTAATTATGTTTCTACATACAATTCTTTACACAACAATTTAATAAAGAAAATGTGCACATAAACTTTACACACTAGAATTTGTAAGTTAAAAATGGTAAGATGACCTTCTGGTCGGTGTCAGCACCGTGTCACCATGGGCGCACAGTTGGCAGACATCCCCAAGGTCACTAGAGGACTCACCACACGATCTTAGGACCACTGACCAGAGAGCTCCACGCTCCTCAAAGGAGACAACACTTCCAGGCACTGTAACATGCCTAGGATCTCTGAGAACAGGATCCCAGGATAAAAAGAGCTTGGTCACACCAGTATTTCAGGGTCTCAGAGGAACTTGACAGCTAAGAACTCTGACAAATCCAGAAACTCCAGTTCACAGGAACCCACAAGCAAAAGATCACAAAAAAAAGCTGGACACTGAGGAGTCCTGAATCAACTGGGATTATAGGAAGGACAGGCTCCAATTAGATATATTAAGGGCAACAAATACTTGAGATAATCAGATGGCAGGAGGCAAGCATAAGAACAGAACCAACAGAAACCAAGGTTACTTGGCATCATCAGAACCAAACTCTCCCATCATAGCAAGTCCTGGATACACCATCACACCAGAAGAGCAAGACATGGATCTAAAGTCACTTCTTATGATGATGAGAGAGGACTTTAAGAAGGAAATACAGGAAAATACAGGTAAACAGCTAGAAGCCTTTAAAGAGGAAACACAAAATGCCTTACAGAGTTACAGGAAAATAATACCAAAACGGAGATGGAATTGAACAAAACCATCCAGGATCTAAAAAGGGAAATAGAAACAGTAAAGAAAGCCCAAAGGTAGACAACTATGGAGATAGAAACCCTAGGAAAGAAATCAGGAACCATAGATGTGAGCATCAGCAACAGAATACAAGAGATGGGAGAGAGACTCCCAGGTGCAGAAGATTCCATAGGGAACATGGACACAACAATAAAAGAAAATTCAAAATGCAAAAATATCCTAACTCAAAACATCCAGGAAATCCAGGACACAATGAGAAGACCAAACCTACGGATAATAACAGTAGATGAGAGTGAAGATTTTTCAACTTAAAGAGCCAGCAAATATCTTCAACAAAATTATAGAAGAAAACTTCCCATTCCTAAAGAAAGAGATGCCCATGAACATACAAGAAGCCTACAGAACTCCAAATAGACTAGACCAGAAAAGAAGTAACTCCCGATACATAATAATCAGAAGAAACAATGCACTAAATAAAGACAAAATATTAAAAGTAGCAAGGGAAAAAGGTCAAGTAACATATAAAGGCAGGCCTATTAGAATTACTCTAGATTTCTCAACAAAGACTGTGAAAGCCAGAAGATCCTGGACAGATGTTATTTAGACCCTAAGAGAACACAAATGCCAGCCCAGGCTACTATACCCAGCCAAACTCTCAATTACCATAGAGGTAGAAACCAAAGTATTCTATGACAAAACCAAATTCACACAATATCTGCATGAATCCAGCCCTTCAAAGGATAATAACAGAAAAAAACCAATACAAGGACAGAAACTACGCCCTAGAAAAAGCAAGAAAGTAATCCTTCAACAAACCTAAAAAAAGACAGCCACAATAACAGAATGCCAACTCTAACAACAAAAGTGATAGGAAGCAATAATTACTTTTCCTTAATATCTCTTAATATCAATGGGCTCAATTCCTTAATAAAAAGACATAGACTTACAGAATGGTAACATAAACAGGACCCAGCATTTTGCTGCTTACAGGAAACCCATCTCAGGGAAAAAGACAGACACTACCTCAGAGTGAAAGGCTGGAAAACAATTTTCCAAGCAAATGGTCTGAAGAAAAAAGCTGGAGTAGCCATTCTAATATCGAATATAATGGACTTCCAACCCAAAGTTATCAAAAAAGACAAGAAGGGGCACTTCATACTCATCAAAGGTAAAATCTTCCAAGAGGAACTCTCAATTCTGAATATCTATGCTCCAAATGCAAGGGCAACCACATTCATTAAAGAAACTTTAGTAAATCTCAAAGCACACATTGCACTTCACACAATAATAGTGGGAGATTTCAACAGCACTCTTTCATCAATGGACAGATCGTGGAAACAGAAACTAAACAGAGACACAGTCAAACTAACAGAAGTTAGGAAACAAATGGATTCAACCGATATCTACAGAACATTTTATCCTAAAACAAAAGGATATACCTTCTTCTCAACATATCATGGTACCTTCTCCAAAATTGACCATATAAACTGGCTTCAACAGATACAAAAATATTGAAATTGTCCCATGCATCCTATCAGATCACCATGGACTAAGGCTGATCTTCAATAACAACATAAATTATAGAAAGCCAATATTCATGTGGAAATGGAACAACACTCTCCTCAATGATGCCTTGGTCAAGGAATAAAGGAAGAAATTAAAGACTTTTTTGAGTTCAATGAAAATGAAGCCACAACATACTCAAACTCATGGGACACAATGAAAGCATTTCTAAGAGGAAAACTCATAGCTCTCAGTGCCTCCAAAAAGAAAATAGAGAGAGGATACACTGGCAGCTTGACAACACACTTAAAAGCTCTAGAACAAAAAGAAGAAAATTCATAGAAGAGGAGTAGAGTGCAGGAAATAGTCAAACTCAAGGGCAAAATCAACAAAGTAGAAGCAAAAACTACTCAAAGAATCAACCAAATGAGGAGCTGGTTCTTTGGGAAAATCAACAAGATATATAAACCCTTAGCCTGACTCACTAGAGGGTACAGGGTCAGTATCATAATTAACAAAATAAGAAATGAAAAGGAAGACATAACAACTTATCCTGAAGAAATCCAAAACACCATCAGATGCTTCTACAAAAGGCTATACTTAACAAAACTGGAAAACCTGGATGAAATGGACAAATTTCTAGACAGATACCAGGTACCAAAGTTAAACCAGGATCAAGTTAATGATCTAAACAGTCCCATATCCCCTAAAGAAATAGAAGCAGTCATTAATGGTCTCCCAACCAATAAAAGCCCAGGACCAGATGGGTTTAGTGCAGAGTTCTATCAGACCTTCAAAGAAGATCTAATTCCAGTTCTCCTCAAACTATTCCACAAAATAGAAACAGAAGGTATTCTAACCAATTCATTCTGTTACCTAATCCACAGAAAGACCCAACAAATATAGAGAACTTCAGACCCTTATGAATATCAATGGAAAAATACTCAATAAAATTCTTGCTAACCGAAACCAAGCACACATCAAAACAATCATCCATCCTGACCAGGTACAGTTCATTCCAGGGATGCAGGGATGGATTAATATATGGAAATCCATCAACATAATCCACTATATAAACAAACTCAAAAACAAAAACCACATTGTCATCTTGTTTGATGTTGAGAAAGCATTTGACAAAATCCAACACCTCTTCATGATAAAAGTCTTGGAAAGGTCAGGAATTCAAGGCCCATACGTAAAGATGATAAAAGCAATCTATAGCAAACCAGTAGAGAACATCAAAGTAAATGGTGAGAAGCTGGAAGAAATCCTACTAAAATCAGGGACTAGACAAGGCTGCCCACTTTCTCCCTACCTATTAAATATAGTACTTGAAGTCCTAGCTAGAGCAATTAGACATCAAAAGGAGATCAAGGGGATACAAATTGGAAAGGAAGAAGTCAAAATATCACTATTTGCAGATGATATGATAGTTTACATAAGTGACCCTAATAATTCCACCAGAGAACTCCTAAACCTGATAAACAGCTTCAGTGAAGTAGCTGGATACAAAATTAACTCAAACAAGTCAATGGCCTTTCTCTACACAAAGGATAAACAGGCTGGGAAACTAATCAAGGAAACAACACCCTTCACAATAGTCACAAATAATATAAAATACCTTGATGTGACACTAACTAAGGAAGTGTAAGATCTTTATGATAAGAACTTCAAGTCTCTGAAGAAAGAAATTAAAGAAGATCTCAGAAGATGGAAAGATCTCCCATGCTCATGGATTGGCAGGATCAATATAGTAAAAATGGCTATCTTGCCAAAAGCATTCTACACATTCAATGCAATCCCCATCAAAATTCCAACTCAATTCCTCAATGAATGAGAAAGGGCAATTTGCAAATTCATCTGGAATAACAAAAAAACCTAGGATAGCAAAAACTCTTCTCAATGATAAAAGAACCTCTGGTGGAATCACCATGCCTGACTTAAAGCTGTGCTACAAAAACTGCCTGGTACTGGTAGAGCGACAGACAAGTAGACCAGTGGAATAGAATTGAAGACCTAGAAATGAACCCACACACCTATGGTCACTTGATCTTTGACAAGGGAGCTAAAACCATCCAGTGGAAAAAAGACAGCATTTTCAACAAATGGTTCTGGCACAACTGGTGGTTATCATGTAGAAGAATGCGAATTGTTCCATTCTTATCTCCTTTGTACCAAGGTAAAATCTAAGTGGATCAAGGAACTCCACATAAAACCAGAGACAGTGAACCTTATAGAGGAGAAAGTGGGGGAAAGCCTCGAAGATATGGGCACAGGGGAAATGTTCCTGAATAGAACAGCAATGGCTTGTGCTGTAAGATCGAGAATCAACAAATGGGACCTCATAAAATTGCAAAGCTTATGTAAGGCAAAAGAAACTGTCAATAAGACAAAAAGGTCACCAACAGATTCAGAAAGGATCTTTACCAATCCTATTCAGATAGGGGGCTAATATCCAATATATATAAAGAACTCAAGAAGGTGGACTCCAGAAAATCAAATAACCCCATAAAAAATGGGGCTCAGAGCTAAACAAAGAATTCACAACTAAGCAATACCGAATGGCTGAGAAGTACCTGAAAAAATGTTCAGCATCCTTAATCATCAGGGAAATGCAAATCAAAACAACCCTGAAATTCCATTTCATAACAGTCAGAATGGCTAAGTTCAAAAATTCAGGTGACAGCAGATGTTGGTGTGGATGTGGAACAAGAGGAACACTCCTCCATTGCTGGTAGGATTACAAGCTGGTACAACCACTATGGAAATCAGTCTGGTGGTTCCTCAGAAAATTGGACATAGCACTACTGGAAGACCCTGCAATACCTCTCCTGGGCATATATTCAGAAGATGTTCCAACTAGTAAGAAGGACAAATGCTCCACTATGTTCATAGCAGTCTTATTTATAATAGCCAGAAGCTGGAAAGAACCCAGATGTCACTCAACAGAGGAATGGATACAGAAAATGTGGTACATTTACATAATGGAATACTACTCAGCTGTTCAAAACAATGAATTTATGTAATTCTTGGGCAAATGGATGTATCTGGAGGATATCATCCTGAGTGAGGTAACCCAATCACAAAAGAAGTCATTAGATAGGTACTCATTGATAAGTGGATATTAGTCCAGAAATTTAGAATACCCAAGATACAATTTGTAAAACACAAGAAATTCAAGAAGAAGGAAGACCAAAGTGTAGATACACCATTCCTCCTTAGAATAGGGAACAAAATACCCATGAAAGGAGTTACAGAGACAAAATTTTGGTCTAAGACAAAAGGGTGGACTATCCAGAGACTACCCTACTAGGGGGTCCATCACATAATCAGCCAGGCACTATAACATATGCCAGCAAGATTTTGCTGAAGGGACTCTGGTAAATACAGAAGTGGATGCTCACAGTCATCTATAGGATGGAACACAGGGCCCCCAATGTTGAAGCTAGAGAAATACCTAAGGAGCTGAAGGGGTCTGCAATCCTATAGGTGGAACAACAATATGAACTAACCAGTACCCCCAGAGCTCATGTCTCTATCTGCATATGTAGCAGAAGATGGCCTAATTGGCCATCATTTGGAAGAGGCTCCTTGGTATTGCAAACTTTATATGCCCCTGTTCAGGGGAATGCCATGGCCAGGAATTGTTTGGGTAGGAGAGCAGGGCCGGGTGGAGGGTATAGGGAACTTTAGGGATAGCATTTGAAATGTAAATAAAGAAAATATCTAATTAAAAACGTGGTAGGAATAGCTCTTCACTTAGATAACCTGCCTAAGCACTGTCTGTTTTTTTTTTTCCTCATGGATTATGCCAAGGATTATGTTGTCATACAGGCACATATGCACACGTATACCTCACACATACAGTGTGTATGCATGCACAAAGCTAATACCCAAATACATTGCATTTTCTTATACTTTGGTTTGCTTGTCTTCTTATAGCTTGCCACTCAAGCTTCCTCTGAGACCCTGAGATCCTCATGTGACCAAACTGCTGTTATCCTGGGATCCTGTTGTCAAAGATCCTGGGCATGTTACAGCACTGGGAAATGATGTGTCCTCTGAGGACTGTGGGACTTTCTGGTGTGTTCGAAACCAGAGTGTACCAGTACCAATCAGAAGGAACCTGATCCACTGGTCAGACAAGGCTTCTGTGTCCTTGCTCCTGCTATCACAGGCTTGTTAAAATTGGTTTGGAACAGATGTTGTGTTCCTCTCACCAGTGATCCTAAGATCCTCTGGGGACTGTGGGACCTTCCCCCAAGTCCACACCCAAGGTGACCCAGAGCTGGCGCCAACCAGAAGGGATTTGTGTCCCTGGTCAGGCAGGTTTTCTGCTTCCATGCTGCTGACTCAGGCCCAGTGCGATTGTATTGGAACCGATGTTGTTTTCCACTCATCAGTGATCCTAAGATCACGTGGAGAGTCCTCTGGGGACAGTGGGACTGTCCTCAGAATTTGCTCCCAAGGTGTCCTGGAGCTGGTGCCAATCGGAAGAGCTCAATAAAGTTCTTGCAAACCAAATCCAATAACATGTCAAAACAATCATTCACAACAATCAAGTAGGCTTCATCCCAGGGATGCAAGGTTGGTTCAATATAAGAATATCCATCAATGTAATCCACTATATAAACAAACTCAAAGAAAAAAAATCCCAAGATCAACTCCTTAGATGCAGAAAACACAGTTGACAAAACACAACCCCCTATCCTCCATGTTAAAAGTATTAGAGAGATCAGGAGTTCAAGGCCCATGCCTATTTGTAATAAAAGTAATTTGCTGTAAATCAATAGCCAATATCAAATTAAATGGAGAGACACTTGAAGCAATCTCACTAAAAGCCACTGTGGAAATCAATCTGGAGGTTCCTCAGAAAATTAGAAATAGATCTACCTGAAGATTCAAAATACCACTCTTGGGCATATACCCAAAGATGCCCCACCATGCCACAGGTGCATTTAATCCCCTATGTTCCTAGAGGCCTTGTTATAGCCAGAAGTTGGATACAACCAGTTGTCCCACAACAGAAGAATGGATACAGAAACTGTGATTCATTTCACAATGTCATACAACTCAGCCAGTAAGACTGAGGACAACCTGAGCTTTGCAGGCAAATGGATTGAACAAGAAAATATCATCCTGAGTGCTGTAACTCATACCCAAAAGACATGCATAGCATGTAATCACTAATAAGTGAATATTAGCCAAAAAAAATACAGAATACCCAAGATACAGTTCACAGATCTCAAAAAGTTTAACAAGCTGAAGGACCCAAGTGAGAATGCTTCAGTTCCATTTGGGAGGGAGAAGAAAGCAATCACAAGGTGGGTGGGAGTGAGGGATCTGAGAGGGAAAGTGGACAGGTGTTGGGGTAAGAGGAGAATGTAATCTTGTATTGGGTGCGGAAAAAGGACTGAAGCCCTGAGGACTGGCACAAAGAATGGAAACAGGCAACCTTGGGAGGTAGGAGGTTGAGGGGACTCTCCAGAACATACCAGAGAACTGGGCGATGAGAGGTTCTCAAGACTCAAAGGAAGGGACCTTAGATGAAATGCTCTACAGTGGGGAGAAGGAACTTATAGAGCCCACTTCCAGCAGAAAGACAGGGCATTAAGTGAGTGATGGGATTGCCATCCCACAGTCAAAACTGCCCAATAATTGTTCCTGTTTGAAAGAACTGCAGGGACGGAAATTGAGAGGAGCCTGAGGAAAAGACGGTCCAGCAACAGGCCCAAAGTTGCATCCAGCTGGAGGGGATGCCCCAAGGCCTGTCATTATTAATGAGGCTAAGGAGTGCTCTCAAAAAGAGACCTATCATGACTGCCCTCCAAAAGACCCATCAAGCAGCTGAAAGGCTCAGATGCAGATATTTGCACCCAACCAATGGACAGAAGCTGGTGACTATTATGGTTGAATTAGAGAAAAGCTGGAAGAACCCGAGGAGGGGGCAACCCTATAGGAGGACCAGCAGTCTCAATTAACCTGGACACCCACGATTTCTCAAACACTGGACCACCATCCAGGCAGCATACACCAGCTGATATGAGACCCCTAACACGTATACATCAGAGGATTTCTGGGTGTGTGTTCATTCAGATATGATGCACCAACCCTTAAGAGACTGGAGGCCCCAGGTAGTTTAGAGATCTGGTAGGGTTGATGGTAGGGACATCCTTGTGGAGACAGGGATGCGAGGAGGATGTATGTGATGTGGAACAGTCAGATGGTGGCCCATGAGGGGAATAAAATCTGGAGTGTTAAATAAATAAATAAAATATTAACAAAAATAAAAGGAGATGAGTTATTTATTCTGATTGCTATTTTATTAGATATTTTCTTTATTTACATTGCAAATGTTATCCCCTTTCCTAGTTTCCCCTCCAAAAATCTCCTATCACCTCCCCCTTCCCCCTGCTTCCCAATCCACCCACTCCCATTCCCGGTCCTCGCATTCCCCTATATTGGGGCATAGAGCCTTCACAGGACCAAGAGCCTCTCCTCCCATTGATGACCAACTAGACCATCCTCTGCTACAAATATAGCTAGAGCCACAAGTTCCACCATGTGTTTTCTTTGACTGGTGGTATAGTTCCAAAGAGCCTTGAGGGTACTGGTTAGTTCATATTGATGTTCCTTCTATGGGGCTTCAGTCCCCTTCAGCTCCCTGGGTATTTCTCTGGCTCCTTCATTGGGGACCTTGTGCTCCATACAAAGGATGACTATGAGCACCCACTTCTGTATTTGCCAGGCACTGGCAGAATCTCACAGGAGACAACTATATCAGGCTCATGTATTCTGATTGGTCTTATAGGACATCTTTTCTTATGTGTTAATCTCATGTTATATGATATGTTATTTTAAAAATAAATGGTATGTGGGAAGTACAAACATTTAAAAAGTTGAATTTTCTTGTGATTGTAAGAAACTATTCAGTAAGAATAAAGATAAAGAGCAGTAAGCTCACTATTGAATAGTTGTTGCTCTATTGCTAGTCACATATTCTCTGTCTCCGTCTCTCTGTCTCCCTGTCTCTCTTTCTGTCTCTCTCTGTCTCTGTCTGTCTGTCTGTCTCTCTGTCAGTCTGTCTGACTGTCTGTCTGTCTGTCTGTCCGTCCGTCCGTCTGTCTGTCTGTCTGTCAAGGCATAAGACTCTAGTGAATTCTTGGAGGAAACCATATCTCTGCTTCTCATCCTCAGCTATGTATTTCTCAGTTTCTTGGGCCATGCACTCAATATCCTCCTTTCTCAAGAGGCTCTTGTCTTTGGTGATTATGATCTTGTTCTCCTTCCTTGTTGTCCTCTGGGTGCTCTGTGACACTCACCAGAAAGTGGGAGAAAGAAAATAAACAACTTTAAATTAGATATTTCCACAAAGAATTGTTAGCATATACACTTTCTTAGCAAGGCATAATTTTAGAGTTCTTCTTAAAGTTCTACTCTTCCAAGACTTGTGTTGGCCTGAGTTTTTCAGTTAAGTTTTTTTTTTTTTTTTTAATATCCTGTAACCCTGGAAGCAGGAGAATTTAGATATTTCATGTTGCAGAACAAGTCTTTTGACTTATAATAAAGGTTCTTTGTACTGGAGAGAAGCATGTAACAATTAGGCTTTATGAGATCAGAGTGACCTCAGGCTCATGACCTGCAAAAAGGTGGGTTGCTTCCAATGGCCTCTTTTTGCTGGCTTAGTCTTTACCCATATTTACCCTGACCTTAATACACTCATCGTTAATGAGAGAGAATACATGGTATTTGCCTTCTGAACATAGGTTTCTATGCTTACTACATTTTCTAGCTCCACCTGTGTTTCTGAAATTATCATATTGTATTTCTTTTAAAATTAAAAGTAAACTTGAAGGGAAATTGGTGGGGATTCACTAGAAATAAAAAGGAATGATGCTGAGTAAACATAGTCCAGTGTGGGTAAGGGGATCATGGATCTGGGTTAGGGGAGACTAGTGTGAGGTCAAGGAAAATCCACCCAACTGGAATATGAAAAATCCCACACAGGAGCTTGTGACTTCATGTTCATTAAATATTATTAAACCAAATTGGGGCCACTCAGCATTATGAAACTGGGTGTAATTTCATGAATTGTGAAAGGATGTTAGTCCTATTTGCCAAATTCACTCTCACGTCCCCTCACAGTTCTGTTTGTCTCTTGCCCCACCTTACAGCGTACCTCTTTTATTGATATGTTAATGAAATATAATATTTCTAGACACATCTATGGGACTATTTGTCTCTTCATTGTCAGTACTTCACTGAATCATGGCAGGCATTAGCTACGAGGAATTCCATTTCAGAGGCTGATCACCCTGGGTCAAGTCCAGGATTTCAATTCTAGTTGCCATGGATAAAATTCTCAGTGTGGGTAAGATTCCTCACATTATTTTTATTGTTGCTGCAACTAAGGGATTAGCTGAAAAATTCCCATTTCCTAAGGATATTCTGATATTATTCTTAATCATATGTATTGATAATCATTTTGGATACATGTATCATTTTCTTGTTTATTGTTTAAATACTTTTATTTACTCATAGTAAAACTTGAGACTGTAGTTTCCTTAGTAACTAAAAAGCAGTCTCTACTTAGAAAAATCCATGACCAATATTCTAACTTGAGATTTATCATTAGCCCATTAGTCACTATTATTTCATATCCAAATTTTTTAATTGGATATTTTATTTGTTTACATTTCATATGATAACCCCTTTTCCAGTTTCCCCTCTGGAAACTCCCTATCCCATCACTTCTTACCCTGCTTCTTTGAGGATATTCACACTACCCATCCACTCCTGCTTCATTGCCCTAGCATTCCTCTACACTGGGGCATCTAGCCTTCAGAGGTCCAAAGGCCTCCCCTCCCATTGATCCAGAGAAGGCCCCTTCAGCTCCTTCATTCCTTCCCCTAACTCTTCCATTGGGGTTCCTGTGCTAAGTTCCATGTTTGGCTGTGAGCATCTGCATCTGCATCTGGCAGAGCCACTCAGGAGACAGCTGTATCTGGCTCCTCCTGTCAGCAAGCACTTCTTGGCATCAACAATAGTATCTGGGTTTGGTGTCTGCATGTGGGATGGGTCCCCATATGTGGCAGTCTCTGGATGGCATTTCCTTCAGTCTCTGTTGCACTCTTTGACCCTGTATTTCCTTTAGACAGGAGCATTCTTGGTTAAAAGTTTGGAGATGTGTGTGTGGTCACAACCCTCAATGGGGGGTGGGTGTGGAGGGGGATACTTAATATTTAGATATGGTTTTGATATGTTCTCCCTCTCCTTTTTGGGGAATTTCATCTAATGTAATCCTCATGGTATCCTGGGAGGCTCTTGCTATCCTGGCATCTGGGAATTTCTGATTGCTAGCCCCAGGTCCACATCGCCCATTGCTACACACCTCTGTTCATTTTCCTGACCCTCTGTACATCTCCTCCATCACTTCCCATACCTGATTCTTCCCGTCTTTCCCCTACCCTTCCTTTGTTCCTTCCAAGTCCCTCCAACCCTCTACTTCCCTTGATTACATTGTTTCCCCTTCTAAGTAGGACTGAATCATCCACTCATTGGTCTTTGTTCCTCTTGAACTTCATATGGTCGCTAGTTGTATTGTGGATATAGCATGCTCTCTGCCTAATATCCACTTAGAAGTGAGCACATACCATGTGAGTTTTTTTTTTTTTTGACTGAATTACCTCATTCAGTATGATTTTTTCTAGGTCCATCCATTTGCCTGTGAAGTTTGTGAAGTCATTGTTTTAGTAGCTTAGTGGGACTCCATTGTGTAAATGTACCACATTTTCTGTATCCATTCCTCTGTTGAGGGACATCTGGGTTCTTTCCAGCTTCTGGTTATTATAAATATGAATGCTGTAAACAGCGGAGCATGAGTCCTTATATGTTGGAGCATCTTCTAGTTATATACCTAGGAATGGCATAGCTCGGTCTTCAGGTAATTCTATGAGCAATTTTCTAAGGAACCACCAGTTTGATTTATGTATCCACTCTGTTAGCCTGTCTTTTTATTGGGGAATTGAGTCCATAGATGTAAAGCGATGTTAAGGAATAGTGATTGTTACTTCCTATTATTTTCGTTGTTAGAAGTATAATTATGTTTGGGTGATTATCTTCTTTCTAGCTATTTTTAGGGCATAGTTTCCCTTCTTGTTTTGGAGTTTTCAATCTAGTATCCTTTGTAGGGCTGGATATGTGGAGAGATATTTTGTAAATTTCATTTTGTCACAGAATATCTTGTTTTAATCTATGGTAATTGAGAGTTTTGCTGAGTATAGTTGCCTGGGCTGACATTTGTGTTCTTTTATGATTTTTATGACATCTAACCAGGATCTTTTGCTTTCATAGTCTCTGTTGAGAAGTCTGGTGTAATTCTGATAGGTCTGCCTTTATATGTTTCTTCACCTTTTCACATTAGTGCTTTTAATAGTCTTTGTGTGTGTGTGTGCGTGCGTGCACATGCACACATTTGGAGTTTTGACTATGATATGATGGGAGGAAAACTTTTCTGGTCCAATCTATTTGGAGTTCTGTAGGCTTCTTGTATGTTCATGAGCATCTCTTTCTTTAGGCTAGCAAAATTTTCTTCTATTGTTTTATTGAAGATATTTACTGGCTCTTTAAGTTGAGAATCTTCAACCTGTTTGATACCTATTATTCAGTTTGGTCTTCTCATTGTGTCCTAGATTTCCTGGATGTTTTGGGCTTGGAGCTTTTTGCTTTTTGTATTTTTTGACTGTTGTGTTAATGTTTTCTATGGTATCTTCTGCACATGAGATTCTCTCTTCTATCACTTGTATTCTGTTGGTGATATTCACATCTATGACTCCTGATCTCTTTCCTACGTTTTTCAACTCTGGAGTTGTTTCCCTTTGTGATTTCTTTATTGTTTCTATTTCTATGTTTAGATACTGGATGGTTATGTTCGATACCTTCAACTGCCTGTTTGTATTTTTTCATATTTTTTCAAGAAAATTTTCTGTTTCCTCTTCTAGGGTTTCTAGGTATTTACCTGTGTTCTCTCTTGAAGGGAGTTATTTAGGTCCTTCTTAAAGTCTTCTCACATCATCATGAGATGTGATTTTAAATCAGGTATTGCTTTTCTGGTATGTTAGGGTATCCAGGGCTTGCTGTGGCAGGAGAAATGGGTTCCAATGATACCAAGTATCCTTGGTTTCTGTTGCTTACGTTTTTGCACTCACCTTTCACCATCTGGTTATCTGTGGTGTTAGCTGTTCTTGCTGTCACTGACTGTGTCATGTCTATCCTGTAAGCCTGTGTGTTAGCACTACTGGGAGACTAGCTCTCTCTGGGCAGAATTTGGGTATGGAGAGCTCTGGCACAGGGTTAGCTTCAGATTGCATATGGAAAACTGAGGGATCCTTTCCCCAGTTGTTGCTTGGTTCCTGTGTTCTGGGGGCTCTGGGCTTGCCTTCATTTTGCCATGAATTTGAGCAGAAGTAGTGGTTTCATCTGTGCTCTCAGGTGTGTCATCACTCCTGGGTGATCAGTTCTCTCCAGGAGGGATTTGGGTATGGAGCTTATTATTTTCTTTTTTCTTTTTTTTTTCTTCTTTCCCTCCAATTCCTGTGATTATTTCCTTTCCTCTTTTTATTAATTTATTTTTTAAATTAGGTATTTTCTCCATTTACATTTCAAATGCTAGCCCAAAAGTCTCCCAGACCCTCCCCTCCACTACCCTACCCACCTACTCCCACTTCATGGCCCTGGAGTTCCCCTGTATTGGGGCATATAAAGTTTGCAAGACCAAGGGGCCTCTCTTCCCAATGATGGCCAACTAGGCCATCTTCTGCTACATATGCAGCTAGAGACACTAGCTCTGGGGGTACTGGTTAGTTCATATTGTTGTTCCACCAATAGGGTTGCAGACACCTTTAGCTATTTGGGTACTTTCTCTAGCTCCTCCATTTGGGGCCCTGTGTTCCATCCAACAGCTGACTGTGAGCATCCACTTCTGTGTTTGCCAGGCACCGGTATAGCCTCACAAGAGACAGCTATATCAGGGTCCTTTCAGCAAAGTCTTGCTGGCATATGCAATGGTGTCTGCGTTTGGAGGCTGATTATGGGATGGATCCCCGGGTGTGGCAGTCTCTAGATGATCCAACTTTTCGTCTCAGCTCCAAACTTTGTCTCTGTAACTCCTTCCATGGGTGCTTTGTTCCCAATTCTAAGAAGTGGCAAAGTGACCACACTTTGCTCTTCTTTCTTCTTGAGTTTCATGTGTTTTGCAACTTGTATCTTGGGTATTCTAAGTTTCTGGGCTAATATCTACTTATCAGTGAGTATATATCATGTGAGTTCTTTTGTGATTGGGTTACCTCACTCAGGATGATGCCCTCCAGGTCCATCCATTTGCCTAGGAATTTCATAAATTCATTCTTTTTAATAGCTGAGTAGTACTCCATTGTGTAAATGTACCACATTTTCTGTATCCATTCCTCTGTTTAGGGGCATCTGGGTTCTTTCCAGCTTCTGGCTATTATAAATAAGGCTGTTATGAACATAGTGGAGCACGTGTCCTTCTTATCAGTTGGAATATCTTCTGGATATATGCCCCGGAGAGGTATTTTGGGATCCAAATTTTTTCAGGAACCGCCAGACTGATTTCCATAGTGGTTTTACCAGCTTGTCATCCCACCAGCAATGGAGGAGTATTCCTCTTTCTCCACATCCTCGCCAGCATCTGCTGTCACCTGAATTTTCAAACTTAGCTATTCTGACTGGTGTGAGGTGGAATCTTAGGGTTGTTTTGATTTGCATTTCCCTGATGATTAAGGATGCTGAACATTTTTTTCAGGTGCTTCTCAGCCATTCAGTATTCCTTAGGTGAGAATTCTTTGTTTAGCTCTGTACCCATTTTTTAATGGGGTTATTTGATTTTCTGGAGTCACCTTCTTGAGTTCTTAATATATATTGGATATTAGTCCCCTATCTGATTTAGGATTGGTAAAGATTCTTTCCCAATCTGTTGGTGGCCTTTTTGTCTTATTGACAGTGTCTTTTGCCTTACAGAATCTTTGCAATTTTATGAGGTCTCATTTGTCCATTCTCGATCTTACAGCACAAGCCATTGCTGTTCTATTCAGGAATTTTTCCCCTGTGCCCATATCTTTGAGGCTTTCCCCCACTTTCTCCTCTAGAAGTTTCAGGGTCTCTGGTTTTATGTCGTATTCCTTGATCCACTTAGATTTGACCTTAGTACAAGGAGATAAGAATGGATCAATTTGCATTCTTCTACAGGATAACTGACAGTTGTTGTATCCTCCCATAAGCCTGAAGCAGGCTAAGCCAGAATTTGACCTTGCTGCCCCTATGGAGATTATCTCAGGCGGAGCCTTCCTCCCTAGATCACTCTATTGTTTTGCCACTGCTGCTGTTCCTCTTCAAGATACTGCTACCTCCTGAGAGGCCCAGGAGCTATTCTGGAGACTATACCCTATCCTGCATCTGTCATCACCTGCAGTTGGTTTCAGGCTCCAAGGATGAATTGGCAGAATGGACTTTCCCCCCGCCCCCCGCTTTTATAAAGCGTGTCTGTCATTAAAAATTTGAACCTTGAGCAGACTAGTTGTCTTGGTTCCATTATTTCTCAACCCGCTTAGGCTCTCTCTTTTCTTCCAGATTCCAAGATGCTTTCCAGGCTCAAACCCAGACATGAGAGCCTCAGGCAACAAATTGGTGAACCAACGCAGGGCCTGAGAAAGGCAGAGGACATTTGGAAGAAGCACTGCTGGTTTGGAGCTCCATGGAAGAAGAAAAGAATTAAAGAAAATTAATATCAGAGAAGGTTGGTCTGGGCTAAGCCAGATCAGCACTAAACCCATGCGCTGGATTCATTTAGGTTCAGCAATGAGTTATCGGGAACTAGGAACTCAACAGGCAGGCAGTGGGCTGAAGCTCCCAGAAGCTGCTTTTTTAGGCAAGAGAAATATAAGGGTTTAATAAAAGGGATTTTATAATCAGGTGGATGGCCGCAGTTGGAAACTGCATCAGGCGGGAGGAAAGTAGATTTTGAAACTCTCCCAGGGACAGAGAGAAAATTGGGGAATCTCTTCTTGTGTGCGTGCTGGCCAGTGTCTTCATTCTGAGTGTCTGTCTTATGTTTCCGGAAAGGAACATGTGCTTGTTGTGTTGGTTTGTTGTCTGTGTTTTGTCCCGTGTCTCTGAAACATGGCGCAGCCTGAGTTTAGATCTGCCTGAGTTTGGTTTCTTTGGTGTTTATAGATGATGGGGTTTTCTGAAACACACTCTTGGTATTTGCAGCTGTCCCTTAGGGCTATAGGGACCGGAGGACTATGGTCAGCAGATGTGCTAGTGAAAGACTCCGAGAGGAGCCCCTCGCTCAGGCCTCAGGACAATAGTGGACACCCAAGAACTCACGAGAGACCAAGCTTGACGCAAACCACATGAGGCTTTATTCGGGAAAGCCAGAGCTCTGGGGATGACTCATATCCCACGCAGGGGTAGAGGAGTTGACCTTGAGGGGAAAGAGGTCCCACTTTTTATAGGCCCCCAGGGGGGAAGGAGAAGGGGGGAGTAGGGGATTTCCAGATCTAAACAATGTCTATTCTCAAGAAATGGGTATGGGAGGGGTACAAGGAAAGAGTCTAATGCAGGTGTAACATTTCAGGATTGGCCGGGCTGTGGTTGCTAGGGAGATATTCCGACTCTTCCCCAGCAACCAATATCACAAACACCTGGCAATGGGCTTCATCAGTGGGCACACACATGGGTTCAAGGAACAGTCAAAACATTGGCAGACACACAGGTTCAAGGAGTGTCCAGAGCATTGTGCACCTCTATTTTTCTAAATCAGTGAAGCTAGTTCTGGTAGCAATGAAATCTATTTTGCCAATTTCAGGGCTTCTGTGACCTTTTACATTCTGTCAGGATCTTTCACTAGGAAGACTTTCACCTCACCAGGGGATGCCCTGGGGATTGGGGAGAGCCAGAGAGTCGTCTGGCAGTCTCCAGAGATTGGTCAGAGGGACCAAGTTTTGTTTATGAAATGGAAGCTTACCCTTCTAATTCTTTTGCCTGCTCATGGAGGATGAATAAGAGTCGCATGTGTCTGGATCTGTTGGTTTCTGTTTTGAGTGTTTTGTGTATGTGTTTAGAGCTATATGAAGCTAGAGAAGTGCTAGTGTGACTGGAACAGCCCTGCTGGGAGCTGATTGCAAATGCAGCTCCTAAAGGGGCAGGCAGCCTTTTGCTTGTAACAGAAAGTTAGCTTAAAATTGGTAACTCAGAGTTAGAGCCATTCTAAACAACATGTGGCAGGAGGGAACCCAGGAAAACAGGTCTTTAAAGATACTTCAAAATAGGGATAAGCTTTGGGCCTGGACTCTGGTAGAGTGCTCAGATTGAGAAATGTTTGTGCTTGGGTAGATGCGGAGCTCAGCTCGGGAGCAGCCTCAGGGAGGTTTGTGTGGCATTTCTTTCTTTCTTTTTTTTTAATTAGGTATTTTCCTCATTTACATTTCCAATGCTATACCAAAAGTCCCCCATACCCTCCCCACCACTCCCCTACCCACCCACTCCCACTTTTTGGCCCTGGCGTTCCCCTGTACTGGGGCATATAAAGTTTGCAAGTCCAATGTGCCTCTCTTTCCAGTGATGGCCGACTAGGCCATCTTTTAATACATATGCAGCTAGAGTCAAGAACTCCGGGGTACTGGTTAGTTCATAATGTTGTTCCACCTATAGGGTTGATTATGGGATGGATCCCTGGATATGGCAGTCTCTAGATGGTTCATCCTTTTGTCTCAGCTCCAAACTTTGTCTCTGTAACTCCTTCCATGGGTGTTTTGTTCCCAATTCTAAGAAGGGTCAAAGTGTCCACACATTTGTCTTTGTTCTTCTTGAGTTTCATGTGTTTTGCAAATTGTAACTTATATCTTGGCATTTCTTTTGCTTCACAAACCGTGACTGGGGAACCTCACCTCTCCCTGCCTTTAGGGAAGATTCCTTAAGATTCAGGGGCAATATCTTTCAATACTTAGGTTTTTACCTATACTAGAAAATTGTGGTCCAGAAAATCTAAGAAGGAAAATTTGATTTGCTTCAAAATTTTATTTTCAAAAGCTTCCAGGAGATGTTAATTGGCTAAGACCTCACCTTAAACTCACTACAGGAGAACTTAAGTTTTTGTCAGATGCTATTAAGTGAGACACAAATTAACTGGCAAAGAACAAAAGGCCTTGCAGAAATTAAAGAAAACTTTTATAGCTGTTATCAATTATAATCAATGCTAATTAAATCTTAGCTGCCTATTTTAGTTATTGGTTATTAAATGTGCCCACAACAATTCCTTGGCTAGAGAAAACATTGTTGTAAAATCATCCTTCTTTAACTCAAAGTAAAGTTTCAGCATCCTATTAAGCTGCTGTGGTGCTAACAAAGAATTGTAAGATAAATTCATATATTTTAGAAAAACTATAACAAAAATTGTGTCTTAAAAACCTAAGTGTCTGTTCCTTGTTCCAAATAGCAATTAATCTGGTTATTACAGGATATTAATATTTGATGTATTGCATATCATCATTTTAAACAAAATTGACATTCTCCCAAAGATAAGTTAAAAAATTGTTTTTATGCATGCTTTTGTATCCTCTATAAATTCATGCATGCATACATCCTAATTATTGTGTTTTAAATCAGCCCTCTTAAGGGAGAAAAGTATATGTGAATTGGATCACACGCTTATTCTTTTGAGCTTCCCCCTGCTTCAACACAGATAATTAAATTGTGTGCTGTATATGGTGTTTTAAAATGTTGATTAACCAAGCTTAATTTGTATCTTTATTAATATATATCTCAGAGCTTACAATTGCTTCTGCTACTCATAAGAAAAAATACTGTTCCTTTAAAAAGACTGTTTTTGCTCCTCTTTGCATTTTCCATCATGCTCTTCAGTCCAGCTTTTTAAAAATATTAATAACAGGGAGGAGATGTAGCCTCCCATAAGCCTGAAGCAGGCTAAGCCAGAACTTGACCTTGCTGCCACTAAGGAGATTATCTAGGGTGGAGCCTTCCTCCCTAGATCACTCTATTGTTCAGCCACTGCCACTGTTCCTCTTCAAGATACTGCTACCTGCTGAGAGGCCCTGGAACTATTCTGGAGACTGTGCCCTATCCTGCATCTGTCATCACCTGCTGCTGGTTCCAGGCTCCAAAGATGAATTGGAGAAATGGACTTTCCCCCTGCTTTTATAAAGCTTGTCTGCCATTAAAAATTTGAACCTTGAGCAGACTAGTTGTCTTGGTTCCATTATTTCTCAACCTGCCTAGGTTCTCTCATTTATTCCAGATTCCAAGATGCCTTCCAGCCTCGAACCCGGACATGAGAGCTGCAGGACGGTCCCAACAAGTTGTGCCAGCACCATTTGTTGAAAATACTATCTTTTTTCCACTGGATGGTTTTAGCTCCCTTGTCAAAGATCACGTGACCATAGGTGTGTGGGTTCATTTCTGGGTCTTCAATTCTATTCCATTGGTCTTCTTGTCTGTTGCTATACCAGTCCCATGAAGTTTTTTTATCACAATACAGCTTTAGGTCAGGCATGGTGTTTCCACCAGAGGTTCTTTTATCATTGAGAAGAGTTTTTGCTATCCTCGGTTTTTTGTTATTCCAGATGAATTTGCAGATTGTCCTTTCTAATTGGTTGAAGAATTGAGTTGGAATTTTGATGGGGATTGCATTGAGTCTGTAGATTGCTTTTGGCAAGATAGCCATTTTTACAATGTTGATCCTGCCAATCCATGAGCATGGGAGATCTTTCCATCGTCTGAGATCTTCTTTAATTTCTTTCTTAAGAGACTTGAAGTTCTTATCATACAGATCTTTCACTTCCTTAGTTAGAGTCATGCCAAGATATTTTATATTATTTATGACTATTGAGAAGGGTGTTGATTCCCTAATTTCTTTCTCAGCCTGTTTATTCTTTGTGTAGAGAAAGGCCACTGACTTATTTGAGTTTATTTTATATCCAGCTACTTCACCTAAGCTGTTTATATCAGGTTTAGGTGTTCTCTGGTGGAATTTTTAGGGTCACGTATATATACTATCATATCATCTGCAAATAGTGATATTTTGACTTCTTCCTTTCCAATTTGTATCCCCTTGATCTCCTTTTGCTGTCTAATTGCTCTAGCTAGGACTTCAAGTACTATATTGAATAGGTAGGGAGAAAGTGGGCAGCCTTGTTTAGTACCCGATTTTAGTGGGATTTCTTCCAGCTTCTCACCATTTACTTTGATGTTGGCTACTGGTTTGCTGTAGATTGCTTTTTATCATGTTTAGGTATGGGCCTTGAATTCCTGATCTTTCTAAGACTTTTATCATGAATGGGTGTTGTATTTTGTCAAATGCTTTCTCAGCATCTAACGAGATGATCATGTGGTTTTTGTCTTTGAGTTTGTTTATATAGTGGATTACGTTGATGGATTTCCGTATATTAAACCATCCCTGCATCCCTGGAATGAAACCTACTTGGTCAGGATGGATGATTGTTTCGATATGTTCTTGGATTCAGTTATCGAGAATTTTACTGAGTATTTTTGCATCGATATTCATAAGGGAAATTGGGAAGTTCTCTATATTTGCTGGGTCTTTCTGTGGTTTAGGTATCAGAGTAATTGTGGCTTCATAGCTTATTATTTTCTTCATGCTTTGAGCTCTTGCGGTGCTAACCTCAACTCACATTTGTGGATTAAGGTAATGGTTTAAGTATGATGAAAAATTGCTATTGGAAAAAAATTCTATCACATGTATTGTTATTGAAGGTAATACTTTTCTTTTACATTAAAGAACAGTATAGTTAACACACAGATTCATTAGATATACATTTTCATCTTAATCTCAAAAATTGCCATTTTCTCATCTTAACTATCAGGTTAAATGAGATCACACACGATCACCTGAGCATTGCAGGTAATAAGTACTCAAGAGATTATTAGCCATTTCTCTGCTTATATACAGAGAATATATTTTCTGAATTGAAGACAGCATTTATTAGTTTTCTTCATTAATTAATTTTTTCTCATCACTTTACATCCTTCTCATTGCCTCCCTACCATTCACTCATGCCATCATTCCTTCCCTCACCCCTCCTTCCCTTCTTCTGTGAGTGCATGGATTTCTCCATGGCTATTTCCCAGCCCTGGCACTTACAGCCTCTGTGAGATTAGACATTTCATCTCCCACTGAGGTCAGACAGGGCAGCCCAGCTAGAAAAGCACAATCAATGGACAGTCAACAACTTTGTATACTCCTGTTGTTCAGAACCCACATTAAAACCAAGTTGCATATCTGCTATTTATGTGCAGGACGTCTAGATCCAGCCAATGTTCATTGGTGGTGCTTCCATCTCTGATATCCCCAAGGATCAAGGTTAGATAATTCTATTGGACTTCCTATGGAGGTGCTATCCCCTTAGGGGGCTGCAATCCTTCCTCCTATTGGTCCATAAGAGGCTCCAAGCTTCATCCACTGTGGCTGTGGGTGTCTGCATCCATATGAGTCAGTTAGGTGAGTGAAGTCTCTCAGAGATCAGACATGTTAGACTTCTGTCTGCAAGCATAACAGAGTATCATTGATAGTGTCATGGATTGGGGCTTGGCCATGGGATGCGTCTCAAGTTGGACTAATTATTAGTTCGCCATTCCCCCAGTCTCTGCTCTATTCCCAATCTCTGCAATTCTTGTAGACATGATAAGTTTTGGGTCAGAATTTTATGGGTGGGTTTGTAGTTGTTTTTTTTTTTTTTTTTTTTTTTTTTTTGATTCACCAGTGCTTCTTCCTGGACACATAAGGCAACCTCCTTAGGCTCCATATCTCCAATGCTGTGAGTCAGAGCTAATGACACCCCCATAGATTCTTGGGCACCTCCTCTATCCCAGGTCTCTCTCTTCTTTGAGATACTCTCTATGTCCCAATCTGCAGACTTTCATTCATTATGGCAATCAGGCCCTACCCCTCTTATAATTTCTCCCCCTCTCTACACCTAACCCTAAATATAGCTCTCCTCTTGAGGCCTCCTTCCCATTCCAATCTTTGTGTTTCTGAACTGTAGCATGATTGTCTTTTACTTTACAATTAATTTCTACTCATAAGTGGGTACATACCATGTTTGTTTTTTAATTTCGGGTTACGTTTCTCTGGATGACTTTTTTCTAGTTCCATCCATTTACCTGCAAATCTTATTGTGTAATTATTTTTAACAGCTGAGTAATACTCTTTTGTGTAAATGTACTTCATTTTCTTTATTCATTCTTCAGTTGAAGAACAACAATTTTGTTTCAGCTCTCTGGCTATTGCAAATCAAGCTTCTATGAGCATAGTCCAGCAAGTGTCCTTGAATCAGAACAGACTATCTTTGGCATACATGCCCAGGAATACTATAGCTGAGTCTTGAGTTAGATGCTTCCTAATTTTATGAGATACCAGCATATTGGTAAGTAAAGTGGTTGTACAAGTGTGCATTGCCATCAGTGTTGGGAGAATGTTCCCCTTGGTCTACATGCTTGCCAGCATGAGTGGTCATTTGAGTTTTTTATCTTAGCTATTCTGACAGGTGATGGATAGACTGTCAGAGTGGTTTTGATTTTCAATTCCATGATAGCTAATTGTATTGAGCATTTCCTTAAAAGTTCATGTCTATTTGAAATTCTTCTGTTGAGAACACTGTTTAGCATTTTGTGGTTTGTTGATGTCTAGTTTCTTGAGTTCTGTATATATTTTGAAAATTAGCTTTCTGTAGGATTGCTGCCATTTTGTGCCACTGATGGTTTCTTTATCCTTGCAGAAGCTTTTCAGTTTCATGAGGTCCCATTTATTAACTGTTGTTCTTCCTGCCTGCTCTATTGGTGTTCTGTTTTGAAAGGTGTCTCCGATGACAATGTGTTCAATGCTCTTCACTACTTTCTTTTAGATTCGGTGCATCTTGTTTTATGTTGAGTTCTTTGAACCATTTGCAGTTGAGTTTTGTTCAAGGTGATTGATATAGATCTGTTTGTATTCGTCTCCATGCAGACTTCTAGTTAGATCAATACCATTTATTTTCATTGCAAAAGTCTGCCATCTTTATCAAATTCTATCCTTGTGTATCCTTAGGTCTATGGAACTATGTCTGGGTCTTCTACTCTATTCCACTGATCTACCTCTCTGTTTTAATGCTAATAGCATGCATTTTTTATTAACTGCAGCTTGAAATCTCCAAAATTCTTTTATTGTACTATATTAATTTATATATCCTGGGATTTTGTTTCTCCATATAAAATAAAATATTTCTCTTTCAAGGTCTGTAAATAATTATGTCTGAATTTATATGGAGATTGTGTTGAATCACTACATTGCCTTTGTAGAATATTAATTCTCCAGATCAGATACGTGAACATGGGAGATCTTTCCATTACTGTTATAGTATTCAATTTCTTTCTTCAAAGACTTGAAATTCTGGTTATATAGGTATTTTACTCCAAGATATTTTATTTTATTTGTATATATTGTGAAGGGTGTTGTTTTCTGATTTCTGTCTTAGCCCAGTTTTCATTTATATTTGGGAGATCTACTGATTTTTTTTTTAGTTAATATTGTGTCCAGCCATTTTGCTGATGGTGTTTATCAACTGTAGGAGTTCTGTGGTAGAATTTTTGGGTCACTTATGTATGTTATTATATCAGCTGTAAATGATACTTTTTTTTTCTTCCTTTACAGTTCTCATCTACTTGATTTCCTTTAGCCTTCTTACTACTGTAGCTAAAATTTCAAGTTCAATATTGAATAGATATGGAAAGAGTGGACAGCCCTGTGTTATTCCAGATTTTAGTGGATTTGCTTAGAGTTTCTCCACATTTAATTTGATATTTGCCTTTCTTATGTTTAGTTATGTTTCTTGTATCTCCAATATCCCCAAGACTTTTTTCTTGGGTGTTGGATTTTGTCAAAGGCTTTTTAGCCTCTAATGAGATGATCATGTGGTTTTTCTCTCTTAAGTTCCTTTATATGATGGATTACATGGACAAACTGTCATAGGTTGTAGCATCCCTGCATGTCTGAATACAGCTTATTTATCATGATGGATGATATTTTATGGATGATATTTTATGTATAAAATACTCAGTCTGTGAGTCTTTTTTGTTTGTTTGTTTGTTTTTTCCAGGCAGGGTTTCTCTGTGTATCCCTGGCTATCCTGGAACTCACTTTGTAGATCAGGCTGGCCTAGAACTCAGAAATCTGCCTGCCTCTGCCTCCCGAGTGCTGGGATTAAAGCTGTGCACCACCATGCCCGGCTCCTGTGAGTCTTTTATTGAGTATTTTTGTATCATTCTCACAAGAGAAATGGGTTTGTAATTTTCTTTCATTTTTTGTTGTTGAGTCTTTGTATAGTTTGGGTATAATGATGACTGTGACCTTATAAAATGAATTGGGTAAATTTTCTTAGCACTGCTTCCTTTGTGTTCCAATATTTTGTATTAATTTCCATTGTATTTTAGGAAGCCTTTAACTTCTTTCTTATTTATTCTTTGACCAAGTAGTCTTTCAGTAGAGAATTGTTCAGTTTCTATGAGTTTGTAATATGTCAATATTTTCTTGTATCTGTTGAGACTTGCTCTGTGACAGAGTATGTTGTCAAATCTGGTAATATTCTGTGAAGCACTGTGAAAAAGTTATATTCTCTTGTGTTAATGTGAAATATCTATATGTATCTTATATAGCTATATTTTATATATAATTGTTAGAAATACAAAAATAAATAGAAATATTTTAAATGTTTATATAAGACTTAATTTTATGTGCACATCTGTTGGATGGAATACAGGGCCCCCAATGAAGGATCTAGAGAAAGTACCCAAGGAGCTAAAGGGGTCTGCAACCCTATAGGAGGAACAACAATATAAACTAACCAGTACCATCCAGAACTTGTGTCTCTAGTTGCATAGGTAGCAGAGGATAGCCTAGTAGGCCATCAATGGTAGGAGAGGCCCTTGGTCTCACAAAGAGTATATGCCCCAGTACAGGTTAATGCCAGGGTCAGGAAGCAGGAGTGGGTCGGTTGGAGAGCAGGGTGTGGGGAGGGTATAGGGGACTTTTGGGATAGCATTTGAAATGTAAATAAAGAAAATATCTAATAAAAAACAAATTAATATGTTACCTCACTCAGGATGATGCCCTCCAGGTCCATCCATTTGGCTAGGAATTTCATAAATTCATTCTTTTTAATAGCTGAGTAGTACTCCATTGTGTAGATGTACCACATTTTCTGTATCCATTCCTCTGTTGAGGGGCATCTGGGTTCTTTCCAGCTTCTGGCTATTATAAATAAGGCTGCTATGAACATAGTGGAGCATGTGTCCTTCTTACCAGTTGGGGCATCTTCTGGAGCTCTTGACTCTAGCTGCATATATATCAAAAGATGGCCTAGTCGGCCATCACTGGAAAGAGAGGCCCATTGGACTTGCAAACTATATGCCCCAGTACAGGGGAACGCCAGGGTCAAAAAGGGGGAGTGGGTGGGCAGGGGAGTGGGGGTGGGTGGGTATGGGGGACTTTTGGTATAGCATTGGAAATGTAAATGAGCTAAATACCTAATTAAAAAAATAAATAAATAAAATAAGAAAAAAAAAACAAGTTAATAAATAAAAAAGTGGCTATGAATTTTAAAGACTAGATTTTTTTCAAATAGAAAGGCTAACAAGAGCTCCTCACTTAGATAATGTGCCAAGGTACTGTCATTTTCTTTTCATTAATTGTGCCAAGGAAGCTGTTGACACAAAAGCACATATGAACATATATACCTCAAACATATACTGTGTACGAATGGAGAAATCTAGTTAGAAAATATGTTGGAATTTTTATTGGGTATTTTATTTATTTACATTTCAAGTGTTATCTCCTGTCCTGATTTCTCCTCCAAAACCCCCTAATGCCAACCCCTCTTCCTCTGCTTCTTTTAGGGTACCCCCCCATCTACCCATCCACTCCCACCTCACCACCCTATTATTCCCCTACACTGGGGCATTGAGCCTTCACAGGACGAGGGTCTCTCCTCCCACTGATACCGGATAAGAACATCCTCTTCTACATATGCAGCTGTAGTCATGGGCCCCTCCATGTGTACTCTTTGGTTTGTGGTTTAGTTCCTGGGAGCTCTGAGGTGTCTGGTTGGTTGATGTTGTTGTTGTTCTTATGGGGTTGCAAACCCCTTCATCTCCTCCCATCCTTTCCCTAACTCCTTCACTGGGGTTCCTGTGCTCAGTCTAATGGTTGGCTTCAAGCATCCACATTTGTATTTGGTATGTACTCACTGATAAGTGGATATTAGGCAAAAAGCTCAGAATACCCATGATATTAGTCATAAAATATATGATGCCTAAGAAGTAGGAAGATCAAAGAGTGGATGTTTCAGTCCTTCTTAGAATGGGGGACAAAATACTCACAAGAGGTTGAGGGTAGGAGAGATTTGGGAGGAAGAAATGAGTGGGAGGGGAAAAAGAGGGGAAGAATCTGGTATGGGAGGAGATACAGGAGATGTACAGAAGGTCAGGAGTTTGACCAGAGGTCTGTAGCAATGGAGAATGGGGAGCTGGGGATAGCCACTAGACAGTTCCTGATACCAGGAAAGCAAGAGGCTCCCAGGACCCAAAAAGGATGAAATTAGCTGATATACACAATAAAGGGCAGGGAGAACCTGTAGAGGCCATATCCAGAAAATATACAATGACCCTGTTTGAGTGAAGATGTCACCCAGTCATATCAAAATTTCTAACTCAAAATTGCTTGTGTATAGGAAATACAGGGACAAAGGGTAGAGCAGAGACTGATGGACAGTCTATCCAGAGGCTGCCTCACCTAGAGATCCATCCCACATATAGACACTAAAGCCAGAAAATATTTCAGACACCAAGAATTGCTTCCTGACAGGAGCCTAATACAGCTGTCTCTGGAGAGGCTCTGCCAGAGCCTGACAAATATATATGTGGAAGTTTTTTTAAACTAAAATTTGTCCTGTCTGCCTGTATACTGACCATCTTAAATTGTAGAGAAACATGCCCTTTAGTGCTGCCATTCACAGAATGTGTGATGAAATCTCTACCTGTTGCACAGTGGAAGGTAATTTATATAGCAGTTGGAGTATTGTTATTTGTAGCAGTTGGATTACTGTTTGTAGAAGTTGGTGTGATGTTATCTGAAGCATATGTGGTATTGCCTCCTGCCTCACTATCATCTTTGGTAGTTGAGATAGTCTCAGCTGCACAACATTTGTGGAAGTATCAGGCTGGATGCTGCTAGGAGGAGTGATGGCATTGGCATCTCTACATTTGCTGACAGAAGCAGAAGAATTGGTTGTGATGGCAACCATAGTTGTTGTAGCAAAAGTGGCTTCCACATTGTGAGCTGAGAGGGTGGCTTGCAGTGCTGGATCCTTGGGTGGTTAGGAGAAGAGGAGACAAAAGAGAAAAGGAGGACTGTAAAGTATCTATGACATGAGCCTAAGAGTGAAGAACAAGGGTTTGTGTTTCCAAGAGAACAGGAAGCAGGTAGTAGTTAGTGTTCTGATTTCTCAGACCCTTTCATGGCACTTGCTTCCACATAGCCATTAGATTTTCATGAGGTGTGTTTTCATTTGTTTTCATGATTGTATATTACAGTTTTATTTCCCCTAAGGAACACTATGTCTTCTGGAACAAGGTTAGGCTTCTGGAAGAATTAAATTTAGGCAAATAACACAGTAGGAGGTATGGTAGTCACAATGAGGACTGCAGGAGATGCTTTATAATGGTGATCATCTCTTTATTTTCATTTTGTATAATACTTGGTAAAAGTTGTTTCTTAAACCTTTAAAGATTATTTCTCCCAAAATCCCACAGTGCTTAGGTTTATACTATCCTGACTGCCAAAAGGAATTTATTATTTTCCACTATCATCAAAAACTACCAGTGGAATTTGGAGCAGTAGCAGTAGCTATTCAGCTATTGTCTCTGGTATTGTATTTGCTTTTACTGTGGGAGGAGGTCGGGCAGGAGAATTTCTTTGAGGGCTAATCGCTCTCATTTGTCCTAAAATACTACCAAGAATATGAACTGTATAACTAGGAGGCTGTACTTTTACTTCAAAGGAAGGACTATAAAGGGTAAAAGAACTTGTTTTCCCAAATCCTGAACTCATGGGTAGAAAGGGTGGTAGACCAAATTGTCCATGCTTGGGATCTGGCTGAGTGTGACGACTATGAGGATGATGAGTTGAAGGAGCGAGTGGTTTTCTAGGGTCACGCTGTCCTCTGGGTCCTCTGTGACACTCACCAGACTGTGGATGAAAGAAAATAAACAATTTTAGATTAGATATTTCAGAGTGCATTTTTAGCATATATACTTTCTGAGCAAGGTGTAATTGTCTAAGAGACCTGCTCTTCCAAGACACGGGCTGTCCCGGGGTAATCAGCTATTATCTTAAAAAATTCTCTAACACTGGAAGCAGATGAAGTTAGAGATTTAATTTTGCAGAAAAAAGTCCTTAGACTTATAATAAAGGATTTTGTACCAAAGAGAAGCATATGGCAGTTAGGCTATATAAGATCAGAGTGGCCTCTGGGTCATGACACCCCCCCCCCCAAAAAAAAAAAAACAAACAAACAAAAAAAACAGGGATGCTTCTCAATTTCCCTTTCTACTGTCTTGGCCTTTGCACATAATTAATCTGAATTTGTTGACTCATTGATGATACAGTCCTGTAAGTAAGAGAGAGAATACATGGTATCTGTCTTCTGAGCATGGGTTACTGTGCTTACTACATTTTCCTGTTCTACTTGTGTTTCTGAATTTTATTTTATATTTCTTTTAAAATCAAAATATAAACTTTATGGGAAACTGGTGTGGATTCAATAGAAATAAAAAAAATGATACTGAGTACACATAGTCCAGTATGCCTAAGAGGATTATGGGTCTGGGTTGGGGGAGACTAATGTGAGGTCAAGGTAAATCCACTGATTTAGAATATGAAAATCCCACTCAGAAGCTTGTTACTTCTTGTTCATTCAATATAAATAAACCCAATTTTGGCCACTCAGCACTATGATACTGGATGGAATTGTGTGAACCATGAAGAGGACATCCTAGGTATGAGGATGGAACTGCCTTCCAGGTTTCTCTTCTGCTTTTTGAGTCACTTGAAAAAAAGCACATATTTATGCCACGTGTAGACTATGCTATGACAAAAAGGGTACTCACAGTCCTATTTTGTGTTAATTCAGTTTGCAGCAAAAGAAACTTAATAAATGTCCTCAAAGTAAAAGTCCTCAAAGACATTCTGAGAAAATGTTTCCCCTTTAGTTCTGAGCATACAGGTTCTCAGTGAAAGCTTAGATGGCATTGAATGGAAAGAAAATATGATGACTGAACTATCTATAAAGCTGTGGCTTTATAGATGTGGTCACTGAAATCAATCCCAAATGGAAGTAGTTGCCATACAAACTGGGAATTATCTTGTCATGAAAGAGCTTAGAATTGTTCTGGGTTTTAATTACAATGATGTTTCAAAACCTGTTACAGATTCTGTACTTTAAGAAATAAGACAGAATCATCTGACCCATGATGTTGAATTAAGGATGGCTGAAAGAAGCTGAGGAGAAGGGCAACCCTGTATGAGGACCAGCATTATCAATTAATCTGGACCCTTGAGGTCTCTCAAACCCTGGATCACCAAGCAGGCAGCATACACCAGTTGATATGAGACCCCCAAGACACATACATTTGAGAATTGCTGAGTTTGTGTTCATTCAGAGAGGATACACCCAACCCTCAAGAGACTGGATGCCCCAGGGAATTTAGAATTCAGGTGGTGTAGAAGGTGAAGACATCCACATGGAGACAGGGTAGTGAAGAGGAGATATGGGATGTGGTACTGTTGGATGGTGGTTGTGGGGAATAAAATATAAGTGTAAAATAAACAAACAAACAAATAAGAATAAAGAAATAAATGTTTAGCCTAGCATCTGGGAAGTCCATATGTGTTTCATGTGACTATATAGACTGAGTAGTTACAATAAAAGATGTTTTAAATATAGGCGAAGAGATGCTGAATAGTTGTCTCTGTATTGAAAATGATGTGGTTATATTATGTACCACCAGAATGATTAAAGAAATCTCTGTTATTTTATCCCTTTGGAAAATGATAGTCATACCTGTTTCTACCTCCTGGAGTCATAAGATTATTTGTATGATGATATTCATGCCTGAGTCCTATTCAGAGCACATTTTTTTCCTTAGGTTTAGCATTAAAAATGAACACAGCTGAAAAGTGTTGAGGAACACAAATGCTTTAGGAAGTTGGAGTGCTTTGGATAGATGAAAGGTGAAGAATTGCTTAAGTTGCAGGGAAGTATTTGAAGTGAGGTGGGAAGAATATAGAACACAAAGGACCAACCAGAGGGACAGTATGTGCTCTTGTTCCTGTGCTGCTGATTCCAAGTCAAGCTGGTCTGGAGCTGATATTTTGGAGAATATACTCATTTATTCATTCACTCATTTGTTGAGTTCTTTTCCTAATTTGTCATCTGACACATTGTCGTCAGCAATTCCAAAGTTTAGGCTAAACTTAAAAGCATGTCTCTTCATGGTCACTTTCGTAATGATGTACAATTTTCTTTTAACTTCTGTAGATTCATGTGTATATTAAACAAACTTTGTATTTGTGTAATTCCCATAGTAATATGAATGCTTTGTAATATAGGTGCTATGGATTATTGAAGGAATCAAGGTAGAATAGAACATGCTCAGTATACAGTCTAACTCCAAAACTTGCCCTTTCATGGTCAGTTTTGTGAGCTGTGGTAAAATATGCCATGGACCATTTATGGCCAGATTTTTGCATCCTTAGACACTACCTTGTAATCCTTTCAAGTTTCTTTGGTCTGCCCTCTCCAGTTTTACTGAGACTTTTAACATTCCATGTTGACACCAATTTAATTTCTCTTGGTTTTCTACCTCATCCTGAGCCCTCATATCTATTTGCAGATGGCTCCTCTTTTAGTTCACCGAGAGGTCACCGAGAGGTTACACCATGCAGACTGTAATATCACATTAATTAAGAGAATGACTTCTTTATTTTTGACTAGGGGACTTGTTTTTTGCTGTTGTTGTTGTTTGTTTTTGTCTTTTTTTTCCTCTGTAACTGTATGTTACTTCATTTAACTAGCACACTTCATTTACTAAATAATCAAACCTATGTTCAATCACTCAATACCATCCAGAGGATTGCTCCTGCTCCTCAATTCTGTTTTGCCTGCTCTCACCTTCCCTCAACTTTTATGTATTATATTTGTATCATTATAATGAGTTTTTACAAAACCAGAACTGGTTGGTTTAAGGTAGAATCTAAGGGTCATTTTGATTTGCATTTCTCTGATCACTAAGGATTTTGAACATTTCTTTAGGTGATTCTCAGCCATTTGAGAATCCTCAGTTGTGAAATCTCAGTTTAGTTCTATACCCCATTTTTGATTGGGTTGTTTGGTTTTTTTTTTTGGTGATTAGCTTTTTGTGTCCTATATCTATTTTGGATATTAGCCCTCTCTCAAATGTGGGGTTAGTGAAGATATTTTTCCCAATCTGTAGGTTGCCAATTTTTCTTATTGACTATGTCCTCTGTCTTACAGAAGCTTTCCAGTTTCATGAGATCCCATTTATCAATTCTTGATCTTAAAGCATGAGCCATTGGAGTTCTGTTTAGGATATTTCCCCCCGTGGTGATGAGTTCAAGGCTCTTTACCACTACTTGTTCTATTAGAACCAGTATATCTGGTTTTATGTTGAGGTCCTTGATCCACTTGGACTTGAGCAAGGAAGAGGGGATTCTGATCTGGTATTGGGTGAGGAAAAAGAATGAAACCATGAAGGCCATCAGAAAGAATGGAAACAGGAAACCTTGGGAGATAGGAGTTTGGAGGGACCCTCCAGAATACACCAGGGACCAGGGAGGTGAGAGATTCTCAGGAATTAAAGGGAGGGACCTTAGGTGAAATGTTGGACAGTAGGGATAGGGAATTTATAGAGTTCAGCTCCAGCAGGAAGACAGGGCAACAAATGACGGAGAAGAGGGCCATCCCACAGTCACCACTCTGACCCATAATTGTTCCTGTCTGAAAGACTAACAGGGATGGAAATGGAGAGGGGGCTGAGGAAAAGAAGGTCCAGTGATAGGCCTAAAATGTGATCCAGCTATAGGTGAGGTCCCAAGGCCAGATACTATTACTTAGGCCATGGATTGGGACCTATCATGATTGTACTATAGAAGACCCAACAAGCAGTTGAAAGAATTAGATGCAGATATTTGCACCCAATCAATGGACAGAAGCTGTTGACCCTGTTGTTGAAATAGGGAAGGTTGAAAGAAGCTGAAGAGAAGGGCGATCCTTTAGGAGGACCAGCAATCTCAATTATTTTGGACCCCCAAGATCTCTCAAACACTGTACCACCAACCTGGCAGCATATACCAGCTGATATGACATACATACAGTAGAGGAATGCCAGGTCTGTGTTCATTTAGAGATGATGCACCTAACCCTCAAGAGACTAGAGGTACCAGAGGTTTAGAGGTCAGGTGGCTTGGGGAGGAGTCATGGCATGGTAACAGTTGGAGGGTGTCTGGGGGTGGGATGTAATATGGATTGTAAAAAAATAAACAAAAATATTTTAAAAAACCCTAAACTGTGCCTTCTATTTTTGCATCTGTCTTAACTATAGTGTGAAGACAATAAAGGTACTCCTCAGAAAATGAACATCAATTAACCTAATACCCATTTTAAGATCTTGATCACCAGGATCTTTCTGTGCTAGCTTTTTTTCCTGACCCCATCCTTTCTTTGCATCTCTGTAGTAAAGGTCATGCATGTATGCCCTATTCAATCCCCATAGCTCCTCACAGTTCTGTTTGTCTCTTTCCTTCTAGATGCCACATAACTTTTACTCATATTATTGATGGACTATATTATTTTAATACACATCTATGTTACTAGTGCTCTCTCTATCTTATTAGTTCATTGACTCATCGCAGACATTAGATGCAAGGTGTTCATTTTAAATATTGGTCATTGCATGTAAGGTCATTCAGAATTTAAGTTTTAATTACCTAGGCATAAACTGGAGGAAAAATATGTCACACTATTTTTATTTTTGATGTACCAAAGATTTTGCTGAATATTTTTGTGTTTCCTTTTGGACATTCTATATTGATATTGATATTATGCAGTAGTAAACTTTCTTTGATATATCTGTTATTTTCCTAATGATTTATTATAATCACTGTGACTATTAAATTAAAACACATTTTTAAAATTGGAAGTCATAGCACTTAATTGCAATTCTTCAGTAATTTGCACCTTGTATATATTAGGAAATGCAGATTTAAAAAGCTACAATGTCTTATATAAAAGTTAATAATAGAAGATGAAGGCTTGTGGTAGGGACAATTGATACTCACCAGGAAGCATCCTATAAGAAGCCAGAGGCCAAAGACTACATACAGTGGCTTCATGTTTTCATAGACTCTGAAAGTTAGCACAATGTCTGGTTAGCACAATTGCACTATTTTTTTTAATGAAATGGCATTATTTTGAACATGTTCTAACACATGGTGTGTACATTTTTGCAGTGTATCTTAAAATAATTTTCTTATTCTTATGGGCGAAGGGTCATTAGTGGCATAATATTGTTCAGCTCATAATATTTGACTCTCAAATGATAGGGATAGATTTTCATTTTGCGTTTTGAACCAATGAGGGAAAAATTGCCCGTATTTGTCCTTAAAGACTCTGAGCAACAGAGGGTTTAAAAAAAGAAATCTTTTGTTGTAACAGTAATTATTTTGCCATGGACAGTTTTTAATTTTGCATTTCTTTTTACTTTAAAATTGCAGTTCTGATCTGTACCCTGGAGCTAAAGCTGTTCCACAGTCTTGGGTACATAGATTCCTCCAGGGGAGAGCTGGTCTCCCAGGAGTGCTCCCACTCACAGGTTCAGAGGTGATATAGCCACTTTCTATCTAATAACTGTCTAAAGTGGGACTGGCAAGGAGCTCACAGGTTACAGGAACAGTGGAGCAGCTGGGACAGGATCCTTCCTGTCACTATCTGCATCCGATGCTAAGGCTGTTTTACAGCCCTCTGTACAAATGTCTCACCAGGAGAGAGCTGGTATGGCAGGTATGTTGACACAGGCTAACAGGCCCACAGGAGGAACAATCTCCAGCTAGAAACAGCAAAAACAACTAACACCAGAGATAAACAGATGGTGAAAGACAAGCATAATAACCTTACCAACAAAAACCAAGGCTAATTGGCATAATCAGAACTCAGTTCTCCCACTTCAGCAAGTCCTGGATAAACTAACACACTGGAAAAGCAGAATTTGGACTTATAGTCACATCTCATAATGTTGACAGAGGATTTTAAGAAAGACATAAGTAACTTCCATAAAGAAATGCAGGAAACACAGGTGTACAGGTAGAAGCCCTTAAAGAGAAAACACAAACATGTCATAAAGAAGTACAGGAAAATACAATCAAACAGGTGAAGGAATTGAACAAAACCATCCAGGATTTAAAAATGGAAGTAGAAACAATAAAGAAATTACAAAGTGAGGCAACCCTGGAGTTTGAAAGCCTAGGAAATAGATCATTAGTACCAGATGCGAGAATTACCCACAGAATACAAGAAATAGAAGAGAAATCTCAGGTTCAGAAGATACCATAGAGAACATTGACACAACAGTCAAAGAAAATGCAAAACGCAAAAAACTCCTAATATAAAACATCCAGGAAATCCAGGACACAATGAGGACACCAAACCCCAAGGATAATGGGCAAAGAAGAGTGTGAAGATTCCCAACTTAAAGAGACAGTAAATATTCCCAATAAAATTATAGAAGAAAACTTCTGTAACCTAAAGAAAGAGATGCCTATGAATATACAAGAAGCCTACAGAGGTCCAAACAGATTGAACCAGAAAAGATTCATATAATAATCAAATCACCAAATGCACAAAACAAAGAAAAGATATTGAAAGCAGTAAGGGAAAGAGGTCAGGAAAAATATAAAGGCAGACCTATCAGAATTACACCAGACTTCTCAGTAGAGACTGTGAAGCCAGAAGATCCTGGGTATATATCATACAGACCCTAAAATAAAAATGCCAGCCCAGGCTTCTATACCCAGCAAATATCTCAATTATCATAGATGTAGAAACCAAGATGTTCCATGACAAAAATAAAATTACACAATATCTTTCCACAAATCCAGCCCTTCAAAGGAGAGTAAATGTAAAACTCCAACACAGGGAGGAAAACTACACTTTAGAAAAAGCAAGAAAATATTTTTCTTTTAACAAACCCAAAAGAAAACAGCTACATAAACATAATTCTACCTCTAACAACAAAACTAACAGGAAGCAACAATCACCGTTCCTTAACATCTCTTAATATCAATGAACTCACTTTCTGCAATCAAAAGACATAGACTTCAGACTGGATAGGTAAATAGTACTCTACATTTTGCTGCATACAGGACACCCACCTCAGTGGCAAAAAAGCCCTGGACCCAATGGCTTTATTCAGAGTTCTATCAGACCTTCAAAAAAGACTTATTACCAATGTTCTTCAAACTATTTCACAAAAGAGAAACAGAAGGAATACTACCTAATTGGTTCTATGAAACCATAATTATTCTGATACCTAAACCCCACAAAGACCCAACAAAGGAGAACTTCAGAGCAATTTCTCCTATGAATATCAGTGAAATAATACTCAATAAAATTCTCACAAACTGTATCCAGGGATACATCAAAAGTATCATGCACCGTGATCAAGTAGGCTTTGTCCCAGGGATGCAGGGATTTAATCAACATAATCTGCTATATTTCAAACTCAACAACAACAAAAAAAAAACCACATGATCAATTCATTAGATGCTGAGAATGCATTTGAAAAATCCACACCCCTTCTTAATAAAAGTCTTGGAGAGACCGGTATTTCAAGACCCATACATAAACACAGTAAAAGCAATATACGACAAACCAGTAGCCAACATCAAATTTATTGGATAGAAACTTGAAGCAGTTCCACTAAAATCAGGGATTAGACAAGGCCCAGGTGGGGCAGTCTCTGGATGGTCTTTCCTTCTGTCTTAGCACCAAAGTTTGTCTCTGCAACTCCTTCCATGGGTATTTTGTTCCCCATTCTAAGAAAGAGCGAAGTATTCACACTTTGGTCTTCCTTCTTTTGAGTTTCATGTGTTTTGCAAATTGTATTTTGGATATTCCAAGTTTCTGGGCTAATATCTGCTTATCAGTGAGTGCATATTTGTGGTTTTTTTTTTTTTTTTTTTTTTTTTTTTTTTTTTTTTTTTTGTGATTGGGTTACCTCACTCAGGATGGTATCCTCTGATGTATCCATTTGCCTAAGAATTTCATGAATTCATTGTTTTTAACTGCTGAGTAGTACTCCATTGTGTAAATGTACCACATTTTCTGTATCCATTCCTCTGTTGAGGGACATTTGGGTTCTTTCCAGCTTCTGGCTATTATAAATAAGGCTTCTATGAACATAGTTGAGCATGTGTCCTTCTTTCAAGTTGGAACATCTTCTGGGTTTATGCCCAGGAGAGGAATGCTGAATCTTCTGGTAGTACTATGTCTAATATTCTGAGGAACCACCAGACTGATTTCCAGAGTGGTTGTACCAGCTTGCAGTCCAACCAACAATGGAGGAGTGTCCCTCTTTCTTCACATCCTCATTAGCATCTGCTGTCACCTGAATTTTTGATCTTAGCCATTCTGACTGGTGTGAGGTAGAATCTTAGGATTGTTTTGATTTGTATTTCGCTGATTATTAAGGATGCTGAACATTTTTTCAGGTGCTTCTCAGCCATTTGGTATTCCTCAGTTGAAAATTCTTTGTTTAGCTCTATATCCCATTTTTTAAATAGGGTTATTTGATTTTCTAGAGTCCATCTTCTTGAGTTCTTTATATATATTGGATATTAGTCCCCGATATGATTTAGGATTGGTAAAGATCCTTTCCCAATCTGTTGGTAGCCTTTGTACAAATCCATTCTTATCTCCTTGTACAAAGCTCAACTCCAAGTGGATCAAGGACCTTCACATAAAACCAAATACACTGAAAGTGTCTATTAAAGAAATTGGGAAAGAGACTTGAGCACATGGGCACAGGGGAACATTTCCTGAACAGAACACCAATAGCCTATGCTATAAGATCAAGAACTGAGAAATGGGATCTCATAAAATTGCAAAGGAAAAGAACACTGTTAATAGGACAAAATGACAACCAACAGATTAGGAAAAGATATTTACCAACCCTACATCTGATAGAGGGTCTATATCCAGTATATACAAAGAACTCAAGAAGTTAGACTCCAGAGAACCAAATAATTCTATTAAAATTGGGGTACAGAGCTAAACAAAGAATTCTCAACTGACAAATATTGAATGGCTGAGAAACACCTAAAGAAACACCTAAAGAAAGAGTGGGTCAGAGGCTTATGCCCACAGGGAGATGAGTGGAAAGTGTATGGCAACTCTCCCATGCCCGACTGACCAGAGAATATGTGAAACTCTGGTGGGGTATGGGTTTTTCCTCTCCCTCTTCCCCCATCCCCCTTTTTAAGTTCCAAAAATTCCTCCATTCCTGGTAGGATTGCAAGCTGGTACAACTACGCTGGAAAGCAGTTTCATGGCTCCTCAGAAGTGGACATAGTCCTACCTGAGAACCCAACTATACAACTCCTGGGCATATACCCAGAAGATACTTCAATATGTAATAACCCAGATGTCCCTCAACAGAGGAATGGATACAGAAAATGTGGTACATTTACACAGTGGAGTACCACTCAGCTATTAAAAGCAGCGAATTCACAAAATTCTTAGGCAAATGGATGGAACTAGAAAATACCATCCTGAGTGATGTAACCCAATCACAAAAGAACACACATGGTATGCACTCACTGATAAGTGGATATTAGCCCAGAACCTCAAAATATCCAAGATAAAATCCACAGACCAAATGAAACTCAAGAAGAAGGAGGCCAAAGTATCGATACTTAAGTCCTTCTAAGAAGGGGGAACAAAATACCCATGGGAGTAGATGCAAAGACAAAGTGTGGAGCAGAGACTTATGGAAAGGCCACCCATAGACTGACCACCTGGGGATCCATTCCATATACAGCCACCAAACGAAGACACTATTTTGGATGCCAACATGCACTTACTGACAGGATCCTCATATAGCTGTCTATTGATAGGCTATGCCAATTTCTAACAAATACAGAGGTGGTTGCTTTCAGCCAACCATTGGACTGAGCACAGGGTCTCCAGTGGAAGAGCTGCAGAAAATACCCAAGGAGTTGAAGGGGTTTGCAACCCCATATGAGGAGAAACGATATGAACTTGCCAGTACCTCCAGAGCTCCCAGGGACTAACCACCAAACATAGGATACACATGGAGGAACTCATGGATTTAGCTGCATATGTAGTAGAGGATGGCCTTGGAGGTCATCAATGGGAGGAAAGGCCATTGGTCCTGTGAAGACTTGATATCCCAGTGTAGGGAAATTCCAGGATGAGGAAGCAGGAGAGGCTGGGTTGGTGAGCTGGGGCAGGTGGGAGGGGATAGGGGTTTTCAGAGGGCAAACCAGGAAGGGGGATAGCATTTGAAATGTAAATAAAGAAAATATCTAATAAAAATTTAAAAATTGCAGTTCTATAGCAACAAGTTTCTGTACACTCATATTTGAGTTGTTACCAGTTTTGCTTGATCATACTTAATTTTAATGAGTAGTAATAGATAAGGACGAAGACTTCCTATTAAATACAGCAAAAATCAAAGCATGAAGTAATATACAGACTAGTTTTAACAGTGTACTGACTCATTTTGTGTACAACAAATTATCTCAAATCTGCTTTGTATTATCAACTATGTTCCATGGTAACTATGACAGAACCAAACAGAAGTGTTTAGGTCCACTGTTTTTCAGGTTTCTTAAGGGTTATGATAAATATCTTGAGCTAGATGGCCTGAATTCTTTTATACCAGTGCAGATAGTGGCCTGTCAGATCCTCTAGTCAACCCCATTGGCAACTTTAATGTGGCCATAGTCAATAAGACAAATCGGCAACCTACAGATTGGGAAAAGATCTTGATTAATCCCACATTTGATAGAGGGCTAATATCCAAAATATATAAAGAACTCAAGAAACTAATCACCAAAACCCAAAGAATCCAATCAAAATATGGGGTATAGAACTAAACCAAGTTTACACACCTGAGGAATCTCAAATGGCTGAGAAGCACCTAAAGAAATGTTTAAAACCCATAGTGATCAGAGAAATGCAGATCAAAATGACCCTGGAATTTAATCTTACACCAATAGAATGGCTAAAACCCAAACCTCATGTGACAAGACATGTTGGAGAGGATGTGGAGAAAAAGGAATGCTCCTCCATTGCTTATGGTTTTACAAACTTGTGCAACCACTCTGGAAATCAATCTGGAGGTTCCCTAGAAAATTGGAAATAGATCTACCTGAAGACCTAGCTCTACCACTCCTGGAAATGTACCTAATAGATGCTCTACCATGCTACAGGGGCATGTTTACCACTATGTTCATAGTAGCCTTATTTGTGATCTCTGATCCAGCCAGAAGCTGGAAACAACCTAGATGTCCCACAAGAGAAGAATGGATACAGAAAATGTGGTTCATTTACTCAATGCAACAGTACTCATCTATTAAGAATGAGGACATCCTGAGTTTTGCAGGCAAATGGATGGAACTAGTAAATATCATACTGAGTGAGGTAACTCCGATCCAAAAGGACATAAATGGTATGTACTCATTAATAAGTGGACATTAGTCAAAGAAAAGTGCAGAATACTCAATATACAGTCCACAGAACTCAAAAAGGTCAACAAGCTGAAGGGCCCAAGTGATGATGCCTCAGTCCCACTTGGGAGAGAGTAGAAAGCAATCACAAGTGGTGAGGGAGGGAGGAACCTGGGACAGAAAGTGGACAGCAGGGGTAGTTG
This sequence comes from Mus musculus, assembly GCF_000001635.26. Taxonomy (NCBI): domain Eukaryota; kingdom Metazoa; phylum Chordata; class Mammalia; order Rodentia; family Muridae; genus Mus; species Mus musculus. Next base: position 88,270,520 of record NC_000071.6, on the reverse strand, counting down.
AGAGAGGGGAAGCTTATCTGGTATTGGGTAAGGAAAAAGGACTGAAGCCCTGAGGGCCAACAGAAAGAATGGAAACAGGCAACCTCAGTAAATAGGAGGTTTAGGGGACCCTCCAGAAACACCAGAGACCAGGGAGGGAAGAGAATCTCAGGAATCAAAGGGTGGTCAACAGTAGGAAGAGGGAACATATAGAGCCCACTTCCAGCATGAAGACAGAGCATCAGGTGAGAGATGGGGTTGCTATCCCACAGTCACATCTCTGACCCATAATTGTTCCTATCTGAAAGAAATACAGTGATGGAAATTGAGAGGAGGCTGAGGAAAAAACAGTCCAGAGACAGGATCAAAGTGGGATCCAGCTCAAGGTGAGGTCCCAAGGCCTGACACTGTTACTGAGGCTATGGAGAACTCACAAAATGGGACCTAATATGACTGCCCCCTGAAAGACCCAAGAAGTAGCTGGAAAAGTCAGATACAGATATTTGTACCCAACCAATTGACAGAAGCAGCTGACTCTTGGTGGTGAATTAGGGAAGGCTGAAAGAAGCTGAGGAGGAGGGCAACCCTGTGGGAGGACCAGCAGCCTCAATTAATCTGGATCTCTGGGATCTCTCAAACATTGGTTCACCAAACAGACAGCCTGCACCAGCTGATATGAGGCCCCCAGCAAACATACAGTATAGAACTTCTGGGTCTGTGTTCACTTAGAGATGATTCACCTAACCCTTAAGAGACTGGAGGCCCCAGGGAGTTTAGAGGTCAGGTGGGGTGGAGGTTGGGGACATCCACGTGGAGACAGGGTGTTGGGGAGGAGGTGTGGGATGTGGAGCAGTCATAGTTTGGATGGGTGGATGTGAGGAATAGACTATGGAGTGTAAAAACTAAATTAAATTATAAAATAGTTATAATATCTATCTTTTCGTGATAAGTAAAAGAAACTGAATATGTAATGAAATAAACAGTTCTTTATAATTTCTTATACTTTACACTTTCTCTTCTATATGTAGAGTCATTGTGATTAAAGAAACAAGGCTTTGGATGTAAAAAAAAAATGCGGGAGCTGAACAATGCAAACCTTGAAAGAATCTTAGGAACAGTTTCTCACTATGTATTATGAGCTAATGTCACCTATCAGATTTTTCCTTAGCTATATTTCATATGAAACTCAAAAACATGCAAAATTAGTAGTAAATATACACTTTAGAATAAATCTCTTTCAGAATACATATGAGAGCAGCCCATCACTAAGAATGTTAAAGAACTCTAAGGTAGGGAAAGAGAAAAGGGAATTGCAGAGTTTGGTGGATTCACTATCCTACATGATCAACATGAACATTTTTTGTTGCTTGCATAAGTTCTCAAAATGCAATACATCTTATGAGTCACTGTTTTGTGTAGTTACTTATTTTCACAGCAATGAACTTAAAATATCTTATAAGCAGCCCATTGAAATGCTACCTCTGAAGTTTGGAGAACATTTTATATGAAGATATAAGGCTTCATACTCCCAGGCACCTACCTTGGAGAAGCTTCTTTGCTGGTGAATGTGCTGGTCAGAAGCAGTCTGGTCAATTATTTTTGAGTGGTGAAATGCAGTGGACCAGAAGTCTCAGCTCTTATATATGTTATATCATTTTATTGGCAATAAAGAAACAGAAGTCCAAAGATAAAGCAACTTTGGCTGATGCTTTACAGACAGGAAGCATCATTGCCAATTTGGCAGTGTGCTCCTGCATGTGTTTATTTCTGAATATACTCAGTCACTAAGTGGTTGAGGCTTCCTTAGGATGCTGTACAGTGAGTGTACCGTGAGTCAAAATGTGATTTTGTTCAGATAAATACAGGGGGACCTGGGGTGCACTTTTTTTTATTTTAAGAAAGAAAATGTTGAGTTGTTTGTTGATTACTTTATGTGACATCTTTCCTTCTGTGTTAATCTTATGGTATTGCCTATGTAATTTTAAAAATAATTGTTTCCATCGAACTGAGCACATGAACCCTGATATAGGAGTTAGAGAAAGCACTGAAGGAGTTGAAAGGTTTTGCAACCCCATAGGAAGTACAACAATATCAATGAAGACTCAATCCTAGACAAAGAACTACAGAAAACTAAGGAGTGCTGAGAGTGGGTAAATTGTTTTGCTCAGGGAAGAATTGGATAAGCAATCCAAAACAGTCATCCGTGAGTTCATGTATATAGAAGTTATACTACACAGACTGAGGAGGTGTTATTTGTATACATTGGAATACATGTTACAACAGCTAATCAGACACGAAGCCATGAATTTTACAGAGATAAAAGAAGGGAATTTGGAAAGCTCTGGCAAGAGTTAAGTGAAGTATGAAAATGAGATGATTATAATTCTGAAAAATAAAATTTACCATTTAATGTGGTCTACTAGGAATTTGAAATATTTCTTAGAAGATATGGAAATCAGTTTGTCTGGTCCTCAGAAAATTGAACACAGTAATACCTGAGGACCCAGGTATAGCACTCCTGGGCCTATACCCAGAAGACGCTCCAACATGTAATAAGGACAGAAGCTCCACTATGTTCATAGCAGCCTTATTTATAAAATGTCTTTCAGCAGAGGAATGGATACAGAAAATGTGGTACATTTACACAATGGAGTATTACTCAGCTATTAAAAATGATAAATTCATGAAATTCTTAGACAAATGGATAGAAGTAGAAAATATCATCCTGAGTGAGGTAACCCAATCAGCAAAGAACACACATGGTATGCACTCACTGGTAAATGGATATTTTCCCAAAATCTCCAAATACCTAAGATACAATTCACAGATCACATACCTCTCAAGAAGAAGGAAGACCAAAGTGTGGATGCTTCAGTCCTTCTTAGAAGGACAACAAAATACAGGAGTAAATATGGGGAGATAAAGTATAGAGCAGAGATTGAAGGAAAGGTCATCTAGAGACTGCCCCATCTGGGGATCTATCCCACATAAGGTTACCAAACCCAAACACTATTGTGGATGCAAGGAAGTGCATGGTGAAAGGTATAGCTGTCTCCTGAGATGCCCTGCCAGAACCTTACAAATTCAGAGATGGATGCTTGCAGCCAAGCATTAGACTGAGCACTGGGTCCCTAATAGAGAAGTTAGAGAAAGGACTGAAGTAGTCGAAGGGGATTGCAACCCCACAGGAAGTACAATATCAACCAACCAGTCTCCCCAGAGCTCCTAGGGACTAAGTCAATTACAAAGGAGTATACATGGCTCCAGTTACATATGCACAGACGATGGCCTTGTCATGCATTAGCGGGAGGAGAGATCCTTGGTGCTATGAAGGCTTGTTAGATGCCCCAGTGTAGGGAAATTGAGGGCAGGGAGGTAGGAGTATGTGGGCAGGTAGGAGGAGGAACACCCTCAGAGAAAGAGGGGAAAGGAAGATGGGATGGGGGTCTCCAGTGGGTGTGTAAACTGTGAAAGGGGATAACATTTGAAATGTAAATTAAGAAAATATCAAAGAAAAAAAAGAAAAAAGAAAAGGAAAAAAGTTATGTATATGCTATATTCACTTTGCATGGCACTTGAAGGGATTTGAGTATTTATTGCATTAAGTATTGTTGGCAGGTTCTCAGAAGATTATAGAACTGAAAGGACCATGTTAACTGGAGGCGCAGTATGTGTTCTTGTTCCTGTGCTGCTGATCCTAAGTCAAGCTGGTCTGGGCCAAAGCATTGACTTATCTGTTATGTTCTTTTCCTAATTTGTCATCTGACACATTGCCTTTATCGATTCAAAAGTTTAAGATAACCCTATAAACTTGTCCTATTAAAGTCAATTTCTTGAACAGTGGTAGAAGATGCCATGGGCAATTTATGGCCAGACTTGTTCTAAGTCATTGCCTTGTAATCCTTTCAAGTTTCTTTGTCAGCCATCTCCGGTTTGGGAGAGGTTTATAATGATCTATGTTGATGTACAGTTTCTTTCTCTCATTTTTCTACCTCATCCTGATGCCCCATATTTACCTGCAGTTGACTCCCATCTTAGTTTACCAAGAGGTCACAGCAGGTAGGAATGAACTCCCTGTCCAGGTCATGGAGCCTGTACTGTCATTGATGAGTTCAGAGAACTTCTCCACTCTTTCCTTGTGGACCTGGGTTTTTTGTTTTTCTTTTACACTGTCACTGTATGTCACTTCATTTAACTAGCACACTTTATTTAGAAAATGACCACACCTATGGCCAATCACCCAACACCATCCTAGAGGTTTGAGCATACTCCTCAATTCTGTTTTGCATGCTCTCAGAGTCTCTCATTTTTCCTGATTTTTATTCAAATCATTATAATGACTTTTAAAAAACCTGGACTCATAATATACTTTTTCTTCTCTTGTAGTTAAAGTGCACAGAGTTTAAAGACATTCTTCAGAAGATGAAAATCCATTAACATCACTGCCCACTTTAAAGTTCCTGCTCTCCAGTATCTTCATACAGCCTACATTTGCTTTGACCTCATTCTCTCTTTGCATCTCTGTAGTAAAGGTCAATTCAGGTACATATGCCCTGTTCACTACTCATGGCCCTTCACTGTTTTGTTTGTCTTTTCTCCCAACATGCTATATAATTTTCACTCATATTACTGGTGAACTATTATTTCCACAACACATCTGTTACTACAAATACTCTATCTTAATTAGTTCATTGACTCATGGCAGACATGAGATACAAGGTGTTGCATTTTAAATGTTGCTCAGTGCATGCAACTTCATTCAGAATTTTATTGTTAATTATGTAGGAATAAAGTATGGGAAAAATAATTCACATTATTTTATTTTTGATGAAACTTAATAACAAGCTGGACATATCTGTGTTTCACCTTTCGACATCCTTATATTGATCTGAACATTATGCAGCTGCAAACTTTCTTGAGTATATCTGTTATTATTCTAATGATTTATTATAATCTTTGTTACTATTAAATTAAAATAGATTTTCTTTTTTTTTCTTTTTTCTTTTTTTTTCTTTCCATTTTTTATTAGGTATTTAGCTCATTTACATTTCCAGTGCTATACCAAAAGTCCCCCATACCCACCCACCCCCACTCCCCTACCCGCCCACTCCCCCTTTTTGGCCCTGGCGTTCCCCTGTTCTGGGGCATATAAAGTTTGTGTGTCCAATGGGCCTCTCTTTCCAGTGATGGCTGACTAGGCCATCTTTTGATACATATGCAGCTAGAGTCAAGAGCTCCGGGGTACTGGTTAGTTCATAATGTTGATCCACCTATAGGGTTGCAGATCCCTTTAGCTCCTTGGGTACTTTCTCTAGCTCCTCCATTGGGAGCCCTGTGATCCATCCATTAGCTGACTGTGGGCATCCACTTCTGTGTTTGCTAGGCCCCGGCATAGTCTCACAAGAGACAGCTACATCTGGGTCCTTTTGATAAAATCTTGCTAGTGTATGCAATGGTGTCAGCGTTTGGATGCTGATTATGGGGTGAATCCCTGGATAAGGCAGTCTCTACATGGTCCATCCTTTCATCTCAGCTCCAAACTTTGTCTCTGTAACTCCTTCCAAGGGTGTTTTGTTCCCACTTCTAAGGAGGGGCATAGTGTCCACCCTTCAGTCTTCATTTTTCTTGAGTTTCATGTGTTTAGGAAATTGTATCTTATATCTTGGGTATCCTAGGTTTTGGGCTAATATCCACTTATCAGTGAGTACATATTGTGTGAGTTCCTTTGTGAATGTGTTACCTCACTCAGGATGATGCCCTCCAGGTCCATCCATTTGGCTAGGAATTTCATAAATTCATTCTTTTTAATAGCTGAGTAGTACTCCATTGTGTAGATGTACCACATTTTCTGTATCCATTCCTCTGTTGAGGGGCATCTGGGTTCTTTCCAGCTTCTGGCTATTATAAATAAGGCTGCTATGAACATAGTGGAGCATGTGTCCTTCTTACCAGTTGGGGCATCTTCTGGATATATGCCCAGGCGAGGTATTGCTGGATCCTCCGGTAGTACTATGTCCAATTTTCTGAGGAACCGCCAGACGGATTTCCAGAGTGGTTGTACAAGCCTGCAATCCCACCAACAATGGAGGAGTGTTCCTCTTTCTCCACATCCTCGCCAGCATCTGCTGTCACCTGAATTTTTGATCTTAGACATTCTGACTGGTGTGAGGTGGAATCTCAGGGTTGTTTTGATTTGCATTTCCCTGATGATTAAGGATGTTGAACATTTTTTCAGGTGCTTCTCTGCCATTCGGTATTCCTCAGGTGAGAATTCTTTGTTCAGTTCTGAGCCCCATTTTTTAATGGGGTTATTTGATTTTCTGAAGTCCACCTTCTTGAGTTCTTTATATATGTTGGATATTAGTCCCCTATCTGATTTAGGATAGGTTAAGATCCTTTCCCAATCTGTTTGTGGTCTTTTTGTCTTATTGACGGTGTCTTTTGCCTTGCAGAAACTTTGGAGTTTCATTAGGTCCCATTTGTCAATTCTCGATCTTACAGCACAAGCCATTGCTGTTCTGTTCAGGAATTTTTCCCCTGTGCCCATATCTTCAAGGCTTTTCCCCACTTTCTCCTCTATAAGTTTCAGTGTCTCTGGTTTTATGTGAAGTTCTTTGATCCATTTAGATTTGACCTTAGTACAAGGAGATAAGTATGGATCGATTCACATTCTTCTACATGATAACAACCAGTTGTGCCAGCACCAATTGTTGAAAATGCTGTCTTTCTTCCACTGGATGGTTTTAGCTCCCTTGTCGAAGATCAAGTGACCATAAGTGTGTGGGTTCATTTCTGGGTCTTCAATTCCATTCCATTGGTCTACTTGTCTGTCTCTATACCAGTACCATGCAGTTTTTACCACAATTGCTCTGTAGTAAAGCTTTAGGTCAGGCATGGTGATTCCACCAGAGGTTCTTTTATCCTTGAGAAGAGTTTTTGCTATCCTAGGTTTTTTGTTATTCCAGATGAATTTGCAAATTGCTCCTTCTAATTCGTTGAAGAATTGAGTTGGAATTTTGATGGGGATTGCATTGAATCTGTAGATTGCTTTTGGCAAGATAGCCATTTTTACAATGTTGATCCTGCCAATCCATGAGCATGGGAGATCTTTCCATCTTCTGAGATCTTCTTTAATTTCTTTCTTCAGAGACTTGAAGTTTTTATCATACAGATCTTTCACTTCCTTAGTTAGAGTCACGCCGAGATATTTTATATTATTTGTGACTATTGAGAAGGGTGTTGTTTCCCTAATTTCTTTCTCAGCCTGTTTATTCTTTGTGTAGAGAAAGGCCATTGACTTGTTTGAGTTAATTTTATATCCAGCTACTTCACCGAAGCTGTTTATCAGGTTTAGGAGTTCTCTGGTGGAATTTTTAGGGTCACTTATATATAGTATCATATCATCTGCAAAAAGTGATATTTTGAGTTCCTCCTTTCCAATTTGTATCCCCTTGATCTCCTTTTGTTGTCGAATTGCTCTGGCTATAACTTCAAGTACTATGTTGAAAAGGTAGGGAGAAAGTGGGCAGCCTTGTCTAGTCCCTGATTTTAGTAGGATTGCTTCCAGCTTCTCTCCATTTACTTTGATGTTGGCTACTGGTTTGCTGTAGATTGCTTTTATCATGTTTAGGTATGGGCCTTGAATTCCTGATCTTTCCAGAACTTGAATGGGTGTTGGATCTTGTCAAATGCTTTTTCTGCATCTAACGAGATGATCATGTGGTTTTTGTCTTTGAGTTTGTTTATATAGTGGATTACATTGATGGATTTTCGTATATTAAACCATCCCTGCATCCCTGGAATAAAACCTACTTGGTCAGGATGGATGATTGCTTTAATGTGTTCTTGGATTCGGTTAGCAAGAATTTTATTGAGGATTTTTGCATCGATATTCATAAGAGAAATTGGTCTGTAGTTCTCTATCTTTGTTGGATCTTTCTGTGGTTTAGGTATCAGAGTAATAGTGGCTTCATAAAATGAGTTGGGTAGAGTACTTTCTACTTCTATCTTGTGAAAAAGTTTGTGCAGAACTGGAATTAGATCTTCTTTGAAGGTCTGATAGAACTCTGCACTAAACCTGTCTAGTCCTGGGCTTTTTTTTGGCTGGGAGACTATTTATAACTGCTTCTATTTCTTTAGGGGATATGGGACTGTTTAGAAGGTCAACTTGATCCTGATTCAACTTTGGTACGTGGTATCTGTCCAGAAATTTGTCCATTTCGTCCAGGTTTTCCAGTTTTGTTGAGTATAGCCTTTTGTAGAAGGATCTGATGGTGTTTTGGATTTCTTCAGGATCTGTTGTTATGTCTCCCTTTTCAGTTCTGATTTTGTTAATTAGGATTTTGTCTCTGTGCCCTCTAGTGAGTCTAGCTAAGGGTTTATTTATCTTGTTGATTTTCTCAAAGAACCAACTCCTCGTTTGGTTAATTCTTTGAATAGTTCTTCTTGTTTCCACTTGGTTGATTTCACCCCTGAGTTTGATTATTTCCTGCCGTCTACTCCTCTTGGGTGAATTTGCTTCCTTTTTTTCTAGAGCTTTTAGATGTGTTGTCAAGCTGCTAGTATGTGCTCTCTCCCGTTTCTTCATGGAGGCACTCAGAGCTATGAGTTTCCCTCTTAGAAATGCTTTCATTGTGTCCCAAAGGTTTGGGTATGTTGTGGCTTCATTTTCATTAAAGTCTAAAAAGTCTTTAATTTCTTTCTTTATTCCTTCCTTGACCAAGGTATCATTGAGAAGAGTGTTGTTCAGTTTCCACGTGAGTGTTGGCTTTCTGTTATTTTATTTGTTATTGAAGATCAGTCTTAGTGCATGGTGATTTGATAGGATACATGGGACAATTTCAATATTTTTGAATCTGTTGAGGCCTGTTTTGTGACCTATTATGTGGTCAATTTTGGAGAAGGTACCATGAGGTGCTGAGAAGAAGGTATATCCTTTTGTTTTAGGATAAAATGTTCTGTAGATATCTGTCAGATCCATTTGTTTCATCACTTCTGTTAGTTTCAGTGTGTCCCTGTTTAGTTTCTGTTTCCATGGTCTGTCCATTGCTGAAAGTGGTGTGTTGAAATCTCCCACTATTATTGTGTGAGGTGCAATGTGTGCTTTGAGCTTTACTAAAGTTTCTTTAATGAATGTGGCTGCCCTTGTATTTGGAGCATAGATATTCAGAATTGAGAGTTCCTCTTGGAGGATTTTACCTTTGATGAGAACGAAGTGCCCCTCCTTGTCTTTTTTGATGACTTTGGGTTGGAAGTCAATCTTATCAGATATTAGGATGGCTACTCCAGCTTGTTTCCTCATACCATTTGCTTGGAAAATTGTTTTCCAGCCTTTTATTCTGAGGTAGTGTCTATCTTTTTCTCTGAGATGTGTCTCCTGTAAACAGCAAAATGTTGGGTATTGTTTGTGTAGCCAGTTTGTTAGTCTATGTCTTTTTAATGGGGAGTTGAGACCATTGATGTTAAGAGATATTAAGGAAAAGTAATTGTTGCGTCCTGTTATTTTTGTTGTTAAAGTTGGCATTCTGTTCTTGTAGCTGTCTTCTTTTAGGTTTGTTGAGGGATTACCTTCTTGTTTTTTCTAGGGCATTGTTCCCATTCTTGTATTGGTTTTTTTCTGTTATTAACCTTTGAAGGGCTGGATTCGTGGAGAGATAATGTGTGAATTTGGTTTTGTCGTGGAATACTTTGGTTTCTCCATCTATGGTAATTGAGAGTTTGGCTGGGTATAGTAGCCTGGGCTGGAATTTGTGTTCTCTTAGTGTCTGTATAACATCTGTCCAGGCTCTTCTGGCTTTCATAGTCTCTGGTGAAAAATCTGGTGTAATTCTGATAGGCTTGCCTTTGTATGTTACTTGACCTTTTTCCCTTACTGCTTTTAGTATTCTATCTTTATTTAGTGCATTTGTTGTTCTGATTATTATGTGTCGGGAGGAATTTCTTTTCTGGTCCAGTCTATTTGGAGTTCTGTAGGCTTCTTGTATGTTCATAGGTATCTCTTTCTTTATATTTGGGAAGTTTTCTTCAATAATTTTGTTGAAGATGTTTGCTGGTCCTTTGAGTCGAAAATCTTCATTCTCATCCACTCCTATTATCCGTAGGTTTGGTCTTCTCATTATGTCCTGGATTTCCTGGATATTTTGAGTTAGGATCTTTTTGCATTTTCCATTTTCTTTGATTGTTGTGCCGATGTTCTCTATGGAATCTTCTGCACCTGAGATTCTCTCTTCCATCTCTTGTATTCTGTTGCTGATGCTCAAATCTATGGTTCCAGATTTCTTTCCTAGGGTTTCTATCTCCAGTGTTGCCTCACTTTGAGTTTTCTTTATTGTTTCTACTTCCCTTTTTAGGTCTAGTATGGTTTTGTTCATTTCCATCACCTGTTTGTATGTTTTTTCCTCTTTTTCTGTAAGGACTTCTACCTGTTTGATTGTGTTTTCCTGTTTTTCTTTAAGGACTTGTAACTCTTTAGCAGTGTTCTCCTGTATTTCTTTAAGTGATTTATTAAAGTCCTTCTTGATGTCCTCTACCATCATCATGAGATATGCTTTTAAATCTAGGTCTAGGTTTTCGGGTGTGTTGGGGTGCCCTGGACTGGGCGAAGTGGGAGTGCTGGGTTCTGATGATGGTGAGTGGTCTTGGTTCCTGTTAGTAGGATTCCTACGTTTACCTTTCACCATCTGGTAATCTCTGGAGTTAGTAGTTATAGTTGACTCTGTTTAGAGATTGTTCTTCTGGTGATTCTGTTACCGTCTATCAGCAGACCTGGGAGACAGATTCTCTCCTCTGAGTTTCAGTGCTCAGAGCACTCTCTGCTGGCAAGCTCTCTTACAGGGAAGGTGCGCAGATATCTTGTTTTTGGACCTCCTCCTGGTCAAAGAAGAAGGCCCAAAACAGGGCCTCTCTCAGAAGCTGTGTTGCTTTGGCAGTTCCCAGAAGCTGTCAGCTTCTGTGGTGCAGACTCTCACCTGTGCAGACTAAATTCCTAAGTTCCAGGGAGTCCTGGAACCAAGATGGCGACCGCTGCTCCTGAGGCTGAGGCCGCCTCCCGAGCCAGGCGGACACCTGTCCTCTGGTCCGGACGGTGGCCGGCTGTCTGCGGCCCGCCAAGGGTGCTGCCTCAGCGGCTCTGTGCTTCCGCCCGTCCCAGAAGCTGTCCGGTTCTCTGGCGCACCCTCTAACATGTTCAGACTAATTTCCTAGGTCCCGCGGAGTCCTGGAACCCAGATGGCGACCGCTGCTGCTGAGGCTGAGGCCCTAAAATAGATTTTCAAAGTGGGAATTAAAGCACTTGATTGGCATTTCCTTGGTAATTTGTAACTTGTATATATTAGGAATTGCAGAAAAATAAAGTCAAATACTCTGACGTAACAGAAAAAAAGAGAAGATGATGGTTTATTGTAGAGACAATTGATACTCACCAGGAAGCGTGCTACAAGAACCCAGAGTCCAAATCCAAATACAGTGACTCCCATCTTAGGTAGCCCCTGATAGATCACAATGCCTGCTTAGCACTATTTAAAAAATAAGATATTATTTGTAACATGTTTTAACACCTGTTGTATATGTAGTACAGTGTGTCTTAAAATAATTTTCTGATTCATATTTTGGAGTCAGTATTAGTGGCAGAAGGTTGCTCAGCTCATAACCTTTGACTCTTAAATGCTAGGGCTATTTTACCTTTTTGAGTTGTGAACTGATGAGGGAAAAAAACCATATGTTTGTTCTTGATGAGTCTGAACAACAGAAGATTTTAAAAAATTTTTTATTAGATATTTTCTTCATTTACATTTCAAATGCTATTCCAAAAGTCCCCTATACCCTCCTCCCACCTTGCTTCCCTACCCACCCACTCCCACTTCTTGGCCCCGGAGTTCCCCTGTACTGGGGCATATAAAGTTTGCAAGACTAAGCGACCTCTCTTCCCAATGATGGCCAACTAGGCCATCTTCTGCTACATATGCAGCTGGAGACACCAGCTCTTGGGGGTACTGGTTAGTTCATATTTTTGTTCCACCTATAGGGTTGCAGACCCCTTCAGCTCCTTGAAGAAAGCATTTGACTTAACAGGAGTTATTTTGAAATGGATTCTTTTCATTTGTGCATTTCATTTTACTTTCTTCTGAGACTTGAAGTTTGTGTCACAGAACTTGTTACTTGTCTGGTTAGAGTCACAATAAGATATTTTATATTGTTTGACTGCTGTGAAGGGTCCATTTCCTAATTTCTTTCTCAGCCCATTTATCCTTTGAGTAGAGGAAGGCTACTGATTTGTTTGAGGTAATTTTATATCCAGCCACTTTACTGAGTTGTTTATCAGACTTAGGAGTTCTGTGGTGGAATTCTTGGGTTCACTTAAGTACTTTCATATCATCTGCAAATAGAGTGAAAATTTTGACTTTTTCCTGTCCAATTTATATCCCTTTGGTTTTCTTTTGTTGTTTAATTGCTCTAACTAGAATTTTGAGTACTACATTGAATAGATAGGGAGAGAGTAGTCAGCCTTTTTTAGTCCCTGATTTCAGTGGAATTCTCTGGATTTATTTTGATGTTGGCTTCTGGTTACTGTATATTGCTTTTACTATGTTTAGGTATGGCCCTTGAATTCCTGATCTTTCCAAAACTTTTACCATGAAGGAGTGTTGAATTTTGTCAAGTGCTTTTCATGCATCTAATGATATGATCATGCCTTTTTTTTTGAGTTTGTTTATATAGTGGAACGTGTTGATGGATTTCCATATATTGAACCATCCTTGCATTCCTGGGATGAAGCCTATTTGACCGTGGTAAATGATCATTTAGAACTGGGTTTTAATGATGCCATGTAGCCTTTGTTTCTGTTGATTGTGTTCTTGTACTTGCCTCTTGCCATCTGGTTATCTGTGGTATTATCTGGTCTTGCTGTCTCTGACTGTGTTTTGTCCCTGCTGTAAGTCTGTTTTTCAGCACTCCTGGGAGACTAGCTCCCTCCTGGCAGAATTTGTGTATGGAGAGCTGTGGCACAATGTCAACTCTGAATCACAGATGGAAACCAGAAGGATCCTGTCCCTGGCTGTTCCTTGGTTCCAGTGTCCTGATGGTGCTGGGTAGGTCCTCTTGAGTCAGGAATTTGACCAGATATGGTTGGTGGTCTCACTTGTGCTCTTAGGTATGTCTTCACGCTTGGAAGACCAGCTCTGTCATGGCCCATTTAACAAGGGGGCAATCACAGCTTGGACTGGGTCTTTGTCAGTGCTCAAGTCTAGAGAATTCAGGATTTTTTTTTTAGGAGAACATATAGCCATCACTTTAGTAAGACACAGTAATCCCAAACTATATGCTTAATATTCATGCATCTACACAAAGGTCAGTGAAGTTCTCACTTCTCACAAAACATTTCTCTTTTTAAATGATGGAGAACATTACAGAAAACCAATCTAGATCGCAATGCAGAGAGCAAGACCCTGTGTGTTGCTCAGTCACATCTGAAAACCAAGCATCACAGCTCCTATACTAAGACTCAGGGATCATTGCAGAAGATGGAGATGAAAGAATGTCAGTGCCAGAGGAACAGAATGCTTTCTGTGGGATTGAGTTTCTTTTTTCTTTTTTTCTTTTTACATTGTCAACTTGCCTTTTCAGTTTAATTGCTGGGCACTACTATCTCCCACCAGGGAACTTGCCCTTATCATTACTTTTAGCTCTTTACCTCCCAATTTGTGTACTCTTTGGGATATTGTTACTTGTACCAGTTGGAGTACTGTCTTTAGAAGTTGGAGTGATGATATCTGAAACATATGGGGTATTGCTTTCTGCCTCAGTTGGAGTAGTGTCAGTTGGTAGTTGAGATCGCCTTGGCTGCCACACCATTTGTGGAAATATCAAGCTGGAGGCTGGAAGGAGGACAGATGGTATTGGCATCTATACAGTTGCTGACAGAAACAACAGAAGTGGTTATGATGGCAACCATTGTTGAAAAAGCAGAAGTGGATTCCACTTTGTCTGAGGGTGGCTGGCAGTGCTTGTTCTTGGATGTTTAGAAGAGGAGTCAGAAGAGAAAAGGAGGGCTGCAGGGTATCTAAGACAAGAGCCTATGATTGAAAGACAAGGGTTCATGTTTCTAAGAGAACAATGCCATGGACCGACCTCAGTTGGCCTTTCTCAATCCGTGGCAAATAATTTCAGGGTTCTATTATAGGCGGGCATGGAGTTGGTGAGAAAAAGGTGATAAATGGACAAGACACAAGGAAGTGTGGTATCTGAATGTATTTTTTTTCTAAGCAAACACCTGGATTTTAGTACAGAAGAAAAACAAAAAGGCTAGGGGAATAAATCCAACAAGGTACACTGCTTCTTAACACAAAACAAAGAAAATGTATACATAAAAATTGGCGGGAGCCAGGCCTTGTTCACAACTGAGAATAGGAGCAACTCTAATTAAGATCAGCTAAACACAGGAGCCAAGTGAATGCTCTGATACAATGATAGTCTATTGTTAAATCCACTGCCAGGGGTCCTTTAGTAAATACCAGATTATGCTATTCCTCTGGGCCTAGTGAAGAAACCTGCACAAGGGGAATTCCATTCTACTAGCCCTTTCATAAATAGTACTAAGACCTACCTATTGCCTAGGCCATTGTGTATTCCTGTGTATGGGTGTGACTTGGCTATTGTTTTAAGTAATTACTATGTAGACTACCCTTGAGCTTTCTAGGTTTATTGAAGTAAATTGTAATGCCTGATTATTTTCATTGTCTCTACCAGAGGTAAATTTGAATGTTACTGAATAGGTAACATTCTTACTGAATTCCAACCTCAGGGTTGGCTTAAGGACTTTCTAGAACATTGGAACATTGGTGGAGGCTTAGCTATATATCAAAATCAATCCTTAAAGGCACTTATAACAAAACAATACTTAAAGAGAGCACATGGATCCTTATACCAAACTAACGTGGGGACAGGGTTTGAGTATAAGGGCTAAGAGAATGCCAAGGTTGCAGGAGGCTAAGTTTCTGTGAAACTCTTTGCCTCAGGACTGCTTCCAGGTTTCTAAACCTGTCAAGCAGACTTCACTGGAGTGGATGTAGCAGAACAGGAAGCAGTTAGTGGCTTAGGCCAAGTACTTAGAGTGTTTATAGATCCCAGATACTTTAAGGTTTATTTATTTTCCCATAGATGTAGGTTTTTCATGAGGTTTGGATTTAGATAGGTTAACTTGCTCTTCAGAAATATGAGTAGTCTTCAGAGTGAGAATACAAACAGAAGAAAACAAAAGTCAATTATATTCCAATATATGACCAATTTCAATTTGTTCTTCTTGGAATATGCTTCTTCTTTATAGTTGAAACTTTTTTTGAAAGTTTGTTAGGAGCAATATAGTCTCTTGGTAACTTTGGGGGCCAGTTCCTATAGTTTCTGTGTGTGCTATGAATTGTACATATTAAACACTTTATTTAAAATGATGTACGATTTTCTTTTATCTTCTATAGGTTTTTAGACATATTGAACAAACTTTGGATTGTTGACAATACACATGTTCACATGAATGGTGTGTAATATAGCTTCTATGGATTATTGAAGGATTCATGGTAGAATGGAACATGTGTGCTCAGTACACATGCAATATATATTTTGAAACTTTTTGCATTCCAGGTTGGTTTTAACCATGGATGTAGAATCCTCTTTGAGTTAAGTATAATGATGACACCTTATCCCTTAATTGTCAGGAAATTCTGTGTATATACATACCACCATGCTCTGTAATTCATAATTATTTGATGGGTGACACTCAGGGGACATTTTATCATCTTTTCATCTGCTTTCATGATTGTACATTGCAGTTGTATTTTCCTGATAACCAGTTGGCTTCCTGGAACAAGCTTAGGTTTCTGGAAGGATTAATTGTATGCAAATAACACAGTAGATGGTATAGTAGTTATAATGACTGCAAGTGCGTGCTTTATAGTGCTGCTCAGATCTTCATTTTCATTTTGTGTAATGCTTGTGTAAAGGTTGTTTCCTTTAAAGATGATTTCTCTCCAAATTCCACAGTGCTTTGATTTATTTTATTCTGACCTCAAATTCATTTTGTGTTTTCCTCCAGGTCCAAAATTTTATAGGGAAATTTGATAGAGGAGGTTGATTTATTAAGGTATTGGTGGGTTGTATTGGTTTGCTTTACTATCAGACAAGGCAGAGGAGTAGTATTGTTTGGACGTCTAGGAAGTAGAGAAAGACTTATCTAAGGATAATGAAAACCAAAAAGAGGAAGAGGTGGTGCTGGATATAATCCTAGACCAAAGGGTAGATGGGGTCATTGACCACAGAGGATAAGATGAAGACAAGGATGAGGAGAAGGAGGAGGAGGAAGTGAAGGAAGAGGAAGAGGAGGAGGAGGAGGAGGAGGAGGAGGAAGAGGGAGAGGAGAATGAGGAAGAGTATAAGGAGGAGGAGGAAGAGAATGGGAGCTAGTGTTTGAAGAAGCTAGTATTCTTTTAGGGTTATGTTTTCCCCTGGGGCCTTTTTGACAGTCACCAGATTGTGGGAGAAAGACAATAAACAATTTTAATTTAGATATTTCACAGAAAATTATTAGCGTATAAACTTTCTGAGCAAGTTGTAATATTAAATGGCTTCTAAAAGACCTACTCTCCCAAAACATTTGCTGACCTGAGTTTATCATCTATGTTCTTTTAAAAAAATCTGTAATACTGGAAGCAGAATAAGTTAGAGATTTCATGTTGAAGAAAATGTTCTTTTGACTTGTAGTAAAGGTTCTTTGTACTGGAGAGAAGCATGTAACAATTAGGCTATATGGGATCAGAGTGGCCTCTTGATCATGACCTACAAAAATTAGGGATTTTTTAAAATTTTTATTTCTTTTAATTTCATTTGTAATTTACCTTTTACACTCCATATTCTATTCCTGAAGCCCATCTTCCCTCTGATTGCTTCACATCCCATATCTCCTCTCCAGCCCAACCCATCTCGGAGTGGGTTTCCACACCAGCTGACCTCTAAAGACCCTGGGGCCTCCAGTCTCTTGAGGGTTACTTGCATGGGCTGTAGAGATAGCTCATCTGATAAAGGCTAGCCTCACAATCAAAACTCAGGGAGTCTTTTTTTGGACACTTTCTACAATCTTGGTCTTTACCCATATTTACCCTGACCTTTATATACTAATTGACATTTCAGCCTAGGAAGTAAGAGAGAATATATTGTGTTAGTCTTCTGAGCATGGGTTACTGTGCTTACGATATTTTGTACTTCCACCTCTATTTCTGAAATTTTCATATTATAATTCTTTAAAAAAACAACAAACCAAAGTTCCAGAGAAACTGGTTGCGATTTAATAGAAACAAAGGCGAATTACTCAGAGTACACATAGTCCAGTATAGATGAGGGGATTATGGATCTCTGTTGGGGAAGACTGATGTGCAGTTAAGGAAAATCCAACCACATTGTATATGAAAATCCCACAGAAAGCTTGTTACTTCTTGTTAATTAAATATTAATAAGCCAAATTGCAGCTTGTCAGCACCATGATGCACAATAACATTTTATGAAGTATGAAAGGATTGCCTTGGGATGGGGATATAACTACCTTCCAAGTTCTTCTTCAGCCTCTTGAGTCACTTGAGAAAAAGAAATGTCTATGCTAAGTATACACCAAGTATAGACTAACAGACTCTCTAAAGTCCTATTTTGTGGTAATTTATTTTCCAGCAACAGAAACCTATTACATTTTTTAAAGTAAAAGTCCTCAAAGACACTCGGAGAAAACATTTCACCTTTTGTTTTGAGCATACAAGTTCTCAGCGAAAGCCCAGATGACATTTAATGGAAAGTAAATATTATGAATGAACTCTTAAACTGGCTCTTTGTAGATGTCCTCATTAAAATCAATCCCAAAAGGAAGTAGAGGCCATAAATACTGGGAAAGTTCTCTGTCACTTTAATAAGTGACTGTAAAATGATGGGGCTCATTTTTACATTTTTATATTGTATATAACAATTATGAACAAGCAAAATGAATTATAAATATATACATTAAAATAAATTCTCTTTCAGAGTACATTTGAGTAACTCATCATTATGAACCTTAAAAAACAATAAGGTACAGGTAAAAGAAAAAATAAAAGTGTGTCACCCTTTGCCCACTCAGTTCCTCAGAGTCTGAACTGCCAGTGTTTCCTTATTCATTGTGAGGAGATCTTGCTTTGTTTCCTTACTGTTGTTTTTCTATTCTTCTCTCATATATTGTTACATCTCAACTGAAGTTTCTTTTTGCTCCCCTCCCTCTAAGCTCTCTCCCCAAACTTATGTCTCCCATAGAGCCAGCACACCCAGCTCTTGTATCACATCAGAATAGAAGAGGCTTCCCAGGGACATCAACAAAATGAGGCAAAGTAAGCTACAATAAGGCACATAGATTCACATGAAGGCTGGTCAAGGCAATTGAGTAGGAAGACAAGGGATATCTCCCTGTCTCAATCTTCTGGATTCCATAGCCACTGTGCCTCAAGATCTCTAAATCAAGATCCAGGTCAGAAACTTCTATCTCCCAGCCCCTGATAGGGTAACTGGTGAGCTTTCCACATATAGTCACATTGACAGACATTAATAGCCACTGCCCTAGTTACTGAAGATGAATCTTTCAGGCCCCATGTGACTAGAATCTTTGCTATGCTCACTCTCCATGGTGTAAGCATTCTATGGAGTTACCATCACACTAGCTTCCTACCTCAACCCCAAAATGCTCCCTCCCCTCAAGTCCAATCTTTTCTGTTGTCCCTTCCTAGGGTGATCCTTGCCTCCCCGCTTAAGCACTCATTGTAATTTTTTTATTAGGTATTTTCCTCGTTTACATTTTCAATGCTATCCCAAAGGTCCCCCATACCCACCCCCCCAATCCCCTACCCACCCACTCCCCCTTTTTTGCCCTGGCATTCCCCTGTACTGGGGCATATAAAGTTTGCAAGTCCAGTGGGCCTCTCTTTGCAGTGATGGCCGACTAGGCCATCTTTTGATACATATGCAGCTAGAGACAAGAGCTCCCGGGCACTGTTTAGTTCATATTGTTGTTCCACCTATAGGGTTGCAGTTCCCTTTAGCTCCTTGGGTAATTTCTCTAGCTCCTCCATTGGGGGACGTGTGACCCATCCAATAGCTGACTGTGATCATCCACTTCTGTGTTTGCTAGGCCCCGGCATAGTCTCACAAGAGAGAGCTATATCTGGGTCCTTTCAGCAAAAACTTGCTAGTGTATGCAGTGGTGTCAGCATTTGGAAGCTGATTATGGGATGGATCCCTGGATATGGCAATCACTAGATGGTCCATCCTTTCGTCACAGCTCCAAATTTTGTCTCTGTAACTCCTTCCATGGGTGTTTTGTTCCCATTTCTAAGAAAGGGTGAAGTGTCCACACTTTGGTGTTCATTCTTTTTGAATTTCATGCGTTTGGTAAGTTGTATCTTATATCTTGGGTATCCTAAGATTCTGGGCTAATATCCACTTATCAGTGAGTACATATTGTGCGAATTCCTTTGTGTTTGGGTTACATCACTCAGGATGATACCCTCCAGGTCCATCCATTTGCCTAGGAATTTCATAAATTCATTTTTTTAATAGCTGAGTAGTATTCCATTGTGTAAATGTACCACATTTTCTGTATCCATTCCTCTGTTGAGGGGCATCTGGGTTCTTTCCAGCTTCTGGCTATTATAAACAAGGCTGCTATGAACATAGTGGAGCATGTGTTCTTCTTACCGTTTAGGACATCTTCTGGATATATGCCCAGGAGAGGTATTGCTGGATCCTCCGGTAGTACTATGTCCAATTTTCTGAGGAACTGCCAGACTGATTTCCAGAGTGGTTGTACAAGCTTGCAATCCCACCAATAATGGAGGAGTGTTCCCCTTTCTCCACATCCTCGCCAGCATCTGCTGTCACCTGAGTTTTTGATCTTAGCCATTCTGACTGGAGTGAAGTGGAATCTCATTGTTGTTTTGATTTGCATTTCCCTGATGATTAAGGATGTTAAACATTTTTTCAGGTGCTTCTCTGCCATTTGGTATTCCTCAGATGAGAATTCTTTGTTCAGCTCTGAACCCCATTTTTTAATGGGGTTATTTGATTTTCTGGAGTCCACCTTCTAGAGTTCTTTATATATATTGGATATTAGTCCCCTATCTGATTTGGGATAGGCAAAGACCCTTTCCCAATCTGTTGGTGGCCTTTTTGTCTTATTGACAGTGTCTTTTGCCTTACAGAAGCTTTGCAATTTTATGAGGTCCCATTTGTTGATTCTCTATCTTACAGCACAAGCCATTGCTGTTCAACTTAGGAATTTTTCCCCTGTGCCCATATCTTCAAGGCTTTTCCCCACTTTCTCCTCTATAAGTTTCACTGTCTCTGGTTTTATGTGGAGTTCCTTGATCCACTTAGATTTGACCTTAGTACAAGGAGATAGTAATGGATCAATTTGCATTCTTCTACATGATAACCGCCAGTTGTGCCAGCACCATTTGTTGAAAATGCTGTCTTTTTTCCACTGGATTGTTTTAGCTCCTTTGTTAAAAATCAAGTGACCATAGGTGTGTGGGCTCATTTCTGGGTCTTCAGTTCTATTCCATTGTTCTACTTGTCTGTCGCTATACCAATACCACTGGAGTAGCCATTCTAATATCGAATAAAATAGACTTCCAACCCAAAGTTATCAAAAAAAAAAAAAAAAAGGAGGGGCACTTCATACTCATCAAAGGTAAAATCTTCCAAGAGGAACTCTCAATTCTGAATATCTATGCTCCAAATACAAGGGCAGCCACATTCATTAAAGAAACTTTAGTAAAGCTCAAAACACACATTGCACCTCACACAATAATAGTGGGAGACTTCAACACACCACTCTCATCAATGAACAGATCGTGGAAACAGAAACTAAACAGGGACACAGTGAAACTAACAGAAGTTATGAAACAAATGGAATTATCAGATCTCTACAGAACATTTTATCCTAAAACAAAAGGATATACCTGTTTCTCAGCACCTAATGGTACCTTCTCCAAAATTGACCATATAATTGGTCACAAAACAGGCCTCAACAGATAGAAAAATATTGAAATTGTTCCATGCATCCTATCATCTGAATATTTTTAAGGCTAGTCATTTAATATTTGATAACCAATTAGGTGGATCTTTCCTGAGAAAGACTGACTCACCTTCTCTACACTGTCATTAATTGTCTGTAGATCTTCATCTATTGGTAGGACCCTGTGAAATTTGCTCCATCCAGGTTGGCATATCAACAGGTATTGTGATTTGTGTAGGTTTTCTTCACGTATTGTTAAGATGCCATGGGTGCAGCTCCCTGTCAAATATAGAAGATATCATCTCACAGAAAATGCATGGTCCTCTCATTCTTAGAAAATTTACTTTCCTTCTTAGGTGTTCCCAGAGCCTTAACTGTAAGGGCTGTATTGCACATGTACCACTTGTGACTAGGCACCCCACCCCACAGAGCATTGGTCTCTGCATTTTGACAAGTTGTGAATTTCTGTAATGATCTCCATCTGCTGAAAAATCAGCTTCTTTGATGAGGGACTAGATTATACTTTTTTTTGTGGTATAAGGATAAGTATTTGGAACGTGAATAGGAATTATATTGGTTAAAAAAATGGCAATATTAGGTTATATAGATTGACTGGCTTCACTGGCCACAGGTAGTTGGCTAAGTTTACAGTGCTAGGCATGAACTTGCTCCTATTATATGGCCCTGTGCTGGCTAGTGTTATGTTAGTTTGACACAAGCTTGAGTTATCAGAAAGGACCTGGGTGAGAGGTATTTCTTAAATTAGTGATTGGGGGTAAAAGCCCAGTCCATTTTAGTTGGTGCCATTCCTGGGCTGATGGTGGCCCTTTGGGTTCTTTAAGAAGGTAGGCTGATCAAGGCAGTAAGCTGCACCTTCCATGTCCTCTGCTTCTGCTCCTGTCTCCAGGTTCCAGGAATGCATGAGTTCCTATCCTGACTTCTTTCAGTAACGCACCATTATCTCACAGTATTACCCAACTGAACTCTTCTTTCCATCTTGTTTTTAGTCAGTGTTTCACTATAGCAATAGTAACCTTAACTAAAATAAGTTTGTACCAGGATAGTGGGGTATTGCTGTGACAGAATTGATCATATTATTTTGGGGGGAATTTTGGAAGGACTTTGGAATGTAAACCTCTAAAATTCATTAAGTGTTCAGAGATCAGTGAGCTATGTGGAGAGCTGTGCCAGGAGCAATCATTGTGGAGAGCCATGTGTGCTGAGAGCAATCTCCATTATAAGATGGTGCTGCACATTGCACCTCACACAATAATAGTGGGAGACTTCAACACACCACTTTCATCAAGGGACAGATCGTGGAAACAGAAACTAAACAGGGACACAGTGAAACTAAGAGAAGTTATGAAACAAATGGACCTAACAGATATCTACAGAACATTTTATCCTAAAACAAAAGAATATACCTTCTTCTCAGCACCTCACGGGACCTTCTCCAAAACTGACCATATAATTGGCCACAAAACAGGCATTAACAGATACAAAAATATTGAAATTGTCCCATGTATCCTATCAGACCACCATGGCCTAAGACTGATCTTCAATAACAACATAAATAATGGAAAGCCAACATTCACGTGGAAACTGAACAACACTCTTCTCAATGATACCTTGGTCAAGGAAGGAATAAAGAAAGAAATTAAAGACTTTTTAGAGTTTAATGAAAATGAAGCCACAACGTACCCAAACCTTTGGGACACAATGAAAGCATTTCTAAGAGGGAAACTCATAGCTCTGAGTGCCTCCAAGAAGAAACGGGAGAGAGCACATACTAGCAGCTTGACAACACATCTAAAAGCTCTAGAAAAAAAGGAAGCAAATTCACCCAAGAGGAGTAGACGGCAGGAAATAATCAAACTCAGAGGTGAAATCAACCAAGTGGAAACAAGAAGAACTATTCAAAGAATTAACCAAACGAGGAGTTGGTTCTTTGAGAAAATCAACAAGATAGATAAACCCTTAGCTAGACTCACTAGAGGGCACAGGGACAAAATCCTAATTAACAAAATCAGAAATGAAAAGGGAGACATAACAACAGATCCTGAAGAAATCCAAAACACCATCAGATCCTTCTACAAAAGTTTATACTCAACAAAACTGGAAAACCTGGACGAAATGGATAAATTTCTGGACAGATACCAGGTACCAAAGTTGAGTCAGGATAAAGTTGACCATCTAAACAGTCCCATATCACCTAAAGAAATAGAAGCAGTTATTAATAGTCTCCCAGCCAAAAAAAGCCCAGGACCAGACGGGTTTAGTGCAGAGTTCTATCAGACCTTCAAAGAAGATCTAATTCCAGTTCTGCACAAACTATTTCACAAAATAGAAGTAGAAGGTACTCTACCCAACTCATTTTATGAAGCCACTATTACTCTGATACCTAAACCACAGAAAGATTCAACAAAGATAGAGAACTTCAGACCAATTTCTCTTATGAATATCGATGCAAAAATCCTCAATAAAATTTTTGCTAACCGAATCCAAGAACATATTAAAGCAATCATCCATCCTGACCAAGTAGGTTTTATTCCAGGAATGCAGGGATGGTTTAATATACGAAAATCCATCAATGTAATCCATTATATAAACAAACTCAAAGACAAAAACCACATGATCATCTCGTTAGATGCAGTAAAAGCATTTGACAAGATTCAACACCCATTCATGATAAAAGTTTTGGAGAGATCAGGAATTCAAGGCCCATACCTAAACATGATAAAAGCAATCTACAGCAAACCAGTAGCCAACATCAAAGTAAATGGAGAGAAGCTGGAAGCAATCCCACTAAAATCAGGGACTAGACAAGGCTGCCCACTTTCTCCCTACCTTTTCAACATAGTACTTGAAGTATTAGCCAGAGCAATTCGACAACAAAAGGAGATCAAGGGGATACAAATTGGAAAAGAGGAAGTCAAAATATCACTTTTTGCAGATGATATGATAGTATATATAAATGACCCTAAAAATTCTACCAGAGAACTCTTAAACCTGATAAGCAGCTTCGGTGAAGTAGCTGGATATAAAATTAACTCAAACAAGTCAATGGACTTTCTCTATACAAAGAATAAACAGGCTGAGAAAGAAATTAGGGAAACAACACCCTTCTCAATAGTCACAAATAGTATAAAATATCTTGGCGTAACTCTGAGGAGGTGAAAGATCTGTATGATAAAAACTTCAAATCTCTGAAGAAAGAAATTAAAGAAGATCTCAGAAGATGGAAAGATCTCCCATGCTCATGGATTGGCAGGATCAACATTGTAAAAATGGCTATCTTGCCAAAAGCAATCTACAGATTCAATGCAATCCCCATCAAAATTCCAACTCAATTCTTCAACGAATTAGAAGGAGCAATTTGCAAATTCATCTGGAATAACAAAAAACCTAGGATAGCAAAAAGTCTTCTCAAGGATAAAAGAACCTCTGGTGGAATCACCATGCCTGACCTAAAGCTTTACTACAGAGCAATTGTGATAAAAACTGCATGGTACTGGTATAGAAACAGACAAGTAGACCAATGGAATAGAATTGAAGACCCAGAAATGAACCCACAAACCTATGGTCACTTGATCTTCGACAAGGGAGCTAAAACCATCCAGTGGAAGAAAGACAGCATTTTCAACAATTGGTGCTGGCACAACTGGTTGTTATCATGTAGAAGAATTCGAATCGATCCATACTTATCTCCTTGTACTAAGGTCAAATCTAAGTGGATCAAGGAACTTCACATAAAATCAGAGACACTGAAACTTATAGAGGAGAAAGTGGGGAAAAGCCTTGAAGATATGGGCACAGGGGAAAAATTCCTGAACAGAAACAGCAATGGCTTGTGCTGTAAGATCGAGAATTGACAAATGGGACCTAATGAAACTCCAAAGTTTCTGCAAGGCAAAAGACACCGTCAATAAGACAAAGAGACCACCAACAGATTGGGAAAGGATCTTTACCTATCCTAAATCAGATAAGGGGCTAATATCCAACATATATAAAGAACTCAAGAAGGTGGACTTCAGAAAATCGAACAACCCCATTAAAAAATGGGGCTCAGAACTGAACAAAGAATTCTCACCTGAGGAATACCGAATGGCAGAGAAGCACCTGAAAAAATGTTCAACATCCTTAATCATCAGGGAAATGCAAATCAAAACAACCCTGAGATTCCACCTCACACCAGTCAGAATGGCTAAGATCAAAAATTCAGGTGACAGAAGATGCTGGTGTGGATGTGGAGAAAGAGGAACACTCCTCCATTGTTGGTGGGATTGCAAGCTTGTACAACCACTCTGGAAATCAGTCTGGCGGTTCCTCAGAAAATTGGACATAGTACTACCGGAGGATCCAGCAATACCTCTCCTGGGCATTTATCCAGAAGATGCCCCAACTGGTAAGAAGGACACATGCTCCACTATGTTCATAGCAGCCTTATTTATAATAGCCAGAAGCTGGAAAGAACCCAGATGCCCCTCAACAGAGGAATGGATACAGAAAATGTGGTACATCTACACAATGGAGTACTACTCAGCTATTAAAAAGAATGAATTTATGAAATTCCTAGCCAAATGGATGGACCTGGAGGGCATCATCCTGAGTGAGGTAACACATTCACAAAGGAACTCACACAATATGTACTCACTGATAAGTGGATATTAGCCCCAAACCTTGGATTCCCAAGATATAAGGTACAATTTGCTAAACACATGAAACTCAAGAAGAATGAAGACTGAAGTGTGGACACTATGCCCCTCCTTAGAATTGGGAGCAAAACACCCATGGAAGGAGTTACAGAGACAAAGTTTGGAGCTGAGATGAAAGGATGGACCATGTAGAGACTGCCATATCTAGGGATCCACCCCATAATCAGCATCCAAACGCTGACACCATTGCATACCCTAGCAAGATTTTATTGAAAGGACCCAGATGTAGCTATCTCTTGTGAGACTATGCCGGGGCCAAGCAAACACAGAAGTGGATGCTCACAGTCAGCTAATGGATGGATCACAGGGCTCCCAATGGAGGAGCTAGAGAAAGAACCCAAGGAGCTAAAGGGATCTGCAACCCTATAGGTGGAACAACATTATGAACTAACCAGTACCCCGGAGCTCTTGACTCGAGCTGCATATGTAACAAAAGATGGCCTAATCGGCCATCACTGGAAAGAGAGGCCCATTGGACACGTAAACTTTGTATGCCCCAGTATAGGGGAACGCCAGGGCCAAAAAGGGGGAGTGGGTGGGTAGGGGAGTGGGGGTGAGTGGGTATGGGGGACTTTTGGTATAGCATTGGAAATGTAAATGAGCTAAATACCTCATAAAAAATGGAAAAAAAATAAGATGGTGCTGGCCTCCGCTGTGCCTAAGTAGTAAACAAGCCTTGTACGCAGGAGCAAGAGGGAACTCACTCTTAGTCACTGCCCATTCTCAGAGCGTAATAGTGGGGTGATGGGCGAGCAACAAATCAGGAGCTGCCACACCATATCAGGTGCTGAAATGCCATGGCTGAATGGCTGAGGGCTATATAAGCGACTCCATTTTCTGGGGTCTGGGTCTTCCTGAGAAGTAAGTTTAATTTCAGGGTTGTTTTGATTTGCATTTCCCTGATGATTAAGGATGCTGAACATTTTTTCAGGTGCTTCTCTGCCATTCGGTATTCCTCAGGTGAGAATTCTTTGTTTAGCTCTGAGCCACATTTTTAAATGGGGTTATTTGATTTTCTGGAGTCCACCTTCTTGAGTTCTTTATATATATTGGATATTAGTCCCCTATCCGATTTGGGATAGGTAAAGATCCTTTCCCAATCTGTTGGTGGCCTTTTTGTCTTATTGATGGTGTCTTTTGCTTTGCAGAAGCTTTGCAATTTTATGAGGTCCCATTTATCGATTCTTTATCTTACAGCACAGGCCATTGCTGTTCTATTCAGGAATTTTTCCCCTGTACCCATATCTTCGAGGATTTTCCCTACTTTCTCCTCTATAAGTTTCAGTGTCTCTGGTTTTATGTGGAGTTCCTTAATCCACTTAGATTTGACCATAGTATAAGGAGATAGAAATGGATCAATTCGCATTCTTCTACATGATAACCGCCACTTGCACCAGCACCATTTGTTGAAAATGCTGTCTTTTTTCCACTGGATGGTTTTAGCTCCCTTGTCAACAATCAGGTGACCATAGGTGTGTGGATTCATCTCTGGGTCTTCAATTCTGTTCCGTTGGTCTACTTGTCTGTCACTATACCAGTACCATGCAGTTTTGATCACAATTGCTCTGTAGTACAGTTTTAGGTCCGGCATGGTGATTCCACCAGAGGTTCTTTTATCCTTGAGAAGAGTTTTTGCTATCCTCGGTTTTTTGTTATTCCAGATGAATCTGCTGATTGCCCTTTCTAATTTGTTGAAGAATTGAGTTGGAATTTTGATGGGGATTGCTTTGAATCTGTAGATTGCTTTTGGCAAGATAGCCATTTTTACAATGTTGATCCTGCCAATCCATGAGCATGGGAGATCTTTCCATCTTCGAGATCTTCTTTAATTTCTTGCTTTCGAGACTTTAAGTTCTTATCACACAGATCTTTCACTTCCTTAGTTAGAGTCACGCCAAGGTATTTTATATTATTTGTGACTATTGAGAAGGGTGTTGTTTCCCTAATTTCTTTCTCAGCCTGTTTATCCTTTGTGTACAGAAAGGCCATTGACTTGTTTGAGTTAATTTTATATCCAACTACTTCATTGAAGATTTTTATCAGGCTTAGAAGCTCTCCGGTTGAATTTTTAGGGTCACTTATATATACTATCATATCATCTGCAAAAAGTGATATTTTGACTTCTTCCTTTCCAATTTGTATCCCCTTGATCTCCTTTTGTTGTCTAATTGCTCTGGCTAGGACCTCAAGTACAATGTTGAATAGGTAGGGCGAGAGTGGACAGCCTTGTCTAGTCCCTGATTTTAGTGGGATTGCTTCCAGCTTCTCACCATTTACTTTGATGTTGGCTACTGGTTTGCTGTAGATTGCTTTTATCATGTGTAGGTATGGGCCTTGAATTCCTGATCTTTCCAAGAGTTTTATCATAAATGGGTGGTGGATTTTGTCAAATGCTTTCTCAGCATCTAACGAGATGATCATGCGGTTTTTGTCTTTGAGTTTGTTTATATACTGGATTACATTGATGGATTTCCTTATATTGAACCATCCCTGCATCCCTGGGATGAAACCTACTTGGTCAGGATGGATGATTGTTTTGATGTGTTCTTGGATTCGGTTAGCAAGAACTTTATTGAGGATTTTGCATCGATATTCATAAGGGAAATTGGTCTGAAGTTCTCTATCTTTGTTGGGTCTTTTTGTGGTTTAGGAAATTGGTCTGAAGTTCTCTATCTTTGTTGGGTCTTTTTGTGGTTTAGGTATGAGAGTAATTGTGGCTTCATAGAATGAGTTGGGTAGAGTACCTTCCGTTTCTATTTTGTGGAATAGTTTGTGAAGAACTGGAATTAGGTCTTCTTTTTAGGTCTGATAGAACTCTGCACTAAACCCGTCTGGTCCTGGGCTTTTTTTGGCTGGGAGACTATTAATGACTGCTTCTATTTCTTTAGGGGACATAGGACTGTTGAGATCATTAACCTGATCTTGATTTAGCTTTGGTACCTGGTATCTGTCTAGAAACTTGTCCATTTCATCCAGGTTTTCCAGTTTTGTTGAGTATAGCCTTTTGTAGAAGGATCTGATGGTGTTTTGGATTTCTTCAGGATCTGTTGTTATGTCTCCCTTTTCATTTCTGATTTTGTTAATTAGGATGCTTTCCCTGTGCCCTTTAGTGAGTCTGGTTAAGGGTTTATCTATCTTGTTGATTTTCTCAAAGAACCAGCTCCTTGATTGGTTGATTCTTTGAATAGTTCTTCTTGTTTCCACTTGGTTGATTTCACCCCTG
The DNA here is from genome assembly GCF_000001635.26 of Mus musculus. NCBI lineage: Eukaryota > Metazoa > Chordata > Mammalia > Rodentia > Muridae > Mus > Mus musculus. The sequence continues at coordinate 88,241,536 of NC_000071.6, read as the reverse complement.
AGTTTTATTATTTCCTGCCTTCTACTCCTCTTGGGTGAATTTGCTTCCTTTTCTTCTAGACCTTTTAGGTGTGTTGTCAAGCTGCTAGTGTGTGCTCTCTCTAGTTTCTTTTTGGAGGCACTCAGAGCTATGAGTTTTCCTCTTAGGAATGCTTTCATTGTGTCCCATAAGTTTGGGAATGTTGTGGCTTCATTTTCATTAAACTCCAAAAAGTCCTTAATTTCTTTCTTTATTCCTTCCTTGACCAAGCTATCATTGAGAAGAGTGTTGTTCAGTTTCCACGTGAATGTTGGCTTTCTATTATTTATTTTGTTATTGAAGATCAGCCTTAGTCCATGGTGATCTGATAGGATGCATGGGACAATTTCAATATTTTTGTATATGTTGAGGCTTGTTTTGTGACCAATTATGTGGTCAATTTTGGAGAAGGTACCATGAGGTGCTGAGAAGAAGGTATATCCTTTTGTTTTTGGATAAAATGTTCTGTAGATATCTGTTAAGTCCTTTTTTTTATCACGTCTGTTAGTTTCACTGTGTCCCTCTTTAGTTTCTGTTTCCATGATCTGTCCATTGGTGAAAGTGGTGTGTTGAAGTCTCCCACTATTATTGTGTGAGGTGCAATGTGTGCTTTGAGCTTTACTAAAGTTTCTTTAATGAATGTGGCTGCGCTTGTATTTGGAGCATAGATATTCAGAATTGATAGTTCCTCTTGGAGGATTTTACTTTTGATGAGTATGAAGTGCCCCTCCTTGTCTTTTTTGATGACTTTGGGTTGAAGTTGAATTTATTAGGTATTAGAATGGCGACTTCAGTTTGTTTCTTCATACTATTTGCTTGGAAAATTGTTTTCTAGCTTTTCATTTTGAGGTAGTGTCTATCATTTTCTCTCAGATGAGTTTCCTGTAAGCAGCAAAATGTTGGGTCTTGTTTGTGCAGCCAGTCTGTTGTCTATGTCTTTTTATTGGGGAATTGAGTCTATTGATATTAAGAGATATTAAGGAAAAGTAATTGTTACTTCCTATTATTTTTGTTGTTAAAGTTGGCATTCTGTTCTTGTGGCTGTCTTTTTTAAGGTTTGTTGAGGAATTACTTTCTTGCTTTTTCTAGGACGTGGTTTCTGTCCTTGCATTGGTTTTTTTCTGTTATTATTTTTTGAAGGGCTGGCTTCGTGGAGAGATAATTTGTGAATTTGATTTTGTCGTGGAATTCTTTGGTTTCTCCATCTATGGTAATTGAGGGTTTGGCTGGGTATAGTAGCCTGGGCTGGCATTTGTGTTCTCTTAGTGCCTGTTTAACATCTGTCCAGGCTCTTCTGGCTTTCATAGTCTCTGGTGAAAAATCTGGTGTAATTCTGATAGGCCTGCCTTTATATGTTACTTGACCTTTTTCCCTTATTGCTTTTAATATTCTCTCTTTATTTAGTGCATGTGTTGTTCTGATTATTATGTGTCGGGAGGAATGTTTTTTTTCTGGTCCAGTCTGGAGTTCTGTAGGCTTCTTGTATGTTCATGGGCATCTCTTTCTTTATGTTTGGGAAGTTTTCTTCTATAATTTTGTTGAAGTTATTTTTGGACCCTTTGTGTTGGAAATCTTCATTCTCATATACTCCTATTATCCGTAGGTTTGGTCTTCTCATTGTGTCCTAGATTTCCTGGATGTTTTGAGTTTGGAACTTTTTGCATTTTGTACTTGTGCCGATGTTCTCTATGGAATCTTCTGCACCTGAGATTCTCTCTTCCATCTCTTGTATTCTGTTGCTGATGCTTGCATCTAGGTTTTCTATCTCCAGTGTTGCTTCACTTTGGGTTTTCTTTATAGTGTCTATTTCCCTTTTTCGGTCTTGGATGGTTTTATTCAGTTCCATCACCTGTTTGGTCGTGTTTTCTTGCAATACTTTAAGGGATTTTTTTGTGCTTCCTCTTTAATGTCTTCTACCTATTTAGCAGTGTTCTCCTGTATTTCTTCAAGTGAGTTATTAAAGTTCTTCTTGATGTCCTCTACCATCATCATGAGATATGCTTTTAAATCCGGGTCTAGTTTTTCGGGTGTGTTGGGGTGCCCAGGACTGGGTGAGGTAGGCGTGCTGCGCTCTGATGATGGTGAGTGGTCTTGGTTTCTGTTAGTAAAATTCTTACGTTTGCCTTTCTCCATCTGGTAATCTTTGGAGTTAGTTGTTGTAGTTGTCTCTGGTAAGATCTTGTTCCTCAGGTGTTTATGTTAGCCTCTATCAGCAGACCTGGGAGATTAGCTCTTTCCTGACTTTCAGTGTTCAGAGTACTCTCTGCAGGCAATGTCTCTTCTTGCAGGGAAGGTGCCCAGATATCTTGTTTTCGAGCCTGCCTCCTGGCAGAAGTTGTGATCCACTCACAGAGGTCTTAAGATCCCTTGGAGGGTCCTGTATATACCTTATGAGTGTCCGCAGAGTCCATGCACAAGGTACCCCTTTGCTAGCATGGACCTATAGGGACTTGTGCCCCTGATCAGGCCTGGTTTTCTGCTTCCCTAATTAATTTAGTCTCAGGTCCCTCTTGATTGGATTGGAGCAGATGCTGTGTTCCACTTGCTGGAGGTCTTAACATCCCGTGGAGGGTCTTGTGGGTCGGTTCTGGCGGGACCGGAAGGGACTTGTGCCTTAAAATAACTTTCTGTATTTTATCTTGGACTCAGTATTAGTAACATATTGTTGTTAACTCATAACATTTGATTTTTAATAGGGCTAATTTTCGGTTTTGACTGGTGAGCAGATGGAGGAAACGTGCTGCATATTTGTACTTGAAGATTCTGAAGAACTGAGGACTTTAAAGGGAAAGCTTTGGCTTAACAATAATTATTCTGAAATGGACATTTTTATTTGTGTATTGTTTTTTTACTTTAAAATTGAAGTCCTATGGCATCAAGTTTCTATGAACTCATATTTTAGATGACACATACTGAATGTTCTCAAATCTGCTTTCTGTTGTGCAACTGTGTTCCATCAAAGCCAGGACAGGTCTCTTTTATTCTCAGGTTTCTCAAGGGTTGTGATAAATTTCTTGAGCCACATGGTCTGAATTCCTCTTTTATACCACTGCACACAGTGGTTTGTCAGCTCCTCTAGTCAACCCTGTTGTTAGCTCCCATGTGGGAGGTGAACACTGCAAACCTTGGAAGAATCATAGGAAAAGTTTTGCACTAGGTATAGGAAATGCCACTTATCGTCTTTTCCCTAAGCTACATTTCATATAAAGCTTAAAGACAAGCAAAATCAGCTGTAAATGTGTACTTTAGAAAAATTCTCTTTCACAATACATCTGACATTAGCCCATCATTAAGAATTTTGAAGAACCATAAGTTACAGGTGGGAGAATAGGGAATGGCTTACTTTTTTGGAATCACTTACTATTCTAGGTGATCAGCATGAATACTTTTCTGGTGTTTACATAAGTTTTCAAAATGTAATACAGTTTATGAGTCATTGTTTTTGTGTCAGTACTTATTCTCACAGTAATGAAACAAGAATATCTTCTAGGCTGCCCATTAAAATAGTACATCTGAGGGATGGGCAATACTTAACATGAAGTTAAAGGGCTTCCTATTCCCAGGTACCTACCTTGCAGAAACTTCTTAGCCTGTGAATGTGTTGGTCAGAAACACTCTGGTGAGTTAATTTTGAGCGGTGGAGTATGGAGGACCAGAACTCTCAGCACTTACATTTGTTGTAATATAATTTTATTGGCAATAAAGAAATACAAGTCAGGAGATAAAGCAACTTCAGTTGATGATTTATAGACAGGAAGAACCCTTGCCAACATCACAGTGTGTTTATGATTTGTTTTCATTTCTGAATATACTCTGTTACTAAGGGGTTGGCCTTCCTTAGGAAGCTGTATATTGAATCAAAATGTTATTTTGTTTCAAATAAATACATTGGGACATGTGGTGCATACCCTGGTAAACAAACTGGAGAGATCTTACATTATCAACTCCCAAAAGGAGTAGATCTCAGGAAAGAGTCAAACTCAGGGCTGAAATCAACTTAATAGAAACAAAGAGAACAATATAAAGAATCAAAAAATTCAAAAGCTGGTTCTTTGAAAGAATCAAGAAGATACATATTCCCCTAGTGAAAGTAACTGAAGGGCCGAAGAATATTATACGAATTAACAAAATCAGAAATGAAAAGTGAGACATAATAACAGAAATGAGGAAATTCAAAAAAATCCTCAGCTCCTATGGATCTTTTTCTAGTCAGATAACACATACCAAAGTTACATTCAGAGCAGGGAAACTATCGAAATATACCCATATCCTTTAAGGAAATACAAGCAGTTATTAAAAATCTCCCAACCAATAAAAACCAAAGCCTGATAGATTTGGTGCATAATTCTATAAGACAGTAATAATTCAATGAAGACCTGATAACCATATTTCTCAAACTATTCCATAAAATAGAAACAGAAGGAAATAGAAGCTGATAAACAATTCAAAGTTTCCAGATACAAAATTAACTCTACTTCATTTTATGTAGCTACAATCACTCTGATACCTAACCACACAAGGAGCCCCCCCCCCCCAAAAAAAAAGAACTCCAGACCGATCTCCCTGCAAAAATACTCAATAAAATTATTGCAATATCCATGCAAAAATACTCAATAAAATTCTTGTAAACTAAATCCAAGTACACATCAAAACCATCATTCACCACAATCAAGTAGGTTCCAGCCCAGGGATGTAAGGTTGGTTCAATATAAGAAAATCCAACCATGTAATCTACTATATAACCAAACTCAAAGAAAAAGAATCTCAAGGTCAACTCCTTAGATGCAGAAAAAGCATTTGACAAAACACCGTACTTCTTCATATTAATAATACTGGAGAGATCAGGAATTCAAGGGCCATACATAAAATAATAAAAGCAATTTGCTGCAAATCAATTGCCAATACAAAATTAAATGGAGAGACACTTGAAGCAATTCCAGTAAAATCTACTGTGGAAATCAATCAGGAGCTTGTTCAGAAAAGTAGAAATAGATCTACCTTAGGACCCAGCTATAACACTGTTGGGTAGATACCCTAATATGTCCCATAATACCACAGGGGCACATAATCCTCTATGTTTATAGAAGCCTTGTTTGTGATAGACAGAAGTTGGAAACAACCAGTTATCCCACAACAGAAGAACGGATACAGAAAATGTGATTCATTTACATAGTGGAATACTACTCAGCCATTAAGATGGAGGACAACCTGAATTTTCTAGGCAAATGGACAGAGAAAGAAAATATCATCCTGAGTGCAGTAACTCAGACCCAGAACACATGCATGGTATATAATCACTAGTAAGTGGATATTAGCCCCCCCCAAAAAAATACAGAATACCAGATAGAGCCCACAGAACTGAAAAAGATTAACAAGATGAAGGACACATGTGAGGATGCTTCAGTTCCACTTTCAGGAGAGAAGAAAGCAATCATAAGGTGGGAGGGAGGGAGGGATCTGTGAGGGAAAGTGGACAGGGTTTGGGGAAAGAGGACAATATAGTCTTGTATTGGGGAGGGGGGAGAACTAAAGCTCTGAGGGTTAGCAGAAAGAATGAAAACAGGCAACCTTAGGAGTTATGAGATTGGGGGGGATGCTCCAGAGCATACCAGAGACTTGGGAGTTGAGAGACTCTCATGACTCAAAGGGAGGGATCTTAGATGAAATGCTTTACAGTGGGGAGAGGGAATTTGTAGAGCCCACTTCCAGCAGAAATACAGGACATCAAGTGAGTTGCCATCCCACAGTCAAAACTCTGCCCCATCATTGTTCCTGTCTGAAAGAACTGCAGGAATGGAAATGGAGAGGAGCCTGAGGAAAAGATGTTTCAGGGACAAGCCCAATGTGGGATTCACCTTGAGTGGAGGCCCCAAGGCCTGACAATGTTACTCAGGCTAAGGAGTGCTCATGAAAAGGACCTATCATGACTGCCCTCCAAAAGCTCCAACAAGCAGCTGAAAGAGTCAGATGCAGATATTTGCACCCAAGCAATGGACAGAAGCTGGTGACCCCTATAGTTGAATTAGGGAAAAACTGGAAGAAGCTGAGGAGAAGGGTGACCTTATAGGAGTATCAGCAGTCTCAATTAACCTAGACACCCGAGATCTCTCAAACAATGGACCACCATCCAGGCAGCATACACCAGCTGATATGAGGCCCCTAACACATATACAGCAGAGGACTGCCTAGTCTGTGTTCATTCAGAGATGATGCACCTTACCTTATGAGACTGGAGGCCCCAGGGAATTTAGAGATCTGGTGGGGTGGCTTGTAGTGACATCCTTCTGGAGAGACGGTTGGGTGGAGTGTGTATGGGATGTGGAACAGTCAGAGGGTGTCCTACTAATAGAATAAAATCTAGAGTATTAAATAAGTAAGTAAGTAAATAAATAAATAAAAATAAATAAATATAAAAAAAGAAAAAGGAGATGAGTTATTTATTCTGATTGTTCTTATAGGGCAATTTATGTGTTAATCTCATGTTATTTGACATGTTATCTTAAAATGAAGTGGTATGTGGGAAGTACCAACATTTAAAAAGCTGAATTTTCTTGTGATTATAACAGAGTACTTAGTAAGAATAATGAGAAAGAGCTCACTATTGAGTACTTGTTTCTCTATTGCTAGTCACATAATATCTGTCTCTCTGTCTCAGTCTCTATCTCTCTTTCTCTCTCTTCCTTTCTCTTTCTCTCTCTTGCTCTCTCCTCTCTCTGTGTCCTTGTCTTTTCTTTTGCTCTGTCTTTCTGTCTCTGTCTCTGTCTCTGTCTTTCTCTCTGTCTCTCTGTCTCTCTCTGTCTCTCTCTCTTTCTCTGACTCTCAGGGTACCAAGCTAATAATTTCTGAAATAAATGACTCTACTGCTTATATTATCTTGGTTCCATTTTTAAGTTTTAAACTGTAATAATGAAACTGTCTTTTAAGTTTGAACTTATAAGTTTCTACACATTTGGTCTCATGCATTGTTCTCACATATCACAAAGTTGACTTAGCAAAGTCATTTGTATTAGTTCTGAGATTAAACCCAGAGCATTGCATTTACAGTGGACTTAATGTTTTTGATTATTAGTGATCTCTTTTTCTTTTTGAAATTTGGGGCACTGTGTTTTTAATTCTGCAGGGTGAGCCTCTATAATCTGGGTCAGTGATTCTCAATTTTCCTAATGCTGTGACCATTTCTTATACTACCTCTTGTTTTGGTGACCCCAAAACACAAGTTTCTTTTCTTTTAATACTTCATAGGTGTTTGAAATCATAATGTAAATATCTAATATGTGCGATATCTGATACATGACCCCAGGGATCATTACCTACAGGCTGACAATCACTGGTCTAGGTGGTCTTGGAATTAACAATGCCTTCTGAGTGGCCATGACTGTAGTTTTGTGTCATTGAACCATGCCTTGCTAATTATTTTAAAGAATCCAAACACACACAAACATACACATACACAAACATACACCTACAAAAAAATACACATACACATACACAAACACACACATACACAGACACACACACACACACACACACACACACAACACACACACACACACACAAACAGGCGTCAACATGCAAAAGACATTGCAGACAAAACCCAAACCTAAGCAAAGGATGCCAAACCAAACAAAACCAACCAAAACTGAACCAAAAACTTTAAAAATGCCATTGAGCTAGTTTGTGTTGTCCACTGAAGTGTGGCTAATACACACAGTGAGATTCTTGGAGAGAATACCAATCATGTATTTATTGAAATATCTTCCTAGTAGTGATGGAAACCCATGCTCACTCCCTGTCTCCCAGTAGGAGCCAACTGGACTTGAACCTGTGTAGACATTGCAGGTTTGTCTTGAGTTCCTGTGTGTCAGCCTTGATGCATACACAGATCCTGTTTCTTGGAATCATCACTCTCTTCTGGATTTTTCAATCTTTCTGTATGGGTATAATGGGGGGCTTCGAAGATACACCACTTAGGACTAAGTGCTCCAAAGTCTTTCATTCTTTTTTTTTTTACATTCTCCTGTTGTAGGTCTATATTCTAGTTCAAATCTACTGTAAGCTGAAGCCTTTTTAATGAGGACTGAGAGAGGTACATATATATTGGTATAGCAGTATGTCTTTTTATGATTTTCTTTATAGCTACAAACATACACACACACCTCCTACTCAGTGATTTTTTTGTGATAATTTAAATAGTTTTACTATACATTCCATATTACAGCTGTCATGTAACATCACCCTATGGAATAATGCTATACCCTAGTATTTGGATTGACTTAATCCACTTCTTCAATGGTTGGGCCTTATGAAGCACAACCAGATAGAGGAGTGCCTTCACCTGAGAGGCCACAAGGTATTCCTCCAAGCACACCATGAGCACTCTGGTACAGCTTGATAATGATAGGATTGTAGGCTTTCTCCAGTTCTTTCTGCTGATGCTAAAATTCTTCCTTTTCTGCAGTCTGGTTCTTATCTAGACAGCTGATGATTTCATTACACTTGCCAAGAATCTTCTGTGTGTCCTCATCATAACCTTTCCTTGAAGTTTCACATAATCAACAGTTGAAGGCATAAGGCTCTAGTGAATTCTTGGAGGAAACCTCATCTCTCTGCTTCTCATCCTCAGATTTGTACTTCTCAGCTTCTTGGTCCACACACTCAATAGCCTCCTTGCTCAAGAGGCTCTTGTCTTTAGTGATTGTGATCTTGATCTCCTTCCCTGTGCTTTTATTTCCAACACAAACATTGAGGATGCCGTTAGATCAATGTCAAAAGTAAATTCAAACTGAGCAACCCCTCAGGGTGCTGAAGGTATGTCTGTGTGCATCAACTTTCCAAGCAGGTTGTTGTCCTTGGTTATGAAGTCCCTTTCACCTTCATACATCTGAATGATTACACCTGGCTGGTTGTCAGAGTAGGTGGTAAAGTCTGTGTCTGCTTGGTGTGGATGGTGATATTGTGCTTGATTGTGACAGTCTTGACTGCACTAGCAGTTTCAATACCCTGGGAAAGAGGAGTGACATCTAAGAGCAGCAAATCCTGAACATTCTCAGACTTGTCTTCACTTAGAATGGCTTCCTGGAGAGCTGCACCATAAGCAACAGCTGCATTGGGGTTAATTCTCATGTTCAGTTAGCTTTCATTGAGGAAGTCTTGCAGAAGTTTCTGAATGTTGGGGATGCTGGTAAAAAAAAAAAGACTTCCCAGGTCAATATCATGGATATGTGATTTGTCTAAATGGCATTTCGAAGACCTGTTTCTGCAGGGTCCAGTTCACCACAGATCAGTTCAACATTTAATCCCTCCAATTGAGCCTTGGTAATGGAGTAATAGAAGTCAATTCCTTCATAGAGATGATCAATCTCAATACTGGCCTGGGTACTGGAGAAGAGGATACCCTTGGCCTGCTCACAGGCAATGCAGAGGAGCTCGACAGCTCTGCTGTTCTCACTGATATCTTCTTGTGCTTTCACTTAAACTTAACAATGGGTTGTTTGACTATTCAGTTGTCAAAGTCTTTTCCACCCAAGTAGGTTTCTCCAGCTGTTGATTTGACTTCAAAAGTTTTATGCTCAATAGTGATAATTAGCACAACAAAAGTGGCACCTCCAAAGTAAAAAATCAAAACTTTCTTTTCAGGTGTGACCTTCTTATCCAAACCATAATCAATAGCAGCAGCAGTTGGTTCATTGAAAATTCAAAGTCTGTTGAGGCCAGCAGTATTTCAAGCACCTTTTGTTGCCTTCCTCTGAGAGTCCTTGGAGTAATCTGCCTCAGTGACCATAGCATTGATAACCATCTTTCCAAGGTAAGCTTCTGTAATTTCCTTCATCTTTTTCATAACCATTGAGTACACTTCTGCTGGGGAGAATCTGTCTCTCTTTTGTATTTGAATTAGATCTTGGACCTGCCTGCATCACTTACCACCATGAGGGCCAGTGTTTCATATTATACAGAACAATAGCATCGTCAAACCTATATCCAATCAGACATTTGGCATCAAAACTGTGTTGGTGGAGTTCATTTAAACCAGATACTTCACAGCATTCCCAGTTAATTCTGTGTCAGTGAAAGCTACACAGACAAGTGTGGTGTGTTTACTCTTGTCACTGGTAATTATTTACACATTTTCATGCTGGAAGACAGCCACACAGGAGTAGGTGGTGCCAAGATCAGTGTCAACACCTCCCTTGGATATGGTTGCTTGTATATAGGCCTGGCTATGCTGACTACAGGACCACACAAATCACCTAATGCTGCCTCTGTGTTCAATGAGCACACCTACTGATCTTATTTACCTTTTTTTCATATATATTTCTGTCCAGAGCTGAAAAATTGGGATTATATTCCATATGTGAGAGTTTGTCTCTGAACTAGAGTGTTTCTTGCCTTCTCAACAGTCATTGAGGACCCAGAAGTGAACCCACACATCTATGGTACTTGATCTTTGACAAGGGAACTAAAACTGTCCAGTGGAAATAAGATAGCATTTTCAACAAATGGTGCTTGCACAACTGGCTGTTATCATGTAGAAGAATGTGAACTGATCCATTCCTATCTCCTTGTACTAAGGTCAAATCTAAGTGGATCAAGGAACTCCACATAAAACAAGAGACACTGAAACTTATAGAGGAGAAAGTGGGGAAAAGCCTTGAAGATATGGGCACAGGGGAAAAATTCCTGAATAGAATAGCAATGGTTTTTGCTGTAAGATCAAGAATTGACAAATGTGACGTTATAAAATTGCAAAGCTTTTGTAAGGCAAAAGACACTGTCAATAAGACAAAAAGGCCACCAACAGATTGGGAAAGGATCTTTACCAATCTTAAATCAGATAGGGGAAAATATCCAATTTATATAAAGAAGTCAAGAAGGTGGACTCCAGAAAATCAAGTAACACCATTAAAAAATGGGGCTCAGAGGTAAAAAAGAATTCTCACCTGAGGAATACTGAATGGCTGAGAAGCACCTGAAAAAATGTTCAGCATCCATAATCATCAGGGAAATGCAAATCAAAACAACCCTGAGTTTCTACCTCACATCAGTCAGATTGGCTAAGATCAAAAATTCAGGTGACAGCAGATGCTGGCAAGGATGTGGGGAAAGAGGAACATTCCTCCATTTTTGGTGGGATTTCAACCTTGTACAACCACCTTGGAAATCAATCTGGCAGTTCCTCTGAATATTGGACATAGTACTACCGGAGGATCCCTCAATATCTCTCCTGGGCATATATCTAGAAGATGTTCCAACCGGTAAGAAGGACACATGCTCCACTATGTTCATAGCAGCCTTATATATAATAGCCAGAAGCTGGAAAGAACCCAGATTCCCTTCAACAGAGGAATGGATATAGAAAATGTGGTACATTTAGACAATGGAGTACTACACAGCTATTAAAAAGAATGAATTTATGAAATTCCTAGGCAAATGGATGGATCTGAAGGGTATCATCATGAGTGAGGTAACCCAATCACAAAAGAACTCACATGATATGTACTTACTAATAAGTGGATATTAGACCAGGAACTTTGAATACCCAAGATACAAGTTGCGAAACACAAGGAACTCAAGAAGAAAGAAGAGCAAAGTGTAGACACTACCCCTTCTTAGAATTGGGAACAAAACACCCATGGAAGGAGTTACAGAGACAAAGTTTGGAGCTAGATGAAAGGATGGATCATCTAGAGACTGCCACATCCGGAAATCCATCTCATAATCAGCCTCCAAATGCTGACACCATTGCATACACCAGCACGTTTTGCTGAAAGGACCCTGATATAGTTGTCTTTTGTGAGGCTATGCTGGTGTCTGGCAAACACAGAAGTGGATGATCACTGTCAGCTATCGGATGGAACACAGGGCCTCCAAAGGAGGAGCTAGAGAAAGTACCCAAGGAGCTAAAGGTGTCTGCAACCCTTGGAACATCAATATGAACTAACCAGTACCCCCAGAGCTGGTGTCTCTAGCTGCATATGTAGCAGAAGATGGCCTAGTCGGCCATCACTGGTAAGAGAGTCCCCTTGGTCTTGCAAAGTTTATATGCCTCAATACAGGGGAACATCAGGGCCAAGAAGTGGGAGTGGGCGGTAGGGGAGTGGAGGTAGAGGGTATGGGAGACTTTTGGAATAGCATTTGAAATGTAAATGAGAAAAAAACTAATTAAAAAAAAGATAAGGCTGGTGGAGAAGAGAAGGAAAATGCAGTACTTGTGAGCAGAATTCAATAGATAGAAACATTGAGGGGGACTCTAAAATGAACATGAAGCTGAAAATCCCAATAATCTAATGGAACAATTCAAAGGACAGCCTTACAAATAGAATCTGTCAAAGAGAAGGAAAACACTATCAGAAGGCAAAGATAGAACAGATGAACTCGGCCAAATGTACAATATAAAAAATATTAATACACACACACACACACACCATACAGGATATGTTGTATATTATGAAAATACTTAAGGTCATGCATAGGCTTAGGAGGTAGTTTATCATTGTTTATATATACAACCCTATCAAATACACATTGATTTCTAGAATACTTTGAAATAAATGATCTGCAGAAAAAAAGAGTACAAAATTTTACTTAATTAATGCATAAAAATATGAAATTAGACGAAGAAATTGTATTAGTAAGAGTCATAAGAATTTATGTAGATCTGTATGAAGTTCCCATTTTCTTTTCATTATTATAAGAACATATACCTTTTTATATTATGATATCTTTGGTTAAGTATAATATTTTTATTTCTGCATTGTAACCATTATCATTATAATTTTTTATACAATCTCACCTTCTGCATGTGCAGAGTCTGTTTTCATGGGTTCTAAGGTTGTTAGTATTACAATATTCTGGGTATTTTAAGGATTTACACAAAGACTTTCTCCTTGTCAGTGTCCTCTGCATAACAGCATAGCTATTCTCACAGCACTTATTCTGTGTTACGTTTTTAAAATGATGTGACCCAGGAGCTTCCTCCCTTGTGACAAGCTTTTATAATTTCACAGTAGCATGCAAGTTTTCAAGGGAGGAGAGCAACCAACATGCTTACCCAGCTATGCTGCCTATGAACCACAATAGTGATTACCATGGCATTGTAACTCTCTCTATGGGTGCAATAATGCTACATGCACCTTGGTAACCGAAGGATTAGTTGGATTTAAGGCCTACTCAACAAGAGAGCAATCATTCCTGGGACTGTGTCTTTGTCACCAAGCAAGGAGAATTGTTTAGGCATCCAAGGCATAGAGGAATTGTTATATAAAGATAAAGAAAATCAAAGGGAGAAATAGGAGGTGTTTGATGTAATCATGCACCAAAGGGTGGAGTGGGTATTTGAACATATTCTAGAACACAGGAAGGAAGACAAATAGGAGGAGGAAGAGCAAGAAGAAGAGGAAGAGTTGAAGCAACTAGTGGTCATTGAGGATCATGTTATCCTCTGGAGCCTCTGTGACAATCACCAGACAGTGGGAGAAAGAAAATAAACAACTTTAAATAAGATATTTTTCACAGAGAATTGGTAGCATATACACTTTCTTAGCAAGGCATTATTTTAGATGGCTTCTTAAAGTTCTGCTCTCTAAATACTTGTGTTGGCCTGAGTTTTTCAGTTAAGTTTTTTTTCATACTCTATAACAATGGAAGGAGAAGAATTTAGAGATTTCATGTTGGAGAAAAAGTCTTTTGACTTATAGTAAGGGTTCTTTGTACTGGAGAGAAGCACGTAACAATTAGGATCTATAAGATCAGAGTGTCCTCTGGCTCATGACCTGAAAAAAGGTGGTATGATTCATATGGCCTCTTTCTACTGTCTTTGTCTTTCCCCATATTTGCACTGAGCATAATACACTGATTTTTATTACAGTCTATGAAATGAGAATGAATACATGGTATTTGTCTTCTGAGCATGGATTAGTGTGCTTATTGCATTTTCTAGCTCCACCTGTGTTTCTGAAATTATAATACTTTATTTCTTTTAAAATTTAAAGTAAACTTTAAAGGAAACTGGTGCGGATTCAATAGAAATAAAAAGGAATGATGCTGAGTAAACATAGTCCAGTATAGGCAATGGGATCATGGATCTTGTTTGTGGGAGACTAGGGTGAGGTCAAGGAAAATCCACCCAACTGGAATATGAAAATCCCACATAGAAACTTGTTACCTTATGTTCATTAAATAGTAATAAACCAAATTGGGGTGCCTCAGCACTATGAAACAGGATATAATTTTATGAAGTGTGAAACTATGTCCTTGTGATGAGGATGGAACTGCCTTCTAGTTTTCTCGTGTTCCTTTTGAGTTACTTGAGAAAAGAACATATCTATACCAACTGTAGACTATCTTATGACAAACAAACTCCCTACAATCCTATTTTGTGGTAATTTATTTTGCAGTATCAGAAAACTGTTACATGTTTTTAAGTAAAAAAACCTCAAAGACATTCTGATAAAATATTTCCCCTTTTGTTCTGAGAATACATGTTCTCAGAGAAAGCTTAGATGGCATTGAATGGAAAGAAAATGTTATGAATAAACTATTAGGGTGGCACTTAGTAGATGTGCTCACTAAAATCCATCACAGATAATTGCTTGCCATACATATTGGAAAATATCCGTGTTACTCAAGAGCATAGAATTGCTCTATTTTTAAATTCCAATAAGTTTCAGAGTATTGTCCAGAGTATGTACTTTAAGAACTATGTTTAGCCTAGTATCTGGGAGGTCCAGATGCATTTTGTGTTCCTATAAAGACTGAGTAGTTACACTACAAGATGTTTCAATATAGGCCAAAGAGAGGCAGAATTGTTGTCTCTGTTGTTTAAATGCTGTTGTATCATGTACCACCTGCATTACTAAAGAAAAAAAATCTGGTTTTATTTTTCTGTCCTTAGGAAAATCACAGTAGTACAAGTTTCTACACCCTGGAATCATAAAATTAGTTGTGAGATATCCAGACATACTATGCACACTCCAGTGAAGTTTACTTGGCAGGCCAAGAGGCCTGGGATCACTCACGAGGATCAAAGAGTTTCATGGAAACTTACCTCCTGGAGTATTGGCATTCTCATTAACCGGTATACTCATACCCTATCACCACTTTAGTCTGGTATATGGATCCACGTGCTCTCTTTTAGTAATATCTTATTATAAGTGTCTTTTAAGATTGAATTCTGACATATGTAAGCATCTACAAGTGTTCCAGGGTTCCAGAGACAAGGAGCTTGGAATCCAATAGGAATGCAGTAAGGAAGTTACCTATTCAGTAACTAATTAATCATTATAAAAGATGGAGCCAAAGCAGCTCAAGGCTGGTCTGCAGAGTGTTTACCATGAAAGAGCCAGGGAAACCCACTGAGATAGAAATCTTCAGTACAGGCTACATTGCATATTAGAAGCAAGTTTATTCTTCTGACAAATGGAGATTCTCCACAGATACTTAAAAGTTACTAGAAATTATCAGGGCCCAGGAATTAGGGGGATTGTGATATTGCAGTATTCTTGAGAAGGTCTGCTAAAGTAGAACCCCTGGCTTACCAATAGACTACCTTTACACCTGGCTCCCTTCTTTGTGGAAGCGGCCTGGTACCCCCTTCATTTGATGTATACATTCCTTTTGTATTGCATGACTGTAACTTGGTGGATTGTATCTCATCTGGTTTCTTGCTGTTCTGCTGTATAAAAAGTTTGATGCTCAACCTGACAAAATACATTCAGATTCTACACAATCTCGCCTGTTGGTTCGTCTGTCACTCCCACCAACTACTTGCCCATCTGCACCCAGTGACCTCTTCCATGCAGACAAGGGACCCAGAGGGTCTTTGGCACAGACACATACCTGATTCCTTTTCTAAAGCTCTTCTCCTGTGAGTTATTTAATATTGTCTAGATGTCTAGACAGTGCTTGCATTGATGTAGCAGTTTGTGAGCACTCAGAGTTTCACTTGCTAGGCCAAACCCCAGTTTAGTGATTTTTTTCCCTAAGGTTCAACATTAAAAATAAACTCAGCTGAAAAGTGCTGAGGGAAATACATACATTCAGAAGTTGGAGTGCTTTGGATAGATGAAAGGTGAAAAATTGCTTCAGTTGCAGCAAAGTCTTTTAAATGAGGGAGGAACTCTATGGATCACAAAGGACCATGTCAAGTAGAGGGACAGTGTGTGCTCTTGTTCCTGTGCTGCGGATCCTAAGTCAAGTTGGTCTGGAGCTGATATTTTTGAGACAATACCCATTCATCCATTCATCTGTTGAGTCATTTCCCTAATTTGTCATCTGCCACATTGCTTTTAGCAGTTTTGCCTAGTGGGGAAGATACAGTCTCTCCAGTTTGTCTTTGGATCAACAGGTATGACTCTCATTTCCTTCTGGATCTTGTGTTCCTGGACACTTCCATGCTTCTTGTCATGATGATAATGGACTGAATCACTGAATCTGGAACCCTGCCCCAATTTAATGTTACCCCTTATAATATTTGTCTTGATCACGGTGTCTGTTCACAGCAATAAAACCCTAATTAAGACACTTACACTAAAAATCTTACCCTCCAGGATATTTACACTGCTGGCTTTCAGTCTTAATTCTTTCTTTCCTTGCAACTCCATAGGAAATATTACTCATATTTGCTAAATTCACTCCACATGTCGCCTCACAATTCTGTTTGTCTCTTGCTCCACCTCACAGCATTCCTCTTTTATTTATATGTTAATGAAATATAATATTTCTAGACATATCTATGGGACTAGTTCTCTCTTCATTCTTAGTACTTCATTGAATCATGGCAGATATTTACTAAGAGGATTTCCATTTCAGAGGCTGATCACCCAGGGTGCACCTTCAGGATTTCAATTTTAGTTGCCATGGAATAAATTCTCAGTGTGGAGAAGTTTTTTGACATTATTTTTATTGTTGCTGCAACTAAGGGATTAGCTGAAAATTCCCATTTCCTAAAGGAGATCCTGATATTAATCTGAATCATGTGTATTGATAACCTTTTTGGATACATGTTTATTGTTTGAACACTTTTATTTACTCACAGTAAAACTTGAGATTGTAGTTTTCTTAGTAACTAAAACTCAGTCCCTACTTAGAATAATCCAAGACCTATATTTGAACTTGTGATTTATCATGAACTCATTAGTCACTATTATTTTATATCCAAGTTTTTAATTGGATATTTTATTATTTTACAATGCAAATATTATCTTTTTTTCCAGTTCCTCCTCTGGAAACTTCCTATCCCATCTCCTCTTACCCTTCTTCTTTGTCCGTGTTCCCCCTACCTACCCATTGCTCCTGTCTCACTGCCCTGGCATTCCTCTACACTGGGCATCAAGCCTTCATAGGACCAATGGCATCTCCTCCCACGGATCCAGACAGGGCCCCTTCAATTCCTTCCGTGCTTCCACAACTCTTCCATTGGGGTCCCTGTGCTAAGTCCCATGTTTGGCTAGGAGCATCTGCATCTGTATTGGTCAGGATCTGGCAGAGCCACTCAGGAGACAAACTCTATCTGGCTCCACCTGTTAGCAAGCACTTCTTGGCATCAGCAATAGTAACTGGCTTTGGTGTCTGCATGTGGAATGGATCCCCATATGGGGCAGTCTCTGGATGGCATATCCTTCAGTCTCTGTTCCACTTTTTGTCCATGTATTTCCTTTAGACAGGAGCATTCTAGGTTTAAATTTTGGAGATTGGTGTGTGGCCACATCCCTTAAATGGGACCAGAGGGTACCTAACCTCTGGATATGGTTTTGATAGGTTCTCCTTCCCCTTTGTAGGGTATTTCAGCTAATGTCATCCCCATGGGATCCTGAGAGGCTCTTGCTTTCCTGGTATCTGGGACTTTGTTGTTGGTATGACCAGGTCCCTTCCCCATTGCTACAGACCTCTATTCAGTTTTCCAACCCCCTGTATATCTCATCTATTTCTTCTTATACCCAATTCTACCACTGTTTTGTCCTCCAGTTCCTCTGTCCCTTAATAGTCTCTCCAACCCTCTTCCTTTTATTATTTTTTTCCCCTTCTAAGTATGACTGACACATCCACTCACTGGTTTTCCTTCCTTTGGAGCTTCATATGGTTCTGTAGTTGTATTGTGGGTATACCATGCTTTCTGCCTAATATCTACTTAGAAGTGAGCACATACCATGTGAGTTCTTTTTGCCTGAATTACCTCAATCAGGTTGACTTTTCTAGATCCATCCATTAGCTTGCGAATTTTGTGAAGTCATTGTTTTTAATAGCTGATCAGGACTCCATTGTGTAAAGGACCCACAATTTCTGTATCCATTCATCTGTTGAGGGACATCTGGGTTCTTTCCAGCTTCAAGCTGTTATAAATTTTACTGCTGTGAACATAGTGAAGCATGTGTCCTAATTATATGTTAGAGCATCTTTTGGGTATATGCCTAGGAGTGGCATAGTGGGTCTGCAGGTAATATTATGCCCAAATTTCTGACTGCCAGACTGATTTATATATTTAGTCTGTTAGTCTATGTGTTTTTATTGGGGGATTGAGTCCACTGATGTTAAGAGATGTTAAGGAATAGTGATTGTTCCTTCCTGTTATTTTTGTTTTGAGAGGTGTATTTATGTTTGTATGGCTATCTTCTTTTGGGTTTGTTGAAAGAAGATTACTTTCTTGCTCTTTCTAGGTTATAGTTTCCCTTCCTGTGTTGGAGTTTTCTGTCCATTATCCTTTGTAGGTCTGAATTTGTGGAGAGATATTATGTAAATTTCTTTTTGTCATAGAATATCTGGTTTTATCTATTGTAATTGAGAGTATAGTAACCTGGGCTAGCTTTTGAGTTCTCTCATGTTCTTTATGACATCTACCCAGGATCTTTTAGCTTTCATAGTCTCTGTTGAAAAGTCTAGTGTAATTCTGATAGGTCTGCCTTTACAAATTTCTTGACCTTTTCCCATTAATGCTTTTAATATTCTTGTGTGTGTGTGTGTGTGTGTGTGTGTGTGTGTGTGTGTGTGTATTTGGTGATTTGTGTTATGTAGGCTTCTTTTATGTTCATGGACATCTCTTTATTTAGGTTAGGAAAGTTTTCTTGTATAATTTTGTTGAAGATATTTGCTGGCACTTTAAGTTGAGAATCTTGAACCTGTTAGATACCTATTATTATTCAGTTTGGTCTTCTCATTGTATCCTGGATTTCCTGGATGATTTGGGCTAGGAGCTTTTTGCTTTTTTGCATTTTTTTGACTGTTGTGTTAATATTTTCTATGGTGTCTTCTGCCTCCGAGCTTCTCTCTTCTATCTCTTGCATTCTGTTGGGAATATTCACATTTATGACTCCTGGTCTCTTATCTAGGCTTTCCAACTCCAGGGTTGTTTCCCTTTGTGATTTCTTTATTGTTTCTATTGCTATTTTTAGATCATGGATGTTTATGTTTGATACCTTCAACTCCCTGGTTTTATTTTTTTCTGTAATTCATAAAGAGATTTTTGTATTTCCTCTTCTAGGGCTTCTAGGTGTTCACATGTTGTTTGCCTGTATTTCTTAAGGGAGTTATTTAGGTCTTTCTTAAAGTCTTCTCTCATCATCAAAAGATATGATTTTAAATCAGGTCTTGCTTTTCTGGTGTGTTGGTGTATCCAGGGCTTGCTGTGACAGGAGAAATGGGTTCCAATGATACCAAGTCTCCTTGGTTTCTGTTGCTTACGTTCTTGCACCCACCGTTCACCTTCTGGTTAGCTGTGGGTGTTAGCTGGTCTTGCTTTCTCTGACTCTTGTCTTGTCCCTCCTGTAAGCCTGTGTGTCAGCACTACTGGGAGGCCAGCTCTCTTTGGGCAGAATTTGGGTATGGAGAGCTCTGGCACAGGGTTAGCTTCAGATTGCAAGTGGAAAACAGAAGAATCCTTTCCCCAGTTATTTCTTGGTTCCTGTGTCCTGGTGGCTCTAGGCTGTTCCTTCTTGGGCCACAAATTTGAGCAGAAGTGGTGGTCTCATTTGTGATCTCACTCCTGGGAGTGTGTCATCACTCCTGGGAGATCAGCCCTCTCCAGGAGGGATTTGGGTATGGAGGTTATCATTTTCTTAATGCTTTAAGCACTTGCAGTGCTGACCTCACCTCACATTTGTGGCTTAAGCTAATGTTTTAAGTATGATGAAAGATTGCTATTGGAAAAAAAATAACATTCTATCACATATACTGTTATTGAAGTTAATACTTTTATTTTTTTTCCATTTTTATTAGGTATTTAGCTCATTTACATTTCCAATGCTATACCAAAAGTCCCCCAGACACACCCACCCCCAATCCCCTAACGACCCTCTCCCCCATTTTGGCCCTGGCGTTCCCCTGTACTGGGGCATATAAAGTTTGCGTGTCCAATGGGCCTCTCTTTCCAGTGATGGCCGACTAGGCCATCTTTTGATACATATGCAGCTAGAGTCAAGAGCTCCGGGGTACTGGTTAGTTCATAGTGTTGTTCCACCTATAGGGTTGCAGATCACTTTAGCTCCTTGGCTACTTTCTCTAGCTCCTCCATTGGGAGCCCTGTGATCCATCCATTAGCTGACTGTGAGCATCCACTTCTGTGTTTGCTAGGCCCCGGCATAGTCTCACAAGAGACAGCTACATCAGGGTCCTTTTGATAAAATCTTGCTAGTGTATGCAATGGTGTCAGCGTTTGGATGCTGATTATGGGGTGGATCCCTGGATATGGCAGTCTCTACATGATCCATCCTTTCATCTCAGCTCCAAACTTTGTCTCTGTAACTCCTTCCATGGGTGTTTTGTTCCCAAATCTAAGGAGGGGCATAGTGTCCACACTTCAGTCTTCATTCTTCTTGAGTTTCATGTGTTTAGCAAATTGTATCTTATATCTTGGGTATCCTAGGTTTGGGGCTAACATCCACTTATCAGTGAGTACATATTGTGTGAGTTCCTTTGAGAATGTGTTACCTCACTCAGGATGATGCCCTCCAGGTCCATCCATTTGCCTAGGAATTTCATAAATTCATTCTTTTTAATAGCTGAGTAGTACTCCATTGTGTAGATGTACCACATTTTCTGTATCCATTCCTCTGTTGAGGGGCATCTGGGTTCTTTCAAGCTTCTGGCTATTATAAATAAGGCTGCTATGAACATAGTGGAGCATGTGTCCTTCTTACCTGTTGGGGCATCTTCTGGATATATGCCCAGGAGAGGTATTGCTGGATCCTCCGGTAGTACTATGTCCAATTTTCTGAGGAACCGCCAGACTGATTTCCAGAGTGGTTGTACAAGCTTGCAATCCCACCAACAATGGAGGAGTGTTCCTCTTTCTCCACATCCACGCCAGCATCTGCTGTCACCTGAATTTTTCATCTTAGTCATTCTGACTGGTGTGAGGTGGAATCTCAGGGTTGTTTTGATTTGCATTTCCCTGATGATTAAGGGTGTTGAACATTTTTTCAGGTGCTTCTCTGCCATTCGGTATTCCTCAGGTGAGAATTCTTTGTTCAGTTCTGAGCCCCATTTTTTAATGGGGTTATTTGATTTTCTGAAGTCCACCTTCTTGAGTTCTTTATATATGTTGGATATTAGTCCCCTATCTGATTTAGGATAGGTAAAGGTCCTTTCCCAATCTGTTGGTGGTCTTTTTGTCTTATTGACGGTGTCTTTTGCCTTGCAGAAACTTTGGAGTTTCATTAGGTCCCATTTGTCAATTCTCGATCTTACAGCACAAGCCATTGCTGTTCTGTTCAGGAATTTTTCCCCTGTGCCCATATCTTCAAGGCTTTTCCCCACTTTCTCCTCTATAAGTTTCAGTGTCTCTGGTTTTATGTGAAGTTCCTTGATCCACTTAGATTTGACCTTAGTACAAGGAGATAAGTATGGATCGATTCGCATTCTTCTACATGATAACAACCAGTTGTGCCAGCACCAATTGTTGAAAATGCTGTCTTTCTTCCACTGGATGGTTTTAGCTCCCTTGTCGAAGATCAAGTGACCAAAGGTGTGTGGGTTCATTTCTGGGTCTTCAATTCTATTCCATTGGTCTACTTGTCTGTCTCTATACCAGTACCATGCAGTTTTTATCACAATTGCTCTGTAGTAAAGCTTTAGGTCAGGCATGGTGATTCCACCTGAGGTTCTTTAATCCTTGAGAAGAGTTCTATCAGACCTTCAAAGAAGATCTAATTCCAGTTCTGCACAAACTATTTCCCAAAATAGAAGTAGAAGGTACTCTACCCAACTCATTTTATGAAGCCACTATTACTCTGATACCTAAACCACAGGAAGACCCAACAAGGATAGAGAACTTCAGACCAATTTCTCTTATGAATATCGATGCAAAAATCCTCAATAAAATTCTTGCTAACTGAATCCAAGAACACGTTAAAGCAATCATCCATCCTGACCAAGTAGGTTTTATTCCAGGGATGCAGGGATGGTTTAATATACGAAAATCCATCAATGTAATCCATTATATAAACAAATTCAAAGACAAAAACCACATGATCATCTCGTTAGATGCAGAAAAAGCATTTGACAAGATCCAACACCCATTCATGATAAAAGTTTTGGAAAGATCAGGAATTCAAGGCCCATACCTAAACATGATAAAAGCAATCTACAGCAAACCAGTAGCCAACATCAAAGTAAATGGAGAGAAGCTGGAAGCAATCCCACTAAAATCAGGGACTAGACAAGGCTGCCCACTTTCTCCCACCTTTTCAACATAGTACTTGAAGTATTAGCCAGAGCAGTTCGACAACAAAAGGAGATCAAGGGGATACAAATTGGAAAAGAGGAAGTCAAAATATCACTTTTTGCAGATGATATGATAGTATATATAAGTGACCCTAAAAATTCTACCAGAGAACTCCTAAACCTGATAAACAGCTTCGGTGAAGTAGCTGGATATAAAATAAACTCAAACAAGTCAATGGCCTTTCTCTATACAAAGAATAAACAGGCTGAGAAAGTAATTAGGGAAACAACACCCTTCTCAATAGTCATAAATAATATAAAATATCTTGGCGTGACTCTAAGGAGGTGAAAGATCTGTATGATAAAAACTTCAAATCTCTGAAGAAAGAAATTACAAAAGATCTCAGAAGATGGAAAGATCTCCCATGCTCATGGATTGGCAGGATCAACATTGTAAAAATGGCTATCTTGCCAAAAGCAATCTACAGATTCAATGCAATCCCCATCAAAATTCCAACTCAATTCTTCAACGAATTAGAAGGAGCAATTTGCAAATTCATCTGGAATAACAAAAAACCTAGGATTGCAAAATGTTAATACTTTTAATTTATATTGAAGAACAATATATTTAATACATAGATTCATTAGATGTACATTTCTATCTTAAGCTCAAACAATTGCCATTTTTTCACCTTAACTTTCAGAGTTAAATGAGATCACACACAATCACCTGAAAATTGCTTGCAGTCAAGAGGTGATTGGCCATTTCTCTGCTTATATACAAAGAATATCTTTTCCAAATTGAAGAAAGTATTTATTAATTTTCTTAATTAATTAATTAATTACTTTTTCTTATCACTTTACATCCCTCTCACTGCCCCCCTACCAGTCACCCACGCCACCAGTCCTTCTCTCATCCCTCCTTCAATTTTTCTATGAGTGCATGGGGTTCACCCTGCCTATTCCCCAGCCCTGGCCTTTCCAGCCTCTGTGAGACTTGACACTTTCACTCTCACTGAGGTCAGACTGGCAGCCCAGCTAGAAAAGCATAACCAATGGAGAATCAACAGCTTTGTACACTTCTGTTGTTTAGAACCCACATTAAAACCAAGTTACACATCTGCTATTTATGTGCAGGAGGCCTAGGTCCAGCCAATTTTTATTGGTGGTGCTTCCATTTCTGAGATCCCCAAGAATCAAGAATAGATAATTCTATTGGACTTCCTGTGGAGTTCCTATCCCCTTTGGGTTACAATCCTTCCTCCTATTCTTCCATAAGAGTCCCCAAGCTCCATCCACTGTTTGGCTGTGGGTGTCTGCATCCAGTAGAGTCAGTTTTGTGGGTGGAGCGTCTCAGAGGTCAGCCATGCTACACTTCTGTCTGCAAACATAACAGAGTATCACTAATAGTGTCATGGATTGGTGTTTGCCCATGGGATGGGTCTCAAGATGGGCCATTTTTTAGTTTGCCATTCCCCCAGTCTATGCTTTATTCCCAATATCTGAAAATCTTGTAGACATGATAAGTTTTGGATCAGAATTTTGTGGGTGGGTTTGTTCATTTTTTGATCCACCAGGGTTTCTTCCTAGATACAGGAGGCAAACTCCCTATGCTGCATTTCTCCAATGCAATGAGTCAGAGCTAAGGACACGCCCATAGATTCTTGGTCACCTTCTCTCTTCCATATCTCTGTCTTCCTTGAGATTCTCTCTATCTCCACATCTTCAGACTTTCATTCATTATGGCAATTGTTCCCTACTCCTCTTATGGCATCTCCTTACCTCTACACCTAACTCCTAATATCGCTCCCCTCTTGAGGCCTCCTGCCCATTCCAATCTTTGTGTTTGTGAACTGTAGCATAATTGTCTTTTACTTTAAAGTTAATGTCTACTCATAAGTGATTACATACCATGTTTGTTTTCAAGTCTGAGTTACCTTTCTCAGGATGACTTTTTTCTAGTTCCATGCATTTACCGGCAAATTTTATGATGTAATTATTTTTGAAACCTGAGTAATATTCCCTTGTGTAAATATACTTCATTTCTTTATTCATTCTTCATTAGAAGAACAACAATTTTGTTTCAACTCTCTGGCTATTACATATTAACCTTTTATGAGCTTAGCTGAGCAAGTGTCCTTGTATCAGGACAGACTATCCTTGGCATATATGCCCAGGAATACTATAGCTGAGTCTTGAGTTAGATGTTTCCCTATTTTCTGAGATATCAGTATATTGGTAAATAAAGTGGCTGTACAAGTTTGCACTGCCATTAGCATTGGAGGAGTATTCCCCTTGTTCTACATGTTGGCCAGCATGAGCTGACATTTGAGGGGTTTTTGTTTTGTTTTATTTTATTTTATTTTATTTTATTTTATTTTATTTTATTTTATTTTATTTTATTTTATTTTTTGCTATTCTGGCAGGTGATTGATAGAATGTCAGAGTTGTTTTGATTTGCAATCTATGATAGCTAATAGTGTTAATTATTTCCTGAAATGCTCATGTCTATTTGAAATTCTTCTGTTGAGGACTCTGTTAAGCATTTTGTGGTTTGTTGATGTCTAGTTTCTTGAGTTCTTTATATAATTTTAAAATTAGATTTCTGTAGGATGGCTGCCATTTGCTCCCATTGGTGGTGTCTTTAGCCTTACAGAATCTTGCAGTTTCATGTGGTCCCATTTATAAACCATTGATCTTCCTGCCTGCTTTATTGGTATTCTGTTTTGGAGGGTGTCTCCTATGCCAACGTGTTCAATGCCATTTACTACTTTCTCTTCTGTTAGATTCAGTGCATCTTGTTTTATGTTAAGGTCTTTGATCCATTTGCAGTTGAGTTTTGTGCAAGGTGCTAGATATAGATCTATTTGCATTCTTCTTCATGCAGACATCTACTTAGAGCAACAGCGTTTATTGAAAATGCTATCTTTATTTTCATTGCAAAATTCTGTCACCTTTATCAAATTCTATTCTTACGTATCCTTAGGTCTATGGAATTATGTCTGAGTCTTCTCCTCTATTCCACGGATCTACCTCTCTGTTTTAATGCTAATGTCATGCATTTTTATTAACTGCAGCTTGAAATCTCCAAAAGTTCTTTTATTGTACAGACTTTTTTACATATCCTGGAATTTTGTTTCGCCATATGAAATGAAATATTGTTCTTTCAAGGTCTGTAAAGAATTGTATGGATTTACATGGGGATTGTGTTGAATCTCTACATTGCTTTTGGAAGAATGGCTACTTTTAGTATATTAATTCTTCAGATCTGATCTATGAACATGGGTGATCTTTCCATTTCTGCTATAGTCTTTTATTTCTTTCTTAAAAGACTTGAAATTCTGCTTTTATAGGTGTTTCACCCTAAGATGTTGTATTTTGTTTGTATCTATTGTGAAAGGTTTTGCTTTCTGATTTCTGTCTTAACCCAATTTTCATTTGCATTTAGGAGGGCAACTGATTTTATTTTTTAGTTAATCTTGTATCCAGTAACTTTGCTGAAGATGTTTTTCAGCTGTAGGAGTTCTGTGGTAGAATTTGTGGGTCACTCATGTATGTTATTATATCAGCTGCAGATAGTACTTTGATTTCTTTCTTAACAGATTTCGTCTACTTGATCTTCTTTAGCTTTCTTACTACTGTAGCCAAAATTTCAAGTATGATATTAATTGGATATGGAAAGAATAGACAGCCTCGTGTTGTTCTGGATTTTAGTGGATTAGCTTAAAATTTGTCCACATTTAATTTGAAATTTGCCATTTTATTTCTGTAAATTGTCTTCCTTATATTTTGTTATGTTTCTTGTATCTCCAATATTTCCAAGACTTTTCTCTGGGGTGTTGGATTTTGTCAAAACTTTATCAGCCTCTAACCATGTGGTTTTTCTCTCTTAAGTTTCTTTACATTACATTGACAAACTTTCATAGGTTGAAGCATCCCTGCATGTATGAATACATCCTACTTATGATGATGGATGATTTTTCTTGTGTTTTTATGCCAAAATAAAATATTCAGTCGATGAGTATTTATTGGGGATTTTTGTATCAATGCTCACAAGGGAAATGGGGTTGGAATTTTCTTTCATTTTTTGTTGCGGAGTCTTTGTGTAGTTTGGGTATTGTGATGATTGTGACCTTATGAAATGAATTGGGTAAAATTTCTTAGCACTGCTTTCTTTGTCTTTCAATATTTTGGGTATACTTAATATTAATTTTCATTGTATTTTAGGAAGCCTTTAGATTCTTTCTTATCTTTCCTTGACCAAGTAGTCTTTCAATAGAGAATTGTTCATTTTCTGTGATTTTAGAATATGACAACATTTTCTTGTATATGTCGAGACTTGCTTTGTGACTGAGTATATTGTTAAATTTTGAGAATATTCTCTGAGGTACTGCAAAAAATGTCTATTCGTTTGTGTTAATGTGAAATCTGTAGGTATCTTATATAGCTGTATTATGTATATATATATATTTTACATAATATATTACATATAAGATATTAGATATAGACTTCTATAAATATAATACAAATATAATAATACATAATATATATAATACAACATATAACATATGATATATGATTATGATATATTATATATATCTTATATTATATAATATTAATATATAATACACAATATATGATATATAATATCGTATATAACATGTCAATCACAAATCATAAATCACAAATCATATATCATATATCAAATATCATATATTTTATAGTGTGATATATTACATATGATTATGATATATTATATATAATATATAACATATAATATATTATATGTAGTTAATATATTATATATATTGTAAATGCTATAAATATAAAAATAAATAGGAAATTTTATATGTTTATATACGCCCTAATTTTGTGTGCACATACAGTTCTTTACACAAAACGTTAATAAAATTGTGGCTATGAATTTTAAAGTCTAGAAATTTTCAAATAGAAAAGCTAAGAAGTGCTCCTCACTTTGGTAATGTGCCAAAAACTGTCATTTTCTTTTCATTAATATTGCCAAGGCATCTATTGTCACAAAAGCACATATGAACGCACATACCTCAATCATACCCTGTATATGGATGCACAAATCTAGTTAGAAAATATGTTGGAATTTTTTATTGGGTATTTTAAATATATTTCAAATATTATCCCCTGTCCTGGTTTCCCCTCCCAAATCCCCTATTCCATCCCCTCTCTCTCTGCTTCTTTGAGGGTTCTCTGCCATTCACCCACCCACTCCCACATCGCCACCTACACTGGGGAATGTAGCCTTCACAGAAAAAGAGACTCTCCTCCCATTGATGCCAGATAAGAACATCCTCTTCTACATATGCAGCTGTAGTCATGGGTGTCTCTATGGGTACTCTTTAGTTTGTGGTTTAGTCCCTGTGAACTCTGAGGGGTCTGGTTGGTTGATATTGTATTTCTTCTCATGGGGTTGCAAAGACCTTCAGCTCCTTCAGTCCTTTCCCTAACTCCGACATTGGGGGTCCCTGTGCTCAGTCCAATGGTTGTCTACAAACATCCACATGTGTATTTGGTATGTGTTCACCGATAAGTGGATATTAGCCAAAAAGCTTAGAATACCCATGATATTAATCACAAAACATATGATGCTCAAGAATAATAAAGACCAAAGTGTGGATGCTGCAGTCATTCTTAGACAAATGGAACAAAATACTGACAGGAGGTAGAGTGTAGGAGGGACTTGGGAGGAAGAAAGGAGAGAGAGGGGGAAAAGAGGTGAAAATCTGATTTGGGAGGAGATGGGGGAGATGTACATAAGGCCAGGAGTTTGAGCAGAGTTGTGTAGCAATGGGGAGTGGGGAACTGGAGTTAGCAACCAGATAGTCTCCAATACCAAGGAAGAAAGTAGCTCTCAGGACCCAAAAAGGATGAAATTAACTGAAATGCCCAACAAAGGGCAGGGAGAACCTGTAGAAACCATATTGAGAAGTTATGCAACATCCCTGTTTGAGGGAAGATGTCACCCACTCATCTCCAAATTTTTAACAAAATATTGCTCCTGTGTAAAGGAAATAAAGGAACAAAGGGTCGAGCAGAGACTGAAGGACAGGCCATCCAGAGGTAGTCCCACCTGGGTATCCCTCCAATGTACAGACATAATGCCAGACAATATATTTGTAACCAATATATTGTCAACCAAGATGTGCTTGCTGACAAGAGGCTAATACAACTGTGTCTGGAGAGGCTCTGCCAAATCCTGACAAATGTAGATGTGTAAGGATTTAAACTAAAATTTGCTCTGTCTTCTTGAACATTGACATACTGACCATCTTAGATTGTAAAGAAACCTACCCTATAGTGTTGCCACCCACAGAAAGTGTGATGAAATCTCTCCCGGTTGCATTGTGGAAGGTAATTTGTTTAGCCGTTGGAGTAATATTACTTCTACCATTTGGAGTACTGTCTGTAGAAGTTGGAGTGATGTTATCTGAAGCATATTCGGTATTACCTCCTGCCTCAGTTGGAGCAGTGTCATCTTTGGTAGTTGAGATAGTCTGATCTGACCAACCCATTTGTGGAAGTATCAGGCTGGATGCGGCTAGGAGGAGTGATGGCATTGGTATCTCTACATTTGCTAACAGAAACAGCAGAAGCAGTTGTGATGGCAAACATAGTTGTAGCTGAAGTGGATTCAACATTGGGAGCAGATGGCTTGCAATGCTGGTTCCTTGGGTGCTTAGGAGAAGAGAAGGTAAAAGAGAAAAGGAGAACTGTAGGGTTTCTACGAAATGAGCCTAAAAGTGCAGGACAATGTTTTGTGTTTCCAAGAGAACAGGAAGCAATTAGTAGTTAGTGTTCTGAATTCCCAGACCCTTTCATGTCACTTGCTTTCCCATAGCTTTTAGATCTTCATGAGGTATGTATTTAGATAGTTTAATTTTCTCTTCAGAAGTGAGAATAATCTTTAGAGAGAGAATAGAAACAGAACAAAACAAAAGTCAATTCTATTGCAATATGTGCCCCATCTCATTTTGATTTTCTTGGAATATGCTTCTTCTTATAATTGAAGGTTCATATAGAAGTTTGGGTATAAGCACTATAATGCCTTGGTAACTGGGAAGGTGTGTTACTAGAACAGATGTGCATGCCAAGAAATGTCTGTATTCAAGTGTTCTATTCAAAATGATATATAATTTTCTTTTACCTTTTATAGATTCTTCAACACATTAAACAGTCTTTGGCTTGTGGATAGTTCTCACAGTAATTTGAATGCTGTGTAATATAGCTGCTGTGGATTACAGAAGGTATTATGGTAAAATAGAATATGCTCTGTACACATACAACCTATTTTTAAGTCTTTTTCAGCAAATTTTGTCGAATCCATGTATGTAGAATACTTGTTGTGTTAAATATAATGATGACTCCTACTCAATAATTTAGGAACATGCTGTGTGGAGGCATACTTTTAATATATACCACCATGTTTTGTAATTAATAATTATTTGATGGATGACGCTCAAGGGGACATTTTAATTATAGAACTTGGAGGTTGTACTATTATTGTCTTTTCATCTGTTTTCATGATTATAAGTTGCAGTCATATTTCTGCTAAAGAACACTATGCCTTCTGGAATAAGGTTAGGTTTCTGGAAAGATTAAATTAATGCAAATAGCACATTAATAAATAGGGTAGTCACAATGAGGAAATCAGTAGATGCTTTATAATGCTGCTCATCTTTTTATTTTCATTTTGTATAATGCTTGGTAAAGGGTGTTTCTTAAACCTTTGAAGCGTATCACCCAAAATTCCACAGTGCTTTGGTTTATGCTCTCTTGACTGCCAAAAGGAATTCATTATTTTTCAGTATCATCAAGAAGTATCAGTGGAATTTGGAGCTTTAGCAGTAGTTATGCAGTTATTGGCCCTCGTTTTGTATTTGCTTTTACTGTGGGAGGAGTTTGGGTGGGAGGATTTCTTTGAGGGCTAGGATCTGAACATCCATCTGAAAGAGGACCAGGAAGTTCAAGATCAGGATCTGGAGGTTGTATTATTATTTGAATGCCAGGAATATTAAGGGAAAAAGAACCTGGCTCACGAGATCCTGAACTAATGGATACACATTGTACAGTATTGGGATTGGGCTGAGGATAAAGATGATCATGATGAGGGTGAGTTGAAAAAGCTTGTGTTCTTCTACGATCACGTTGTCCTCTGGGTGCTCTGTGACACTCACCAGACTGTGGATGGAAGGAAATAAACAATTTTAAATTAGATATTTAAGAGAGAATTGTTAGCATATTCACTTTCTGAGCAAGGTGTAATTGTAGATGGCTTAAAGAGACCTGCTCTTCTAAGACATGGGCTGGCCTGGGGTTATCAGCCATGGGTTTTTAAAAAATTCTCTAACACTAGAAGTAGACAAAGTTAGAGATTTAATGTTGCAGACAAAAGTACTTTGACATATAATAAAGGTTCTTGTACTGGAGAGAAGCATATGGAAGTTAGGATACATAAGATCAGAGTTGCCTCTGGCTTATGATCTTCAGAAACCAGGTTTGCTTCTCAATGCCTCTATCTGCTGTCTTGGCCTTTGCACATAATTATTCTGAATTTGATATACTCATTGACATTACAGTCCAGTGAGTGAGAGAGAGAATACATGGTATTTGTCTCTGAGCATAGGTTACTCTGCTTGCTACATTTTCCAGTTCTACTCGTGCTTCTGAAAATTCTTATTATATTTCTTTTAAAAGAAAAAAATAAACTTTCAGTAAACTAGTGGGGATTCAATAGAAATAAAAAAAATGGTACTGTGTACACATATTCCAGTATGTCCAAGGGTCTGAGTTTGGGAAGACTAATGTAAGGTCAAGGTAAATCCATTGAATTAGAATATGAAATCCTACTCAGAAGCTTATTACTTCTTGTTCATTACATATTAATAAACTAAATTTGGGATACTCATCACTATGATACAGGATGGAATTTTATGAATTGTGAAAAGGATGTCCTTGGGATGAGGATGGAGCTGCCTTTCAGGTTCCTGTTCTGCCTCCTGAGTTATTTGAGGAAAGGACATGTTTATGGCAAATGTAGACTATGCTTTGACACAAAGGGTCAACAGGGTCCTATTTTGTGGTAATTTATTTTCCAGCAAAATATATTTATTGAAAGTTCTTTAAGTATAAGTCAGTGTAGGAAGACCAGCATTAACTATTAATCTGGACCCCTGAGATCTATGAAAATCTGGACCACCAAACAGGCACCATATACCAGCTGATATGAGGTCCTCAACACACATATAAGAGAACAATTACAGGTGTATTCATTCAGGGGTGATATACCTAACCCTCAAGAGACCGGAGGCCCAGGGAATTTATAGTCAGGAGGGGTGAGACGTGGGGACATCCACATCAAGACAGGGGAGTTAAGAGGATGTATGGGATGTGGTACTGTTGGATGGTGGCTATGATCCTGAACAGATGCTATACAAACACTAAAAGAACACAAATTCCAGCTGAGGCTACTATACCCAGCAAAACTGTCAATTACCATAGTTGGAGAAAACAAAGTACTCCATGAGAGAACCAAATTCACACAATATCTTTCCATGAATCCAGTCCTTAAAAGGAAAATAAAGGTAAAACTCCAACACAAGGAGGGAAATGATGCCTTAGGAAAAGCAAGAAAATAATTCTTCAACAAACCTAAAAGAAGACAGCTGCAAGAACAGAACCCCAACTCTAAAAACAAAAAAACAAGAAGTAGCAATTACTTTTCCTTAATATCTCTTAATATCAATGGACTCAATTCTCCAATGAAAAGTCATAGACTAATAGATTGGCTACATAAACAGGAACCAACATTTTGCAGAATACATGATACCCACCTCAGGGACAAAACAGACACTACCTCAGATTGAAAGGCTGGAAAACAATTTCCAAACAAATGATCTGAAGAAACAAGCTGAAGTAGCCATTCTAATATGGAATAAAATCAACCTCTAACCCAAAGTTAACAAAAAAGTCAAGGAGGGGTACTTCATACACATCAAAGGGAAAATCTTCCAAGATGAACTATAAATTCTGAATATCTATGCTCCAAATACAAGGACAGCCACATTCATTAAGGAAACTTTAGTAAAGTTCAAAGCACACATTGCACCTCACACAATAATAGTGGGAGACTTCAACACCCCACTCTCATCAATGGACATATCCTGGAAACAGACATCAAACAGAAAACATTGAAACTAACAGAAGTTATGAAACAAATGGACTTAACAGATATCTACAGAACATTTTACCCTAAAACTAAAGGATATACCTTCTTCTCAGCATCTCATTGAATATTCTCCAAAACTGACCATATAATTGGCCACAAAACAGATACAAACTTATTGAAATTATATCATATATCCTATCAGATTACCACGGACTAAGTCTGATCTTTAATAACAACATAAATAAAAGAAACCCAACATTAACTTTGAACAACACATTACTCAATGATAGCTTTGTCAGGGAAGAAATAAAGAAGGAGATTAAAGACTTTTGGGGTTTAATGTAAATGAAGCCACAACATAGCCAAACTTAAGGGACACAATGAAAGCAGTCCTAAAAGGAAAACTCATAGATCTGAATGCTGCCAAAAAGAAACTAGAGAGAGCATACACTAGCAGTTTGATAGCACATTTAAAAGCTCTAGAACAAAAGAAAGCAAATTCACACAAGAGGTATAGATGGCAGGGAACAGTCAAACTTAGGGCTGAAATCAACCAAGTAGAAATAAAAGGAATATATATAAAAAAAATATCAACCAAACTAGGAGCTGGTTCTTTGAGAAAATCAACAAGATAGATCAACCCTTAGCTAGACAAACTTGAGGGCACAGGGATAGTATCCTAATTAACAAAATCAGAAATGCAAAACGAGAACCTGAAGAAATCCAAAACCACCTCAGATCCTACTACAAAAGGCTATACTCAACAAAACTGGAAAACCTGAATGAAATGGACAATTTCGTAGACAGATACCAGGTATCAAAGTTAAATAAGGATCAGATTAACTATCTAGTCAGTCCCATTTCCTCTAAAGTAATAAAATCAGTCATTAATGGTTTCCCAAACAAACAAAGTCCAGGACCAGATGGGTTTAGTGTAGAGTTGTATTATACATTCAAAGAAGACCTGAATCTAATTCTCTTCAACGTATTCCACAAAATAGAAACAAAAGGTACTCTACCCAATCCATTCTAGGAAGCCACAATTACTGTGATACCTAAGCCACAAAATGATCCAATAATGAAACAGAACTTCAGACCAATTTCCCTTATGAGTATCGATGCAATAATACTCAATAAAATCCTCGTAACTGAATCCAAGAACATCAAAATGATCATCCATAATGACCAAGTAGGCTTCATCCCAGGGATGAAGGGATGGTTTAATATATGGAAATCCATCAATTTGATCGAGTTTATAAACAAACTCAAAGACAAAAACCACATGACCATCTTCTGAGATGTTGAGAAACATTTGACAAAATCCAACACCTCTTCATGATAAAAGTCTTGGAAAGATCAGGAATTCAAGGCCCATACCTAAACATAATATAAGCACTATACACCAAACCAGTAGCCAACATCAAAATAAATAGAGAGAAGAGGGAAGCAATCCCACAAAAATCAGGGACTAGACAAGGCTGCCCACATTTTCCCTACCTATTCAATATAGTACTTGAAGTCCTAGCCAGAACAATTTGACAACAAAAGGAGATCAAGGGGATACAATTTGGAAAGGAGAAGTCAAAATATCACTATTTGCAGATGACATGATAGTATATATAAGTGACCCTAAAAATTCCACCAGAGAACTCTTAAACCTGATAAAATGCTTCAGTACAGTGGCTGGCTATAATATTAACTCAAAGAAATCAGTGGCCTTTCTCTACACAAATGATAAATGGGCTTAGAAAGAAATTAGGGAAACAATACCCTTCACAATAGTCACCAATAATATAAAATACTTTGGTGTGACTCTAACTAAGAAAGCAAATGATCTGTATGAAAAAACTTCAAGTCTCTGGAGAAAGAAATTGAAGTAGATCTCAGAAGATGGATAGATCTTCCATGCTCATGGATTGGCTGGATTAATATAGTCAAAATGGCCATCCTGCCAAAAGCAATCTACAGATTCAATGCAATCCCCATTGAAATCCCAACTCAATTTTTCAATGAATTAGAAAGATCAATTTTCAAATTCAACTGGAATAACGAAAAACCTAGGATAGCAAAAAACTATTCTCAACAATAAAACTAAACAAAACAAAAAACCAAACCAAACCAAACCAAAACCAAAAAAGAAGAACAAAAAATCCCAAAAAAATCTTTGGTGGAATCACTATGCCTGACCTTAGGCTGTACTACAGAGCAACTATGAGAAAAACTGCATGGTACTAGTACAGGGACAGACAGATATATCAATGGAATAGAATTGAAGACCCAGAAACGAACCCAACTACTATGGTCCCTTAATCTTTGACAAAGATACTAAAACCATCCAGTGGAAAAAAGTCAGCATTTCTAAAAAATAGTACTGACTCAACTGGCAGTTATCATGTATAAGAATGAGAGTTGGTACATTTGTTTCTCCTGGTAGAAAGTTCAAGTGTAAGTGGATCAATAAACTCCACATAAAACCAGAGACACTAAAACTTATAGAGGAGAAAGTGGGGGAAAGCCTCGAAGATATGGACACAGGGAGAAAATTCCTGAACAGCACAACAATGGCTTGTACTGTATGATTGAGAATGACAAATGGGACCTCATAAAATTGCAAAACTACTGTAAAGCAAAAGACACTGTCAATAAGACAAAATGGCTACCAGCAGATTGTGAAAGGATCTTTACCAATCCTAAATCATATAGGGGACTAATATCCAATATATACAAAGAACTCAAGAAGCTAGACTCTAGAAAATCAAATAACCCCATTAAAAATGGGGTACAGAGCTAAACAAAGAATTCTCAATTGAGAAATACCGAATGGCTGAGAGGCACCTGAAAAAATGTTCAACATCCTTAATCATCATGGAAATGGAAATCAAAACAGCCTTGAGATTTCACCTCACACCAGTCAGAATGGCTAAGATAAAAAATTCAGGTGCCAGCAGATGCTGGTGAGGATGTGTAGAAAGAGGAACTCGCCTCCATTTCTGGTGGGATTGCAAGATGGAGTACTCTGATAACCAGTCTGGGTTTCCTCAGAATATTGGACATAGTACTACTAGAAGATCCAGCTATACCACTCCTGGGCATATACCCAGAAGATGTTTCAACTTGTAATAAGGACACATGCTTCACGATGTTCATAGCAGCCTTATTTATAATAGTCAGAGCTAGAAAGAACCCAGATGTCCCTCAACAGAGGAATGGATACAGAAAATGTCATACATTTACACAATGGAGTGCTAATCAGGAATTCAAAACATTGAATTTATGAAATTCCTAGGCAAATGGATGGATTTGGAAGATATCATCCTGAGTGAGATAACTTAGTCACAAAGAACAATGATGATACGCACTCACTGATAAGTGGATATTAGCCCAGAAACCTTGAATATCCAAGATAGTATTTGCAAAACATTTGAAACTCATGAAGATGGAAGAACAAAGTGTGGATACTTTGTCCCTCCTTAAAATGCAGAACAAAATACCCATGGTATGAGTTATAGAGACAACATCTGGAGCTGAGATGGAAGGAAGACAATCCAGAGACTGCCCCACCTGGGGAATCCATCACATAAACAGCCACCAACCCAGACACTATTGCATATGCCAGCAAGTTTTTGCTGACAGGACCCTGATATAGCTGTCTTTTGTGAGGCTATGCCAGTGCTTGGCAAATACAGAAGAGGATGCTCACAGTCATCTATTGGATGGAACACAGGGCCCCTAATTTAGAAGCTAGAGAAAGTACTCAAGGAGCTGAAGGCATCTGCAACCCTATAGGAGGAACAAGAAAATGAACTAACTAGCACTCCCAGAGCTCGTGTGTCTAGCTGAATAGGTAGCAGAAGATGGCCTAGTTGGCCATCATTGGAATGAGAGGTCCTTGGTCTGTCGAAGGTTATACGCCCCAGTTCAGGGGAATGCCAGGTCCAGGAATTGGGAGTGGCTGGGTTGGGGAGCAGGGTGAGAGGAGGGCATAGGGGACTTTTTGGATAGCATTTCAAATGTAAATGAAGAAAATATCTAGTAAAAAAAAGAGCAGGTATGGGATGTGGTACTGTTGGATGGTAGTCATGGGGAATAAAATATGAGTATAAAATAGATAGATAGATAGATAGATAGATAGATAGATAGATAGACAGACAAATAAACAAATAAGAATAAAGTAAGAAATGTTTATCCTAGTATCAGGGAGGCCCAGATGTATTGCATGTGACTATAGAGACTGAGTAGTTACAAGATGTTTCAAATATAGGTCCCAGAGATGCTGAATAGTTTTCTGTGTATTGAAAATGTTGTGGTTGTATTATGTACCACCAGAATGATTAAAGAAATCTCTCATTTTATCCCTTTGGAAAATGATAGTCATACATTTTCCAGCTCCTAGAGTCATAAGATCATGTGTGTGATAATGATAATCATGCCTGAGTCCTATTCAGAGCATATTTTTCCTTTGGTCAGCATTAAAAATAAACACAGCTGAAAAGTGTTGAGGGAAAAAATGCTTTAGAAAGTTGGAGTGCTTTGGATAGATGAAAGGTGTAGAATTGCTTCACTTGCAGGAAAGTCTCTGAAATGATTTTGGAAGACTAGAACACAATGGACCATGTCAACCAGAGGGACAGTATGTGCTCTTGTGCCTGTGCTGCTGATTCTAAGTCAAGCTGGTCTAGAGCTGATATTTTGGAGAATATACTCATCTATTTATTCACTTAGTTGCTGAGTTATTTCCCTAATTTGTCATCTGACTCATTACCTGCAGCCATTCCAAAGTTTAGGTTAACCCTTAAAACATGTCCCTTTTTGATCACTTTTATGATGATGTACAATTTTCTTTTAACATCTGTAGGTCCACACATACATTAAACAATCTTTCCCATGGTAATATGAATGCTGTGTAATATAGGTGCTATGGATTATTGAAGGAATAAAGGTAGAATAAAACATGCTCAGTATACAGTCTAACCCTAAAACTTGCCCTTTCATGGTCAGTTTTGTGAGTTTTGGTAGAAGATGTCATGGACCTTTCATGGCCAGACTTTTGAATCCTACGACACTGCCTTGTAATCCTTTCAAGTTTCTTTGGTCTGCCCTCTCCAGTTTTGTAGAGGCTTTTAACATTCCATGTTGACACCAACTTAATTTCTCTCAGTTTTCTACCTCAGTCTGAGCTCTCATATTTACTTGCAGATCCTCTTTAGTTCCCCAAGAGACTGTGCATGCAGAGTGTAATGTAAGAGATGACTTCTACGTGTTGACTAGGGCACTTGCCTGCTTTTTGTTCTGTTTTGTTTTTTGTTTTGTTTTTATTTTTGTTTTAACCCTGTAACTGTATGTTACTTCATTTAAGTAGCACACTTCATTTAGTACATAACCAAACCTGTGTACAATCACCCAACACCATCCCAGAGGTTTTTTGATTTTGTTCTGTTTTGCCTGCTCTCACCATGCCTCATCTTTTCTGTGTTATATTTGTATCATTATAATGAGTTTTTACAAAACCTGAACTGATTGGTGTAAGGTGGAATATCAGGGTCATTTTGATTTGCATTTCTCTAATCACTAAGGATTTTGAATATTTCTTTATGAGCTTCTCAGTCATTAGAGATCCCTCAGTTGTGAAATCTCAGTTTATGTCGATACCCTATTTTTTTATCTGTTTGTTTTTCTTTGGTGCTTAGCTTCTTGAGTTCTTTATTTATTTTGGATATTAGCCCTCTGTCAAATGCGTGTTTAGTTAGATATTTTCCCTATCTGTGGGTTGCTGATTTGCCTTATTGACAATGTCCTCTGCCTTACACAAACTTTCTAGTTTCATGAGGTCCCATTTACCAATTCTTGATCTTAGAGGATGAGCCACTGGAGGTTTTGTTTAGGAAAATTGCCCCTGTGCTGATGAGTTCCAGGCTCTTTACCACTTCCTGTTCTGTTAGATTCAGTATATTATATCTGGTTTTATGTTGAGATCCTTGATCCACTTGGACTTGTGCTTTATGCAATGTAGAGGGGACCATGATTTGGTATTGGGTGAGGGAACAGACTGAAGCCCTCAGGGCCATCAGAAACAATTGAAACATGCCACTTCAGGAGATATGACATTGGAGCTACCCTCCAGAAAGCACCAGAGACGAGGGAGGTGAGAGATTCTCAGGACTCAAAGGGAGGTACCACAGATGAATGACAGACAGTATGGAGAGAGAACTTATAGAGCTCACCTCCAGCAGGATGACAGGGCAGCAAATGAGGGAGAGGAGGGCCATCCCACAGTCACCACTCTGACTCATAATTGTTTTTGTCTGGAACACAGGGCCCCCAATGAAGGAGCTAGACAAAATGCCCAAGGAGATAAGAGGTCTGCAACCCTATAGGTGGAACAACAATATGAACTAACCACTACCCCACCACCCTCAGAGCTTGTGGCTCTCATTGCATATGTAGCAGAGGATGGCCTTGTCAGCCATTAATGGGAGGAAAGTCCCTTGGTCTTGTGAAGATTATATGCCCCAGTACAGGGGAACGGCATGGTCAGGAAGCAGGAGTGGGTGGGTTGGAGAGCAGGGCAGGGGGAGAGTATAGGGGACTTTCAGAGAGGAAATTAGGAAATGGGATAGCATTTGAAATGTAAATGAAGAATATATCTAATCAAAATTAATAAAAGAATACAATTAGTAAAAAAATTGAAAAAAAGAACAGCAGGGATAGAAACAAGCACAAAGTGGGATCCATCTTGAGGTGAGGCCCCAGGGCCTGACACTATTCCTGAGGCCATGGAGTGCTCACAACAAGGCACCTAGCAATACTAGCACTACAGAAGACCCAACATGCAGCTGAAAGTGTCAGGTGCAGATATTTACCCCCAACCAATGGACAGAAGCTGCTGACCCCTGTTGTTGAATCAGAGAATGTTGAAAGAAGGTGAAGAGAAGGGCTATCCTGTAGGAGGACCAGAAGTTTCAATTATTCTGGACCCCCAAGATCTCTCAAACACTGGACCACCATCCAGGCAGCATACACCAGCTGAAGTAACACACATACAGTAGAGGAATGCCAGGTCTGTGTTCATTCAGAGATAATGGGCCTAACCCTCAAGAGACTGGAGGCCCCAGGGGTTTAGTGGTCAGTTGGCTTGGCGAAGAGGCATGGGATGTGAATTGTGGGAGGATGCCCGGGGTGGGAATAAAATATGGAGTGTAAAAAGATAAATAAATAAACTTAAAAAAACCCTAAAGGGAGTCTTCCATTTTGTATTTGTTTTAACTATAATGCATATAGAACAAAGACATTCCTCAGAAAATGAACATCAATTGACATAATACCCACTTTAAAGATCTTGATACCCAGAATCTTCCTGTGCTTGCTTTTCTTCTGACCCCATCCTTTCTTTGCATCTCTGTAGTAAAGGTCATGCACATATGGCCTATTCACTCCTCATAGCTCCTCACAGTTCTGTTTGTCTCTTTCCTCCTTGATGTCATATATCTTTTAATCATAATATTGATGGACTATATGATGTCACTTCACATCTATGTTACTAGTGCTCTCTCTATTCCATTAGTTCATTGACTCATGACAGACAGTGGCTACATAGTATTCCATTTTAAATGTTGGTCACTGAATGTAAGGTTATTCACAATTTTCCTAATGATTTATTACAGTGTCTGTGACAAATTAAAACATATTTTCAAATTGGGAGTCATAGCACTTGATTGGTATTTCTTCAGTAGTTTGCATCTTGTATATATTAGGAAATGCTGATAAATAAAGTTACGATATGTTATATAATAGTTAATAAGAGAAGTTGAAGGTTTGTGGTAGAAAAAAATTGAACTCACCAGGAAGCATCCCATAAGAACCCAGAGGCCAAATACCATATAGAGTGGCTTCATCTTTTTTTTAGAGTCTGAAAGATATCACAATGACTTGTTAGCATTATTTTTTAAATGAAATAGCATTATTTGGAAAATATCCTAACACACGGTATGTATATTTTACAATGTATCTTAAAATAATTTACTGATTCTTATGTTGGATTCACTACTAGTGGCATAACATTGTTCAGCTCATAATATTTGGCTCTCAAATGATAGGGCTACTTTTTATTTTTGAGTTTTGATAAGGCCTACAAAGCTCCAAATTGATTGAACTAGAATAGAAATTCCCCCGTCACATAATAATCAAATCACCAAATGCACAAAACAAACAAAGAATATTAAAAGCAGTAAGGGAAAAAGGTCAGGAAATATATAAAAGCAGAGCTCAAAGAATTACATCAGATTTCTGAAGATAAACTATGAAAGTCAGAAGACCCTGGGCAGACATCATACAGACACTAAAAACAAAAATGCCAGCCCAGGTTACTATGCCCAACAAAACTCTCCATTATCATAGATGGAGAAACCAAGATGTTCCATGACAAAAAAAATTAACACAAGATCTTTCTACAAATACAGCTCTTCAAAGGATAATAAATGTACATCTCCTACACAAGAAGGAAAACTATACCATAGAAAAAGCAAGAAAATACCTTTCTTTCCACAAAACCAAAAGAAGGTAGCCACATTAACATAATTCTACCTCTAACAACAAAAATAACAGGAAGCAACAATCACTTTTCTTTAACATTGTTATATTAATAACAATGGACTCAGTTCCCCCAAATTAAGAGACATAAACTTCAGACTCAAAACTTAAATAGAACCCTACATTTTGCTGCATGCAGGAAACCCACCTAAGTAGCAAAGACAGACACTACCTCAGAGTAAAAGACTGGAAAATATTTTTCCATGCAAATGGTCCCAAGAAACAAGCTAAAGTAGCTATTCTAATATTGAATAAAATTGGCTTTCCAGCTAAAGTTATCAAAATAGATAAGGAAGGACACTGTATACACAAATGAAAATCTACCAAGATGAACTCTCAATTCTGACCTTGTATGCTCATAATGCAAAGGCAACCACAATCATAAAAGAAACTTTACTAAAGTTCAAAGCACACATTGCCCCTCACACAATAATAGTGGGGGCTTTCAATACCCCACTCTCATTAATAAACAGATCATGGAAACAGAAACTAAACATACATACAGTAAAACTAACAGAAGTTATGAACCAAATGGATTTAACAGGTACCTATAGAACATTTTATACTAAAGAAAAGACTATACTTACTTGTCAGCAATGCACAGTACCTTCTCCAAGTCTGACCATATAATCAGTCACAAAACAGGACTCAACAGATACAGGAAGAATGGAATAATTCCATACATCCTAGTAGATCAGCACAGATTACGGTGCAAA
Organism: Mus musculus; assembly: GCF_000001635.26. Taxonomy (NCBI): domain Eukaryota; kingdom Metazoa; phylum Chordata; class Mammalia; order Rodentia; family Muridae; genus Mus; species Mus musculus. Next base: position 88,199,368 of record NC_000071.6, on the reverse strand, counting down.
TACACCCCAAAAAAAAGAGCAGAAGGAAGGAAATAATCAAACTCAGGCCTGAAATCAACCAAGTAGAAAGAGGGATAAGTTTACAAAGAATCAACCAAACATGGAGCTGTTTCTTTGGGAAAATCAGCAAGATAGCTAAACTTAGCCATACTAACCAGAAGGCACAGAGACAGTATCCAAATTAAAATCAGAAATGAGAAGGAGACATAACAACAGAACACGTGGAAAATCAATAAATATGAAGATTCTACTACAAAAGCCTATATTCAACAAAACTTGAAAATCTGAATGAAACGGACAATTTTCTAGACAGATACAATGGTACCAAAGTTAATTCAAGATGAGATAAATTATCTAAACAGTTCCATAATCCCTAAAATAATAGAAGCTGTAATTAATAGTCTCTTAAAGAAATAAAGCCCTGGACCAGAGGGTTTTAATGCAGAGTTCTATCAGAACTTCAAAGAAGACCTACTACCAATATTCTTTAAACTATTCCACAAAATAGAAACAGAAGGAATACCACCTAATTCATTGTATGAAGACACTATTATTCTGATACCTAAATCACACAAAGACCCAACAGAGAAAGAGAACTTCAGTCCAATTTCTCTTATTTATATCAATGCAATATACTCAAAATTCTCACAAAACCCTCCAGGAACACATCAAAAGGATCATCAACATGATCAAGTAGGCTTCATTCCAGGAATGCAGGGATAGTTCAATAGATGGGAATTAATCAACATACCCTGCTATATAAACAAACTCAGAGGGGGAAAAACACATGATCATTTCATTAGATGGGAAGAAAGCATTCAAAAAATGCAAACCCATTCATGATATAAGTCTTGGAAAGATCAGGTACTCACAACCCATACCTAAACATAGTAAAAGCAAAATACAGTATACCAGTAGCCAACATCAAACTAAATGGAGAGAAATTTGAAGCAATCCCACTAATATCAGGGACTAGACAAGGCTGCCAACTTTCTCCCTATCTAGTCAATATAGTACTCAAAGTCCTAGCCAGAGTAATTAGACTACAAAAGGAGTTCAAAGTGATACAAATTGGAAAGGAAGAAGTCAAAATATCACAATTTGCAGATGATATTAGAGTATACTTAAGTGACCCCAAAATTCTACCAGAGAACTCCTAAACCTGATAAACATTTTCAACAAAGTGACTGGATAAAAAATAACTCAAAACAAATTAGTGACCTTCCTCTACTCAAGGATAAAAAAGGCTGAGAAAGAAATTAGGGAAACAATACCCTTTACAATAGTCACAAATAATATAAAGTACATTGGTGCAACTCTAACTAAGCAAGTGAAAAGTTTGTATGACAAGAACCTCAAGTCTCTGAAGAAAGAAATCAAAGAACTCAGAATATGGAAACATCTCCTATGCTCATGGATTGTCAGGATTAATATAGTAAAATTGTCCATCTTGCCAAAAATAATCTACAGCTAAGTGTAATCCCCATCAAAATTCCACCTCAATTTTTCAGAGTTAGAAATAGCAAAAACAAAACAAAACAAAACAAAAAAACAAAAAAAAACAAAAAAACCAAAAAACAAAAAAAAAAAAAACCCAAAAAAACCTAGGGTAGCAAAAATCATTCTCAGAAATAAAAGATCCTCTGTCAAAATCACCATCCCTGACCTCAAGGTGTACTACAGTGCAGTTGTGATAAAAACTGCATGGTATTGGTACAGTGATAGGCAGGTAGATCAATGGATCAGCAATATTGTGTATCAAGTCAATACTTCTTTATATTTTCTAATATCTTACACTTCCTCTTCTATATGTAGAGTTTTTGTGATTATAGAAACAGAGCTTTAGAGGTTAAAAAAAAGTGAGCTGAACAATGCAAACTTTGAAGAATCTTAGGAACAGCTTCTCAGTATGTATTATGAGCTAGCGTCACACATTAGTTTTTTCCTGAGCTATAATTCATTTGAAGCTTAAAAGCATGCAAAATTAGTTGTAAATATACACTTTAGAATACAACTGAGAGCAGCTCATCATTAAAAATGTTAAAGAACTCTAAGGTAGAGGAAGAAGAAAAGGGAATTGCAGACTTTGGTGGATTCACTAGCCTACATGGTCAACATGAATATTTTTTTTGTTGTTTACATATGTTTTAAAAACATCATACATTTTATGACTCACTGTTTTGTATAGTTACTTATTTTCACAGAAATGACTTAAATATCTTAAAAACAGCTCACTGAACTTCTACCACTGACGTTTGGGCAACATTTTATCTAAAAGTATAGGGCTTCATATTCCCAGGTACCTACCTTGGAGAAGCTTCTTTGCTGGTGAATGTGCTGGTCAGAAGCGGTCTGTTCAATTATTTTTGAGTGGTGGAATACAGAGGACCAGAACTCTAAGCTCTTATATAGTTTATATTATTTTGATGGCAATAAAGAAACAAAAGTCCGAAGACAAAGCAACTTCATCTGATCCTTTATGGACAGGAAGCATCCTTGCCAATTTGGCAGTGTGCTCCTGAATGTGTTTATTTCTGAATATACTCAGTCACTAAGTGGTTGAGGCTTCCTGAGGATGCTGTACAGTGAGTCAAAAAGTGATTTTGTTTCAGATAAATACAGGGGGACCTGAGGTGCCCTTTTTAATTTTAAGAAGGAAAGTGATGAGTTGTTTTTTAATATTTATGTAACACCTTTCCTTCTGTGTTAATCTCATGGTATATCCTATGTAATTTTAAAAATAAACGTTACCATTGAACTGAGCATAGGGTCCCCAATAGAGGAATTAGAAAAAGGATTGACAGAGTTGAAAGGGTTTTTTTCTTTCTATGGGGTTGCAAACCCTTTCAACCCCATAGAAAGAACAACAATGTCAACCAATCAGATCCCCCCAGAATTCTCAAGGAATAATCCATCAATAAAGGAGTACACATGATTCCAGCTTGATATGTAGCAGAGGATGACCTTATCATGCATCAATAGAAGTAGAGGTCCTTGGTCCTATGAAGGCTAGATAGATTCCCCAGTATAGGGGAATCAAGGGTGGGGAGGTGTGAGTGGGTGGGCCGGTGGAAGAACACCCTCATAGAGGCACGGGGTAGGAGGATGTAATACAGTGTTTTCATGAGGAAGGGAAACTGGAAAAGGGGATAACATTTGAAATGTTAATAAAGAAAATATCCAATAAAAGTGATATGTGGGAAGTACAAATATTTATAAAGTTGAATTTTCTTATGATTGTAGGAGAATATTTAGTAAGAAAAATGAGAAAGAACATTAAAATCATAATTGAGTACACATTGCTTTATTGCTAAATAACACCCAGACATTTTTTTCTATGTCTCTCTCTGCCTTTCTCCTTCTGTCTCCCTCTTTCAAGTTTCCATGGTACCATCATCCATAGTTTCTAAAATAAATGTCTCATCTGCTTAGATTATCTGGGCTTCAGTTTTAAGATTTAACTTGTAATAATGAAGCTGTACTTTAAATTTGAACTTTCAGGTTTCTACAAATCTGGACTCATTCATTATTTTCTTGTTTCACAAAACTGGCTTAGCATAGTCTTTTGTGTTTAGTGCTGGAAATGAACCCAGAGCATTGTTCTTCCAGTGGACCTAATGCTTTTATGTTTTTGAGATCATCTTTTCTGTTTTTATTTGGAGCAGTGTGTCGTTTGTTGCTCAGGCTGAACGTCTATAGTCTAGGATAGTTCTCAATTTTCCCAGTGCTAAGACCCTTTCATATACATCCTTATGATTTGTTGACATGCAAACATAAATCATTTTTCATACTTCATAAAAGTTGTAAATCATAATGTTAATTGTAATATGCAGGATATCTGATATGTGACCCCAATTGATCCTAATGCACAGGTTGATGAGCACTGGTCTAGGTGGTCTTGGAACTAACAATGTCGTCTGAGTGGTCATGACTGCAGCTAATTGACTCCAAAGAATCTAAATACACACAAACACACATACACTCAAGTATATACAGACAACTTGGTGTTTGGTTTGAGATTTCCACTAAAGCACTGCGAATCTAAACAGGCAAAAGGTATGGTAGACAAAATCAAAACCTGACCATATCCAAGCAAACAAACCCAAACAAAACTGAATGAGCCAAAAACTTACAAAATGTCATTGGGTTAGTTTTGTTTTGTCAAACTACTTCTCAGAATGGAGCCTGTCCTGAAGTGTGGCTCATACACAGTGAGACACTTTTGAAGAAAATACCAATCATGTATTAATTGCAAATAGCTTCCTGGTAGTGATAGAGTCCCATGTGCACTCCCTGTCTCAGTGCAAGTAGTCCATTGGACTTGCACTTGTGTAGGCCTCTCATGTGCTGCCTTGAGTTCATGTGTGTCAGCCTTGATGAATACAGAAGACCTTGTTTAATTGGAATCACCAGTCTCCTCTGGATTTTACAGTCTTGCTGCATGGGTATGATTTGAGGGCCTTGATGAAGACACCCCACTTAGGCCTGAGTGCTCCAAAGTTCTTTGGACATTGTCCTGTTGTAGGTCTATGCTTTAGTTCAAATCTACAATAAGAGGAAGCCTTTTTAATGAGGACTGTGAGGTACTTATTTATTGGTATAGCAGTATGTCATTTTATGAGTATGCTTATAGCAATGTTCTTTTGTGAGAATATTAGTATTGAATTTTTTTAGGGCCATGACTCATCGAGTTCCAGATACTAGACTACTTCAGCATTGTCAGGTATGTCTTCTATCGAATGAGTGAGCCTTAAATCCAATCAATCATCCTTTACTCCCTAAGTTTTATGCCACAATGACTCCAATATTTCTTGCACACAAATCTCTCTTCTTTTAAAACAAAGCAAAAAAAAAAAAAAAAAAGAGAGAGAAATACATGATGAGAAGGGGAGAAATGGTGACTAATTCATGGCTTTCAAAGTTTGGACCTAATATTCTGTAGACTAATACTTTCATAGAGCTGATGTCTCTCGTCACATGAAACCCATAGAATAGTAGAATCATGCTATTGCTTTGATAGAACCTCATGTAGTAGGTGATAATATTTTCTAATTTAGTTAGATTAGCACACTTACAAGCAACAGTGCAGTGACATTTGATATTTGATGACTTTTGCCCTGTGGTCAGATATTTATTTCTGTCGATATGTAGAAACAAAACTGTTATTTTCATTTGGAAATTCATACAAATGTTATTATTTTACAGTATTCATTCACATTAATTAGTTTCTTGATTAATGCTTTCCTAAGCATTTATCATGCTTTACAAGTAATAGGATGCTTGCAATTCTGTGGAAGAATGAAAGATCCCATTGCATGGATTATCCATTCTGGCTTTGTAAGATATGGTTAGGGGTAGAGCTGGCAGATCAGTGAAAACCCACAACTTTAATGTCTTCTTAAGAGTTAGTACAAAATCTCCACACTGAAAAGTTAAAATGATGTTGCAACGTCCCAGCACCCAAAGCTAGCAGGACAATGAAATTAGGTAAAAATTCATATTATCTACAAAGTACAATCATAGTAATTATTTATGAGTATCAGCTTTCTTTCCTAGTAAAATTCATATAAAAATGTTCAGATCATAGTAGATTACTTCTACTTCTGCTAGCAGTAATTAAGCAGGAAATTGGACATGTAATATTACCTGAAAATATTAAGCTTATGAATATAAACAAGCATACAGTTCATCTTTTAATCTGGTATATAAATCAAACAATTTTACTTCTCTCAATGTCTCTCTTTTTCAGTATTTCTGGATTTATCCTAAATTTTGTTTAAATTTTTTTTAATTTCATAGTCAGCATTAGCGCTATATATAGCACAACAATCCCTTTCCCTCTCCTTTCTAATGCCTGTTTACCTGCTTCTCCATTCATGAATTCTTCTGTTTATTACAGTTAACAGTATACATATGTGCTTATGAACATACATTCATATATATTTATATATGGATTGATAGGTAGATTGACTGATAGATAGGTAGGTAGATAGATAGATAGATCGAGAAATATGTATAAACACAAGCAGACATTAGGAACGTGTAGGACATTATGAAGAGTCTTCAGGTCATGCACAAGTTTAGAAGGAGGTTTACTGTAATGCATATACAGAATCCTATAAAATACATATAGAATACATTCATACAAAATGATCCACGGAAGAACTTGTCCCAAATTTTATTTAAGTAATTCTTGAAAATATTGCAATAGATGAGGAAATCGTGTTTGCCATAGTCATAAAGAAAATCTATACCTACCTGCAAGAAGTTGCCATTTTCTCTCAATGATTTTGAAAACATATGTGTTTTTTAGACTATGATATTTTTGAAGGCAAATGTAAATTTTTACTTTGTCATGAAGCTATTATTATCATAATTTATATACAACCCCACCCTTCATATGTGCTGAGGCTCTTTTGATGGGTTCCAACATAGTCAGTTTAACAAATATTCTGAAGATTTGAAGTATTTACACAAAGTCTTTCTTCTTGACATTTTCATCTGAATAACAGCACAGCTATTCTCACAGTACTTTTCTGTGTTAGGTTTTGAAAATGATGTGACCCAAGAACTAACTTCCTGGGTACTATCTGTCATAATTCCACTCTGTAGCTTGCAAGATTACAAGGGAGGAGAGCAACCAACATGCTTACCCATCTAGGATACCTACAAATCACATCAATGATTACCATGCCATTGTAACTCTGTGGGTGCAATATTGCTACAGGTGCTTTGGCAACCAAGATATTTGATGGATTTGAGGCCCATTCAACAAAAGTACAATCATGCCTGGGACTGTATCTGTGTCACTAAACAAGGCTATAGAAGTCAGAATTTTGGAGGAGAAACTATAACCACCACTTTAGCAAGCCACAGTAATCCCCAACTCTATGCTTAATATTTCTTTGTCTACTCACAGATCAGTGAAGTTGTCACCCCTCATCAAAATAGTTCCTTTTGAAGTGATCAAAATCTTTAGAGAAAACTGAAATTGATCACAGTGCAGGGAGCAAAAGCCTGTGGTCCCCAGTCTCATCTGAAACCTAAACAGCATGGCTCCTATACTAAGACTCAGTGATCATTGCAGAAGATGGAGATAAAAGAATGCATGTGCCAGAGGAAGAGTATTTTTCCTGTTGTATTGGCTTTTCTAGAAACATCAGAGAAGCTAAAGTCATGAAGCTTCATCAACATGGACATCTAATCAGGACCTGGGAAAGAATGAGATCACTATCCTTGGTAGCATGGAATATGGAAAGCTCATGAAGCCTCAATCCTAGACAAAGAGCTACAGACAACTAAGGAGTGCTGAGAATGGGCAAATTGCTTTGTTCAGGGAAGAGCCTCCCATTTGGATAAGCAATCCAAAAGAGTCATCCCTGAGTTCATGTATATAGATTGAGGAGGTTGTATTTATATACATTGGAATATATGTTACCATAGATAATCAGAAATGAGGCCATGAATTTTACAGAGATCAAAGAAGGGAAGCCCTGGGAAGAGTTCATGGAAGTGTGTAAATGAGGTGAGTAAAATTGTAAAAAATAAAATTTACCATTTAGTTTGGTCTACTAAGAATTTGAAATGTTTCTTAGAAGATATGGAAAATCAGTTTGGTGGCTCCTCAGGAAACTGGACATAGTACTACCTGAGGACCCAGGTATACCACTCCTGGGCTTATACCCAGAAGATGGTCCAACATGTAATAAGGACAGAAGCTCTACTATGTTCATAGCAGCCTCATTTAAAATAGCTAGGAGCTGGAAATAACCCAGATGTCCCTCAACAGAAGAATGGATACAGAAAATGTCATACATTTACACAATGGAGTACTACTCAGCTATTACAAAATATGAATTCATGAAATTCTCAGGGAAATGGACAGAAGTAGAAAATATCATCCTGAGTGAGGTAACCCAATCGACAAAGAACACACATGATATGTACTCAATGGTAAGTGAATATTAGTCAAGAAGCAAATACCCAAGATACAATTCACACACCACCTGACAGAAAGAAGGAAGAACAAAGTGTGGGTGCTTTGGTTCTTCTTAAAAAGGACACCAAAATACACATAGGAGTATATATGGAGATAAAGTATAGAGCAGAGACTGAAGGAAAGGCTCTCCAGAGACTCTCACACCTGGGGCTTCATGCCATATACAGTTACTAAACCCAGACACTAATGTGGATGCCGAGAAGGGCATATTGAAAGGATCCTAATATAGCTGCCTGCTGAGAGGCCTTGCCATCGCCTTAGAAATACAGAGATGGATGCTTGCAGCCAACCACTGGACTGAGTCAGGGTCCCCAATAGAGGAGTTAGAGAAAGGACCAAAGGAGTTGAAGGAGATTGCAACCACACAAGAAAAAGTATATCAACCAACCAATTCCTCTAGAGCTCCCTGGGACTAAGCTGTCTACAAAGGAGTACACATGGCTCCAGATGCATAAGTAGCAGATAGTAGCCTTTTCATGAGTTGGTGGGAAGAGAGGTCCTTGGTTGTATGAAGGCTGGTTAGATGCCCCAGGTTGGGAAATTGTGTGTGGGGAGGTGGGAGTGGGTGAGTTGGTAGGTGGACGAACACCCTCATAGAAGCAGGAGGAGGGAAGATGTGATAGGGTGTCTTCAGTGGGCGTGTAAAGTGCTAAAGGGGATAACATTTGAAATTTAAATAAAGAAAATATCAAAGAAAAAATGAAAATGAAGAAGATATGTATATATGTTATAATCACTTTGTATGGCACTTTAAGCGATTTGAGTCTTTACCTCACTGTGTATTGTTGGCATGTTTTGGGAAGACTATAGAACAGAAAGGACCATGTCAACTGGAGGAACAGTATGTGCTCTTGTTCCTGTGCTGCTGATTGTAAATCAAACTGTTCCAGATCAAATCATTGACTTATCTGTTGTGTTCTTTTTCTCATTTGTCATCTGACACATTGCCTTCAGCAATCGAAAGTTTAAGATATACCTATAAAATTGTCCTATCAAGATCAATTTCATGAACATTGGTAGAAAATGCCATGGGCGATTTATGGCCAGACTTGTTCTAAGTCACTGACTTGTAATCCTCTCAAGTTTCTTTAGTTAGCCCTCTCTGGTTTGGGAGAGGTTTAAAATGTTCTATGTTGATATATAGTTCCTTTTTCTTGGTTTTCTACCTCATCCTGATCCCCCGTATTTACCAGCAGTTGGCTCCTATCTTACTTTACCAAGAGGTTGCAGCAGGTAGGAATGAACTCTCCCATCTAGGCCATGGAGCCTGAACAGTCACTGATGAGTTCAGAGAACTTCTCCACTGTTTCTTGAAGGACCTGACTTGTTTTGTTTTCTATTACTCTGTAACATATGTAAATTCATTTTCCTAGCACATTTCATTTAGAAAATGACCACACCTATGCCCAATCACCCAACACTATCCTAGAGGTTTGCACATACTCCACAATTCTGTTTTGCATGCTCTCAGCATCTCTCATTTTTCCTGATTTCTATTTGAATCAATATATTGAGTTTTCAAAAAACCTGGACTCATATTCTACATTTGTTTCTCTCACAGCTAAAGTGCACAGAGATTAAAGACACTCCTCAGAAGATGAAAATCAATTAACATCATTCCCTATCTTAAAGCTCCTGCTTTCAGGATCTTCATACTGCCTGCTTTTACTTTGACCTTGTTCTCTCTTTGCAGCTCTGTAGTAAAGGTCAGGTACATATGCCCTGTTCACTACTCATGGCCTCTCACTGTTCGTTTTTTCTTTTCTCCCAACATGCCATATAATTTTCATTCATATTACTTGTGAACTATTATTTCACAACCCATATGTTCCTAATACTCTCTCTATCTTATTAATTCTTTGACTCACAGCATACATGAGATACAAGGTGTTGCATTTTAAATGTTGATCATTGCATGCAAGTTCATTCAGAATTTTATTGATACTTATTCTAGGAATAAAGTGTGGGAAAAATAATTCACATTATTTTACTTTTGAAGAAACTTAATAACAAGCTGTACATATCTACATTTCCCTTTGGACATCCTGATTTTTATCTGAACATTATTCAGTTGCCAACTTTCTTGGGCATATCTGTTATTATTATCATGCTTTATTACAATCTTTGTGATTATTAAATTAATATAATTTTTCAAAGTGTGAATTAAAGAAGTTGATTGACATTTCATCAGTAATTTGAAGCTTTTATATATTAGGAAATGCAGAAAACTAAAGTTAAATCCTCTGATGTAACAGTTAATATGAGGAGATGAAGGTTTGGTTCAGGGACAATTGATATTCACTAGGAAGGATTCTCTAAGAACACAGAGATCAAATCCAAATACAGTGACTCCACCTTAGGTAGCCTCTGATAGAGCACAGTTGATGCTTAGCATTTTTTAAATGTTATTATTTGTAACATGCTGTAACACCTGGTGTATATGCAGTACAGTGTGTCTTAAAATATTTTTCTGATTCATATCTTGGTGTCAGTATTAGTGGCATAATATTGTTCAGCTCATATCCTTTTAGTCTTAAATGTTAGGGCTATTTTACCTTTTTAGGCTTTAACTGAGGAGGGAAAATGCCATATATCTGTCCTTGATGAGTCTGAGCAACAGAAGACTTTAAGCTTTTGGCTTAACAGGTGTTATTGTGAAATTGAGTATTTTCATTTGTGCTTTTAATTTTACTTTATTTAGATACTTGAAGTTCAAGTAACATAAATTGTTACTTGTTTGGTTAGAGTTACCCTAAGATAATTTATATTGGTTTTGACTGCTGTGAGAGGTATCATTTCCCTAATTTCTTTCTCAGCCCTTTTATCCTTTGAGTAGAAGAAAGCTACTGATTTGTTAGATTTAGTTTTATATCCAGCCACTTTACTGAGTTGTATATCAGTTTAGGAGTTTTCTGGTGGAATTCTTGGGGTCACTTAAGTATACTATCATATCATCTGCAAATATATTGATATTTTGACTTTCTCCTATTCAATTTATATCACTTTGGCCTGCTTTTGTTGTTTAACTGCTTAACTAGAACTTTGAATACTATATTTAAGAGATAGAGAAAGAGTTAGCAGACTTGTCTAGTTCCTGATTTAGTGTGATGTTGGCTACTGATTTGCTGTATATTCCTTTTACTATTTTTTGGTATGGCCCTTGAATTCCTGATCTTTCCAAAAGTTTTTCCATGAAGGGGGGTTAAATTTTAGAAAATGCTTTCTCAGCATCCAAATAGATGATCATGCCCCCCTCCCCCTTTTTGAGTTTGTTTATATAGTGGAATGTGTTGATGGAGTTCCATATATTGAACCAACCTTGCATCCCTGGGATGAAACCTACTTGATCAGGGTGAATGATCATTTTGAGCTGGGTTCTGATGATGCCGTGTATCCTTTTGTTCTGTTGCTTATATTGCTTATGTTCTTGTACTTGCCTCTTGCCATCAGTTTATCTGTAGTTTTAGCAAGTCTTGCTGTCTCTGATTGTGTCTTGTCCCTATTGTTAGTCTGTGTTTCAGCACTCCTAGAAGTCCAGCTATCTCCAGGCAGTATTTAGGTATGGAGAACTGTGGCACAGGATCAACTCTGTGTCACAGAAGGAAACCAGAAGTATCCTGTCCCTGCCTGTTCCTTGGTTCCTTTGTCCTGATGGTTCTGGTTGTGTCCCTCTTGGGTCACGAATTTGATCAGCTATTGTGGTCTCACTTGTGCTCTCAGGTGTGTCAAAACTCTTGGAAGACCAGCTCCTTCATGGGCCATTCAATAAGTGGGCAATCACACCTGTGACTGGGACTTTGTATCTGCTCAAGCCTAGAGAAGTCCAGATATTTTCAGGAGAATATAACCAACACTTTAGTAAGCCGTAGTAATCCCAAACTACATGCTTAATAGTTATTTCATCTACACAAAGGTCAGTGAAGTTCTCACGCCTCACAAAACAAAATTTTAAAAACAAAAATTTATGTTTTTAAATGATGGAGAACATTACAGAAAACACATCTAGATTACAATGCAGAGAGCAAGGGCCTGTGTGTGACCCAGTCACATCTGAAACCTAAGCAGCACATCTCTATACCTAAGACTCAGGGATCATTGCAGAAGATGGAGATGAAAGAATATAGGTACCAGAGTAATAGGATGCTTTCTGTGAAATTGAGTCTCTCTCTCTCTCTTTTTTTTTTTCATTGTCAACTTGCATTTTTGGTTTAATTGCTGGGCACTACTATCTCTCACCTGGGAAACTTACCCTTATCATTATGCTTAGCTCTGTACCTCTCAATTTGTGTGGTCTTTGGGATATTGCTACTTGTACCAGTTGGAGTACTGTCTATAGAAGTAGGAGAGACATTATCTGAATCATTTGGTGTATTGCTTTCTGCCTCAGTTGGAGCAGTGTCAACTTTGGTAGTTGAGATAGTCTCGGCTGCTACAGCATTTGGGGAAGTATCAAGCTGGGGGTTGCTAGGAGGGAGGACAGATGGCATGGGCATCTATACATTTGCTGACAGAGGCATCAGAAGTGACTGTGATGGCAACCATAGTTGAAGGAGCTGAAGTTGCTTCCACTTTGTCACAGGGTGGTTTGCAATGCTGGTTCCTTGGATGATTAGGAGAAGAGGAGTCAGAAGAGAAATGGAGGGGTACAGGGTACAGCTTAAGACTGAATGACAAGGGTCCATGTTTCTAAGAGAACAGGAAGCAAGTCATGGCTTAGGCCAATTAGAGTATTTTGAGTTTCCAGATACTTTGGGCTTATTTTTTTTCAATACATGAAGGTTTTTCATGTGGTTTGGATTTAGATGGGTAAATTTGCTCTTCAGAAACATGAGTAGTCTTCAGAGTGAGAATACAAACAGAAGAAAACAAAAGTCACTTACAATCCATTATATAACCCATCTCATTTTGATCTTCTTGGAATATGCATCTTTTTTTTATAGGTGAAAGTATTTGTGAAAGTTTGTTAAAAGCAATATAGTCTCTTGGCATTTTTGGTGGCTTGTTTCTAGAGTTTCTGTGTGTGCTATGAATTGCACACATTTAAGTACTCCAGTTAAAATAATGTATAATTTTCTTTTAACGTCTATAATTTTTGACACACATTGAACAAACTTTGGATTGGCGATAATTCATATGTTGACATGAGTGCTGTAAAATACAGCTTCTATGGATTGTTGAAGAATTCATGGTAGAATAGACCATGTGTGCTCCGTACACGTATTTTGAATCTTTTGTGTGCATGGTTGTCTGAATACATGGATGTAAAATCCACTTTGAGTTAAATATAATGATGACACGTTACCCACTAATTGTCAGGAAATGTTGTGTATATATACCACCATGTTCTGTGATTTATATTTATTTGATGGGTGACACTCATAAGGGGATATCTTATCATCTTTTCTTCTGATTTCATGATTGTACATTACAGTTGTATTTCCCTAATAACCAGTTTGTCTCCTGGAACAAGGTTAGGTTTCTAGAAGGATTAATTATATGGCAATAACACAGTAGACGGTACAGTAGTCATAATGACTGCAAGTACATGCTTTATAGTGCTGCCTGGCTCTTTATTTTAATTTTGTGTAATGCTTTCATAAAGGTTGTTTAATTTAAAGATTATTTCTCCCAAAATTCCACAGTGCTTTGCTTTATTTTATTCTGACATCAAATTCATTTAGTGTTTTCATCCGGTTCAAAAATTAATGGGGAAATTTGATAGAGGAGGTTGATTTATTAAGGTATTGGCAGGTTGTATTGGTTTGCTTTACTATCAGACAAGGCAGAGGAGTAGGATTGCTTGGACATCTAGGAAGTAGAGAAAGACTTATCTAAGGATAATGAAAATCAAAAAGAGGAAGAGGTGGTGCTGGATAAATCCTAGACCAAAGGGTGGAAGGGGTCATTGACCACAGAGGAGAAGATGAAGACAAGGATAAGGATAAGGAGGAGGAGGAGGAGGAGGAGGAGGAGGAGGAGGAGGAGGAGGAGGAGGAAGAGGGGGAGGAGGAGGAGGAGGAGGAGGAAAAGGGGGAGGAGGAGGAGGAGGAGGAGGAGGAGGAGGAGGAGGAAGAGAATGGGAGCTAGTGTTTGAAGGAGCTAGTATTCTTTTAGGATCATGTTTTTTCCCCTGGGGCCTCTTTGACAGTCACCAGATTGTGGGAGAAAAATAATAAACAATTTTAATTTAGATATTTCACAGAAAATTATTAGCGTATAAACTTTCTGAGCAAGTTGTAATATTAAATGGCTTCTAAAAGACATACTCTCTCAAAACATTTGCTGACCTGAGTTCATCATCTATGTTCTTTTAAATACTTTTGTAATACTCGAAGCAGAATAAGTTAGAGATTTCATGTTGAAGAAAATGTTCTTTTGAATTGTAGTAAAGGTTCCTTGTACTAGAGAGAAGCATGTAACAATTAGGCTATATGGGATCAGAGTGGCCTCTTGATCATGACCTACAAAAATTAGGGATTTTTAAAAAAATTTATTTCTTTTAATTTCATTTGTAATTTATCTTTTACACTCCATATTCTATTCCCGAAGCCCATCTTCCCTCTGATTGCTTCACATTACATATCTCCTCTCCAGCCCAACCCATCTCAGAGTGGATGTCCACAACCCCCACACCAGCTGACCTCTAAAGACCCTGGGGCCTCCAGTCTCTTGAGGGTTACATGCATGGGCTGTAGAGATGGCTCATCTGCTAAAGGCTAGCCTCACGATCAAAACTCAGGGAGTCTTTTTTGGGCACTTTCTACAATCGTGGTCTTTACCCATATTTACCCTGACCTTTATATACTAATTGAAATTTCAGTCTAGGAAGTAAGAGAGAATATATTGTATTAGTCTTCTGAGCATGGGTTACTGTGCTTACGATATTTTGTACTTCCACCTTGATTTAATAGAAACAAAGGTGAATTACTCAGAGTACACATAGTCCAGTATAGGTGAGGGGATTATGGATCTCTGTTGGGGAAGACTAATGTGCAGTTAAGGAAAATCCAACCATTTTGAATATGAAAATCCCACAGAAAGCTTGTTACTTCTTATTAATTAAATATTAATAAGCCAAATTGCAGCTTGTCAGCACCATGATGCACAATAACATTTTATGAAGTATGAAAGGATTGCTTTGGGATGAGGATATAACTACCTTCCAAGTTCCTCTTCAGCCTCTTGAGTCACTCGAGAAAGGAAATGTCTATGCCAAGTATAAACCAAGTATAGACTAACAGACTCTCTAAAGTCCTACTTTGTGGTAATTTATTTTCCAGCAACAGAAACCTATTACATTTTTTAAAGTAAAAGTCCTCAAAGACACTCGGAGAAAACATTTCACCTTTTGTTCTGAGCATACAAGTTCTCAGTGAAAGTTCAGATGTCATAAAATGGAAAGTAAATGTTATGAACGAACTCTTAAACTGGCTCTTTGTAGATGTCCTCATTAAAATCAATCCCAAAAGGAAGTAGAGGCCATAAATACTGGGAAAGGTCTCTGTCACTTTAATATGTGACTGTAAAATGATGGGGCTTATATTTACACTTTTATATTGTATATAACAATTATGAACAAGCAAAATGAATTATAAATATATACATTAAAGTAAATTCTCTTTCAGAGTACATTTGAGTAACTCATCATTATGAACCTTAAAGAACAATAAGGTACAGGTAAAAGAAAAAAATAAAACTGTGTCACCCTTTGCCCACTCAGTTCCTCAGAGTCTGAACTGCCAGTGTTTCCTTATTCATTGTGTGGAGATCTTGCTTTGCTTCCTTACTGTTGTTTTTCTATTCTTCTCTCATATATTATTACATCTCAACTGAAGTTTCTTTTTGCTCCCCTCCCTCTAAGCTCTCTCCCCAAACTTCCCTCTCCCATAGAGCCAGCACACCCAGCTCTTGTATCACATCAGAATAGAAGAGGCTTCTCAGGGACATCAACAAAATGAGGCAAAGTAAGCTACAATAAGGCACATAGATTCACATGAAGGCTGGTCAAGGCAATTGAGTAGGAAGACAAGGGATATCTCCCTGTCTTAATCTTCTGGATTCCATAGCCACTGTGCCTCAAGATCTCTAAACCAAGATCCAGGTCAGAAACTTCTATCTCCCAGCCCCCAGAATAGGATAACTGGTGAGCTTTCCAAATCTGGATTATAGTTCATTCCACATATAGTCACATTGACAGCCATTAATAGCCACTGCCCTAGTTACTGAAGATGAATCTTTCAGGCCCCATGTGACTAGAATCTTTGCTATGCTCACTCTCCATGGTGTAAGCATTCTATGGGGTTACCATCACACTAGCTTCCTACCTCAACCCCAAAATGCTCCCTCCCCTCAAGTCCAATCTTTTCTGTTGTCCCTTCCTAGGGTGATCCTTGCCTCCCCTCTTAAGCACTCATTGTAATTTATCGTATCTGTGTTTGTGCATTGTAGCATGATTGACTTTTACTTTACAGGTAATGTCCACATATAAGTGAGCACTTACAAGTTTTGTGTTTCGGGTGTGGGGTACTTCACTTTGAATGATTTTTTTCTAGTTCCATTCAATTACCCGCAGATTACAAGATGTAATTTTTTTAACTGCAAACTGATAATCCTTTGTGTAAATGTACCACAATTTCATTATTTATTGTTTATTGTTTCTGCTGTCTGGTTAATGCAAATCAAGCTGTTATGAGCATAGTTGAGCAAGTGTAATTGTGGAAGGATAGAATATCCTAGGTATATATTCCCAGGAACAATATAGGTGAGTCTTGATTTATTTTGTTTCCCAATTTTCTAAGCTACCTGAACATGGATATCTAAAGTGTTTGTACACGTTTGCATTATCACCATCAATAGAGGAGTACTTCCCTTACTCCACATGCTTTTTAGCATCTGTTTTTGATCTTAGCCATTCAGACAGGTGAAGGATAGAATTTCAGATTTGCAATTTCATGATGGCTATTGAGATTGACCATTTCCCTAAGCATTTCTTGTCCATTTAAAATTCCTCTATGGAGAATTTTCTGTATAGCATTTTGTGGTTTGTTGATGACAAGTTTTTTGAGTTCTTTATATAATTTGGAAATTAGCTTTCTGTAGGATGGCTGCCATTTTGTCCTATTGATGGTATCCTAAGCCTTGCAGAAGATTCTCAGTTTCATGAGGTCCCATTTATTAACTGTTGACATTATTGCCTGTGCTATTGGTGTTCTGTTTTGGAAGGTGTCTCCTATACCAATGCATTCAATGCTATCTTTCATTTTCTCTTTTGATAAATTCAGTGAATTTTGTTTTATGCTAAGATCTTTGATCCAATTGCACTTGAGTTTTGTGCAAGTTGAAGATATATATCTATTTGCATTCTTCTCCATGCAGACATCTACTTATACCACTACCATTTATTGAAGATTTTTTCTTTCTTTGCATTGCACATATCTGGAATCTTTATAAAATTCAGATATCCTGCCCTTCCGCTCCACTCGAGCCCCGGGCTATCTTGCCAGCAGAGTCGTCTGACACCCGCAAGGGCCCACACAGAATTCCCCACAGGATCCTAAGACCTCTGGTGAGTGGAACACAGCGCCGGCCCCAATCCAATCGCGTGGAACCTGAGACTGCGGTACATAGGGAAGCAGAATACCCGGGCTTGATCTGGGGCACAAACCCCTTCCACTCCACTCGAGACCCGGGCTATCTTGCCAGCTGAGTCGCCTGACACCCACAAGGGCCCACACAGGATTCCATAAGGGATCCTAAGACCTCTAGTGAGTGGAACACAACTTCTGCCAGGAGTCTGGTTCGAACACCAGATATCTGGGTACCTTCATTGCAAGAAGAGAGCTTTCCTGCATAGAATACTCTACCCACTGAAACTTAGGAGAGTGCTACCCTCCCAGGTCTGCTTATAGAGGCTAACAGAGTCACCTGAAGAACAAGCTCTTAACAGAGACAACTATAACCGCTAGCTTCAGAGATTACCAGATGGCGAAAGGCAAACGTAAGAATCCTACTAACAGAAATCAAGACCACTCACCATCGTCAGAACGCAGCACTCCCACCCCACCTAGTCCTGGGCACCCCAACACAACCGAAAATCTAGACCCAGATTTAAAAACATTTCTCATGATGATGATGGAGGACATCAAGAAGGACTTTCATAAGTCACTTAAAGAATTACAGGAGAGCACTGCTAAAGAGTTACAGGCCCTTAAAGAAAAGCAGGAAAACACAACCAAACAGGTAGAAGTCCTTAAAGAAAAACAGGAAAACACATCCAAACAGGTAATGGAAATGAACAAAACCATACTAGAACTAAAAAGGGAAGTAGACACAGTAAAGAAAACCCAAAGCAAGGCAACGCTGGAGATAGAAACCCTAGGAAAGAGATCTGGAACCATAAATGCGAGCATCAGCAACAGAATACAAGAAATGGAAGAGAGAATCTCAGGTGCAGAAGATTCCATAGAGAACATCGACACAACAGTCAAAGAAAATACAAAATGCAAAAGGATCCTAACTCAAAACATCCAGGAAATCCAGGACACAATGAGAAGACCAAACCTACGGATAATAGGAATTAATGAGAATGAAGATTTTCAACTTAAAGGGCCAGCTAATATCTTCAACACAATAATAGAAGAAAACTTCCCAAACATAAAGAAAGAGATGCCCATGAACATACAAGAAGCCTACAGAACTCCAAATAGACTGGACCAGAAAAGAAATTCCTCCCGACACATAATAATCAGAACAACAAATGCACTAAATAAAGAGAGAATATTAAAAACAGTAAGGGAGAAAGGTCAAGTAACATATAAAGGAAGGCCTATCAGAATTACACCAGACTTTTCACCAGAGACTATGAAAGCCAGAAGAGCCTGGACAGATGTTATACAGACACTAAGAGAACACAAATGCCAGCCCAGGCTAATATACCCAGCCAAACTCTCAATTACCATAGATGGAGAAACCAAAGTATTCCACGACAAAACCAAATTGACACAATATCTTTCCACGAATCCAGCCCTTCAAAGGATAATAACAGAAAAGAAGCAATACAAGGATGGAAATCACGCCCTAGAACAAGCAAGAAAGTAGTCCCTCAAGAAACCAAAAAGAAGACAGCCACAAGAACAGAATGCCAACTCTAACAAGAAAAAAAAAAAGGAAGCAACAATTACTTTTCCTTAATATCTCTGAATATCAATGGACTCAATTCCCCAATAAAAAGACATAGACTATCAGACTGGCTACACAAACAGGACCCAACATTCTGCTGCTTACAGGAAACCCATCTCAGGGAAAAAGACAGACACTACCTCAGAGTGAAAGGCTGGAAAACAATTTTCCAAGCAAATGGACTGAAGAAACAAGCTGGAGTAGCCATTTTAATATCGGATAAAATCGACTTCCAACCCAAAGTTATCAAAAAAGACAAGGAGGGGATACTTCATACTCATCAAAGGTAAAATCCTCCAAGAGGAACACTCAATTCTGAATATCTACCCACTGAATGCAAGGGCAGCCACATTCATTAAAGACACTTTAGTAAAGCTTAAAGCACACATTGCACCTCACACAATAATAGTGGGAGACTTCAACACACCACTTTCATCAATGGACAGATCGTTGAAACAGAAACTAAACAGGGACACAGTGAAACTAACAGAAGTTATGAAACAAATGGACCTGACAGATGTCTACAGAACATTTTATCCTAAAACAAAAGGATATACCTTCTTCTCAGCACCTCACGGGACCCTCTCCAAAATTGACCATATAAATGGTCACAAAACAGGCCTCAACAGATACAAAAATATTATAATTGTCCCATGTATCCTATCAGACCACCATGGCCTAAGACTGATCTTCAGTAACAACATAAATAATGGAAAGCCAACATTCATGTGGAAACTGAACAACACTCTTCTCAATGACACCTTGGTCAAGGAAGGAATAAAGAAAGAAATTAAAGACATTTTAGAGTTTAATGAAAATGAAGCCACAATGTACCCAAACCTATGGGACACAATGAAAGCATTTCTAAGAGGGAAACTCATAGCTCTGAGTGCCTCCAAGAAGAAATGGGAGAGAGCACATACTAGCACCTTGACAACACATCTAAAAACTCTAGAAAAAAAAAGAAGCAAATTCACCCAAGAGGAGTAGACGGCAGGAAATAATCAAACTCAGGGGTGAAATCAACCAAGTGGAAAGAAGAAGAACTATTCAAAGAATTAACCAAACGAGGAGTTGGTTCTTTGAGAAAATCAACAAGATAGATAAACTCTTAGCTAGACTCACTAAAGGGTGACAGGGACACAATCCTAATTAACAAAATCAGAAATAAAAAGGAAGACATAACAACAGATCCTGAAGAAATCTAAAACACCATCAGATCCTTCTACAAAAGGCTATACTCAACAAAACTGGAAAACCTGGATGAAATGGACAAATTTCTGGACAGACATCAGGTACCAAAGTTGAATCAGGATCAAGTTGACCATCTAAACAGTCCCATATCACCTAAAGAAATAGAAGCAGTTATTAATAGTCTCCCAGCCAAATAAAAGCCCAGGACCAGACGGGTTTAGTGCAGAGTTCTATCAGACCTTCAAATAAGATCTAATTCCAGTTCTGCACAAACTCTTCCACAAAATAGAAGTAGAAGGTACTCTACCCAACTCATTTTATGAAGCCATTATTACTCTGATACCTAAACCACAGGAAGACCCAACAAAGATAGAGAACTTCAGACCAATTTCTCTTATGAATATCGATGGAAAAATCCTCAATAAAATTCTTGCTAACCGAATCCAAGAACACATTAAAGCAATCATCCATCCTGACCAAGTAGGTTTTATTCCAGGAATGCAGGGATGGTTTAATATACGAAAATCCATCAATGTAATCCATTATATAAACAAACTCAAAGACAAAAACCACATGATCATCTCGTTAGATGCAGAAAAAGCATTTGACAAAATCCAACACCCATTCATGATAGAAGTTTTGGAAAGATCAGGAATTCAAGGCCCATACCTAAACATGATAAAAGCAATCTACAGCAAACCAGTAGCCAACATCAAAGTAAATGGAGAGAAGCTGGAAGCAATCCCACTAAAATCAGGGACTAGACAAGGCTGCCCACTTTCTCCCTACCTTTTCAACATAGTACTTGAAGTATTAGCCAGAGCAATTCGACAACAAAAGGAGATCAAGGGGATACAAATTGGAAAAGAGGAAGTCAAAATATCACTTTTTGCAGATGATATCATAGTATATATAAGTGACCCTAAAAATTCTACCAGAAAATCCCTAAACCTGATAAACAGCTTCGGTGAAGTAGCTGGATATAAAATAAACTCAAACAAGTCAATGTCCTTTCTTTATACAAAGAATCAACAGGCTGAGAAAGAAATTAGGGAAACAACACCCTTCTCAATAGTCACAAATAATATAAAATATCTTGGCGTGACTCTAACTAAGGAGGTGAAAGATCTGTATGATTAAAAACTTCAAATCTCTGAAGAAAGAAATTAAAGAAGATCTCAGAAGATGGAAAGATCTCCCATGCTCATGGATTGGCAGGATCAACATTGTAAAAATGGCTATCTTGCCAAAAGCAATCTACAGGTTCAATGCAATCCCCATCAAAATTCCAACTCAATTCTTCAACAAATTAGAAGGAGCAGTTTGCAAATCCATCTGGAATAACAAAACCCTAGGATAGCAAAAAGTCTTCTCAAGGATAAAAGAACCTCTGGTGGAATCACCATGCCTGACCTAAAGCTTTACTACAGAGAAATTGTGGTAAAAACTGCATGTTACTGGTATAGAAACAGACAAGTAGACCAATGGAATAAAATTGAAGACCCAGAAATGAACCCACACACCTTTGGTCACTTGATCTTCGACAAGGGAGCTAAAACCATCCAGTGGAAGAAAGACAGCATTTTCAACAATTGGTGCTGGCACAACTGGTTGTTATCATGTAGAAGAATGCGAATCAATCCATACTTATCTCCTTGTACTAAGGTCAAATCTAGGTGGATCAAGGAACTTCACATAAAACCAGAGACTCTGAAACTCATAGAGGAGAAAGTAGGGAAAAGCCTTGAAGATATGGGCACAGGGGAAAAATTCCTGAACAGAACAGCAATGGCTTGTGCTGTAAGATCGAGAATTGACAAATGGGACCTAATGAAACTCCAAAGTTTCTGCAAGGCAAAAGACACCGTCAATAAGACAAAAAGACCACAAACAGATTGGGAAAGGATCTTTACCTATCCTAAATCAGATAGGGGACTAATATCCAACAAATATAAAGAACTCAAGAAGGTGGACTTCAGAAAATCAAATAACCCCATTAAAAAATGGGGCTCAGAACTGAACAAAGAATTCTCACCTGAGGAATACCGAATGGCAGAGAAGCACCTGAAAAAATGTTCAACATCCTTAATCATCAGGGAAATGCAAATCAAAACAACCCTGAGATTCCACCTCACACCAGTCAGAATGGCTAAGATCAAAAATTCAGGTGACAGCAGATGCTGGCGTGGATGTGGAGAAAGAGGAACACTCCTCCATTGTTGGTGGGATTGCAAGCTTGTACAACCACTCTGGAAATCAGTCTGGCGGTTCCTCAGAAAATTGGACATAGTACTACCGGAGGATCCAGCAATACCTCTCCTGGGCATATATCCAGAAGATGCCCCAACTGGTAAGAAGGACACATGCTCCACTATGTTCATAGCAGCCTTATTTATAAAAGCCAGAAGCTGGAAAGAACCCAGATGTCCCTCAACAGAGGAATGGATACAGAAAATGTGGTACATCTACACAATGGAGTAGTACTCAGCTATTAAAAAGAATGAATTTATGAAATTCCTAGCCAAATGGATGGACCTGGAGGGCATCATCCTGAGTGAGGTAACACATTCACAAAGGAACTCACACAATTTGTACTCACTGATAGGTGGATATTAGCCCCGAACCTAGGATTCCCAAGATATAAGATACAATTTCCTAAACACATGAAACTCAAGAAGAATGAAGACTGAAGTGTGGACACTATGTCCCTCCTTAGAATTGGGAACAAAACACCCATGGAAGGAGTTACAGAGACAAAGTTTGGAGCTGAGATGAAAGGATGGACCATGTAGAGACTGCCATATCCAGGGATCCACCCCATAATCAGCTTCCAAACGCTGACACCATTGCATACACTAGCAAGATTTTATCGAAAGGACCCAGATGTAGCTGTCTCTTGTGAGACTATGCCAGGGCCTAGCAAACACAGAAGTGGATGCTCACAGTCAGCTAATGGATGGATCACAGGGCTCCCAATGGAGGAGCTAGAGAAAGTACCCAAGGAGCTAAAGGGATCTGCAACCCTATAGGTGGAACAACATTATGAACTAACCAGTACCCCGGAGCTCTTGACTCTAGCTGCATATGTATTAAAAGATGGCATAGTCGGCCATCACTGGAAAGAGAGGCCCATTGGATACGCAAACTTTATATGCCCCAGTACAGGGGAATGCCAGGGCCAAAAGGGGGAGTGGGTGGGTAGGGGAGTGGGGGGTGGGAGGGTATGGGGGACTTTTGGTATAGCACTGGAAATGTAAATGAGCTAAATACCTAATAAAAAATGGAAAAAAAAAAGTTGATTTCAGCCCTGAGTTTGACTCTTTCCTGAGATCTACTCCTTTTGGGTGAGTTTGCTTCTTTTTGTTCTAGAGTTTTCAGGTGTGTTGTTAAGTTGTTAATGTAATATCTCTCCAGTTTGTTTACCAGGGTATGTACCACAGGTCCCAATGTATTTATCTGAAACAAAATAACATTTTGATTCAATATACAGTTTCCTAAGGAAGGCCAACCCCTTAGTAACAGAGTATATTCAGACATGAAAACAAATCATAAACACACTGTGATTTTGGCAAGGGTTCTTCCTGTCTGTAAGTCATCGACTGAAGTTGCTTTATCTCCTGAATTGTGTTTCTTTATTGCCAATAAAATTATATTACAACAAATGTAAGTCCTGAGAGTTTTGGTCCTCCATACTCCACCGCTCAAAATTAACTCACCAGAGTGTTTCTGACCAACACATTCACAGGCTAAAAAGTTTCTGCAAGGTAGGTACCCAGGAATAGGAAGCCCTTTAACTTCACGTTAAGTATCGCCCATCCCGCAGATGTACTATTTTAATGGGCAGCCTAGAAGATATTCTTGTTTCATTACTGTGAGAATAAGTACTGACACAAAAACAATGACTCATAAACTGTATTACATTTTGAAAACTTATGTAAACACCAGAAAAGTATTCATGTTGATCACCTAGAATAATAAGTGATTCCAACAAAGTAAGCCATTCCCTATTCTCCCACCTGTAACTTATGGTTCTTTAAAATTCTTAATGATGGGCTAATGTCAGATGTGTTGTGAAAGAATTTTTCTAAAGTATACACTTACAGCTGATTTTGCTTGTCTTTAAGCTTTATATGAAATGTAGCTTAGGAAAAAGACGATATGTGGCATTTGCTCATAACACCTAGTGCAAAACTTTTCCTATGATTCTTCCAAGGTTTGCAGTGTTCACCTCCCACATGGAAGCTATCAACAGGGTTGACTAGAGGAGCTGACAGACCACTGTGTGCAGTGGTATAAAAGAGGAATTCAGACCATGTGGCTCAAGAAATTTATCACAACCCTTGAGAAACCTGAGAATAAAAGAGACCTGTCCTGGCTTTGATGGAACACAGTTGCACAACAGAAAGCAGATTTGAGAACATTCAGTATGTGTCATCTCAAATGTGAGTTCATAGAAACTTGATGCCATAGGATTTCAATTTTAAAGTAAAAAAACAATACACAAATAAAGATGTCCATTTCAGAATAATTATTGTTAAGCCAAAGCTTTCCCTTTAAAGTCCTCTGTTCTTCAGACTCCTCAAGTACAAATATGCAGCACGTTTCCTCCATCTGCTCACCAGTCAAAAACGAACATTAGCCCTATTGAGAATCAAATGTTATGAGTTAACAACATTATGTTACTAATACTGAGTCCAAGATAAAATACAGAAAGTTATTTTAAGGCACAAGTCCCTTCCGGTCCCGCCAGAACCGACGCACAAAACCCTCCACAGGATCTTAAGACCTCTAGCGAGTGGAACACAGCGTCTGCTCCAATCCAATCAAGAGGGACCTGAGACTAAATTAATTAGGGAAGCAGAAAACCCTGCCTGATCAGGGCCACAAGTCCCTTCCGGTCCATGCCAGCACAGGGGTACCTTGGGCGTGGAGTCTGCGGACACCCATAAGGTATACACAGGACCCTCCAAGGGATCTTAAGACCTCTGTGAGTGGATCACAACTTCTGCCAGGAGGTAGGCTAGAACACCAGATATCGTGGCACCTTCCCTGCAAGAGGAGACCTTGCCAGCAGAGAGTACTCTGAACACTGAAAGTCAGGAAAGAGCTAATCTCCCAGGTCTGCTGATAGAGGCTAACATAAACACCTGAGGAACAAGATCTAACCAGAGACAACTACAACAACTAACTTCAGATATTACCAGATGGAGAAAGGCAAACATAAGAATCTTACTAACAGAAACCAAGACCACTCACCATCATCAGAACGCAGCACTCCTACCCCACCCAGTCCTGGGCACCCCAACACACCCGAAAAACTAGACCCGAATTTAAAAGCATATCTCATGATGATGGTAGAGGACATCAAAAATGACTTTAATAACTCACTTGAAGAAATACAGGAGAACACTGCTAAACAGGTAGAAGACATTAAAGACGAAGCACAAAAAAAATCCCTTAAAGTATTGCAAAAAAACACGACCAAACAGGTGATGGAATAGAATAAAACCATCCAAGACCTAAAAAGGGAAGTAGACACTATAAAGAAAACCCAAAGTGAGGCAACACTGGAGATAGAAAACCTAGGAAAGAAATCTGGAACTATAGATGCAAGCATCAGCAACAGAATACAAGATATGGAAGAGAGAATCTCAGGTGCAGAAGATTCCATAGAGAACATCGGCACAACAATCAAAGAAAATATAAAATGCAAAAAGATCCTAACTCAAAACATCCAGGAAATCCAGGACACAATGAGAAGACCAAACCTACGGATAATAGGAGTAGATGAGAATGAAGATTACCAACACAAAGGACCGGAAAATATCTTCAACAAAATTATAGAAGAAAACTTCCCAAACCTAAAGAAAGAGATGCCCATGAACATACAAGAAGCCCACAGAACCCCAAATAGACTGGACCAGAAAAGAAATTCCTCCCGACACATAATAATCAGAACAACAAATGCACTAAATAAAGAGAGAATATTAAAAGCAATAAGGGAAAAAGGTCAAGTAACATATAAAGGCAGGCCTATCAGAATTACACAAGATTTTTCACCAGAGACTATGAAAGCCAGAAGAGCCTGGACAGATGTTATACAGACACTAAGAGAACACAAGTGCCAGCCCAGGCTACTATACCCAGCCAAACTCTCAATTACCATAGATGGAGAAACCAAAGTATTCCACGACAAAACCAAATTCACACATTATCTCTCCACGAATCCAGCCCTCATGGTACCTTCTCCAAAATTGACCACATAATTGGTCACAAAACAAGCCTCAACAGATACAAAAGTATTGAAATTGTCCCATGCATCATATCAGATCACCATGGACTAAGGCTCATCTTCAGTAACAAAATAAATAATAGAAAGCCAACATTTACATGGAAACTGAACAATACTCTTCTCAATGATAACTTGGTCAAGGAAGGAAGAAAGAAGGAAATTAAGGACTTTTTAGAGTTCGATGAAAATGAAGCCACAACATACCCAAACTTATGGGACACAATGAAAGCATTTCTAAGAGGAAAACTCATAGCTCTGAGTGCCTCCAAAAAGACTAGAGAGAACACACATTAGCAGCTTGACAGCACACCTAAAAGCTCTAGAACAAAAGGAAGCAAATTCACCCAAGAGGAGTGGATGACAGGAAATAATCAAACTCTGGGGTGAAATCAACCTAGTGGAAACAAGAAGAACTATTCAAAGAATCAACCAAACGAGGAGCTGGTTCTTTGAGAAAATCAACAAGATAGACAAACCCTTAGACAGACTCACTAGAGGGCACAGGGAAAGCATTTTAATTAACAAAATCAGAAAAGAAAAGGGAGACATAACAACAGATCCTGAAGAAATCCAAAACACCATCAGATCCTTCTACAAAAGGCTATACTCAACAAAACTGGAGAACCTGGAAGAAATGGAGATGTTTCTAGACAGATACCAGGTACCAAAGTTGAATCAAGATCAGGTTAATGATCTAAACAGTCCTATATCCCCCAAAGAAATAGAAGCAGTCATTAATAGTCTCCCAACCAAAAAAATCCCAGGACCAGATGGGTTTAGTGCAGAGTTCTATCAGACCTTCAAAGAAGATCTAATCCCAGTTCTTCACAAACTATTCCACAAAATAGAAACAGATGGTACTCTACCCAACAAATTCTATGAAGCCACAATTACTCTGATACCTAAAACACAAAAAGACCCAACAAAGATAGAGAACTTCAGACCAATTTCCCTTATGCATATTGATGCAAAATCCTCAATAAAGTTCTTGCTAACTGAATCCAAGAACACATCAAAACAATCATCCATCCTGACCAAGTAGGTTTCATCCCAGCGATGCAGGGATGGTTCAATATATGGAAATCCATCAACATAATCCAGTATATAAACAAACTCAAAGACAAAAACCACATGATCATCTCGTTAGATGCTGAGAAAGCATTTGACAAAATCCAACACCCATTCATGATAAAAGTCTTGGAAAGATCAGGAATTCAAGGCCCATACCTAAACATGATAAAAGCAATCTACAGCAAACCAGTAGCCAACATCAAAGTAAATGGTGAGAAACTTGAAGCAATACCACTAAAATCAGGGACTAGACAAGGCTGTCCACTCTCTCCCTACCTACTCAACATTGTACTTGAAGTCCTAGCCAGAGCAATTAAACAACAAAAGGAGATCAAGAGGATACAAATTGGAAAGGAAGAAGTCAAAAATATCACTCTTTGCAGATGATATGATAGTATATATAAGTGACCCTAAAAATTCCACCAGAGAACTCCTAAGCCTGATAAACAGCTTCGGTGAAGTAGCTGGATATAAAATTAACTCAAACAAGTCAATGGCCTTTCTGTACACAAAGGATAAATAGGCTGAGAAAGAAATTAGGGAAACAACACCCTTCTCAATAGTCACAAATAATATAAAATACCTTGGCGTGAGTCTAACTAAGAAAGTGAAAGATCTGTATGATAAGAACTTCATGTCTCTGAAGAAAGAAATTAGAGAAGATCTCAGAAGATGGAAAGATCTCCCATGCTCATGGATTGGCAGGATCAATATAGTAAAAATGGCTATCTTGCTAAAACCATCTAAAGATTCAACGCAATCTCCATGAAAATTCCAACTCAATTCTTCAACAAATTAGAAAGGGCAATCGGCAGATTCATCTGGAATAACAAAAAACCTAGGATAGCAAAAACTCTTCTCAAGGATAAAAGAACCTCTGGTGGAATCACCATGCCCGACCTAAAGCTGTACTACAGAGCAATTGTGATTAAAAACTGCATGGTACTGGTATAGTGACAGACAAGTAGACAAATGGAACAGAATTGAAGACCCAGAGATGAACCCACACGTCTATGGTCACTTGATCTTTGACAAGGGAGCTAAAACCATCCAGTGGAAAAAAGACAGCATTTTCAACAAATGGTGTTGGCACAACTGGCTGTTATCATGTAGAAGATTGTGAATTGATCCATTCATATCTCCTTGTACTAAGATCAAATCTAAGTGGATCAACATAAAACCAGAGACAGTGAAACTTATAGAGGAGAAAGTAGGGAAAAGCCTCGAAGATTTGGGTACAAGAGAAAAATTCCTGAATAGAACAGCAATGGCTTGTGCTATAAGATCGAGAAACGATAAATGAGACCTCATAAAATTGCAAAGCTTCTGCAAGGCAAAAGACACCGTCAATAAGACAAAAGACCACCAACAAATTGGGAAAGGATCTTTACCTATCCCAAATTGGATAGGGTACTAACATCCAATATATATAAAGAACTCAAGAAGGTGGACTCCAGAAAATCAAATAACCCCATTAAAAAATGGGGCTCAGAACTGAACAAAGAATTCTCACCTGTGGAATACCGAATGGCAGAGAAGCACCTGAAAAAATGTTCAACATACTTAACCATCAGGAAAATGCAAATCAAAACAACCCTGAGATTCTACCTCACACCAGTCAGAATGGCTAAGATCAAAAATTCAGGTGAGAGCAGATGCTGGTGAGGATGTGGAGAAAGAGGAACACTCCTCCATTTTTGGTGGGATTGCAAGCTTGTACAACCACTCTGGAAATCAGTCTGGTGGTTCCTCAGAAAATTGGACATAGTACTACCGGAGGATCCAGCAATACCTCTCCTGGGCATATATCCAGAAGATGTCCCAACCGGTAAGAAGGACACTATGTTCATAGCAGTGTTATTTTTAATAGCCAGAAGCTGGGAAGAACCCAGATGCTCCTCAACAGGGGTGGATACAGAAAATGTGGTACATTTACACAATGGAGTACTACTCAGCTATTAAAAAGAATGAATTTATGAAATTCCTAGGCACATGGATGGACCTGGAGGGCATCATCCTGAGTGAGGTAACCCAATCACAAAGGAACTCACACAATATATACTCACTGATAAGTGGATATTAGCCCAGAATCTTAGGATACCCAAGATATAAGATACAATTTGCTAAACGCATGAAACTCAAGAAGAATGAAGACCAAAGTGTGGACACTTTGCCCCTTCTTAGAATTGGGAACAAAACACCCATGGAAGGAGTTACAGAGACAAAATTTTGAGCTGTGATGAAAGGCAATCTAGTGATTGCCATATCCAGGGATCCATCCCATAATCAGCTTCCAAATGTTGACACCATTGCATACACTAGCAAGATTTTGCTGAAAGGACTCAGATATAGCTGTCTCTTGTGAGACAATGCCGGGGCCTAGCAAACACAGAAGTGGATGCTCCCAGTCAGCTATTGGATGGATCACAGGGCCCCCAATGCAGGAGCTAGAGAAAGTACCCAAGGATCTAAAGGGATTTGCAACCCTATAGGTGGAACAACATTATGAACTAACCAATACCCCGGAGCTCTTGTCTCTAGCTTCATATGTATCAAAGGATGGCCTAGTTGGCCATCATTGGAAAGAGAGGCCCATTGGACTTGCAAACTTTATATGCCTCAGTACAGGTGTAAGCCAGGGCGAAAAAGGGGGAGTGGGTGGGTAGGGGAGTAGGGGGGTGGGTATGGGGGACTTTTGGGATAGCATCGGAAATGTAAATGAGGAAAATACCTAATTAAAAAAAAAGAGTTTGAACTAGAAGGAATAAGTTTTGCCTAGCATCAGGGAGGTCTATATGTGGTTTGGGTGCCCAGAAAGACTGAGTAGTTATAATGCCAGAGGTTTCAAAAATAGGCCAAAGAGAGGCAGATTAGTAATCTCTGTACTGTAATTGCTGTGGTGGTAACACCTGCATGACCAAATAAATCTCTGGGGTTTTTGGTCCTTCGAATGGTGAAAATCATACATATTTCCACATCTTGGAGTCAAAACTTTTGTTGTGTGATACTGATATTCATTCCTGAGCCATTTTCCTAAGCTTATTGGTTGTGTGTGATATAATATTGTCTAGATGTCTAGACAGTGCTTGCCTTGGTACAGTACTTGGTGAGAACTCACTGTCCCACCTGCTTGGCTAACCCCCAGTTTTAGTGATTTTTTTTTTTTTACTAAGCTTCAACATTTACAATAAACACATCTTAAAAAGTGTCGAAAGAAGTAGTATATTAGAAATTGGAGTGCATTGGATAGATGAAAGGTTAAGGTCTTTGAAATGAGGTAGGAAGATTTTAGAACACAAAGGACCATGTTAACCAGAGGGACATTGTGTGCTCTTGCTCCTTTCCTTCTGATCATAAGTCAAGATGGTTTGGAGCAGATATTTTGGGATTAATACCCATTCATTCACTCATTTCTTGAGTTCTTTCTATAATTTGTCTTCTGACACATTGTCCTCAGCAATTCCAAAGTTTAGGTTAACCCTAAAAACTTTTTCCTTCAAAGTCAATTTTGTGAGGAGTGGTAGAACATGATATTGGCAATTTATGCACAGACTTTTACGTGTTTAGGTACTGTCTTGAACTCTTTTCATGTTTCTTTGGTCTGCCTTCTCCAGTTTTGTGGATGTTTATAATTGTAGTCTCCCCTCCCCCAGCCTGAAACCTGCTTGCTCGGGGTGGAGCTTCCTGCTCATTCGTTCTGCCACGCCCACTGCTGGAACCTGAGGAGCCACACACGTGCACCTTTCTACTGGACCAGAGATTATTCGGCGGGAATCGGGTCCCCTCCCCCTTCCTTCATAACTGGTGTCACAACAATAAAATTTGAGCCTTGATCAGAGTAACTGTCTTGGCTACATTTCTTCTTTTGCCCCGTCTAGATTCCTCTCTTACAGCTCGAGCGGCCTTCTCAGTCGAACCGTTCACGTTGCGAGCTGCTGGCGGCCGCAACATTTTGGCGCCCGAACAGGGACCTGAAGAATGGCAGAGAGATGCTAAGAGGAACGCTGCATTGGAGCTCCACAGGAAAGGATCTTCGTATCGGACATCGGAGCAACGGACAAGTACACATGCTAGCGCTAGCTTAAAATTTCAGTTTTGTAAAGTGTTGCTGAGGATGCGGTAGGATACGAATTAAGCTTGAATCAGTGCTAACCCAACGCTGGTTCTGCTTGGGTCAGCAGCGTGTTAATCGGAACTAGAAACGGAAACAGGCAGGTTAGCCGCAGCTTTTTAGGAAGCTGCTTAGGTGGAAGAAGAAAGGGTTTAAAGTCATGGATCAGGCGGTAGGCCGTAGCTCTCCGAAGCTACATGAGGTGTGAGAAAAGAAAGGGTTTATTAAAAGGAATAGGCGTATTGCCCCAGTTAATAAAAAATGCATCATAAGGGAGGAAAATGTCCCAAAAAGCAGAGAGAAATATCTCTCTGGGCCTTATAGCAGGAGTACTCTGTTACCTTTTGTGTCTTGTCTAATGTCCGGTGCACCAATCTGTTCTCGTGTTCGATTCATGTATGTTCGTGTCCAGTCTGTATGAATGAATGTTCTATGTTTTGTGTTGGATAATAAAGATGGTATAAAAAACTTTATCTGCAAAGCCGAGAGCTGCCACGTGTTTCAGCCAGGAATCAGACACGTGGCGAGAGGGCCCCTGCTGGAAAAACTGTTCGTTTTAGGAAATAAGGGCGAGTGCACAGCCTCTAAGTTTCAGAGTAAAAAAGCTAATAAATGGTTCATGATTAATGTGTTTGACAATGGTAAAGTGTTTTTTATTTTATGATTGTAGCTACAAAAATTATTATTCTCTGATTGGTCTAAATGTAACTGCTTCATTTGGTTCTTTTTTATTGGTAATGTGCTCTAAGTGTTTTCACAATCAGCTCATAAGTTGTTGGTTAAGATTAATAATTGTTACATTGCTACAGATGGTTAGTGTTAAATTTGATAACTCAAGTTTAGAGTCCTTCCGACACATGGCATAAGGCAGCCCAAGAGGCTGGGTCTCTAAAGATATTTCTAGTTTAGGTAATAATTAATATGGTTCGTATCCTAAATAGTAAAATTTAAAATAAGATTTAAAGCAATGTCTCTTTATTAAAGCATTAAAGCTTGTTTTAATAGGTATTCATAGGTATTAATTGACATCCAAACTTCGTAATATGATAGTAATGCTTCTAATATTGATTTTAAAGATAATAAATTGTTTTAAACTTGGGTTTTACTTTCCCAAGGTTATAGGTATTATCCTAACCTTGCACAAAAAACTTAAAAATTATGGTTAAAACTGCTATTGTTCCATTGACTGCAGCTTGCAGTTTGATTTCAAATTTAAGATCTTTAATTCACCTGTATACTGTAATTAAGATAATTACAAGAGTAATCATCTTATGAGAGCGCTCATACAGCTCACTTCATACAAAACTGTGACAGAGTTATCTAGTTATGTTTGTCTTTGTGAATAGATTAGACAAACAGTTTGGTTATAGTTGCTGCCTGGCAGGAAACTGTAGTACAGGCAATTTTTTCACAACACTAAAGTTGTGAAGAACGTTTTAACTGTAAGTCATCTTAAGAAAGAGTATCAAAATTTAGAGGCGTAGACAGTTATATTGTTTCTCTAAAATCGGTCCTTATTACAGGAGGGCCAGGATGCTCAGATTAAAAAGTATTTTACGTTTGAGTCAATGCAGGGCTCTGGGCAGCCCCAGAGCGGCTTGTGGCCTTTCTTTTGTTTTGCAAACAGTGCCTGAGAAAGATTTTTTCCCTGTGTTCAAGAGAAATTCTTTTTAACAGTGTTACAGATCTATTCAGATGTTTAAAATAATGCTTAAATTCAAAGAGTTTTGCTTCTAGTGAACTGTAATCACTAGAAAATTTTGCCTCTAGGTATAGCTAATGTAACTTTACCTTACGTAAGAAAAATTTTATTGTTTCTGCTTCTATACAAGAAGCCAAGAGTTTTAATCTTTCAGTGTATATTGTTTCCTAAGTGAAAAGTATTTTATTAACTAATGCTTCTTAAAGTTTACCTTAAATCCTTGCTCTCACCCAAAAGATTCAGAGACAATATCCTTTTATTACTTAGGGTTTTAGTTTACTACAAAAGTTTCTACAAAAAATAAAGCTTTTATAATTGTTATTAATTGGTAATTAAAAATTGGTTGTGCCCAAAACAATTCTTTGGCCAAAAAGAAAACATTATTGTAAAGTCATTTTTCTCATCCTCCCAGCCAATCGTTGGCCCATGTGGGCCCAACTAGCTTCTGTGGGGCGGAGTCTTAAGACACAGTTTCCCCTGTTCCAGCACAGATGATCTAGTTGTGTGCTGTAGATGGTGTTTTAAAATGCTGAACAATCAAACCTTAATTTGTATATTAATACTCAATGCCATATCTCTGAGCTCGCAATTGCTTAAATTGTTCATCCCTCAGATACTATTAATTCTCAAATTTACAATTGCTTATGCATATTTCTAGTTAATAAATAAATTATGAACATGTGACTCTTAATAACTTTGCAAGCCTTCTAGTTACAACTGCTCCTTAAGAAAATTGATTAAAAGTGCAATTAGTCACTGCCCCTTTACAGCCAAGTATTTAAAATGTTTTGTCAACTAGTTATTAATTCAAAAGTTTAGGTATTGTAAAATTTTAAAACTTTAACTTCTTAAAAGACAAAAAAGAGAGAAATTGTATCCCCGTGCATGCTATTTAGTGCATTCCCATGCACACTATTAAAGTCTTACCTTTATTTTCAAAATCTAATATTTTAATGTCAAAGAGTTTAATAAATGCTTTATAGTATCTTAAAGGGATCTACTTATTGGCTTATAGATTAATCCTAAAACAGCTACCTTATTAGAAAAGGGAAAAACAGGTTTTCTCCACAGAACGCTGCAGAAGCATATTAGTAAATTCGTGTGACGAGCTGGTAGGTAAGTTGACTCATGTCCTGATTAAATTGACTAAAAAACTAAATTAAATTCATGTTTTAGATCCATCCTTACTTGTCATTTTTCCAGTTTAGACTAGCTTCTAGCCTTTTAACTTTATGACAATAGTACATCAGAGACTGTATATTCAGACTTAGTAAAATTAGTCATTTAATAGAGTCATAATGATTTTTCTCCTTTCTTCAGTGTGACCAGCCATTCTAACTCAATCTTAGACTGGTCCTAATATTCAGTCCAATGTTAGAGATTCCTATATTCTAAATTACCTAGCAAGTTAATTAAAGAGCAATTGGTCACTTAATACCCCCTGACTAACAAATGGAAGGGTCCAGATCCAGTTCTAATTTGGGGTAGGGACTCAGTTTGTGTTTTTTCACGAGATGAAGATGGAGCGCGGTGGCTGCCAGAGAGATTAATTCGTCAGATGAACACAGATTCTGACTCTTCTGGTAAGTATCATTCTAAAGACTAAAATTCCTTTTGTGCTTAAAATTCAGCTGAGAGCAACAGCTCTCAAAGCTGTTTGTGTTCTCCAGCTACTCTCTGAACCAGCTCCCGACAGGAGGCCGGAGACTAGCCTCAGCTTTACAATTTGCATTTAAATAAAGTACCTAGACTTCCCCGAAAGAAGTTCTGCTTTCCTACTTTCTCACTGTCTTTCAAGATTTTGTCTTTCAAGCAGGTAAATCAACATTCCCGAGGCGGACCAGCGGATGTGCATCCCCGCCCCCCTAGAGCACACAGGCGGCAGCTGTTACCCCCAGTCTCAGGACATTTCCAGCATGTGGCTTTCAGTCTGAGTTAAAAATTTAGGTTTACCTAGAGGGCTAGAAGAGTAGATTTTTCTATATCAATAAAGATTGGTTTTTATTTTGGTAGACAGGCTTAGCCCCTTAGCTGACCTCTGGCTTTTCACCCTTGCTGTTACCGCAAGGTGTCCTTAGCTCAGTAGGCTGTGGAAAAAACAGGGATGAGGAGGATCGACTTCCAGCTCCTATTTTACCCACAAATCGTGGTGTTATTAACGACATAATTCTTGCTTAGGCTTTGCTAATTCTGAGGTTGATAATTCTCCTTTAGGAGCTGCACAGCACTCAGAACTGTGCATACTGGTTTGTGATTGTACAAATTCAGTATGGGCACCGCTTGGTGCAGAGATACTTACTGCAAGGGAAGGTCCAGCTTGACCATTTCTGAGTTTCCTGTGAGATAAACCCGGTTTAAAAGAGGTTGGTATCATATTTTGGTTAAAAATAAAAAATATTCTCCGGCTCTACCTTGCCTCCCCAAAAGATACCGAGAGCCACATGTGTGGGTTTTACCCACGGGAGGAATCGGGTCCATGTCCACCCAAGCCAAGGTTAAAAGCCCACTCATCTACGGATGAGAAAATCATTTGATCACCTCAGTTAAGCGTTGCCTTATTTAACTTAATTAATAGGGGGGAGAGAGATTGGAGACGTACTATTGAAAGGGCAAGCCCTTCACTGCCTCCCACCCAAATAAAAAAGCCAATTGGCCTTGTACTACAAGAGCCGGTCACTCCTTCTCCCTGTTTCCCACCTATCTTCCAAAAATGCGGAGGAATTCAACTTAGTGCTATTTTCACATCGTTCAGTCAAACTTAGCCAGAGTTCCAACGCCCTACTTAAAATTCAACTAGAAAGTTACCTACCAAGTACTAATTAGCATTATAAAGTCAGAGTCTGCAGCTCCAGGCCTTTCAGTTGTTTACTAGAAAGGACAGTCTTAAGCCAGATACAGTTTACCATAAGAAAGGTTAAAGAATCCCAGTGAAGCAAGTTTTTTCTTTAGCCCTAGATTCCAGGCAGAACTATTGAGCATAGATAATTTTCCCCCCTCAGGCCAGCTTTTTCCTTTTTTTTTTATTTTGTTAATAATAGGGAGGAGATGTAGTCTCCCCTCCCCCAGCCTGAAACCTGCTTGCTCGGGGTGGAGCTTCCTGCTCATTCGTTCTGCCACGCCCACTGCTGGAACCTGAGGAGCCACACACGTGCACCTTTCTACTGGACCAGAGATTATTCGGCGGGAATCGGGTCCCCTCCCCCTTCCTTCATAACTGGTGTCACAACAATAAAATTTGAGCCTTGATCAGAGTAACTGTCTTGGCTACATTTCTTCTTTTGCCCCGTCTAGATTCCTCTCTTACAGCTCGAGCGGCCTTCTCAGTCGAACCGTTCACGTTGCGAGCTGCTGGCGGCCGCAACATATAATGATCCAAGTTGACATCAACTTTCCTTCGCTCAGTTTTCTACCTCATGCTGAGCCCCCATATTTATCTGCAGATGGCTCCCTTATTAC
Organism: Mus musculus; assembly: GCF_000001635.26. Taxonomy (NCBI): domain Eukaryota; kingdom Metazoa; phylum Chordata; class Mammalia; order Rodentia; family Muridae; genus Mus; species Mus musculus. The sequence continues at coordinate 88,162,365 of NC_000071.6, read as the reverse complement.
TTCACAAAGAGATTGCAGTAGGTAGGAATGAACTCCCCTGTCCTAGACCGTGTAACATGTAAAGTAACATATGAGTTAAGAGAACAATTTCTGTCTTGTTTGTTTCTGTATGTTTTTTCCCTATGTAGTTGTATGTCACTTTATATAACTGGCACACTTTATTTAGAAATCAAGCACACCTATATCCAATCACCCAACACCATCCCAGAGCTATTCATCTGTTCCTCAATTCCATTTTGCCAGCTCTCACGTTCTCTCATCTTTTCTGATTTTTATTTGTATCATTATAATGAATCTTTTTAAAAAATGAACTAAGCCTTCTATTTTTGCTTTCCTCTCAACTACAGTGCATAGAGACTTAAGACATTCCTCTGAAAATGAACATCAAGTAACATCAGACCTACCTTAGAGTTCTTGCACCCCAGGATTTTCACACTACCTCCTTTTTCTGTGAACTGGTTCTCTCTTTGCATCTCTGCAATAAATGTCAGGCACATATGCCCTGCTCACTCCTCATGGCCCCTCACAGTTCTGTTTGTCTTTTTCCTCCTACATGCCATATAACTTTTATTTATATTATTGATGAACTATATTACAAGACATATCTGTGCTCTCTCTATCTTATTATTTCAATGGCTTACGACAGACATTAGATAGAGGATGTTCCATTTAAAATTTTGATCTACATGCAATATCATTCAGAATTTTCTTGTTAATTATCTAGAGATTAAGTGTAGTAAAATATAGTTCTGTGACTGTTAAATGACAACAGATTTTCAATTTGGAAATTAAATCACTTGATTGGCACTTCAACATTAATTTGCAGCTTGTGTATAATGGGAAGTTCAGATATCTAAAGTTCAAAAGTCTGACATAAATGTTATTAAGAGAAAATGAAAGCTTTTGGTTTGTAAATTGATACTCAACAGCAAACAACGTATAAGAACCCAGAGGCCAAAGATCAAAAACATTGGCTTAATCTTTCTACAGGCACTGGAAGTTTATCCAATGGCTGGTTAGCATTATTTTTAAAAATGAAATGGCATTATTTGGAACATGTCTCACGACATGGCATATATGTTGTGCTTATGTATCTAAAAATAACTTTCTGAATTTTATCTTGGACTCAGTATTAGTAACATAATGTTGTTAACTCATAAGATTTGATTCTCAAACCATAGGGCTAATTTTCATTTTTGACTTGTGAGCAGATGGAGGAAAAGTGTTGCACGTTTGTCCTTGAAGAGTCTGAGCAACAGAAAATTTAAAAGAGAAAGCTTTGGCTTAACAATAATAATTTTGAAATGGACATTTTCATTTGTGTATTGGTTTTTTACTTTAAAATTGAAGTCCTATAGCATCAAGTTTCTATGAACTCATATTTGAGATGATGCATAGTGAATGTTCTCAAATCTGCTTTCTGCTGTGCAACTGTGTTCCATCATAACTAGGACAGGTCTCTTTTATTCTCAGGTTTCTCAAGGGTTGTGATAAATTTCTTGAGCCATATGGCCTGAATTCTTCTTTTATACCACTGCACACAGTGATGTGTCAGCTCCTCTAGTCAACCCTGTTGATAGCTTCCATGTGGGGGGTGAATACTGCAAACCTTGGAAGAATCATAGGAAAAGCTTTTCACAGCTTTTTTCACAGCTGAGAGTTTCTCAGCTCTCCCAAGGAGTGATTTGGGTGTGGAGCTTATCATTTCCTTAATGCTTTAACCACCTCTGGTGCTGACCTCACCTCACATTTGTATCTTAAGGTAATGGTTTAAGTATGATGAAAGATTGCTATTGGAAAAAAATAACATTCTATCACATATATTGTTATTGAAGTTAATACTTTTAATTTATATTCAAGAGAAATATAGTTAGTACATATATTCATTAGATATACATTTTTATCTTAATCTCAAACAATTGCCATTTTGTCATCTTTACTTTCATGGTCAAATGATATCATACACAATCACCTAAAAATTACATTCTATAAGTACTCAATAGATGATTGGCCATTTCTCTGCTTATATACAAAGAATACCTTTTGTGAATTGAAGATAGCAATTATTAATTTTCTTAATTAGTTCATTTTTTACTTATCACTTTACAACCCTTTCACTGCCCCACCCTACCAGTCACCCACTCCATCAGTCCTTTCCTCATCCTTCCTTCCTTTCTTCTGTGAGTCCATGGGTTCTCTTTGCCTATTCTCCAATCCCTGGCACTTCCAGCCTCTGTGAGACTAGACATTTCTTTTCCCACTGATGTCAGACAGGGCAGCCTAGCTAGAAGAGCATAACCAATGGAGAGTCAACAGCTTTGTATACTACTGTAGTTCAGAAACCACATTAAAACTAATTTGCAATCTACTATTTTTGCACAGGAGTCCTAGGTCCAGCCAATGTTCTTTGGTGGTGCTTCCATCTCTGAGATCCCCATCGGTCGAGGTTAGATAATTCTATTGGTCTTCCTGTGGAGGTGCTATCCCCTTAGGGTGCTGCAATCCTTCCTCCTTTTCTTCCATAAGAGGCTCCAAGCTCCATCCACTGTTTGGCTGAATCCAGCAGGTTCAGTTGGGTGGGTGGAGCCTCTCAGAGGTCAGCTATGCTAGACTTCTGTCTGCAAGCATAAGAGAGTATCATTAATAGTGTCCTGGATTGGTGCTTGGCCATGAGATAGGTCTCAATTTGGGCCATTTATTAATTCGCCATTCCCCCAGTCTCTGCTTTATTCCCAATCCCTGCAATTCTTGTGGACACAGTAAGTTTTTGGTCATAACTTTTCTGGGTGGGCTTGTTCTTTTATTGATCCACCAGGCTTTCTTCCTGGACACAAGGGACAGACTCCCCAGGCTGCATGCCTCCAATGTTGTAAGTCAGAGCTATGGACAACCCCTCGTAGATTCTTGGGCACCTCCCCTCTCCCAGGTCTCTCTCTTTCTTTCTGGAGATGCTCTCTATCTCCCCCTCTGCAGACTTTCATTCATTATCATGATAATCAGGCCCTATGCTTCTTATGTCTTCTCCCCCTCTCCACACCTGATTCTGAATATCCCTCCCATCTTGAGGCCTCCTTTCCATTCCACTCTTTGTGTTTGTGAATTGTAACATGATTGTCTTTTACTTTACAGTTATTGTCTGTGGGGCTTTGGGTATAGGGGTAGGGGGGTAGGGAGAGAGCCCATGTTTGGGAAGAGTTTCTGTGCTCTGGCCAGGCATACGCAGGAGGACTGCAGCATGTTTTCCACTTGGCCCTGGGTGAGCATCTGCCTATGAGAAGCCACTGACCCCACACGGTGGGTGGTGGACAAGGGGCAGCCCCCAGTACAAGTTTCTCAGTCTCTGGCATTCCACACTGGATATAGTAGAGTATTTGAGAACAGAATAGGGAAGAGGGCATTGGGAGAGAGGTTCCGATGCAGACAAGAGTCCTAATTCTGGTCCATGGCTGGAGCCCAGGAAGGCCATAGGACATCGGTAGGAGAAAACCTATTCCATCATCCAAGCACAGCAGGCCTTGATGAACAGAGACAGTCTATGGTTTTAGAGCTTTATTATAGAAAGGCAGGGAGAAAGAGAGAAGGTAGAAATAGAGAGACTGACCATGGCTAAGAGGAGAGAAGGGGGGAAAGGAGAGAGAGAAGAAAGGCTATAGAAAGATGGAGAGAGCAAGAGGGAGAGTGAGAGGGACAGACTGAGGTGGGGCCAAGCAGCCCCTCTTATAGTGGGATTGTTATCTTGCTGTTGCTAGGAAAATGGGAGGAGTCTAGCCTGAAGGTCAGAAGCCTAGGATATTGTGTAGGTGATTAAAAGCCAAGAGCCAAGGTATTTTATATTATTTGTGACTATTGAGAAGGGTGTTGTTTTCCTAATATCTTTCTCAGCCTGTTTATCCTTTGTGTACAGAAAGGCCATTGACTTGTTTGAGTTAATTTTATATCCAGTTACTTCACTGAAGCTGTTCATCAGGCTTAGGAGTTCTCTGGTGGAATTTTTAGGGTCACTTATATATACTATCATATCATCTGCAAAGAGTGATATTTTGACTTCTTCCTTTCCAATTTGTATCCCCTTGATTTCCTTTTGTTGTCTAATTGCTCTGGCTAGGACTTCAGGTATAATGTTGAATAGGTAGGGAGAGAGTGGACAGCCTTGTCTAGTCCCTGATTTTAGTGGTATTGCTTCAAGTTTCTCACCATTTACTTTGATGTTGGCTACTGGTTTGCTGTAGATTGCTTTTATCATGTTTAGGTATGGGCCTTGAATTCCTGATCTTTCCAAGACTTTTATCATGAATGGGTGTTGGATTTTGTCAAATGCTTTGTCAGCATCTAACGAGATGATCATGTGGTTTTTGTCTTTGAGTTTGTTTATATACTGGATTATGTTGATGGATTTCCGTATATTGAACCATCCCTGCATCCCTGGGATGAAACCTACTAGGTCAGGATGGATGATTGTTTTGATGTGTTCTTGGATTTGGTTAGTGAGAACTTTATTGAGGATTTTTGCATCGACATTCATAAGGGAAATTGGTCTGAAGTTCTCTATCTTTGTTGGGACTTTTTGTGTTTTAGGTATCAGAGTAATTGTGGCTTCATAGAATGAGTAGGGTAGAGTACCTTCTGTTTCTATTTTGTGGGATAGTTTGTGAAGAACTGGGATTCTATCTTCTTTGAAAGTCTGATAGAACTCTGCACTAAAGAAGAATGAAGACCAAAGTGTGGACACTTTGCCCCTTCTTAGAATTGGGAACAAAACACCCATGGAAGGAGTTACAGAGACAAAGTTTGGAGCTGTGAAGAAAGGATGGATCATCTAGAGACTGCCATATCCAGCGATCCATCCCATAATCAGCTTCCAAACGCTGACACCATTGCATGCACTAGCACGATTTTGCTGAAAGGACACAGATAGAGCTGTCTCTTGTGAGACTATGACCGCGGCCTAGCAAACGCAGAAGTGGATGCTCACAGTCAGCTATTGGATGGACCACAAGGCCCCCAATGCAGGAGCTAGAGAAAGTACCCAAGGAGCTAAAGGGATCTGCAATCCTATAGGTGGAATAGCAATATGAACTAACCAGTACCCCTGGAGCTCGTGTCTCTAGCTGCATATGAATCAGAAAATGGCCTAGTCGGCCATCAGTGGAAAGAGAGGCTCATTAGTCGTGCAAACTTTATATGCCTCAGTACAGGGGAATGCCAGGGCCAAGAAGTGGGAGTGGGTGGGTGGGGGAGTGTGTCGGGGAGCGTGTGTGGGACTTTTGGTATAGCATTGGAAATGTAAATGAAATAAATACCCAAAAGAAAAAAAAGCCAAGAGCCTCTCCTGTGGGGGCTGAAGGGGTGGTAATTTGTACAGGAGCCAGGGGTCTAGGAGACATGAGAAATTGCCTTCCATCCCATGTAGGTCAAAATTATGACCACACATCTGAATTTACCAGATTTCAAACCTCAGCTCCACTGGAGACTAGACTGTGCATAGCCCACTGCCCTGCAAATGTCTACTCATAGGTGAGTACATACCATATTTGTCTTTCAGGTCTGGGTTAACTTACTCTGGATGATTTTTTCTGGTTCCATCCATTTACATTCCAATTTATGGTGTAATTATTTTTAACTGCCAATTAATACTCCTTTGTGTAAGTGTAATTCATTTTCTTTATTCAATCTTTAGTTGAAGAACAACAGTTGGTTTCTACTCTCTGGCTATCACAAATCAAGTTTCTATGAGCTTATCTGAGCACATGTCCTTGTATCAGGACAGACCATCCTTGGCATATATGCCCAGGAATGCTATAGTTGAGTCTTGAGTTAGATGTTTCCCAATTTTCTGAGCTACCACCATATTGGTAAATAAAGTGGTTGTATAAGTTTGCACTTACATCAGTGTTGGAGGATTTTTTCCCCTTGTTCTACATGCTTGCCAGCATGAGCTGTCATTGAGTTTTTGTTTTTGTTTTTTTAAATCTTATCTATTCTGACAGGTAACTGATAGAATGTCAGAGTGGTTTTGATTTGAATGGATAATAGTGTTGAGCATTACCTTTAATGTTCATGTTCACTTGAAATTCCTCTGTTGAGAACCCTGTTTAGCATTTTGTGGTTTGCTGATGTCTAGGTTCTTGAGTTCTTTATATATTTTTGGAAATTAGCTTTCTGTAGGATGTCTGCCATTTGGTCCCATTGATGGTGTCTTTAGCCTTGCAGAAGCTTTTTAGTTTCATGAGGTCCCATTTATTAACTGCTGACCTTCCTGCCTGTTCTATTGGTGTTCTGTTTTGGAAGGTTTCTCCTATGCCAACGTGTTCAATGCTCTTCACTATTTTTCTCCTGTTAAATTCCATGCATCTTGTTTTATATTGATGTCTCTGATCCATCTGCACTTGAGTTTTGTGCAAGGTGATAGATATAGATCTACTTGTCTTCTCCATACAGACATCACAGTTTATTGAAAATGTTTTCTTTATTTTCATTGCAAAGATCTGTCATCTTTATCAAATTCTATCCTTGGGTATCCTTAGGTCTATGGAATTATGTCTGGGTCTTCTCCTCTATTCCAATGATCTACCTCTCTGTTTTAATGCTAATACCATGCATTTTTATTACCTGCATCTTGAAATCTCCAAAAGTTATTTTTTTGTACAGGATTATTTTACATATCCTGGCATTTTGTTTCACCACATATAGTCCTATATTGTTCTTTCAAGATCTGTAAAGAATTATGTTTGAATTTACATGGTGACTGTTTTGAATCTCTACATTTCTTGTGGAAGAATGGCTGATTTACTATATTAATTCTCCAGATCTGATCCATGAATATGGGGCATCTTTGCATTTTTATTCTAGTCTTCAATTTCTTTCTTCAAAGTCTTGAAATTCTGGTTATATAGGTATTTCACTCCAAGATATTTTATTTTATTTGTACCTATTTTTAAGTGTGATGTTTTCTGATTTCTGTCTTAGCACAGTGGTCATTTGTATTTAAGAAGGCTACTGACTTTTTTTTTCAGTTAATCTTATATTCAGGCACTTTGCTGAAGGTGTTTATCAGCTGTAGGAATTATGTGGTAGAATTTTTCTGTCACTTATATATGTTATTATATCAGCTGCAAATAATACTTTGATTTCTTCATTACATTTCTCATCTACTTGATCTCCTTTAGCCTTCTTACTACTGTAGCTAAAATTTCAAGTGCAAAATTGAATAGATATGCAAAGAGTGAACAACCTTGTGTTATTCCAGATTTTAGTGGACCTGCTTAGGGTTTATCCACATTTAATTTGATATTTGCCTTTGGTTATTACAAATTGCATTTCTCACGTTTAGTTATGTTTCTTGTATCCCCAGTATCTCCAAGATTTTTCTCTTGGGTGTTGGATTTTGTCAAAGACTTTTCAGCCTCTTATGAGATGATGTGGTTTTCCCCTCTTAAGTTTCTTTATATGAGGAATTATAGTAACAAACTGTCATAGGTTGAAACATCCCTGCATTTCTGAATACAGCCTATTTATCATGATTTTTAAGATTTTTTAATGGATGATATTTCATGTATAAAATACTGAGTCTATGAGTACTTTATTGAGGATTTTTGTATTAATGCTCACAAGAGAAATGGGTTTGTAATTTTCCTTCATTTTTTGTTGTTGAGCCTTTGTGTAGTTTGGGTATCATAGAAACTGTGACCTTAAAAAATGAATTGGGTAAAATTTCTTAGTTCACCTTCCTTTGTGATCCAATATTTTGGGTATATTTTGTATTAATTTTCATTGTATTTTAGGAAGCCATTAACTTCTTTCTTATTTATTTGTTGACCAAGTAGTCTTTCAGTAAAGTTCACTTTCTATAAGTTTGGAGTACGTTAATATTTTCTTGTATCTGTTGAGACTTGCTTTGTGACTGAGTATGTGGTCAATTTTGAGGATATTCTGTAAGTTACTGATAAAAAGGTACATTCTTTTGTGTTAGTGTGAAATGCTTATAGGTACCTTATATAACTATCCTTTATATATTATAATTGTTATAAATATAAAAATAAATAGAAATTCTTTATATGTTTATATAATCCTTAATTTTGTGTGCACATACAATTCTTTACACAAGAATCTAATAAATAACAAGTGGCTATCAATTTTAAAGACTAGAATTTTTCACATAGAAAGTCTAAGGAGAGCTCCTCACTTACATAATGTGCCAAAGACTGTGATTTTCTTCTCATTAATTTTACCAAGGAATATGTTGTCACAAAAGCATATATGAACACATATACCTCAAATGTATCCTGTGTATGTAGGCATAAATCTAGTTAGAATATATGTTGGATTTTTATTGGGTGTTTTATTTATTTACATTTCTAATGTTATCTCCTTTCCTGGTTTCCCCTCGGAAACCCCCTATGCCATCCCATCTCCCTTTGCTCCTATGAGGGTGCTCCCTCATCTTCCCACCCCCTCCCACCTCACTACCCTAATATACCACCCTATATACAGTGGGGCATCGAACCTTCACAGGACAAACACCTATCCTCCCACTGATGCCAGATAAGAAGATCCACTTCTACATATGCAGCTGTAGTCATGGGTCTCTCCATGTGTACTCTTTGGTTTGTAGTTTAGTCCCTTGGAGCTCTGAGGGGTCTGGTTGTTTGAAATTGCTGACCAGACCCTAATATAGCTAGATGTGGAAGTTTTTTTAAACTAAAATTTTCCCTGTTTGCTTGTATGTTGGCATACTAAAAGCTTTAAATTTTAGAGAAACCTACCCTGTAGTGCTGCCACACACAAAAAGTGTGATGGAATCTCCACCTGTTGCACTGTGAAAGGTAATTTGTGTAGCAGTTGGAGTATTGTTACTTGTAGTAGTTGGAATACTGCCTGTAGAAGTTGGAATGATGTTATTTGAAACATATGTGGTATTGCCTCTTGCCTCAGTTGTAGCAGTGTCATCTTTGGTAGTTGAGATAGTCTCAGCTACCATGGCATTTGTGGAAGTATTAGGGGGGATGCTGCTAGGAGGAGTGGTGGCATTGGCATCTCTACATTTGCTGACAGAAGCAGAAAGAGTCGTTGTGATTGGAACCATAGTTGTAGTAGCACAAGTGGCTTCCACATTATGAGCAGGTGGCTTGCAGTGCTGGATTGTTGGGGGGTTAGGAGAAGAGGAGGTAAAAGAGAAAAGGAGAACTCTGGGGTATCTATGACATGAGCGTAAGAGTGAAGGACAAGGGTTTGTGTTTTCAAGAGAACAGGAAGCAGGTACCAGTTGGTGTTCTGAGTTCCCAGATCCTTTCAAGTCACTTGCTTTTCCATAGCTGTTAGGTTTTCATGAGGTGTGGATTTAGATAGTTTAAATTTCTCTTCAGAAGTGTGAATAGTCTTTAGAGAGAGAATAGAAAAAACAAAACTGCCCTTCCGCTCGACTCGAGACTCGAGCCCCGGGCTACCTTGCCAGCAGAGTCTTGCCCAACACCCGCAAGGGCCCACACAGGACTCCCCACGGGACCCTAAGACCTCCGGTGAGTGGAACACAGCGCCTGCCCCAATCCAATCGCGCGGAACTTGAGACTGCAGTACATAGGGAAGCAGGCTACCCGGGCCTGATCTGGGGCACAAGTCCCTTCCGCTCGACTCGAGCCCCGGGCTTCCATGCCAGCAGAGTCTTGCCCAACACCCGCAAGGGCCCACACGGGACTCCCCACGGGATCCTAAGACCTCTGGTGAGTGGAACACAGCGCCTGCCCCAATCCAATCGCGCAGAACTTGAGACTGCAGTACATAGGGAAGCAGGCTACCCGGGCCTGATCTGGGGCACAAGTCCCTTCTGCTCGACTCGAGACTCGAGCCCCGGGCTACCTTGCCAGCAGAGTCTTGCCCAACACCCGCAAGGGCCCACACGGGACTCCCCACGGGACCCTGAGACCTCTGGTGAGTGGAACACAGCGCCTGCCCCAATCCAATCGCGCAGAACTTGAGACTGCAGTACATAGGGAAGCAGGCTACCCGGGCCTGATCTGGGGCACAAGTCCCTTCTGCTCGACTCGAGACTCGAGCCCCGGGCTACCTTGCCAGCAGAGTCTTGCCCAACACCCGCAAGGGCCCACAGGGGACTCCCCACGGGATCCTAAGACCTCTGGTGAGTGGAACACAGCGCCTGCCCCAATCCAATCGCGCAGAACTTGAGACTGCAGTACATAGGGAAGCAGGCTACCCGGGCCTGATCTGGGGCACAAGTCCCTTCCGCTCGACTCGAGACTTGAGCCCTGGGCTACCTTGCCAGCAGAGTCTTGCCCAACACCCGTAAGGGCCCACACGGGACTCCCCACGGGACCCTGAGACCTCTGGTGAGTGGAACACAGCGCCTGCCCCAATCCAATCGCGCGGAACTTGAGACTGCAGTACATAGGGAAGCAGGCTACCCGGGCTTGATCTGGGGCACAAACCCCTTCCACTCCACTCGAGCCCCGGGCTACCTTGCCAGCTGAGTCGCCTGACACCCGCAAGGGCCCACACAGGATTCCACACGTGATCCTAAGACCTCTAGTGAGTGGAACACAACTTCTGCCAGGAGTCTGGTTCGAACACCAGATATATGGGTACCTGCCTTGCAAGAAGAGAGCTTGCCTGCAGAGAATACTCTGCCCACTGAAACTAAGGAGAGTGCTACCCTCCAGGTCTGCTCATAGAGGCTAACAGAGTCACCTGAAGAACAAGCTCTTAACAGTGACAACTAAAACAGCTAGCTTCAGAGATTACCAGATGGCGAAAGGCAAACGTAAGAATCCTACTAACAGAAATCAAGACCACTCACCATCATCAGAACGCAGCACTCCCACCCCACCTAGTCCTGGGCACCCCAACACAACCGAAAATCTAGACCCAGATTTAAAAAAATTTCTCATGATGATGATGGAGGACATCAAGAAGGACTTTCATAAGTCACTTAAAGAATTACAGGAGAGCACTGCTAAAGAGTTACAGGCCCTTAAAGAAAAGCAGGAAAACACAGCCAAACAAGTAGAAATCATTAAAGAAAAACAGGAAAACACATCCAAACAGGTGATGGAAATGAACAAAACCATACTAGAACTAAAAGGGGAAGTAGACACAATAAAGAAAACCCAAAGCGAGGTAACGCTGGAGATAGAAACCCTAGGAAAGAGATCTGGAACCATAGATGCGAGCATCAGCAACAGAATACAAGAAATGGAAGAGAGAATCTCAGGTGCAGAAGATTCCATAGAGAACATCGACACAACAGTCAAAGAAAATACAAAATGCAAAAGGATCCTAACTCAAAACATCCAGGTAATCCAGGACACAATGAGAAGACCAAACCTACGGATAATAGGAGTTGATGAGAATGAAGATTTTCAACTTAAAGGGCCAGCTAATATCTTCAACAAAATAATAGAAGAAAACTTCCCAAACATAAAAAAAGAGATGCCCATGATCATACAAGAAGCCTACAGAACTCCAAATAGACTGGACCAGAAAAGAAATTCCTCCCGACACATAATAATCAGAACAACAAATGCACTAAATAAAGATAGAATATTAAAAGCAGTAAGGGAGAAAGGTCAAGTAACATATAAAGGAAGGCCTATAAGAATTACACCAGACTTTTCACCAGAGACTATGAAAGCCAGAAGAGCCTGGACAGATGTTATACAGACACTAAGAGAACACAAATGCCAGCCCAGGCTATTATACCCGGCCAAACTCTCAATTACCATAGATGGAGAAACCAAAGTATTCCACGACAAAACCAAATTCACACAATATCTTTCCACGAATCCAGCCCTTCAAAGGATAATAACAGAAAAGAAGCAATACAAGGACGGAAATCACGCCCTAGAACAACTAAGAAAGTAATCATTCAACAAACCAAAAAGAAGACAGCCACAAGAACAGAATGCCAACTCTAACAACAAAAATAAAAGGAAGCAACAATTACTTTTCCTTAATATCTCTTAATATCAATGGACTCAATTCCCCAATAAAAAGACATAGACTAACAGACTGGCTACACAAACAGGACCCAACATTCTGCTGCTTACAGGAAACCCATCTCAGGGAAAAAGACAGACACTACCTCAGAGTGAAAGGCTGGAAAACAATTTTCCAAGCAAATGGACTGAAGAAACAAGCTGGAGTAGCCATTTTAGTATCGGATAAAATCGACTTCCAACCCAAAGTTATCAAAAAAGACAAGGAGGGACACTTCATACTCATCAAAGGTAAAATCCTCCAAGAGGAACTCTCAATTCTGAATATCTACGCACCAAATGCAAGGGCAGCCACATTCATTAGAGACACTTTAGTAAAGCTCAAAGCATACATTGCACCTCACACAATAATAGTGGGAGACTTCAACACACCACTTTCTTCAAAGGACAGATCGTGGAAACAGAAACTAAACAGGGACACAGTGAAACTAACAGAAGTTATGAAACAAATGGACCTGACAGATATCTACAGAACATTTTATCCTAAAACAAAAGGATATACCTTCTTCTCAGCACCTCACGGGACCTTCTCCAAAATTGACCATATAATTGGTCACAAAACAGGCCTCAATAGATACAAAAATATTGAAATTGTCCCATGTATCCTATCAGACCACCATGGCCTAAGACTGATCTTCAATAACAACATAAATAATGGAAAGCCAACATTCACGTGGAAACTGAATAACACTCTTCTCAATGATACCTTGGTCAAGGAAGGAATAAAGAAAGAAATTAAAGACTTTTTAGAGTTTAATGAAAATGAAGCCACAACGTACCCAAACCTATGGGACACAATGAAAGCATTTCTAAGAGGGAAACTCATAGCTCTGAGTGCCTCCAAGAAGAAACAGGAGACAGCACATACTAGCAGCTTGACAGCACATCTAAAAGCCCTAGAAAAAAAGGAAGCAAATTCACCCAAGAGGAGTAGACGGCAGGAAATAATCAAACTCAGGGGTGAAATCAACCAAGTGGAAACAAGAAGAACTATTCAAAGAATTAACCAAACGAGGAGTTGGTTCTTTGAGAAAATCAACAAGATAGATAAACCCTTAGCTAGACTCACTAAAGGGCACAGGGACAAAATCCTAATTAACAAAATCAGAAATGAAAAGGGAGACATAACAACAGATCCTGAAGAAATCCAAAACACCATCAGATCCTTCTACAAAAGGCTATACTCAACAAAACTGGAAAACCTGGATGAAATGGACAAATTTCTGGACAGATACCAGGTACCAAAGTTGAATCAGGATCAAGTTGACCATCTAAACAGTCCCATATCACCTAAAGAAATAGAAGCAGTTATTAATAGTCTCCCAACCAAAAAAAGCCCAGGACCAGATGGGTTTAGTGCAGAGTTCTATCAGACCTTCAAAGAAGATCTAATTCCAATTCTGCACAAACTATTTCACAAAATAGAAGTAGAAGGTACTCTACCCAACTCATTTTATGAAGCCACTATTACTCTGATACCTAAACCACAGAAAGATCCAACAAAGATAGAGAACTTCAGACCAATTTCTCTTATGAATATCGATGCAAAAATCCTCAATAAAATTCTCGCTAACCGAATCCAAGAACACATTAAAGCAATCATCCATCCTGACCAAGTAGGTTTTATTCCAGGGATGCAGGGATGGTTTAATATACGAAAATCCATCAATGTAATCCATTATATAAACAAACTCAAAGACAAAAACCACATGATCATCTCGTTAGATGCAGAAAAAGCATTTGACAAGATCCAACACCCATTCATGATAAAAGTTTTGGAAAGATCAGGAATTCAAGGCCCATACCTAAACATGATAAAAGCAATCTACAGCAAACCAGTAGCCAACATCAAAGTAAATGGAGAGAAGCTGGAAGCAATCCCACTAAAATCAGGGACTAGACAAGGCTGCCCACTTTCTCCCTACCTTTTCAACATAGTACTTGAAGTATTAGCCAGAGCAATTCGACAACAAAAGGAGATCAAGGGGATACAAATTGGAAAAGAGGAAGTCAAAATATCACTTTTTGCAGATGATATGATAGTATATATAAGTGACCCTAAAAATTCTACGAGAGAACTCCTACACCTGATAAACAGCTTCGGTGAAGTAGCTGGATATAAAATAAACTCAAACAAGTCAATGGCCTTTCTCTATACAAAGAATAAACAGGCTGAGAAAGAAATTAGGGAAACAACACCCTTCTCAATAGTCACAAATAATATAAAATATCTTGGCGTGACTCTAACTAAGGAAGTGAAAGATCTGTATGATAAAAACTTCAAATCTCTGAAGAAAGAAATTAAGGAAGATCTCAGAAGTTGGAAAGATCTCCCATGCTCATGGATTGGCAGGATCAACATTGTAAAAATGGCTATCTTGCCAAAAGCAATCTACAGATTCAATGCAATCCCCATCAAAATTCCAACTCAATTCTTCAACGAATTGGAAGGAGCAATTTGCAAATTTGTCTGGAATAACAAAAAACCTAGGATAGCAAAAAGTCTTCTCAAGGATAAAAGAACTTCTGGCGGAATCACCATGCCAGACCTAAAGCTTTACTACAGAGCAATTGTGATAAAAACTGCATGGTACTGGTATAGAGACAGACAAGTAGACCAATGGAATAGAATTGAAGACCCAGAAATGAACCCACACACCTATGGTCACTTGATCTTCGACATGGGAGCTAAAACCATCCAGTGGAAGAAGACAGCATTTTCAACAATTGGTGCTGGCACAACTGGTTGTTATCGTGTAGAAGAATGCGAATCGATCCATACTTATCTCCTTGTACTAAGGTCACATCTAAGTGGATCAAGGAACTTCACATAAAACCAGAGACACTGAAACTTATAGAGGAGAAAGTGGGGAAAAGCCTTGAAGATATGGGCACAGGGGAAAAATTCCTGAACAGAACAGCAATGGCTTGTGCTGTAAGATCGAGAATTGACAAATGGGACCTAATGAAACTCCAAAGTTTCTGCAAGGCAAAAGACACCGTCAATAAGACAAAAAGACCACCAACAGATTGGGAAAGGATCTTTACCTATCCTAAATCAGATAGGGGACTAATATCCAACATATATAAAGAACTCAAGAAGGTGGACTTCAGAAAATCAAATAACCCCATTAAAAAATGGGGCTCAGAACTGAACAAAGAATTCTCACCTGAGGAATACCGAATGGCAGAGAAGCACCTGAAAAAATGTTCAACATCCTTAATCATCAGGGAAATGTAAATCAAAACAACCCTGAGATTCCACCTCACACCAGTCAGAATGGCTAAGATCAAAAATTCAGGTGACAGCAGATGCTGGCGTGGATGTGGAGAAAGAGGAACACTCCTCCATTGTTGGTGGGAGTGCAAGCTTGTACAACCACTCTGGAAATCAGTCTGGCGGTTCCTCAGAAAACTGGACATAGTACCACCGGAGGATCCAGCAATACCTCTCCTGGGCATATATCCAGAAGATGCCCCAACAGGTAAGAAGGACACATGCTCCACTATGTTCATAGCAGCCTTATTTATAATAGCCAGAAGCTGGAAAGAACCTAGATGCCCCTCAACAGAGGAATGGATACAGAAAATGTGGTACATCTACACAATGGAGTACTACTCAGCTATTAAAAAGAATGAATTTATGAAGTTCCTAGCCAAATGGATGGACCTGGAGGGCATCATCCTGAGTGAGGTAACACATTCACAAAGAAACTCACACAATATGTATTCACTGATAAGTGGATATTAGCCCCAAACCTAGGATACCCAAGATATAAGATATAATTTGTTAAACACATGAAACTCAAGAAGAATGAAGACTGAAGTGTGGACACTATGCCCCTCCTTAGATTTGGGAACAAAACACCCATGGAAGGAGTTACAGAGCCAAAGTTTGGAGCTGAGATGAAAGGATGGACCATGTAGAGACTGCCATATCCAGGGATCCACCCCATAATCAGCATCCAAACGCTGACACCATTGCATACACTAGCAAGATTTTATTGAAAGGATCCAGATGTAGCTGTCTCTTGTGAGACTATGCCGGGGCCTAGCAAACACAGAAGTGGATGCTCACAGTCAGCTAATGGATGGATCATAGGGCTCCCAATGGAGGAGCTAGAGAAAGTAGCCAAGGAGCTAAAGGGATCTGCAACCCTATAGGTGGAACAACATTATGAACTAACCAGTACCCCGGAGCTCTTGACTCTAGCTGCATATATATCAAAAGATGGCCTAGTCGGCCATCACTGGAAAGAGAGGCCCATTGGACTTGCAAACTTTATATGCCCCAGTACAGGGGAACACCAGGGCCAAAAAGGGGGAGTGGGTGGGCAGGGGAGTGGGGGTGGGTGGATATGGGGGACTTTTGGTATAGCATTGGAAATGTAAATGAGTTAAATACCTAATAAAAAATGGAAAAAAAAAAAAGAAAAAACAAAACTAAAGTCAATTTTATTGCAATATATGCCCCATCTCATTTTGATTTTCTTGGGATATGCTTCTTCTTATAAATGAACGTTCATATGGAAGTTTGGTTATAAGCACTATAGTGCTTTGGTAACATTGAAGTTGTGTTACTAGAACTGTTGTGCATGCTATGAATTGTCCCTATTCAAGTGCTCCATTCAAAATGATGTATAATTTTCTTTTAACTTTTTACAGGTTCTTCAACACATTAAACAAACTTTGGCTTGTGGGTAATTCTCATGATAATTTGAATGCTGTGTAATATAGCTGTGATGGATTATTGAAGGAATTATGTTAAAATATTATATGCTCTGTACACATGTAATACTTTTTAAACTCTCATGAAAATTTGGTTGAATCCATGGATGTAGAATACTAGTTGGGTTAAATATAAAGATGATATCCTACTCAATAGTTTTCAGTAATATGCTATGTGGAAGAATAATTTTAATACATACCACCATGTCCTGTGATTAGTAATTTTTGATCGGTGACACTTAAGGGGACATCTTATTGTCTTTTCATTTGTGTTCATGATTGTATATTACAGTCTTATTTCCCCTAAAGAACAATATACCTCTGGAACAAAGTTAGGTTTTTAGAAGGATTAAATTTAGGCAAATAACACAGTAGACAGTATGGTAGTCACAATGAGGACAAGAGTAGATGCATTATAATGCTGCTCATCTCTTTATTTTCATTTTGTATAATACTTGGTAAAGGTTGTTTTTTTAAGCCTTTAAAGATTATTTCCCCCAAAATTCCACAGTGCTTCGTTTTATGCTATCCTGACTGCCAAAAGGAATTTATTATTTTTAACTATTAACAAAAAGTATCAGTAGAATTTGGAGCAGTTATAGTTGTTATGCAGATATTGGCCCTGGTATTATATTTGCTTGTACTGTGGGAGGGAGTTGGGCAAGAGGATTTCTTTGAGGGCTAAGATCTGGAGTTAGTTGAAAATAGGACCAGGTATTTTAACTAAACAATGAGGAGGTCATATTGAGGACCATAAAGGGGGAAAGAAAGTGGGTTATGAAATCCTGAACTAGTATGTAGAAAGGGTGGTAGACCAAATTGTACACGATTGAGATCTGGCTGAGGATGATGACTATGATGATGAATTGAAGAAGCTAGTGGTCTTCTAGGATCATGTTGTCCTCTGGGTGCTCTGTGACACTCAGCAGACTGTGGGAGAAGGAAAATAAACAACATTAAATAAGATATTTCAAAGAGAAATTTTAGCATATACACTTCCTGAGCAAGGTGTAATTGTAGATGGCTTCTAAGAGTCCTACTCTCTCAAAACATAGGCTGGGCTGGGGTTATCAGCTATGGTCTAAAACAATCTCTAACAATGGACAAAGATGAAGTTAGAGATTTAATATCGCAGAAAAAAGTCCTTTGACTTATAATGAAGGTTCTTGTACTGAATAAAAGCATATGACAGTTAGGCTATTTAACATCAGAGTGTCCTCTGCCTCATGATCTCCCCAAAACCAGCGATGCTTCTCAATGCCCCTTTCTACTGTCCTGGGCTTTACCTATAATTATTCTGAATTTGTTGTACTCATTGACCTTACAGTCCTGTAAGAGAGAGAATACATGGTATTTGTCTTCTGAGCATGGGTTACTGTGCTTACTACATTTTCCAGTTCTACTTGTGTTTTTGAAATTTTCTTATTATATTTCTTTTAAAATCAAAAAATAAACTTTATGGGAAACTGGTGCGGATTCAATAGAAATAAAAAAAAGTGATACTGAGTATAAATAGTCCAGTATGCCTAAGGGGATTAGGGGTTTTGGTTGGGGGGAGACTAATGTGAGGTCAAGGTAAATCCACCGAATTAGTATATGATAATCCCACTCAGAAGCTTGTTCATTAAATATTAATTAAGCAAATTTTTGCCACTCAGCACTATGATACAGGATGGATTTGTATGAACCATGAAAAGGATGTCCTAGGGATGAGGATGGAACTGCCTTCTGGGTTCTTCTCTGCCTCTTGTGTCACTTGAGAAAGGGAGATGTTTATGCCAAGTGTAGAGTATGCTATGTCCACACAGTCCTATTCTGTGGCAATTTATTTTGCATCAGAAGAAACTCATTAAAAGTCCTCAAAGTAAAAGTCCTCAAAGACATTCTGAGAAAATGTTTCCCCTTTTGTTCTGAGCATATAGGGACTCAGTGAAAGCTTAGATGGCATTGAATGGAAAGAAAATATTATCACCAAATTCTCAAGCTGGGGCTTTATAGATGTGGTCACTGAAATCAATCCCAAATGGAAGTAGTTGCCATACAAACTGGGAGATACCATGTCATGAAAGAGCTTAGAGTAGTCCTGGGATTTAATTCCAATTAAGTTTCAAAAACTGTTCAGAGTCTATACTTTAAGAAATAATACAGACACATCTGCCCCTATTGTTGAATTAAGGAAGTGTGAAAGAATCTGAGAAGAAGGGCTACCCTGTAGGAAAACTAGCATTATCAATTAATCTGGACACCTAAGATCTTTCAAACATTGGATCACCAA
Organism: Mus musculus; assembly: GCF_000001635.26. Lineage (NCBI taxonomy): Eukaryota > Metazoa > Chordata > Mammalia > Rodentia > Muridae > Mus > Mus musculus. The sequence continues at coordinate 88,143,357 of NC_000071.6, read as the reverse complement.
ACAGGCAGCATACACCAGTTGATATGTGGCCCCCAACACACATTCAGTAGAGGATTGTTGAGTCTGTGTTCATTCAGAGATGATATACCTAACCTTCAAGAGACTGGAGGCCCCAGGGAGTTTAAAATTCAGGTGGAATAGGAGCTGGGGACATACACATGGAGATAGGGGAGTGAAGAGGAGATATGTGATATGGTACTGTTGGATGGTGGTTGTGGGGAATAAAATATTCATGTTAAATAAATATATAAATAAATGAATGAACAAATAAATAAGAATATAGAAATGTTTTGCCTAGCATCAGGTAGTTAAGATGTGTTTCAATTGTATGTACACTAAGTAGTTATAATGCGAAATGTTTCAAATATAGGCCAAAGAGATGCCAAATAATTGTCTCTGTAGTGAAAATGTTGTGGTTATATTATGTTCCACCAGAATGATTAAAGAAATCTCTGTTATTTTATCACTTTGGAAATGATAGTCATACCTGTTTCTACATTCTAGAGCCATAAGATTATGTGTGTGATAATGATAATCATGCCTGAGTCCTATTCAAAGCATATTTTTCCTTAGGTACAGCATTAACAATAAACACAGCTGAAAAGTGTTGAGGGAAACAAATGCTTTAGGAAGTTGGAGTGCTCTGGATAGATGAAAGATCAAGACTTGCTTCAGTTGCAGGGAAGTCTTTGAAATGAGGTGGGAAGACTATAGAACACAAAGGACAATGTCAACCAGAGGGCCAGTGTGTGCTCTTGGTCCTGTGCTGCTGATCCTGAGTCAAGCTGGTCTGGAGCTGATATTTTGGAGAATATACTCATTTATTTATTCACTCATTTGTTGAGTTATTTTCCTATTTTGTCATCTGTCACATTGCCTTCAGCAATTGCAAAGTTTAGGTTAACCCTAAAAATATTTCCCTCACAGTCACTTTTGTTATGTTGTACAATTTTCTTTTAACTTCTGTAGGTTCGTGCATACATTAAACAAACTTTGTATTGGTATAATTCCCATGGTAATATGAATGCTGTGTAATATAGGTGCTATGGATTATTGAAGAAATCAAGGTGGAATAGAACATGCTCAGCATACAGTCTAACCCCCAAAACTTGCCATTTCATGGTCAGGTTTATGAGCTGTGGTAGAAGATACCATGAGCCTTTCATGGCCAGACTTTTGAATCCTAAGACACTGCCTTGTAATCCTTTCAAGTTTCTTTGATCTGCCCTCTCCAGTTTTGTAGAGGCTTTTAACATTCCATGTTGACACCAACTTTATTTCTCTTGGATTTCTACCTCATCCTGAGCCCTCATTTTTGCAGATGGCTCCTCTTTTCATTCACCAAGAGGTTAAGCCATGCAGACTGTAACGTCACTTATGAGTTAATAGAATGACTTCTTTATTGTTGACTAGGGGACTTGACTGCTTTTTTTGTAATGCTCTCTCTCTCTCTCTCTCTCTCTCTCTCTCTCTCTCTCTCTCCCTCCCTCCCTCCTCTGTAACTATATGTTACTTCATTTAACTACCACACTTCATTTAGTAAATAACCAAACCTATGTCCAATCACCCAACACCATACCAGAGGATTGCTCCTACTCCTCAATTCTGTTTTGCCTGCTCTAACTTTCCTTCATCTTTTCTGTGTTTTATTTATATCATTATAATGAGTTCTTACAAAACTTGAACTGATTGGTGTAAAGTGGAATCGCAGTCATTTTGATTTGTATTTCTCTGATCACTAAGAATTTTGAACATTTCTTTAGGTGCTTCTCAGCCATTCAAGATTCCTTAATTGTAAAATCTTGGTTTAGTTCTATACCCCATTTTTGATTGGGTTGTTTATTTTTATGGTGATTAGTTTCTTGAGTTCTTTATATATTTTGGATATTAGCCTTCTATCAAATGTGGGGTTAATGAAAATTGTCTCCTAATCTGTAGGTTGCTGGATTGTCTTATTGACTATGTCCTCTACCTCACTGAATCTTTCCAGTTTCATGAGCTCCCATTTACGAATTATAGATCTTAGAGCATGAATGATTGGAGTTCTGTTTAGGATATTTCCCCCTGTGCTGATGAGTTCAAGACTCTTTACCACTTCCTGTTCTATTAAATTCAGTAGATCTGGTTACATTTTGAGGTCTTTGATCCACTTGGACTTAAGCTTTATGCAAGGGAGAGGAGAACCTGATTTGCTATTGGGTGAGGGAAAAGACTGAAACTCTGAGGGACATCAGAAAGAATAGAAACAGGAAACCTCAGGAGATAGGAAGTTGGAGGGGCCCTCCAGAATGCATCAGAGACCAGGGAGGTGAGAGCCTCTCAGGATTCAAAGGGAGGGACCTTAGATGAAATGCCCAACATTAGGGAGTGGGGACTTATAGAGCCCACATCCAGCAGGAAGACATACATCAAATGAGAAAGAGGAGGGCCACCCCACAGTCACCACTCTGTCCCATAATTATTCCTGTCTGAAAGAGTAACAGGGATGAAAATCAAGAGGAAGATTTAGAAAACAAGGTCCAGTGATAGGCCCAAAGCGGGATCTAGCTCAAGGAGAGCTCCCAAGGCATGACACTATTACTGAAGCAATGGATTGCTCAGAAAAAGGGACCTAGCATGACTGTAGTACAGAAGATGCAACAAGCAGCTGAAAGAGTTAGATGCAGATATTTGCACCAAAACAATGGACAGAAGCTGCTGACCCCTGTTGTTGAAATAGGGAAGGGTGAAAGAAGCTGAAGAGAAGGACAATCATGTACAAGGACCAGCAATTATTCTTGACTCCTGAGATCTCTAAAACACTGGATGACCAACCTGGCAGCATACACCAGCTGATATGACACACATACAGTAGAAGAATGCCGGGTCTGTGCTTATTCAGAGATGATGCTCCAAACCCTCAAGAGACTGGAAGCCCCATGGGTTCAGAGGTCAGGTGGCTTGGGGAGGAGGCGAGGGATGGTACAGTCGGAGGGTGTCCAGGTGTGGTATATAATATGGAATGTGAAAAAAATAAATTAAAAAAATTTAAAAAAAGTAAACTGAGCCTTCTATTTTTGCATCTGTGCTAACTATAGTGTGAACATCAATTAACGTAATACCCACTTTAAAGATCTTGATCCCCAGGATCTTCCTGTGCTTGCTTTTCTTCTGACCCCATCCTTTCTTTGCATCTCTGTAGTAAAGGTCAGACACATATGCCCTATTCACTCCTCATAGCTCCTCACAGTTCTTTTTGTCTCTTTCCTCCTCAATGCCATATAGCTTTTATTCATATTATTGATGGACTAAATTATTTCAATACACTTCTATCTTACTTGTGCTCTCTCTATCCTATTAGTTCATTATCTCATTGTAGATATTAGATACAATAATAATAAATGTTGGTCATTGCAAATAAAGTTATTTAGAATTTTATTTTTAGTTACCTAGGAATAAAGTAAAGGAAAAATATTTCACACTAATTTTATTTTTGATGTACCAAAGATTTTGCTGAATATTTTTGTGTTTCCTTTTGGACATTCTGTATTGATATTGATATTATGCACTTGTAAACTTTTTTTGGTATATCTGATATTTTCCTAATGATTTATTATAATCTCTGTGACTATTTAATTAAAACAGATTTTCAAATTGGAAGTCATAGCAATTGATTGGCATTTCTTCAGTAATTTGCAGCTTGTATATATTAGGAAATGCAGTTAAATACAGTTACAATGTCTTATATAAAAGTCAGTAAGTGAAGATGAAGGTTTATGGTAGGGAATATTGATACTCACCAGGAAGCATCCTATAAAAACTCAGAGGCTGAAGACCAAATACAGTGGCTTCATGTTTTTGTAGACTCTGAAAGTTAGCACAATGGTTGGTTAGCATTATTTTTTAAATGAAATGGCATCATTTGGAACATGTCCTAACACATGCTGTGTACATTTTTCAGTGTATCTTTAAATGATTTTCTGATTCTTATGTTGGACTCAAAAATATTGTTCAGCTCATAATATTTAACTCTCAAAGAATGGGGCTAGTTTTTATTTTTGAGCTTTGAGCCAATGAGAGAAAAATTGCACATATTTGTCCTTGAAGAGTCTATGCAAAAGAGGATTTAGAAAAACAAAGCTTTTGGCTCAACAGTAGATATTTTTCCATAGACATCTTTTAACTTTGCATTTCTTTTTACTTTAAAATTGTGATTCTGATCTATATCCTGGAGCTAATCCTGATCAGGGTATGGAATTAAACAACACCATCCAAGATTTAGAAATGGAAGTAGAAACAATAAAGACATGACAAAGGGAGACAACCATGGAGTTAGAAAACCTAAGAAAGAGATCAGTAGTCCTAGATGCGAGAATTACCAACAGACTATAAGACATAGAATAGAGGATCTCAGGTGCAGAAGATACCATTAAAACATTCACACCACAGTCAAAGAAATTGCAAAATGCAAAAATGTCCTAACCCAAAACATACAGGAAATCCAGGACACAATGAGAAGACAAAACCTAAGTATATTAGGTATAGAAGAGAATGAAGAATCCCGCCTTTAAGGGACAGTAAGTATTCTCAATAAAATTATAGAAGAAAACTTCCCTAACCTCAAGAGATGCCCATGAACATATAAGAAGCCTACAGAGCTCCAAATAGATTGAACTAGAAAAGGAATTCCACATATCACATAATAGTCAAATCACCAAATACACACACACACAAAAGAATATTAAAAGCAGTAAGGGAGCCGGGCAGTGGTGGCACATGCCTTTAATCCCAGCACTTTGGAGGCAGAGGCAGGAAGATTTCTGAGTTTGAGGCCAGCCTGGGCTACAGAGTGAGTTCCAGGACAGCCAGGGCTACACAGAGAAACCCTGTCTTGAAAAACAAAACAAAACAAACAAACAAACAAAAAACCAAAAAAACAAAACAAAAACAAGAAGTAAGATGGTTTTAGTGCAGAGTTCTATCAGACCTTCAAAGAATTATTACACCAGACTACTCAACAGATACTATGAAAGCCAGAAGATCCTTGGTAGACATCATACAGACCCAAAACCCAAAAGTGCCAGCCCAGGCTACTATACCCAGCAAAATCACAATTATCATAGATGGAGAAACCAAGATGTTCCATGACAAAACCAAAGTTACACAATATCTTTTCACAAATACAACCCCAAAAAAGTGCAGAATACCCAATATACAACCCACAGAACTCAAAAAGGTCAGCAAGCCAAAGGGACAAAGTGAGGATGCCACAGTCAGTCCCACTTGGGAGAGAGGGAGAAAAAAAAAAGCAATCATAAGTAGGGAGGGAGGAAGGAACCTGGGAGGGAAAGTGGATGGCAGGGCTGGTTGGGGAGAGAGAGGATCCTGATCTGGTATTGGGTGATGGAAAAGGACTGAAGCCCCGAGGGCCAACAGAAAGAATGGAAACAGGACACCTCAGGAAATAGGAGGCTGAGGGGACCTGCCAGAATGCACCAGAAACCAGGGAGGTAAGAGAATCTCAGTAATCAAAGGGAGGGACCTTATATGAAATGCCTAACAGTAGGGAGAGAGAACTTATAGAGCCCACCTCCAGCAGGAAGACAGAACATCAAGTGAGGCATGGTGATGACATCCCACAGTCACATCTCTGGCCCCTAATTGTTCCTGTCTGAAAGAATTACAGGGATGGAAATAGAGAGGAGGCTGAGGGAAAAAGATCCAGAGGCAGGCCCAAAGTAGGATCCAGCTCATGGTGAGGTCCCAAGGCCTGACACTATTACTGAGGCTATGGAGCATTCACAAAAAGGGATCTATTATGACTGCCCTTCAAAAGACCTAACAAGTAGATGAAAGAGTCAGATGCAGATATTTATACCCAACCAATGGACAAAAGCAGCTGACCCTTCTTGGTGAGTTAGGAAAACCTGAAAGAAGCTGAGGAGGAGGGCAACCATGTATGAGGACCAGCAGTCTCAATTTATCTGGATCCCTGAGATCTCTCATACATTGGATCATGAAACAGACAGCATACACCAGCTGATATGAGGCCTCCAAAACACATACAGTGTAGAACTTCTGGGTCTGTGTTCGTTCAGAGATGATGCATCTAACCGTTAAAGAGACTGGAGGTCCCAGCGTTTTTAGAGGTCAGGTGGGGTAGGGGTGGGGCCATCCACATGGAGATGGAGTGGGGGATGGTGAGGAATGGGATATGGAGTATAAAAATAATCTAAATTATAAAAAATTGTATAATAGTGTGTTTTCATGATTAGTAAAATAACCTGAATATGTAATCACTATGATTGTATATCAAGTAAACACATCTTTATATTTTCTATACCTTACACTTTCTCTTCTATATGTAGAGTCATTGTGATTAAAGAAACAGGACTTTAGCTGTAAAAAAAATGTGGATGCTAAACAATGCAAACTTTGAAAGAATCTTAGGAACAGTTTCTCACTATGTATTATGAGCTAATGTCACGTATTAGTTTTTTCCTGAGCTATATTTCATACGAAGTTTAAAAACATGCAAAATTAGTTGTAAATATACACTTTAGAATAAATCTCTTTCAGAATACATCTGAGAGCAGCCCATCATTGAGAATGTTTAAGAACTTAAGGTAGAGGGAGGAGAAAAGGGGTTTGCAGAGTTTGGTGGATTCACTATCTTACATGATCAACATGAATACTGTTTTTGTTGCTTGCTAAGTTTTCAAAATGTAATACCTTTTCTGACTCACTGTTCTGTGTGGTTACTTATTTTCACAGCAAAGAAAGTAAAATATCTTATAAGCAGCCCATTGAAGTGTTACCTTTGACGTTTGGGCAACATTTTATATGAAGGTATAAGGCTTCATATTCCCAGGCACCTACCTTGGAGAAGCTTCGTTGATGGTGAATGTGCTGGTCAGAAGCAGTCTGTTCAATTATTTTTGAGTGGTGGAATACAGAGGACCAGAACTCTCAGCTCGTATATAGTTTACATTATTGTATTGGCAATAAAGAAACAGAAGTCTGAAAATAAAGCAACTTCATCTGAAGCTTTAAAGACAGGAAGCATCCTTGCCAATTTGGCAGTGTGTCCCTGCATGTTTTTCATTTCTGAATATACTCAGTCACTAAGTGGTTGAGGCTTCCTTAGGAAGCTGTACCGTGAGTCAAAATGTGGTTTTGTTTCAGATAAATACAGGGGGACCTGTGGTGTACTTTTTTTTTAATTTTAAGAAAAAAAGAGATGAGTGGTTTGTTGATTGCTTTATGTGACATTTTTCCTTCTGTATTAATCTCATGGTATTTCCTATGCAATTTTAAAAATAAATGTTACCATTGAACTGAGCAGAGGGTCCCCAATAGAGGAGTTAGAAAAAGGACTGAATGAGTAGAAGGGTTTTGCAAACCCATAGGAAGAATAACAATATCAACCACTTCCCCCAGAATTTCCAAGGACTAAGCCATCATTAAAGGAGTACACATGACTCCAGCTTGATATGTAGCAGAAGATGATCTTGTCATGCATCAATAGAAGTAGAGGTCCTTGACCCTATGAAGGCTCAATAGACTCCCCAGTATAGGAGAATCAAGGGTGGGGAGGTGAGTTTGTTGTTGGAGGAACACCCTCATAGAGGCAGGGGGTGAGAGGATGTGTTAGAATGTTTCCAGGATGGATGGAAACTGGGAAAGGGGATAACATTTGAAATATAAAAAAGAAAATATCCAATAAAAATTGCTCTGTGGGAAGTACTACATTTGCAATGTTGAATTTTTTTATGATTATATGTGAGTATTTAGTAAGAAAAGTGAGAAAGAGCATAAAATCACATTGAATACACATTGCTCTATTGCTAAGTAATACCCAGACTTTTTTTCTCTGTCTCTCTATGCCTCTCTCCTTCTCTCTCCTTCTTTCAGAGTTCCATGCTACTAACATACTTAGTTTCTAAAATGAATTCCTCATCTGCTCAGATTATCTGGGCTTCAGTTTTAAGGTTTAACCTGTAATAATGAAGCTTTATTTTAAGTTTGAACTTGCAGGTTGCTACACATCTGGTCTCATGAATTATTCTCATGTTTCTCAAAGCTGAGAATAGCCATTTGTGTTTAGTGCTGGGAGTAAACCCAGAGCATTGTACTTCCAGTGGACCTAATGTTTTTGTGGTTTTGAGATGACATTTTTCTGTTTTAAATTTGGAGCAGTGTGTCAATATGTTGCTCAGGCTGAATGAACCTCTATAGTCTAGGATTGTGGTTCTCAATTTTTCTAATGCTGAGACGCTTTCATATACATTCTTATGTTTTGATGATATGCAAACATAAGTTATTTTCATACTTCATAACTGCTATAAATCATAATGTAAATATGTACTATTCAGGATATCTGATATGTGACCTCACATGATACTAACCCTTAGGGTAACAACCTCTGGTCTTGGTAGTCTCAGAACTAATGTCTTCTGAGTAGTCATGAATGCAGCTAAATGACTTCAAACAATCCAAATACACATAAGCACACACACACTCAAGCATACACAAACAACTTGGTCTCTGGTTTGAGATTTTCAATAAAGTACTTGGAAAATAAACAGGCCAAAGACATAGCAGACAAAATCAAAACTAGATCAAATCCAAGCAAACAATCCTAAACAAAACTGAATGAAACCAAAACTTTACAAAATGCCATTGAGTTAGTTTTGTTTTGTCAATCTACATCTGGGGATGAAGCCTGCCCTGAAGTGTGGCTAATACACACAGTGAGACTCTTCTCAAGAAAATACCAATTATGTATTAATTGCAGATAGCTTTCTGGTAGTGATGGAGGCCCATGTGCACTCCCTGTCTTGCACCTGTGTAGGCATTGCATGTGTTGCCTTGAGTTCTTGTGTGTCAGCCTTGATGGATACAGAAGACCCTGTTTCCTTGGAATCAACAATCTCCTCTGGACTTTTGCAATCTTTCTGCATGGGTGTGATGGGGGTGGGTGGCGGCTTTGATGAAGACACCCTACTTAGGACTGAGTGCTCCAAAGTTCTTTGTGCATTGTTCTGTTATAGGTCTATGTTTTACTTCAAATCTACAGTAAGAAGAGGCCTTTTTTCATGATGACTGAATGAGGTACTTATGTATTGGTATAGCTGTATGTGGTTTTATGAGTTTGTTTATAGCAATGTACTTTTGTGAGAATATTAGTACTGAAATTTTTCTTAGGGCCGTGACCTATCTAATCCTAGATACTAGACCACTTTAGCAATGTCAGGTATGGGTTCTATGTAATACAGTGGCCCTTAAAGGCAGTCAAACAGTGGTTCTTTACTCCCTAAATTTTGTGCCAAAATGACTCCAATATTTCATGCACACAAATCTCTCTTATTGTTTAATGAACCAAAAAGAGAGAAGTACATCTTGACAAAGGGAGACATGATCACTAATTCATGGCTTTCAAACCTTGGACCTAATATTCTACAGACTAATACTTTCATAGAGCTGATGCCCCCCATCTCAGGAAATCCATAGAACAGTAGAATCATGCTATTGCTTTGATAGAAACTTATGTAGTAGATGATGATATTTTCCTAGCATAGTTTTATTAGCACATTTAGAAACAACAGTGCAGTGACATTTGATATTTGATGGCTTTTGCCCTGTGGTCAGATATGTATTTCTGTTGATATGTAGAAACAAAACTGTTATTTTCATTTGGAGATTTATAGAAATGTTATTATTTTGCATTATTCATACATATTAATTATTTTCTTGGTTAATGCTTTCCTAAATATTTATCATGCTTTACAAGTAATAGGATGCTTACAATTCTGTGGAAGAACAAAAGATCCCATTGCCTGGATTATACATTCTCACCTTGTAAGATGTGCTTAGGGGTAGAGCTGGCAGATCAGTGACAACCTACACCTCTGATGTCTTCTCCAGATTTAGTGGAATATCCCCACAATGAAATGTTCAAATGATGTTGCAATGTCCCAGCACCCAAAACTAGCACAACAATGAAATCAGGTAAAAATTCATATTATCGACCAAGTACAATCATAGTAATTATTTATGAGTACCATCTTTCCTTCCTATTAAAAGTCATAAGTAAAATCCCCCATAATATTCATACCAGAATTAGTTTACTTTATAGCAAGCTAAAAGTGGTCATGTAGTATTACCTGAATATCTTAAACTTATGAATATAAAAAAGCATTCAGTTTATCTTTTAACCTGCTACATAAATCAAACAATTTCACTTCTCTGAATGTCACTCTTTTGCACTATTTCTGGATTTATTCTAAATTTTGTATAAATTTTTTTTGAAAATTTCATAATCAGCATTAGAACTACAGTACAACAACCCTTTCCCTCTCCTTTCTAGTGCGTGTTTCCCTGCTTCTCCGTTCATTATTTGTTGTTTATTGTTGTTAAAAGTATACAAATGTGCCTATGAACATCCATACACACACACACACACACACACACACACACACACACACACACACACACACACACACACAAACATTAGGAACATGTGGGACACTATGAAAAGGATTAAGGTCATACATAGGTTCAGAAGATAGTTTTTACATCTGTTATGTACATACACACTCCTATGAAATACACATTGCCTGCTAGAATACCTTTTAAAAACCCCACAAAACAAATAGTACCAAATTTTATTTAAGTAATTCTTGAAAATATTGCAATAGATAAAGAAATCTTGTTTGCCATAGTCATAAAGAAATTTATTTAGACATGTAAGAACTTATCATTTTCTTTCCATGGTTTTAAAAACATATACCTTTTTTAGACTATGATATTTTTGAAGGCAATTGTAAATTTTTATTTTGTCATTGTAGCTATTATCATCATAATTTTATATACAACCCCATTCTCCACATGTGTAGAGTCTGTTTTCATGGGTTCTATGGTTGTCAGTATTACAAGTATTTTGAAGATTTTAATTATTTACACAGAGTCTTTCTTCTTGACAGTTTTATCTGGATAACAGCACAGCTATTTTCACCATACTTTTTCTATGTTAGGTTATGAAAATGATGTGACCCAAGAGCTAACTTCCTGGGGACTATCTTTCAAAATTCCACTATTTAGCATGAAAGAGTCCAAGGGAGAAGAGCAACCAACATGCTTACCCATCTAGGATGCCTATGAATCACATCAATGATTACCATGGTATTGTAACTCTGGGTGTGCAATAGTGCTACCTATGCCTTGGTAACCAAGAGCTTTGATGGATTTGACGCCCATTCTACAACAGTGCAATCATGCCTGGGACTGTATCTGTGTCACTAACCAAGACTACAGAATTCAGAATTTTGGAGGAGAAACTATAACCACCACTTTAGCAAGCCACAGTAATCACCAACTCTATGCTTAATATTTCTTTGTCTACTCACAGATCAGTGAAGTTGTCACCCCTCATCAAAATATTTCCTTTTGGATAAAGAACTTTAGAGAAAACCAATCTAGATCACAGTGCAGAGAACAAGAGCCTGTGTGTTGCCCAGTCACATCTGAAACCTAAGCAGCACAGCTCTGAAGTAAGACTCAGGGATCACTGCAAAAGATGGGGATGAAATTAAGTAATTGCCAGAGGAACAGAATGTTTTCTGTGAGATTGGGTTTCTTAGAAACATCAAAGAAGCTACAGTCATGAAGTCTCATCAACATGGACATCTAGTCAGGACCTGGGAAAGAATGATGTCACTAGCCATGTTAGCATGGAATATGGAAAGCTCACGAAGCCTCAATCCTAGACAAAGAACTACAGACAACTAAGGAGTGCTGAGAATGGACAAATTGTTTTGTTCAGGGAAGAGCCTCCCAATTGGTTAAGCAATCCAAAACAGTCATCCCTGAGTTCATGTATATAGACTGAGGAGGTGGTATTTATATACATTGGAATACATGTTACAACACCTAATCAGAAATGAGGCCATGAATTTTACAGAGATCAAAGAAGGGAATTTGGAAAACTCTGGCAAGAGTTAAGGGAGGTATGAAAATGAGGTGATTATAATGGTTAAAAATAAAATTTATCATTTAGTGTGGTCTACTAAGAATTTAAAATGTTTCTTAGATGATAAGGAAATCCATTTGTAGGTTCCTCAGAAAACTGGACAAAGTATTGCCTGAGGACCCAGGTATACCACTTCTGGGCCTATAGCCAGAAGATTCTCCAACATGTAATAAGGACAGAAGCTCCAATATGTTCATAGCAGCCTTATTTATAATAACCGGGAGCTGGAAAGAAACCAGATGTCCCTCAACAGAGGAGTGGATACAGAAAATGTGGTACATTTTCACAGTAGAGTACAACTCAGCTTAAAAAAATGATTAATTCATGAAATTCTTAGGCAAATGGATAGAAGTAGAAAATATCATACTGAGTGAGATCACCCAATCAACAAAGAACAAACAGGATATGCACTCACTGCTAAGTGCATATTAGCCCAAAAGTTTCAAATACCCAAGATGCAATTCAAAGAGCACATGACATTCAAGAAGAAGAAAGACCAAAGTGTGGGTGCATTGGTTCTTCTTAGAAGGAAATCAAAATACAGGAGTAAATATGGAAATAAAGTATAGTCAGAGACTGAGGGTAAGGCCATCCAGAGACTTTCCCACCTGGGAATTCATCCAGCATACAGTTACCGAACCCAGACACTATTGTGGATGCCAAGAAGTGCATGCTGAAAGGAGCCTGGTATAGTTGTCTCCCTAGAGGTCCTGCCAGAGCCTTACAAATACAGGTATGGATGCTTGCAGCCAACCATTGGACTGAGCACAGGGTCCCCAATAGAGGAGTTAGAGAAAGGACCGAAGAAATTGAAGGGGATTACAACCCCACAGGAAGAGCAATATCAACCAACCAGTCCCCCCAGAGCTCCCAGGGACAAAGAAGTACACATGGCTCCAGCTGAATGAAGTACACATCCTCCAGCAGAGGATGGACTTGTCATGCATCAGTGGGTGGAGAGGTTCTATGAAGGCTCATTTGATGCCCCAGTATAGGGCAATTGAGGCCAGGATGTGGGATTGTTTGGTTGCTAGATCAAGGAATACCCTCATAGAAGCAAAGGGAGGGAAGATGGTATAGGGTTTCTCCAGTGGAGGGTGTAAACCAGGAAAGGGGATAATATTTGATATGAAAATAAAGAAAATATCCAAGAAAAAAAGAAAAAAAGAGAAGATTGTATATGCTATAGTCACCTTGCATGGCACTTTAAGGGATGCAAGTCTTTAAGGGATGTAAGTGAGTCTTTTCCTCACTATGTATTGTTGGCAGGTTCTGGGAAGACTATAGAACAGACCATGTCAACTGGAGGAACAGTATGTGCTCTTGTTCCTGTGTTGCTGATTGTAAATCAAACTGTTCCAGACCAAATCATTGATTTATCTGTTGTGTTCTTTTCCTAATTTGTCATCTGGCACATTGCCTTCAGCAAATCCAAAGTTTAAGATAACCCTATAAACTTGTCCTGTGAAGATCAATTTCATGAACAGTGGTAGAATATGTCATGGGCAATTTATGGCCAGACTTGTTCTAAGTCACTGCCTTATAATCCTCTCAAGTTTCTTTAGTCAGCCTTCTCTGGTTTGGGAGAGGTTTATAATGTTCTATGTAGATATACAGTTTCTTTCTCTTGGTTTTCTTCCTCATCCTGATCCCCTGTATTTACCTGCAGTTGACCCCTATCTTACTTTACCAAGAGATTGCAGCAGGTAGGAATGATCTCCCCTGTCTAGGTCATGTAGCTTGTACAGTCACTGATGAGTTCAGAGAACTTCCCCACTGTTTACTTGGGGACTTGAATTTTTAGTTTTTCTTTTACTCTGTCAGTGTATGTCACTTCATTTAACTAGCACACTTCATTTAGAAAATGACCAAACCTATGTCCAATCACCTAGCATCATGATAGAGGTTTGCACATACTCCTCAGTTCTGTTTTGCATGCTGTCAGTGTCTCTCATTTTTCCTGATTCTTATTTGAATCATTATAATGACTTTTCAAAAAACCTGGATTCATAATCTACTTTTGCTTCTCTTGTAGTTATAGTGCACAGAGATTAAAGACACTCCTCAGAAGATGAAAATTCATTGACATCATTCCCGACCTTAAACTCCTGCTCCCCAGGATCTTCATACTGCCTGCTTTTACTTTGACCTTGTTCTCTCTTTGCATCTCTGCGGTACATATGCCCTGTTCACTACTCATGGCCCCTCACTGTTCTGTTTTTTTTTTCTCCCAACATGCCATATTATTTTCATTCATATTACTTGTGAACTATTATTTCACAACACATCTCTTACTAATACTCTCTCTATCTTATTAGTTCATTGACTCATGGCAGACATGAGATACAAGGTGTTCCATTTTAAATGTTGATCACTGAATGCAAGTTCATTCAGAATTTTATTGTTACTTATTCTAGGAATAAAGTGTGGGTAAAATAATTCACATTATTTTATTTTGATGAAACTTAATAACAAGCCGGACATATCTGTGTTTCCTTTTGGACATCCTGATATTGATATGAATATTATGTAGTTGCAAACTTTCTTGGGTATATCTGTTATTATTCTCATGCTTTATTAAAATCTTTGTAACTGATAAATTAAAATAGATTTCAAAGTAGGAATTAAAGCACTTGATTGGCATTTCCTCAGTAATTTGCAGCTTGTGCATATTAGGAAATGCAGAAAAATAAAGTTAAGTACTTTGACATAACAGTTCATAGAGAAAATTAAGATTTGTTTTAGGGACAATTGATCCTCACCAAAAGCATCCTATAAGAACCCAGAGGCCAAATCCAAATACAGTGACTCCACCTTAGGTAGCCTCTGATAGAGCACAGTTGCTACTTAGCATCATTTATTGTTTTTTTTTTTTTAATGTTATTATTTGTAACATGTTCTAACACCTGGTGTATATGTAGTACAGTGTGTCTTAAAATATTTTCCTGATTCATATCTAGGTGTCAATATTAGTGGCATAATATTGTTCAGCTCATATCCTTTGAGTCTTAAATTTAGGGCTATTTTACCTTTTTGAGGTTTGAACTGATAAGGGAAAAATGCCATATATTTGTCCTTGATGAGTCTGAGCAACAGAAATCTTGAAAGATAACTTTTGGCTTAATTGGAGTTATTTTGAAATGGACTCTTCATTTGTGTATTTCATTTTACTTTCTTTAGAGACTTGAAGGTCATGTCACAGAACTTGTCACTTGTTTGGTTAGAGTCACACTAAGATATGTTATATTGTTTGTGACTGCTGTGATGGGTATCATTTCCCTAATTTCTTTCTCAGCCCTTTTATTCTTTGAGTAGAGGAAGGCTACTGATTTATTTGTGTTAATTTTATATCCAGCTACTTTACTGAGTTGTTTATCAGATTTAGGATTTCTGTGGTGGAAATCTTGGGGTCACATAAGTATACTATAATATCATCTGTAATATAGTGATATTTTGACTTTTTCCTATCCAACTTATATCCCTTTGGCCTCCATTTGTTGTTTAATTACTTTAACTAGAAATTTGAATACTATATTGAATAGATAGGGAGAGAGAGGACAGTCTTGTCTAGTCCCTGATTTAGTTTGATGTTGGCTACTGGTTTGGTGTATATTGCTCTTACTATATTTAGGTATGGGCCTTGAATAACTGATCTTTCCAAAACTTTTACCCTGAAGGGGTGTTGAATTATGTTAAATGCTTTTTTAGCATCTAATGAGATAATCATCCCCCACCCTTTGAATTTGTTTATATAGTGGAATGTGTTGATGGATTTCCATATATTGAACCATCCCGGCATCCCAGGGATGTAGCCTACTTGATCATGGTGAATGTTCATTTTGTACTGGGTTTTGATGATAACATGTAGCCTTTGTTTTTGTTGCTTATGTTCTTGGACTTGCCTCTTGCCATCAGGTTATGTGTTGTTTTAGCTGGTCTTGCTGCCTTTAATTGTTTCTTATCCCTCCTGTAAGTCTGTGTATCAGCACTCCTGGGAGACCAGCTTTCTTCAGGCAGAATTTGCTTATGGAGAGCTGTGGCATAGGGTCAATTCTGGGTCACAGACTGAAACCAGAAGGATCCTGTCCCTGGCTGTTCCTTGGTTTCTGTGTCCTGACCGTTCTGAGTGGTTCCCTCTTTGGCCAGAAATATGATCAGCTATGGTGGTCTCAGGTGTGTCAAGACTTCTGGGAGACCAGCCCTGTCATGGCTCATTCAACAAGGGAGCAATCACACCTGGAACTGGGTATTTTTCAGTGCCCAAGGCTAGAGAATTCAGGATTTTTTAGGAGAACATATAACCATCACATTAGTAAGCCACAGTAATTCCAAACTACATGCTTAATATTTATTCATCTACACAAAGTCAGTGAAGTTCTAAATCCTCAAAAACCATTTCATTTTTTAGCTGATGGAGAACATTACAGAAAAACAATCTAGATCACAGTGCAGAGAGCAAGAGTCTTGTGTTGCCCACTCACATCTGAAACCTAAGTAGCAAAGCTCTATACCTAAGACTCAGGGATCACTGCAGAAGATGGAGATGAAAGAATGTAAGTGCCAGAGGAAAGACAATGTTTTCTGTGGGAATGAGTTTCTTTTTCATTTTCTTTTCTTTTTCTTTTTTTTTTTTTCATTTTCAACTTGCCTTTTTGGTTTTATTGCTGGGCGCTACTATCTCTCACCTGGGAAACGTGCCCTTATCATTAGTCTTAGCTCTGTATCTCCCAATTTGTGTAGTCTTTGGGATATTGTGACTTGTACTTTCTACAGAAGTTGGAGTGATGTTATATGAAGCATATGGGGTATTGCTTTATGCCTCAGTTGGAGCAGTGTTGTCTTTGGTAGTTGAGATAGTCTCAGCTGCCATGCTATTTCTGGAAGTATCAAGCTGGAGGCTGTTGGGAGGGAGGACAGATGGTGTTGGCATCTAGACATTTGCTGATAGAAGCATCAGGTATGGTTTTGATGGCAACCATAGTTGAAGGAGCAGAAATGGCTTCCATTTTGTCAGAGAGTGGTTACAGTCCTGGTTCCTTGGGTGATTGGGAGGAGGCAGAAGTGAAATGGAGGGCAGAAGGGTATCTAAGACAAGAGTCTAAGACTGAATGGCAAGGGTTCATGTTTCTAAGAGAACAGGAAGCAGGTAGTGGCTTAGGCCAATTACTTAGAGTATCTACAGTTCCCAGATACTTTAGTGTTTATTTGCTTTCCCATAGATGTAGGTTTTTCATGAGGTTTGGGTCAGATAGGTAAATTTGCTCTGCAGAAACATAAGTAATCTTCATAGTGCTTCATTGTCTTTGATTTCTTCAAGCAGAAGAAATCAAAAGTCAATTACATTCCAATATATGGCCCATCTCATTTTGATCTTCTTAGAATTTGCTTCATCTTTATAGTTGAAAGGTTTTGTGAAAGTTTGTTAGAAGTAATATAGTCTCTTGGTAACTTTGGGGGCCTGTTCCTAGAGTTTCTGCTATGAATTGTACATATTTAAGTATACCATTTAAAATGATGAATGATTTTCTTTTAATTTCTATAGGTTTTTACACACATTGAACAAACTTTGGATTGGTGATAATTCACATGTTCACATGAATGCTGTGTAATATAGCTTCTATGGATTATTGAAGGATTCATGGTAGAATAGAAGATGTATGCTCATTACACATGCAATATATATTTTGAATCTTTTGTGTGCCAGGTTGGTTTTATCCATGGATATAGAATCCTCTTTGAGTAAATATAATGATGACACTTCACCCCTTAATTATCAGGAAATGCTGTGTATGTGTGTGTGTGTGTGTGTGTGTGTGTATATATATATATATATATATATATATATATATATATATATCACCATATTCTGTGATTTATAAGTATTTGATGGGTGACACTCAGGAGACATCTTATCATCTTTTCATCTGCTTTCATGATTGTACATTACCTTTGTATTTTCCTAATTATCAGTTTACCTCATGGAACAAGGCTAAGTTTCTGGAAGGATTAATTGTATGCAAATACCATAGTAGATGGTACAGTAGTCATAATGACAGCAAGTATATGCTTCATAATGAAGCACAGCTCTTCATTTTCATTTTGTGTAATGCTTGAGTAAAGGTTGTTTTGTAAGCATTTAAAGATTATTTCTCCCAAAACTTCAGAGTGCTTTGGGTTATTTCATTCTGATTTCAAATTCATTTAGTTTTTTTTTTCCCCCCAGGT
Source organism: Mus musculus (assembly GCF_000001635.26). NCBI lineage: Eukaryota > Metazoa > Chordata > Mammalia > Rodentia > Muridae > Mus > Mus musculus. Next base: position 88,125,122 of record NC_000071.6, on the reverse strand, counting down.
CCACAATTTAATGAGGAAATTTGGGAGAGGAGGTTGATTTATTAAGGTATTGGCAGGTGGTATTGGTTTGCTTTACTATCAGAGGAGGTAAAGGAGTAGGATTGATTGGACATCTAGGATGTGGAGGAACTGTTATCTAAGGATAATGAAACTCAAAGGGTGGAAGAGGTAGTGTGGCACAGACAGACCTCAGTTGGCCTTGCTCAATCCAAGAGAAATTAGGGTTCCAGACAGGTGGGCAAGGAGTTGGCATGGAGTGGTGACAGACACAGACACAAGGGAGTGCTGTCTCTGGATATAATTTTGTCAAAGTTAGCATCAGTTTTATATAATACAGAAAACAAAGGAGTAGGGTGTCACAGCAGGCAAGGTACATTGAAGTTATCTGACACAAAACAAAGAAATACCTTCAAAGTACTGGCAGGAACCAGGCAATGCTTACAGTTAAGAATAATGACAGGGGTCAGGAGAGAATTTCACACCGAAGTCACAATTTATGCGATTTCTTTTCTTTTTTTTTCCATTTTCTATTAGGTATTTAGCTCATTTACATTTCTAATGTTATACCAAAAGTCCCCCATACCCACCCATCCCCACTCCCCTACCCACCCACTCCCCCTTTTTGGCCCTGGCGTTCCCCTGTACTGGGGCATATAAAGTTTGCATGTCCAATGGGCCTCTCTTTCCAGTGATGGCCGACTAGGCCATCTTTTGATACATATGCAGCTAGAGTCAAGAGCTCCGGGGTACTGGTTAGTTCATAATGTTGATCCACCTATAGGGTTGCAGATCCCTTTAGCTCCTTGGGTACTTTCTCTAGCTCCTCCATTGGGAGCCCTGTGATCCATCCATTAGCTGACTGTGAGCATCCACTTCTGTGTTTGCTAGGCCCCGGCATAGTCTCACAAGAGACAGCTACATCTGGGTCCTTTCGATAAAATCTTGCTAGTGTATGCAATTGTGTCAGCGTTTGGATGCTGATTATGGAGTGGATCCCTGGATATGGCAGTCTCTACATGGTCCATCCTTTCATCTCAGCTCCAAACTTTGTCTCTGTAACTCCTTCCATGGGTGTTTTGTTCCCACTTCTAAGGAGGGGCATAGTGTCCACACTTCAGTCTTCATTTTTCTTGAGTTTCATGTGTTTAGGAAGTTGTATCTTTTATCTTGGGTATCCTAGGGAGGTAACACATTCACAAAGGAACTCACACAATATGTACTCACTGATAAATGGATATGCTATTTCTTATAGCCTTGTTAAAGCTAACACCAGGGGGTTTTGCTCTAGCAGACTTTTTCACTTTTTTTTAAGTATCTGTTGAGAATCTCCATTTGTCAGAAGAGCTCACCAACTTTATTCCAATATGTAAAGTAGTCTGCCATACCTGACTGTAATGAAGATTCTAAGTATACTTTGCTAAGCTTGCCTTGAGATTTCTAACTCTTATCCAGTAAAATAATTTAAGAAAGCATGCAAGACCATCCACAATATCACAGGGAAAAATCTGGGGCATTCTAGCTATGGGAATGCCAAGGTTCTAGGAGGCTAAGTTTCCATACAACTCTTTGCTTCAGAACTGCTTCCAGGTTTTACAGGCCTGTCCCTCGAGTCACTACTGGAGTGGATGTAGCAGTGGGGGTTGGTATAATCCTGGACCAAAGGGTGGAGGGGGTCATTGACCATATGGCAGAAGATGAAGACAAGGATGATGATGATGATTGATGATGATGATGATGAGGAGGAGGAGGAGAGGAGTAAAAGATTGGGAGGAGTATTTGTAGGAGCCAGTGTTCCTTTAGCATCATGTTTTCCTCTGGGTCCCTTTTAACACTCACCAGATTTTGGGAGAAAGAAAATAAACAATTTTAATTTAGATATTTCACAGAAAATTATAAGCATATACATTTTCTGAGCAAGTTGTAATTTTAAATGGCTTCTAAAAGACCTACTCTCCCAAAACATTTGCTGGCCTGAGTTTATCAGCTATGTACTTTAAAAAAAATTCTATATTACTACAAGCATAATAAGTTAGAGATTTTATGTTGAAGAAAATGTTGGTTTGATTTATAGTAAAGGTTCTTTGTACTGGAGAGAAGCATGTAACAATTAGGCTATAGGAGATCAGAGTGTCCTCTTGCTCATGACCTACAAAACTCAGGGAGTCTTTTATGGACGCTTTGTTCAATCTTGGCCTTTACCCGTATTTAACGTGACCTTTATACACAAATTGACATTATAGTCTAGGAAGTAAGAGAGAATACATGGTATTTGTCTTCTGAGCATGGGTTACTGTGCTTACTACATTTTCTAATTCCACATGTAATTCTGAAATTTTCATATTATATTTCTTTAAAAAATTCCAAAATATCCACACTTTGGTCTTCCTTTTCCTTGAGTTTCATGTGTTTTGTGAATTGTATATGGGTATTTTGAGCTTCTGGGCTAATATCCACTTATCAGTGAGTGTATGCCATGTGTATTTCTAGTCCCATCCATTTGCTTAAGAATTTCATAAATTCATTGTTTTTAATAGCTGAGTAGAATTCCAATGTGTAAATGTACCCCATTTTCTGTATCCATTCTTCTGTTGAAGGACATCTGGGTTCTTTCCAGATGCTGGCTATTATAAATAAGGCTGTGATGAACATAGTGGAGCATGTGTCCTTATTACATGTTGGAGCATCTTCTGGGTATATGCCCAGGAGTGGTATTAGTAGGTTTTCAGGTAGTACTATGTCCATTTTTTTGAGGAAATACCAACTGATTTCCAGAGTGGTTGTACCAGATTGCACGTCTACCAGAAAAGTGTGTATCCTTAGATCCTTCTTAGAAGGTGGAACAAAATACCCATGAAAAGAGTTACAGAGACAAAGTGTAGAGCAGAGACTGAAGGAATGAACATTCAAAGTCTGCCCCACCTGGTGATCTATTTGATAGACAATCACCAAACCCAGACACTTTTGTGGATGCCAACAAGTACTTGCTGACAGAAGCCTGTTATAGCTGTCTCCTGTGAGGCTCCACCATTGCCTGACAAATACAGAGGTTGATGCTCACAGCCTAGCATTGGACTAAGCACAGGGTCCCCAATAGAGGAGCTTGAGAAAGTACTCAAGGAATTGAAGGGGTGTGTAGCCCCACAGGAAGAACAATAATATGAACCAATCAGTATCCCCAGATCTCCTATGGACTAAACCACCAACCAAAGATTACACATGTTACAACTCATGGTTGCAGCTGCATATGTAGCAGAAGATGGCCTAGTTGGTCATCAATGGGAGGAGAGGCTCTCGGTCCTATGAAGGCTCTATCCCCAGTATAGGGGAAAGCCAGGGCCAGGAAGAGGGAGTGGTTGGGTTGGTCAGCAGAGGAAGGGAGGACAGAATAGGGGGCTTTTCAGAGAGGAAAGCAGGAAAGACGATAACATTTATAATGTAAATAAAGAAAATATCTAATAAAATTAGATTTTAAAAATAAAACAGCTTAATGTTTACAGAATGAAGATATTAAATGTGAAAATGTTTGACAATTGTAACATTTTATATTTTATTTTATTCATTTTCAGTATGGCATTTGAACCATGAAACTTGAATGTACCAAACAAGCATTCCACCCCTAAGCTCTGTCCTGAGCCTGATACACAAATGTTGACTGATGTGTTTTTTTTTTAAATTCATATTGAAAATAAAGTAACAAAATATTTTAAAAAAAAATGAAAAATAAAGTTGCAGGGAAACTGTTGGGGGTTAAATAGGAAAAAAAAAAAAAAAAGGAATGACATGGAGTACACATAGTCCAGTACAGTAAGGGGATTATGGATCTGGCTGAGGGAGACTAGTGTGAGGTCAAGGAAAATCCATGCATTTGGAATATGAAAATCCCACAGGAAGTTTGTTACTTCTTGTTAATTAAACATTAATAAACCAATTTGCAGCCACTCAGCACCATGATGCACAATAACATTTTATGAAGTGTGAAAAGGATGGCCTTGGAATGAGGATGGAACTGTCTTCCAGGTTCCTCTTCTGCCTCTTGAGTCACTTGAGAAAAGGACATGTTTATGCCAAGTGTATACTATGTTATGACAAACAGGCTTCTTACAGTCCTAATTTGTGGTAATTTATTTTGCAGCAACAGAAACTTGTTACATGTTTTTAAGTAAAAGTCCTCAAAGATACTCAAGAGAAAATGGTTCCCCCTTTGTTCTGAGCATACAGGTTCTCAGTAAAAGCTTAGATGGCATTGATTGGAAAGAAAATGTTATGAACTAACTCTTAAGCTGGGGCTTTGTAGATGTGGTCACTGAAATGAATCCCAAATGGAAGTAGTGCCCATATATCCTGGGAAATATCTTAGTCACTCTAGAGTTTAGAATTGTTCTTGTTTTTAATTCCAATTAAGTTTCAAAACATTTTACAGTGCTGTACTTTAAGAAGTCAGTTTAGCCTCACATCGGGTGATCCAAATATGTTTCTTGTGCCTATGTAGACTGGATAGTTACAATACAACATCTTTCAAGTATAGGACAAAATGAGGCAAAATAGTTGTCTCTATAGTGGAAATGCTGTTGTTGTATCATGTACCAACTGCATGATTAAATAAAACTTTTTTTTTTGTCCTTTGGAAAATAAAAATCATGTGTTTCCATGTCTGGAATCATAAGATTGGTTGTGTGATAATGATATTCATACCTGAGTCCTTTTCAAAAGCTCATTTTCTGGGAGTGATTTAATGTTGCCTAGATGTCTAGGCAGTGCTTGCCTTGGTAGAGGACTTGTTGTGCACTCTGTCTCACTTGCTATCCTAACCCCCAGTTTAGGGATTTTCCCCAAGCTTTCATATTAAAAATAAACACAGCTGAAAATTGATGAAGGAAACCAATACATTAGAAAGTTGGAGTGCTTTGGATAGATGACAGGTGAAGAATTGCTTCAGTTGCAAGGAAGTCTTTGAAATGAGGTGTGGAGACTATAGAACACAAAGAACCATGTCAACCAGAGGGACAGTATGTACTCTTGTGCCTGTGCTGCTGATCCTTAGTCAAGTTGGCCTGGAGCTGATGTTTTGGAGACAAAGCCCATTCATTCACTCATCTATTGAGTTATTTCCATAATATTTCATCTGACACATTTCTTTCAGCAGTTAGTCCCTGTGGGGAAGATACATTCTCTCCAGTTTGTCTTTGGATCAAGATGTAGAACTCTCAGCTCCTTCTCAAGCACTCTGTGTGCCTGGATGTTTCCATACTTCCTGTTATGATGATAATGGATTGAAACTCTGAAAGTGGAAACCAGCCCCAATCAAATGTTATCTCTTATAAGAGTTGCAATCATTGAAGGGAGCAATTGTTAATTTTCTTAATTAATTAATTAATTAATTAATTTATAACATTCACTTTACATCCTGCTCACTGTCTCCCTACCTTTCACCCTTTTTACAGTCCTTCTTTTATCCCTCATCTCCTTTTTCTGTGATCAGGTGTGGACCACTTGTCTATTCCTCAGCTCAAGCTTTTCCAGTCTTTCTGAGACTAGACACTACTCTACCACTGAGTCCTGACAAGGCAGTCACGCTACAAGAACATATCCCATGGACTGGCAACAGCTTTGGACACTCCATTTGTACAGACCCCACATGAAAACCAAACTGTAGATCTTCTATATATGTGCAGAGAGGCCTAGGTCCAGCCAGTGTATGTTCTTTGGTTGCTGTTTCAGTCTCTGGGAATCGCAAGTTTCAAGGTTAGTTAATTCTGTTGTTCTTCCTGTGGAGTTCCTTTACCCCTAGGAGGTTGCATTCTTTCCTCCTATTCCCCCATAAAAGACCCTAAACCCCCATCTACTATTTTGCTGTGGGTGTCTGAATCTGTCTGAATGAGTTGTTGGGTGGAAGCTCTCAGCAGTCAGCCATGCTAAAATTCTGTCTGCAAGCATAACAGAGTATCATTAATAGTTTCATGGATTGGTGATTTTCCATGGGATGGGTATCAAGTTGGACCAGTCATTAGTTGGCCAATCCTTCAGTCTGCTCTATACCTAATCCCTGAACTTCTTGTACACATGATACATTTTGGGTTGAGAGTTTTGTGTGTGGTTTTGTGGTCCTATTGTTCTACCAGGGATTCTTCCTGGACTCAGGAGGTAGGCACCCCAGGCTCTATATCTTCAGCGCTGTGAGTCATAGCTAAAGACACCCCCAGTGATTCCTGGGCATCTCCCCTATCCCTGGTTTTCCTCTCTTCCTGGAGATGCTCCCTATCTTAGCCTAATGCAGACTTTCATTCGTTCTCATGGCTAGAGGGCCCCACCCATCTCATGACCTCTCCCACTCCCCACACCTGTCTATGAATACCTACTCCATTCCTGATCCTTTCTACCACCTGGTTCCCTTTCTCTATTTAAAGGCAGCAATTAGTAGTCATATTGATTTTCTCATAACTAATTAATGGAAAGACTTCTTTCTACTTATACTAAAGTATGGAACTGCTTGTCAGACTAGAATGTTTTCTAATTTAATTATTTTAAGGAAAACATTGCTTAGATAATCCATACATGATTCTTTTCTTATACTTGGAGAACATGAAAATCATGAAAATCAACTTTACAATTAGGTCAAGAAGAGCTACCTCTGCAGTGGCTGGAATATGGAAACACATAATGATTCATTTGTATAGTAATATTTGCATTATGTTATAGAGCTGACATTTCAACTGGCAGTCATAATTCTTCTCTGACTATTAAATTAAACCAGAATTTCAAAGTGGAAATAAATATAGTAGAGTGTTGTTTCAGGGGTAATTTGTAGCTTGTATATTTTAGGAAATGCAGATAAATAATATTAAACATCTGACATAAAAGTTAATAAGAGAATATGAAGATATATGTTAGGGAAAATTGACACCAGTAAAGATTCTATAAGAACCCAAAATCCCAAGACCAAATACAATGGTTTCATCTTTAGGTATCGCATTAATGAAGGCACAATAGTTGCTTAGCATCATGCTATACAATAAAATGACATTATTTACAATATGCCCTAACACATGTTGTGTGCATCATGTAGTATAACTTAAAATAATTCCTGAACCTTACTTTGGATTTAGTAGTAGTGCTATAATATTGTCAACTCATAATATTTGATTGTAAAATGATGGGGCTAGTTTTCACTTTTTTATATTCAATATAAAGGGTACAAAAAAATCAAAATTAATTATCAATATATACTTTAGAATAAATTATCTTTCAGAGTTCATTTTATTAGCCATTACAAACATTAAAAACAATAAAGAACAGGAATATGAAAAGAATAAAAATGTGTCACCCTTTGTGCACTCAGTTCCTCTGAGTCTGAATTGCCAGTGTTTCCTTATTCAATTTGGGGAGACCTTGCTTTGTTTCTTTAGTGTTGTTTTACTAGTCTTCTCTCATATATTATTACATCCGAACTGGTTTCTTTTTGCTCCCCTTCCTCAACGCTTTCTCCCCAAACTCCCCTCTCCCCCAGAGGCAGCACACTCAGCCCTTGTATGTCATCAGAACAGAACAGGCTTCTCAGGGACATCAACAAAATGAGGCTAAGTAAATGCACCACCACATTTTCTGTGTCCATTCCTCTCTTGAGGGACATTTGGGTTCTTCCAAGGTTCTGGTTATTACTGCTATGAACATGGTGGAGCATGTGTCCTTATTACATGTTGGAACATCTTCTGGGTATATACTCAGGGGAGGAATTGCTGGATCTTCTGGTAGTACTATGTTTAATTTTCTAGCAATTAAAAACAATGAATTCATGAAATTGTTAGGCAAATGAATGGATCTGCAGGATATCATCCTGAGTGAGGTAACACAATCACAAAAGAACCCACATGATATGCACTCACTAATAAGCAGATATTAGCCCAGAAACTTAGAATACCCAAGATACAATTTGCAAAACACATGAAACTCAAGAAAAATGAAAGCCAAAATGTACTTCATTCCTTCTTAGAATGGGGAACAAAATACCCACGGAAGGAGATACAGAGACAAATTTTGGAGCTGAGATGGAAGGAGGGACCATCTAGAGACTGTCCCACGCTGGGATCCATTCCATATACAGCCCCCAAACTCAGACACTATTGCATATGCCAGAAAGATTTTGTTGACAGGAGTCTGACATAGCTCTCCCTTGTGAGGCTATGCCAATGCCTGGCAAATACAGAAGTAGATGCTCACAGTCATCTATTGGCTAGAACACAGGGCCCCTAATGAAGGAGCTAGAGAGGTACCAAGGAGATAAAGGGGTCTACAACCTTATAGGGGGAACAAAAATTTGAACTAACCAGTACCTCCCAGAGCTGTTTCTCTAGTTGCATATGTAGCAGAGGATGGCATAGTTGGCCATCAATGGAAGTAGGGGCCCTTGGTCTTGGGAAGATCATATGCCCCAGTACAAGGGAATGACAGGGCCAGGAAGCAGGTGTGGGTGGGATGGGAAAGGGTGGGAGGAGGGTATAGGGAGATTGGGGATAGCATTTGAAATGTAAATGAAGAAAATATCTAATTAAAAATGTCTTAAAATGAGGCAAAGTAAGTTACAATAACACACATACAATCACATGAAGGCTGAACGAGGCAACTCAGTAGGAAGACAAGTATCTCACAAGCAGGCAAAGGAGTCAGAGACAGTTCCATCCCTATCATTAGGATTCCTACAAGAACACCAAACTACTCATCAATAATATATGTGTAGAGGACCTAGATAAGACCCCTACAGGATGTAAGCTCCCATGATTTCTGGTGAGTTGTGTCTGAAGCCAGTCTTTTGTGGGATGTCCCTGACCCTCTGTTTCCTATGTTTCTTCATCCTCCTCCTCTGTATGAGTGCCAACACTGTGCCTAATGTTTGTCTGATTCTGAGTCAGCTCCCATTAGCTGCTAGATGAAGTCTCTCTGGTTCCTTTGATGATGATTTTACTAGGCTTCAGTCCCTTCCTACTCTGCAAACAGGATAAACTGTAGGTTGAAGTTTATGGTGGTGAGTTAGTGACCCATTTCATCCAGGTATGTACTTGTCTAGTTATAGAAGATTACTCTTTCAGGCCCCATGTTTCATGAATAGAATCTTTGCTAAGCTCACTCTCCATGGGGAAAGCATTCCATGGAGTTCCCGTTGCACTAGCTTTCTACCTCAACCCCTAAATGCACCCTCCCCCAAGTCCAATCAATTCTTTTCTCCCTTCCTAGGGTGATCTTTGCCTCCTATCTTAAGCACTCATTGTTATTTAGCCTCTCTGTGTTTATACACTGTAGCATGATTATCTTTTCCTTTAGAGGTTATGTCTACATATAAATGAGCACGTGCCAGATTTGTCTTTCTGGTCTGGGTTATTTCACTCTGGATGATTTTTTTTTTCAATTTCCATCCAATTACCCACAAATTTCATGATGTTATTGTTTCTAAATATCAAGTAATAATCCTTTCTGTAAAATGTACTACATTTTCTTTATTGTTTTATTGAAGCAAAACATTGATGTTTCTGCTGTCTGTCTATTGCAAATCAAGCTGCTATGAGCATAACTGAGCAAGGAATGCCCAGGAATACTGTAGGTGAGTCTTGAGTTCGATTGTTTCCCATGTTTCTAGGAAACTTGAACATGGATATCTGAAGTGATTGTACAAGTTTGTGTTGCCACCAACAATGGAGGAGTGTTTCCCTTTCTCACCATGCTTTTTAGGTTGAGATTTTTGATCTTAGCAATTCTGACAGGTACATGATAGAATTTCAGTGTTTTTGATTTGCAATTTCATGATGGTTAATGATGTTGAACATTTCATTAAGTATGTTTTGTACATTTGAAGTTCCTGTGTGGAGGATTTTCTGTTTAATGTTTTGTGGGTTGTTGATGACAAGTTTCCTGACTTCTTTATATATTTAGGAAATTAGCTTTCTGTCAGATGGTTGCCATTTTGTCCTGGTGATGGTGTCCTAAGCCTGCCAGAAGGTTTTCAGTTTCATGAGGTCTCATTTATTAACTGTTGATATTATTGCCTGTGCTATTGATGTTCTGTTTTGGAAGGTGTCTCCTATGCCATTGCATTCAAAGCTCTTCACTGCACTCTACTGTAAGATTCGGTGAATCTTGTTTTATGTTGACATCTTTGATCCATTTGCACTTGTGTTTTGTGAAAGGTGATAGATATGGATCGATTTCCATATTCTTCTCCATGCAGACATCTACTCAGACGATCACCATTTTTTGAGGATGTTTTCTCTTTTTGCATTGCACACATCTGGCATCTTTATCAAATTCAGGTGTCCTTAGGTTATGCAAATTTATCTGGTATTTCTACTCTACTCCACTGATCTATATGTCTGTTTTCATCCTAATACGATACATTTTTATATTTTGTGAAGCTTGAAATCTCCAGAAGTCCTTTTAATATACAGGGTTGTTTTAAATATCTTGGGTTTTTTATTTTTACATATGAAGTTGAATAGTGTTCTTCCAATGTCTGTAAAGAATTGTGTTGGAATTTTGATGCGTATTGTGTTGAATTTGTGGATTGCTTTGGGTAAAATGGCTACTTTTACTATATTAATTCAATGGATCTGATCCATGAACATGGGAGATCTTTCCAATTCTGATATAATCTTCTATTTCTTTCTTCAAAGACATGACATTCTGGTTATGTAGGTCTCTATTGTGTTAGATATTAAAATGATATAGCAGTTTGCATCTTTTGTCCATTTGCTTGGAAGGGCTTTGTTACCTAACACTGTAATCTGAAGCAATGCTTGTCTTTGATGTTGACTTACATTTCATCTATGCAGCAGAGGGTTTTATCCTGTTTGCACATCCAGTCTGGTAGCTTTTTTTCTTTTTCTTGGGGACTTGATTCCATTGTAGTTGAGAGACTTTTGGGACCTATGATTGTTAATTGCTGCTATGTTTTGATGGAGGTGGTGGTAATAGTGATGGTGGTTTTGTTGTTGTTGTTGTTGGTGGTGGTGGTGGTGGTGATGGTGGTGTGTGTGTTTGTGTGTGTGTGCGTGCATGAGAGAGAGAGAGAGCTGTTATTTTCAAAGCTTGCTTTTAATAAGGGTGCTCAAATGTTCCTATCGCACTTCTTGCCTACTATCTAAAGTTAGACAGATTTTTCATGTGTGGAGTTTGGTTTGTATGTAAAATTACCATGATAATATCTACAGTGGGACTTCCTTGCATTGAACTATCAAGGAACCCAAAACAACAAATTATTTATATAGCTACATTTTATATACATTATAATTGTTATAAATACTCCATGTATTCATATGAACCTTAACTATGTTTGTACACAGAATTCTTTAGATAACATTTTAATAAAGAAAAAGTGCACATGAATTTTACAGGCTAGAATTTGTCAATTAAAAAGGGTAAGATGAGCCCTTCTGGTCCATGGCAGCACCGGGGTACCTTGGGTGTGGAGTCTGCTGACACCCGCAAGGTACCCACAGGACCCTCCATGGGATCTTAAGACCTCTGGTGAGTGGAACACACCTTCTGCTCCAATCCAATCGCGCGGGACCTGAGACTGAATTAATTAGGGAAGCAGAAAACCCGGCCTGATCAGGGTCACAAGTCCCTTCCGGTCTTCTTGTATGTTCATGGGCATGTCATTCTTTAGGTTTGGGAAGTTTTCTTCTATAATTTTGTTGAATATATTTGCTGGCCCTTTAAGTTGAAAATCTTCATTCTCATCGACTCCTATTATCCGTAGGTTTGGTCTTCTCATTGTGTCCTGGATTTCCTGGATGTTTTGAGTTAGGATCTTTTTGCGTTTTGTATTATCTTTTATAGTTGTGCCGATGTTCTCTATGTAATCTTCTGCACCTGAGATTCTCTCTTCCATCTCTTGTATTCTGTTGCTGATGCTTGCATTATGGTTCCAGATTTCTTTCCTAGGGTTTCTATCTCCAGCGTTGCCTCGCTTTGGGTTTTCTTTATTGTGTGTACTTCCCTTTTTAGGTCTAGTATGGTTTTGTTCATTTCCATCACCTGTTTGGATGTGTTTTCCTGTTTTTCTATAAGGACTTCTACCTGTTTGGTTGTGTTTTCCTGTTTTTCTTTAAGGACTTGTAACTCTTTAGCAGTGTTCTCCTGTATTTCTTTAAGTGAGTTATTAAAGTTCTTCTTGATGTCCTCTACCATCATCATGAGATATGCTTTTAAATCCGGGTCTAGCTTTTCGGTTGTGTTGGGGTGCCCAGGACTAGGTGGCGTGGGAGTGCTGCGTTCTGATGATGGTGAGTGGTCTTGATTTCTGTTAGTAGGATTCTTACGTTTGCCTTTCGCCATCTGGTATTCTCTAGAGCTGTACAGGATTCACTTGGCGGGGTCCTGGAACCAAGATGTCTGTGCAGGGTACACTTGGCAGGGTCCCGGAACTAAGATGTCTGCTGCCAATGCTCAGTCAAAGCGCTCCCGCGCCGGGCAGGTCCCTATCTTCTGGACGGGAAAATGGTCACCTGCCTGTGTAGGATACACTCGGAGGGATCCCGCAACCAAGATGTCTGCTGCTGATGCTCAGGCAAAATGCTCCCATGTCGGGCAGATCCCTATCCTCTGGCCAGGAAAATGGCCAGCTGTCTGTGCAGGATACACTCGGCAGGGTCCCAGAACTGAGATGTCTGCTGCTGATGCTCAGGCAAAGCACTCCTGCACCGGGTAGATCCCAATCCTCAGAATTCTTAAGATCTCGTGGCTGGTGTTGTGGGTATCTGGCGGTAGTCAGCCGACTCTGCGCCCTAGCTACCCTGGTGCTGGTCGGACCGGAAGGGGCTTGTGCCCCTACTCAGACCGGGTTTTCTGCTTCCCTGACTAATGCAGTCTCAAGTCCTGCGCGATTGGATTGGAGCAGATGCTGTGTTCCACTCACCAGAAGTCCTAAGATCACTTGGCGGGTTTTGTGGGTAGCTGGCAGTAGTCAGACGACTGTGTGCCCTAGCTACCCTGGTGCTGCTTGGACCGGAAGGGTGTGGCTACTTTTACTATATTAATTCAATGTACCTGATCCATGAACATGGGTGACCTTTTAAATTTTGATATATTCTTCTATTTCTTTCTTCAAAGACTTGACGTTCTGGCTATAGGTCTCTTTTGTGTTAGATATTAAAATTATACAGCAGTATGCATCTTTCATCCATTTACTTGGAAATGCTTTGTTACCCAACCGTTTAATCTGAGCTAGTGCCTGTCTTTGATGTTGAGGTATATTTCATCTATACACCAGAAGATTGGATACTGTTTTCAAATCTTGTCTGCTAGCTTTTATCTTTTTATTGGGGAATTGATTCCATTGTTCTTGAGAGACTTTCAAGTGATTGTTAATTCCTGCTATTTTTGATGGTAGTGGTGAGAGAGAGAGAGAGAGAGAGAGAGAGAGAGGGAGAGAGACAGACAGACAGACAGACAGACAGACAGACAGAGAGACAGACAGAGAGACAGAGAAAGACAGAGACAGAGAGAGATGGAGAGAGAAAGAGAGAGAGAGAGAGAGCTTTTTATCCCTAAACTTACTTTTAATAAGGGTTCTCACATGTTCCTACCCCACTTCTAGCCTACTGTCTAAAGGTAGATTCTGCAAGTTTGTAGTTTGGATTGTATGTAAAATTACCCTGATAATAGCTATAGTGAAACTAACGTGCATTGAACTATTCATGGAACCCCAAACAACAAATTATTTATATATCTATATGCATTATACTTGTTATAAATATAAATACTCCATGTTTTATATAAACCTTAATTATGCTTGTACATCCAATTCTTTACATAACAATTTAATAAAGAAAAAGTGCACATGAATTTTTCAGACTAGAATTTGTCAATTAAAAAGTATAAGATGAGCTCTTCACTTAGATAACATGCCTAAGCACTGCCTCTTTTTATTCTCATGGATTATGCCAAGGACTCTGTTTTTACACAGGCACACACACACACACATATACTTCACACATACAGTGTGTATGCATGCACAAATCTAGTATCCAAATACAATGCAGTTTCTTATATTTCGATTTGCCTTGTCTTCTTATAGTTTGATATACTGACTATCTTAGATTGTTGGGAATTCTAGATGTCTGTAGTGCTGCCAAGCACAGCAAGAACAATGAACTCTCCAGCTGTCCCATGCTGTATCCTGTAGCACAGTGGGAGGTAATTTTTGTAGCAGTTGGAATTTTGTTACTAGTAGCAGTTAGAGGACTGTCTGTAGAAGGTAGAGGTATTATTTTATTATGTTTTCTTCATTTGCATTTCAAATGCTATCCCCTTTCCTAGTTTCCTCTGAAAATCCCCTCTCCCCCTGCTCCCCAGTCCACCCACTCCAACTTTCTGGCCCTGGCATTCCCCTATAATGGAGCATAGAATCTTTGCAAAACCAAGGGACTCTCCTCCCATTGTTGGACGACGAGGCCATCCTCTGTTAAATATGCAGCTAGAGAATTGAGCTCTGGAGGTACTGGTTAGTTCATATTGTTGTTCCTCCTATAGGGCTGCAGACCCTTTTAGATCCTTGGGTGCTTTCTCTAGCTCCATTTCCCTAGCTTAGTTGAAGCAGTGTCATCTTTGGTAATTTTGATAGTCTCAGCTGCCACATAATTTGTGGAAATATCAGGCTGGAGGCTGCAAGTAGGAGTGACAGCATCAGTGCATTTGCTGAAAGAAGCAGTGGATGTGCTTTTGATGGCATCTTCCACATTGTAAAATGGCGGCTTGCAGTGCTTGTTCCTTGGGTGGTTAGAAGAGGAGCAGAAGAGAAAAGGAGGGCTGTATGGTATTTAAGGAATAGTTTACACATTGTCAGATAGAGGCTTGCACTGCTTGTTCCTTGGGTGGTTAGAAAAGGAGGTTGAAGACAAAAGGAGGGCTGAAGGGTATCTAAAACAAGAGCCCAAGTGTGAAGGACAAGGGTTTGTGTTTTGAAGAGAACAGGAAGCTGGTAGTGACTCATGCAAAGAATGTATGGGGGACTTTTGGGATAGCATTGGAAATGTAAATGAAGAAAAATACCTAATAATAATAATAATAATAATAATAATAATAACAATAATAAAGAATGTTCAGAGTTCCCTAACCCTTTCAGATTCATTTGTTTCCCCAAAACATTTAGAGTTTTATGAGGTATGGATTTGGATAGTTTAATTTTCCCTTAAAAAATGAGCATACCCAGGCAGTGGTGGCACAGGTCTTTAATCACAGTGCTTGGGAGGCAGATTCAGGCAGATTTCTGAGTTTGAGGCCAGCCTGATCTACAGAGTGAGTTCCAGGACAGTCAGGGATACACATAGAATCCCTTTTTGGAAACAAAACAAAACAAAACAAAAAGAAATGACTATAGTCCTAAGAGAGAGAGAATATAAACAGTATAAAATAAAAGTCAGTTATATTCCAATATATGCCTCATTTCATTTTGATTATCTTGGAATATACTTCTTTAGAATTAAAATTTTATATGAAAGTTTGGTTTTAAGCACAATATTCCCTCAGTAACTTTGGTGGTCTCTTTCTAGCATTTTTACACGCTATGAATTGTATATAGTTAAGAACTACATTTAAAATGTTGTATATATTTTTTATTTTTATAGGTTATTACACACATTAAGCAAAGTTTGGATTGGTGATAATTCCCATGATAATATGAATTCTGTGTCATGTAGCTGATATTGAAGGTGTCATGGTACAATAAACTATGCTCTGTGTGCATGCAATATATTTTTTTGGCTCTTTTTCATGTAGACTTGTTTGAATCCATGAAAGTAGAGTACTTGTTCGTTCAAATATAATGATGACATCCTACTCATTAATTTTCAGGAAGTGGTGTGTGGATATAGACCACCCTCTTCTGTGAGTACTAGTTATTTGATGGGTGCCACTCAAGGGGATATATTATTATCTTTCCACTCTTTTCATGAGTATATATTACAGTTGTATTTTTCCTAATGACCATTTGTCTTCTGGAACAAGGTTAGGTTTCTGGAAGAATCCATTTCATACAAATAGTACAGTAGGTGATATGGTAATCAAAATGAGGACAACAGTGGATGCTTTATTATGCTGCTCAGCTCTTTATTTTCACTTTCTATAATGGTAGGGTAAAGGTTGTTTCTTAAGACTTTAAAGATTATTTCTCACAAAATTCTACAGAGGTTTGGTTTATATTATTCTGACTGCCAAAAGGATAATTTTATTTGCCACCACCTTCAAAAGCTATCAGTAGAATTGGGGGCAGTAGCAGTAGTTATAAAGTTATTGGCAGCTGGTGTTGCATTTGATTTTTTTCTGGGAACTGGTTGAATATATTTGCTTGGAGGTTCAATATCTGGACGTATTAGTATATAAGGAATATGAGTATTAGGAGGTAGTTTTTCAAATTCTTCTCCAAGGTATAAAGGAGGAGGAGGAACACAAATATTAAGAGAATGTGGTTGTTCAAACATGAAAATGGGGATATTGTCTGGTTGAGAAATCTGTACACGATTGGGATCAGGCTGAGGATAAAAATGAGAAGAAGGATTTGAAGGAGATAGTGGTCTTGTAGGATCATGCTGTCCTCTGAAGCCTCTTTGGCACTCACTAGACTGTGGGAGAAGGAAAATAAACAGCTTCAAATTAGATATTTCACGGAGAATTATTAACATATACACTTTTTGTACAGAGGGTAATTTTAGATGGCATCTAAAAGTCCTACTTTCCCATGAAATATGCTGGCCTGAGTGTATCAGCTATGTTTCTTTAAAAGATTCTGTAACACTGGAAGTATAAGAATTTAGAGATTTTATGTTGCAGAAAAAGGTCTTTTGACTTGTAATAAAGTTCCTTGTACTGGAGACAGGCATATGACCTTTCAGTATCTGAGATCAGATTGACTTGGTCATTTTTACTCATATTTACTCATATTTGGTTTTTACTCATATTGGTCTTTGTTTTTACTCATAATTATCCAGACCTTGATATACTAATTTTCATTACAATCTAGGAAGTGAGAGAGAATACATGGTATTTGACTACTCAGGATAGGTCACTATGCTTAGTACACTTTCTATTTCCACCTATGTTTCTGATAATTTTCATATTATATCAAAAAAAAAAAAACAACTTGAAGGGAAAACTAGTGCGGGTTCAATAGAAATAAAAAGGAATAACTCTGAGTACAATTAGTCCAGTATGGGTAAGGGGATCATGGATCTGAGTTGGAGGAGAGTAGTGTAAGGTCAACAAATATCCACCAATTGGAAATTGAAAATCCCTTGCAGAAGCTTGTTACTTCATGTTAATTAAATATTAATAAACAACACTGGGGCCACTTATCACTATGATACAGGATGGAATTTTATGAAGTGTGAAAGGATGGCCTTGGGATGAGGATGGAACTGCCTTCCAGGTTCCTCTTTTGCCTCTTGAGTCACTTGAGTAAAGGACATGTTTATGCCGAGTGTAGACTATGCTCTGACAAACAGTCTCCCTACGGTCAGTCCTATCTTGTGATAATTTATTTTGCCTCAACAGAGAACTGTTATATGTTTTTAAGTAAAAGTCCTCAAAACACTCAGAGGAAATGTTTCCCCTTTCTTCTTAGCATACAGATTCTCAGTGAAAGCTTACATGGCATTGAATGTAAAGAAAATGTTATGAACAAACAAGCTGCAGCTTTGTACTTGTAATCACTGAAATGAATCACAAATGGAAGTAGGTGCCATAAATATTGAGAAATGTCTCTGTCACTAAAGATCTTATAATTTTTGGGGGGATTTTAATTCCAATTAGTTTCAAAATATGTTACAGAGTTTGTACTTGAAGGAATGTTTAGCCTAGCATCAGGGAGATCCAGATGTGTTTTATGTGCCTATATAGACTGAGTAGTTACAATACCGGATGTTTCAAATATAGGCCAAAGAGAGGCAGATTAGTAGTCTCTGTACTGTAAATGCTCTGGTGGTACCCTGTACCATCTGCATGACTAAATAAAACTCTGAGATTTTTGGTTCTTTGAATGATGACAGTCGTAAGTACTTCCATATCCTGGAGCCATAAGTTTTGTTGTGTGATAATGATATTCATGCCTGAGCCCTTTTTCTAAGCACATTTCTTGAGAGTGATTTAATGTTGTCTAGACATCTAGGCAGTGCTTGCATTAGTACATCACTTGGTGAACCCTCAGGGTTCACTTGCTATGCTAACCCCCAGTTTAGTGATTTTTCCTAAGCTTCAACATTAACAATAAACACAGCTAAAACGTGTTGAGGGAAACCAATGCATTAGAAAGTTGGAGTACTTTGGATAGATAAAAGGTTAAGAATTGCTTCAGTGGCAGGGAAGTCTTTGAAATGAGGGAGGAAGTCTAGGGAACAAAAGGGACCATGTCAACCAGAGGGACAGTATGTGCTCTTTTTCTTGTGCTGCTGATCCTAAGTCAAGCTGGTCTGGAGCTGATATTTTGGAGATAATACCAATTCATTCACTTATTTCTTGAGTTCTTTCCCTAATTTGTTATCTGACACATTGCCATCAGCAACTCCATAGTTTAGGTTAGCCCTAAAATCTTGTCCCTTCAAGGTGAATTTTGTGAGTATTGGTAAAATATGCTATGGGCCATTTATGGCCAGACTTTTATGTGTTTAGGCTCTAGTCTTGTAATCCTCTCATGTTTCTTTGGTCTGCCCTGTCCAATTTTGTAGATGTTTATAATGATCCAAGTTGATACCACCTTTCTTTCTCTCAGTTTTCTACCTCATGCTGAGCTCCCATATTTATCTACAGATGGCTCCCTTCTTACTTCACAAAGAGGTTGCAATAGGTAGGAATGAGCTCCCCTGTCCTAGATCATGTAGCATGTAAAGTAACTTATGAATTAAGAGAATGACTTCTTTCTTGTTTCCTTGGTTCTTGACTTTTTTTTGATGGTGTAACTGCATGTCACTTTATGTAACTAGCACACTTCACTTAGAAATCAATTCCACTTATCTCCAATCACCCAACACCATCTCAGAGGTATGCACCTGCTCCTCAATTCTGTTTTGCCTGCTCTCAGCATCTCTCATCTTTCCTAATTTTTATTTGTATCATTATAATTGCTTTTAAAAGAACCTGAACTAAGCCTTCTATTTTTTCTTTCCTCTTAACTACAGTGCCTAGAGATTGAAGACATTCCTTTGAAAAAGAACATAAAATAACATTATACCTACTTTAAAGATCTTGCACTCCAGGATTTTCATACTGCCTCCTTTTCTCTAACCTGGTTCTCTCATTGCATTTCTGTAGTAAATGTCAGGAACGTATTGCCTGCTCACTCCTTATGGCCCCTCAAAGTTTTGTCTCTTTACTCCTATACACTATATAACTGTTACTCATATTATTGATGAACTAGAATATTTCAAGACACATCTATGTTACTAGTGCTCTCTCTCTATTATATTAGTTCAATGGCTCATAACAGATATTAGAGAAAAGATGTTAAATTTTAAATGTTGATCTACATGCAAGGCCATTCAGAATTTTCTTGTTAATATATATATATATTCTAATAATTTACTATAATCTTTGTGACTATTAAATGAAAACAGATTTACAATTTGGAAATTAAATCACTTGATTGGCAATTAATCAGTAATTATCATCTTGTGTATATTAGGAAATTCAGATATATAAATTTTAAAAGTCTGACATAAAAGTTATTAAGAGAAAATGAAAGTTTTTGGTGTATAAGTTGATACTCACAAGGAAGCATCCTATAAGAACACAGAGGCCAAAGACCAAACACAGTGGCTTCATCTTTCAGTAGCCTCTGAAAGTGAACACAATGGCTGGTTAGCATTATTTCTGAAAATGAAATGACATTATTTGGAACATGTCCCAAGATATGGCATATATGTTGTTACATGTATTTTAAAATAACTTTCTGAATTTTATCTTGAACTCAGTATTAGTAACATTATATTGTTATTTCATAACTTTTGATTCTTAAACAATGGGGCTAATTTTAATTTTTTACTGGTGAGCAGATGAAGGAAAAGTGCTACATATTTGTCCTTTAAGAGTCTGAGTAACAGAGGATGTAATAGAGAAAGCTTTGGCTTAAGAATAATTGTTTTGAAATGGACATTTTCACTTTTGCATTTTGTTTTATTTTACAATTGCAGTTCTGTGGCATCAAGTTTCTGTAAACTCACATTTGAAATGATAGCACTTTAACTTGATCACATATATTTTCTCATGACAAAGAATAAAGGAGAGATCTTCCTATTGAACAGAGGAAAAGATGAAGGCATGACTTCAAACATAGACTAGTTTAGTACTGAGTCATTGTGTGTACAGCGAAACTTCTCAAATCTGCTTTCTGTTATGCAACTGAGTTCCATTGTAACTAGGACATTAACAAACAGGGTAATTTAGGTCTGTTTCCTTCTAAGGTGTCTCAAGAATTGTGATAAATTTCTTGAGCCACATGGTCTGAATTCTTCTTTTATACCACCGCACACAGTGATGTGTCAGCTCCTCTAGTCAACCCTGTTGATAGCTTCCATATGGGAGGTAAACACTACAAACCTTGTAAAAATCATAGGAAAAGTTTTTCACTAGTTTTCTTGAACACATGTCACATTTCGTTTTTTATTAAACTATATTTCACATGAAGCTTAAAAAACAAGCAAAATTAGTTGTAAATATATAATTTAGAATAATTCTCTTTCAGAATACATCTGCCAGTAGTCCATCATTAAGAATTTTTTTTTTTTTTAGTTTTTTTTTTTTTTGCATTTGTTTTTTTTTTCTTTCCATTTTTTATTAGGTATTTAGCTCATTTACATTTCCAATGCTATACCAAAAGTCCCCCATACCCACCCACCCCCACTCCCCTACCCGCCCACTCCCCCTTTTTGGCCCTGGCGTTCCCCTGTTCTGGGGCATATAAAGTTTGTGTGTCCAATGGGTATCTCTTTCCAGTGATGGCCGACTAGGCCATCTTTTGATACATATGCAGCTCGAGTCAAGAGCTCTGGGGTACTGGTTAGTTCATAATGTTGATCCACCTATAGGGTTGCAGATCCCTTTAGCTCCTTGGGTACTTTCTCTAGCTCCTCCATTGGGAGCCCTGTGATCCATCCATTAGCTGACTGTGAACATCCACTTCTGTGTTTGCTAGGCTCCGGCATAGTCTCACAAGAGACAGCTACATCTGGGTCCTTTCGATAAAATCTTGCTAGTGTATGCAATGGTGTCAGCGTTTGGATGCTGATTATGGGGTGGATCCCTGGATAAGGCAGTCTCTACATGGTCCATCCTTTCATCTCAGCTCCAAACTTTGTCTCTGTAACTCCTTCCAAGGGTGTTTTGTTCCCATTTCTAAGGAGGGGCATAGTGTCCACACTTCAGTCTTCATTTTTCTTGAGTTTCATGTGTTTAGGAAATTGTATCTTATATCTTGGGTATCCTAGGTTTTGGGCTAATATCCACTTATCAGTGAGTACATATTGTGTGAGTTCCTTTAAGAATTTTAAAGAACCGTAAGTTACAGGAGGGAGAATAGGGAATGACTGACTTTGGTGGAATCACTTACTATTCTAGGTGATCAACATGAATACTTTTCTGTTGCATGCATAAATTTTCAAAATGTAATACAATTTATGCTACACTTTTTTGTGGGTAATTATTGTCACAGTAATGATACAAGAAGACCAAAGAAGGGAATTTGGGAAGCTCTGGCAAGAGTTAAGAGATGTGTGAAAATGAGGTGATTATAATTGTGAAAAATCAAACTTAACGTTTTGTGTGGTCTACTAAGAATTTGAAATGTTTCTTAGAAGATAAGGAAATCAGGTTGATTGGTCCTCATAAAATTGGACATAGTACTACCTGAGGACCCAGGTATACCAGTAGTGGGCCAATACCCAGAAGGTGCTCCAACATGTAATAAGGAGAGAAGCTCCACTATGTTCATCGCAGCCATATTTGTAAGATGTCTTTCAGCAGAGATATGGATATAGAAAATGTGGCACATTGATACAATGGAGTACTACTCAGCTCTTAAAAATAATGAGTTCATGAAATTTTTAGGCAAATGGACAGAAGTAGAAAATATCATCCTGAGTGAGGTAACCCAATCAGCAAAGAACACACAAGCTATGCACTCAATGGTAAGTGGATATTAGCCCAAAAGCTCCAAATATCCAAGATACAATTCACAGACCACATGACTCTCGAGAAGAAGGAAGACCAAAGTGTGGGTGCTTTGGTCCTTCTTAGAAGGACAACAAAATATAGGAGTAAATATGGAGATAAAATACAGATCAGAGATTGAAGGAAAGGCCATCTAGAGAATGCATCATCTGGGGATCCATCCCATATAAGGTCACCAAACCCAGACACTATTGTGGATGTCAAGAAGTGCATGGTGAAAGGAGCCTGATATAGCTGTCTCATGAGAGGCCATGCCAGAGCCTTACAAAAACAGAGATGGATGCTTGCAGCAAACCATTAGACTGAGCACTGGATCCGCACTAGAGAAGTTAGAGAAAGGACTGAAGGAGTTGAAGGGGATTACAACACCACAGGAAAAACAAATCAACCAACCAGTCTCTCCAGAGCTCCCAGGGACTAAGTAAATTACAAAAGAGTACACATGGCTCCATCTGTATATGCAACAGATGATGGCCTTTTCATGCATCAATGGGAGGAGAGGTCCTTGGTCCTATGAAAGGCTCATTAGATGTCCCACTGTAGGGAAATTGAGGGTGGGGAGGTGGGAGTATATGGGTGAATAGGAGGGGAGGAACACCCTCATAGAAGCAGGAGAAGGGAAGATGGGATAGGGGGTCTCCATTGGGGGTGTAAACCTAGAAAGGGATAAAATTTGAAATGTAAATTAAGAAGATATCAAAGAAAAAAGAAATAAAAAGAAGATATGTATATGCTACATTCACTTTGCAAGACAATTTAAGGGATTTGAGTATTTATTGCATTAAGTGTGGTTGGCAGGTTCTGGGAAGACTATAGAACAGAAAGGACCATGTCAACATGTGCTCTTTTTCCTGTGCTACTGATTGTAAGTCAAAATAGTCTGTGCCAAATCATTAACTTATCTGTTGTGTTCTTTTCTTAATTTGTCATCTGACACATTGCTTTCAGCAATTTGAAAGTTTATCATAACCTTAAAAACTTGTCCTATCAAGGTCAATTTCATGAACAGTGGTAGAAGATGACATGTGTAATTTATGGCCAGACTTGTTCTAAGTCACTTGTAATCCTGTCACATGTCTTTAGTCAGCTCTCTCTGGTTTGAGAGAGATTTATAATGTTCTATGATGATATACAGCTTCTTTCTCTCCATTTTCTACTTCATCCTGATCCCCCATATTTACCAGCAGTTGGCTCTTATCTTACTTTACCAGAGGTCGCAGTAGGTAGGAATGAACTCCCTGTCTAACCCATGTAGCCTGTACAGTTATT
Organism: Mus musculus; assembly: GCF_000001635.26. Classification (NCBI taxonomy): domain Eukaryota; kingdom Metazoa; phylum Chordata; class Mammalia; order Rodentia; family Muridae; genus Mus; species Mus musculus. The sequence goes on along the minus strand of NC_000071.6, from coordinate 88,101,656 downwards.
GATGAGTTCTGAAAACTTCTCATTTGCTCATGGGCCTGACAGATATACCCAAGAAATATTGCAGCTGCATTATATTCAGATCAATATCAGGATGTCCAAGGGGAAACACAAAAATGTCCAGCTTATTATTAAGTTCCATCCAAAATAAAATAATGTGAATTATTTTCCACACATTATTCCTAGATAATTAATAAAATTCTGAATGAACTTGCATGCACTGATCAACACTTAAAATGGAACACCTGTCAGCCCAGTTGCAAAATTGCTTGGGTATATCTGTTATTATCATGCTTTATTGCAATATTTATAACTACTAAATTAAAATAGGTTTTCAAAGTGGGAATTAAAGTATGTGATTTGCATTTCCTCAGTAATTTGCAGCTTGTTTATATTAGGAAATTCAGAAAAATAAAGTTATATACTCTGAAGTAACAGTTAATAAGAGATGATGAAGGTTTCTTGTAGGGACAACTGATACTCATCAGGAAGCATCCTATAAAAACCCAGAGGCCAGATCCAAATACATCTTAGGTAGCCCCTGATAGAGTACAATGGCTGCTTAGGATTATTATTTTTTTTAAATGGTATTACTTGTAATTACTTTAATATGTTCTTAAACCTGGTGTATATGTAGTAAAGTGTGTCTTAAAATAATTTTGTGATTCATATCTTGGAGTCAGTATTAGTGGCATAATACTGTTCAGCTCATAACCTTTGACTCTTAAATGTTAGGCCTATTTTACCTTTTTGACATTTGAACTGATGAGGGGATAATGCCATATATTTGTCCTTGTTGAGTCTGAGCAACAGAAGACTTTAAAGATAACTTTTGGCTTAACAGGAGTTATTTTGAAATGGAAACTCTTTTCATTTGTGCATTTCATTTTACTTTCTTTAGAGATTTGAAGTTCATGTCACAGAACTTGTCACTTTTTTGGTTAGAGTCACACTAAGATATTTCATATTGTTTGTGAATGCTGTGAAGGGTGTCATTTCCCTAATTTCTTTCTCAGCCAGTTTATCCTTTGAGTTGAGGAAGGCTACTGATTTGTTTGAGTTAATTTTATATCCAGCCACTTTACTGGAGGTAGCCACCAGAAAGTCCCCAATACCAAGAAAGCAAGAAGCTCCTAGGACCCAAAGAGTATGAAATTATCTGAAATGCCCAACAAAGGGCAGGGAGAAATTATCTGAAAGGCAGGGAGAACCTGTAGAAACCATACCAGGAAGTTATGCAATGTCCCTGTTTGAGGGAAGATGTCACCCACTCATCTCCAAATTTTTAATTCAATATTGCTCCTGTGTAAAGGACATACAGGAACAAAGGGTCGAGTAGAGTCTGAAGGACAGGCCATCCAGAGGTAGCCTCACCTAGGGATCCATCCCATGTACAGACAGTAATGCCAGACACTATATTTGAAACCAAGATGTACTTGCTGACAAGAGCCTAATACAACTATGTCTGGAGAGGCTCTGCCAAATATAGATATGGAAGTTTTTTTTAAAACTAAAATTTGTCCTGTCTGCTTGGATATTGATATTCTGACCATCTTAGCTTGTAGAGAAACCTACCCTGTAGTGTTGCCACCCACAGAAAGTGTGAAATCTCTCCCTGTTGCATTGTGGAAGGTAACTTGTTTAGCAGTTGCAATAATGTTACTTCTACCAGTTGGAGTACTGTCTGTAGAATTTGGAGTGATGTTATCTGAAGCATATTTGGTATTGCCTTCTGCCTCAGTTGGAGCATTGTCATCTTTGGTAGTTGAGATAGTCTCATCTGCCACAGCATTTGTGAAATTATCAGGCTGGATGCTGCTAGGAGGAGTGATGGCATTGGCATCTCCACATTTGTTGACAGAAGCAGCAGAATTGGTTGTGATGGCAAACATAGTTGTTGTAGCAGAAGTGGCTTCAATATTGTGAGTGGGTGACATGCAATGCTGGTTCCTTGTGTGGTTAGGAGAAGAGGAGGCAAAAGAGAAAAGGAGATCTGTAGGGTATCTACAAAATGATCCTAAAAGTGAAGGACAAGGGTTTGGGTTTCTAAGAGAACAGGAAGCATGTAATAGTTAGTGTTCTGAGTTCCCAGACCCTTTCATGGCACTTTCTTCCCCATAGCTTTTAGATTTTCATGAGGTATGGATTTAGATAGTTTAATTTTCTCTTCAGCAGTGAGAATAATCTTTAGAGAGAGAATAGAAACAGAACAAAACAAAAGTCAATTCTATTGCAATATGTGCCCCATCTCATTTTGATTTTCTTAGGATATGCTTCTTCTTACAATTAAAGTTTCATATGGAAGTTTGGTTATAAACACTATAGTGCCTTGGTAACTGTGAAGGTGTGTTACTAGAACAGATGTGCATGCCAAGAACTGTCCATATTCAAGTGCTACATCCAAAATGATGTATAATTTTCTTTTAACTTTTATAGATTGTTCAACACAAACAACTTTTGACTTGTGGATAATTCTCATGCTAATTTGAATGCTGTGTAATATAGCTGATGTGGATTATTGAAGGTATTATGGTAAAATAGAATACGCTCTGTACACATGCAACATATTTTTAAGTCTTTTTCTTGCAAATTTGGTTGAATCCATGTATGTAGAATACTTCTTGTGTTAAATATAATGATGACATCCTACTCAATAATTTTAGGAACATGCTGTGTGGAGGCATACTTTTAATATATACCCCCATGTTCTGTGATTAATAATTATTTGATGGCTGACACTCAAGAAGACATTTTAATTATAGATCTTGGAGGTTGTACTATTACTGTCTTTTCATCTGTTTTCATGATTGTATATTGCAGTTATATTTCCCCTAAGAATACTATGACTTCTGGAATAAGGTTAGCTTTCTGGAAGGATTAAATTTATGCAAATAGCACAGTAGTCAATAGGGTAGTCACAATGAGGACAACAGGAGATGCTTTATAATGCTGCTCATCTCTTTATTTTCATTTTGTATAATGCTTGGTAAAGGATGTTTCTTAAACCTTTGAAGATTATTTCACCCCAAATTCCACAGTGCTTTTGTTTATGCTGTCTTGACTGCCAAAAGGAATTCATTATTTTCTACTATCATCCAAAATTATCAGTGGAATTTTGAGCTTTGGCAGTAGTTGTGCAGTTATTGGCCCTGGTATTATATTTGCTTTTACTCTGGGAGGAGTTCGGGCAGGACAATTTCTTTGAGGGCTAGGATCTGAACTTAGAGTTAAAATAAGACCAGGAATAGTAACTATAATACTTGAAGGTTGTATTACTATTTCAAAGGGAGGAGCATAAAGGGATAAAGAATGTGGTTTACAAAATCCTGAACTAGTGGGTAAAAAGGGTGGTACACCAAATTGTACATGATTGGGATCTGGCAGAGGATAAAGATGATAATGACGATGGTGAGTTGAAGGAGCTAATGTTCTTCTAGGACCATGTTGTCCTCTGGGTGCTCTGTGACACTCACCAGACTATGGATAGAAGGAAATAAACAATTTTAAATTAGATATTTCAGAGAGAGTTGTTAGCATATACACTTTATTAACAAGGTGTAATTGTAGATGGCTTCTAAGAGACCTGCTCTTCCAAGACATGGGCTTGCCTGGGGTTATCAGGTATGGGCTTTTAAAAAATTCTCTAACACTAGAAGCAGACAAAGTTAGAGATTTAATGTTGCAGACAAAAGTTATAATAAAGATTCTTGTACTGGAGAGAAGCATATGGAAGTTAGCCTACATAAGATCAGAGTGGCCTCTGGCTCATGATCTTTAAAAACCAGGGATGCTTCTTAATGCCTCTATCTGCTGCCTTGGCCCTTGCGCATAATTATTCTGAATTTGATATACTCATTGATGTTACAGTCCAGTAAGAGAGAGAGAATACATGGTATTTGTCTTTTGAGCATGGGTTCCTGTGCTTACTACATTTTCCAATTCTACTTGTGCTTCTGAAAATTTCTCGTTATATTTCTTTAAAAAAAAAATCTTTCTGGGAAACCGCTAGGGAATCAATAGAAATTAAAAAAATAAAACAAAACAAAACAAAACAAACAAACAAACAAACAAAAAACCATGATACTGAGTACACATATTCCAGTATGCCTAAGCGGATTATGGGTCTTGGTTTGGGGAGACTAATGTGAGGTCAAAGTAAATCCATCGAATTAGAATTTGAAATCCCACTCAGAAGCTTGTTACTTCTTTTTCATTAAACACTAATAAACCAAATTTGGGCCACACATCACTATGATACAGAATGGAATTTTATGAATTGTGAAAAGGATGTCCTTGGGATGAGGATAGAACTGCCTTCCAGGTTCCTGTTCTGCCTCTTGAGTTACTTGAGAAAAGGACATGTTTATGCCAAGTGTAGACTATGTTATGACAAAAAGGGTCAACAGTCCTATTTTGTGGTAATTTATTTTCCAACAAAATAAACTTGGTGAAAGTCCTTGAAGTAAAAGTCCTGTAGGAGGACCAGCATTATCAATTAATCTGGACCCCTGAGATCTATTAAACACTGGATCACCAAACAGCCAGCATATGCCAGTTGATATGAGGTTCCCCAACACACATACAATAGAACAATTTCAGGTGTATTCATTCAGGGGTGTTACACATAACCCTCAAGAGACTGGAGGCCCAGGGAATTTAGAGTTAGGAGGGGTAAGAGATGGGGACATCAACATCAGGACCGGGAAGTTAAGAGGATGTATAGGATGTGGTACTGTTGAGTGGTGGCTGTGATCCTGGACAGATGTTATAAGGACACTAAGAGAACACAAATGCCAGCAGAGGTTATTATTCCCAGCAAAAATCTCAATTACCATAGATGGAGAAACCAAAGTATTCCATGAGAAAACCAAATTCACACAATATCTTTCCATGAATCTAGCTGTTCAAAGGATAATAAAGGGAAAACTCCAACCCAAGGAGGGAAATGACACCCTAGAAAAAGCAAGAAAGTAATTCTTGAACAAACCTAAAAGAAGATAGCCGCAAGAACAGAGTCCCAACTCTAACAACAAAAATAACAGGAAGTAACAATTACTTTTCTTTAATTTCTCTTAACATTAATGGACTCAATTCCCCAATAAAAAGACATATACTAAAAGAATAGCTACGTAAGCAGGACCCAACATTTTATGGCATACAGGAAATCTACCTCAGGCACAAAGACAGACACTACTTCATAGTAAAAGGCTGCAAAACAATTTTCCCAGCAAACAGTCTGAAGAAACAAGCTGTAGTCGACCTCTAACATAAAGTTAACAAAAATAAAAACAAAGAGGGGCACTTCATACACATCAAATGTAAAATCTTCCAAGATGAATTCTCTATTCTGAATATCTTTGCTCCAAATAAAAGTGAATCCATATTTATTAAAGAAACTCTAGTAAAGCTCAAAGTACACATTGCACCTCACATAATAATTGTGGGAGACTTCAACATCCCACTCTCATCAATGGACATATCCTGGAAACAGACATTAAAGAGACACATTGAAACTAGCAGAAGTTATGGAACAAATGGATTTAACAGATATCTACAGAATACTTTTTTCCTAAAACAAAAGGATCTAGCTTCTTCTAAGCACCTCGTGGTATCTTCTCCAAAATTGACCATATAATTGGCCACAAAACAGGCCTCAACAGATACAAAAAAATGTTGAAATTATCCCATACACTTATCAGATTCCCATGGACTAAGGCTGAACTTTAATAACAACATAAATAATAGAAACCCAATATTAACCTTGAACAACGCACTACTCAAAGATAACTTTGTCAGGAAAGAAATAAAGAAAAAGATTAAAGACTTTTAGTGTTTAATGAAAATGAAGCCACAACATACCCAAACTTATGCGGCACAATGAGAGCAGTCCTAAGAGGAAAACTCATAGCTCTGAGTACTGCCAAAAAGAAACTAGACAGAGCACACACTAGCAGCTGGACAGAACACTTAAAGCTCTAGAACAAAATGAAGCAAATTCACCCAAGAGGAGTAGATGGCAAGCAATAATCAAACTTAGGGCTGAAATCAACCAAATGGAAAAAAAGAAATATATAAAAAATCAACCAAACCAGGAGCTGGTTCTTTGAGAAAATCAAGAAGATAGATAAACCCTTAAATAGACTAACTAAAGGGAACAGGGATATTATACTAATTAACAAAATCAGAAAATAAAAAAAAAGAAGCTGAAGAAATCCAAAACATCATCAGGTCCTACTACAAAAGGCTATACACAACAAAACTGGAAAACCTAAATGAAATGGAAAATTTCCTAGACAGACACCAGGTACCAAAGTTAAATAAGGATCAGATTAATGATCACAATAGTCTCATTTCCCCTAAAGAAATAGAAGCAGTCATTAATGATTTCCCAACCAAATAAAACCCAGGACCAGATGCGTTTAGTACAGACTTCAATCACACCTTCAAAGGAGACCTGATTCCAATTCTCCTCAAACTATTCCACAAAATAGAAACTAAAATACTCTAACCAATCCATTCTAGTAAGCCACAATTACCCAGATACCTAAGCCACACAAAGACCCAACAAAGAAAGAGAACTTCAAACCAATTTCCCTTATGAATATCGATGCAAAAATACTCAATAAAATCTTCGCAAACTGAATCCAGGAACACATCCAAATGATCACCCATCATGACCAAGTAGGTTTCATCCCAGGGATAAAGGGATAGTTTAATATATGGAAATTCATCAATGTAATCAAGAATATAAACAAACTCAAAGACAAAAACTACATGATTATCTAGTTAGATGCTGAGAAAGCATTTGACAAAATCTGACACTCATTCATGTTAAAAGTCATGAAAAGGACAGGAATTCAAGACCCATACCTAAACATAATGAAAGCAATATAAAGAAGTAAACAAGTAGCCAACATCTAACTAAATGGTGAGAATCTTGAAGCAATCCCATTAAAATCAGGGACCAGACAATGCTGCCCACTTTCTACCTATCTATTCAATATAGTACTTGAAGTGCTAGCCAGAGCAATTTGACAACAAAAGGAGATAAAGGGGATACAAATTTGAAAGGAAGAAGTCAAAATATCACTATATTATATGATAGCATATATAAGTGACCCTCAAAATTCTGCCAGAGAACTCCTAATCCTGATAAACAGCTTCAGTGTAGTAGCTGGATATAAGTTAACTCAAACAAATCAGTGGCTTTTTTCTACACAAGGGATAAACAGGATGAAAAAGAAATTAGAGAAACAACATCCTTCACAATAGTCACAAATAATGTAAAATACCTTGGTGTGACTTTAACTAAGGAAGTGAAAGATCTGTAAGATAAGAACTTCATTCAGAAGATGGAGAGATCCCCGATGCTCATGGATTGGTAGGATTAATATAGTGAAAAAGGCTATCTTGCAGAAAGCAAGCTACAGATTCTATACTATCCCCATCAAAACCCCTACTCAATTCTTCAAGGAATTAGAAAGGGTAATTTGCAAATTCAACTGGAATAACAAAAAACCTAGGATAGCAAAAACTATTCTCAACAATTAAAACAACAACAACAACAACAAAAAACAAAAACAAAACAAACAAACAAACAAACAAAAAAAAACCCAAAATCCCCTCTCTGGTGGAATCACCATGCCTGACCTCATTCTGTACTACAGAGAAATTGTGATAAAAACTGCATGGTACTGGTACAGCGACAGACAGGTAGATCAATGGAATAGAGTTGAAAACCCAGGAATGAACCCACACTACTATGGTCACTTGATCTTTGACAAAGGAGCTAAAACCATCCAATGAAAAAATACAGCTTGTTCAACAAATGGTGCTGGCTCAACTGGCAGTTATGTAGAAGAATGGGAGTTGATACATTCGATTCTCCTGGTACAAACTCAAGTTTAAGTGGATCAAGGAACTCCACATAAAACCAGAGACACTAAAAGTTATAGAGGAGAAAGTGGGGAAAAACCTCAAAGATATGAGCACAGGGGAAAAATTCCTGAACAGAACAATAATGGTTAGTGCTGTAAGATGGAGAATAACAAATGGGACCTCATAAAATTGAAAAACTACTGTAAGGCAAAAGACACTGTCAATAAGACAAAAAGGCCACCAACAGATTGTGAAAGGATCTTTACCAATCGTAATTAATCAAATAGGGGACTAATATCCAATATATACAAAGAACTCAAGAAGCTAGACTCTAGAAAATCAAATAACCCCATTAAAAATTGGGTACAGAGCTAAATGAAGAACTCTCAACTGAGAATTACCGAATGGCTGAGAACCACTTGAAAAAATGTTCAGCATCCTTAATCATCAGGGAAATGCAAATCAAAACAACCCTGAGATTCCACCTCACACCAATCAGAATGGTTAAAATCAAAAATTCAGGTGCCAGCAGATTCTGGCAAGGATGTGGAGAAAGAGGACCACTCCTCCATTGTTAGTGGGATTGCAAGTTGGTACAACCACTCTGGAAATCAGCCTCACGGTTCCTCAGAATATTGGACATATTCTTACCGGAAGATCCAGCAATACCCCTCCTGGGCATATACCCAGAAGATGTAATAAAGACACATGCTCCACAATGTGCATAGCAGCCAGAAGCTCAAAAGAACCCAAATGTCCCTCAACAGAGGGATGGATACAGAAAATTTGGTACATTTACACAATGGAGTACTAATCGGCAATTCAAAACATTGAATTTATGAAATTCCTAGGCAAATGGATGGATCTGGAGGATATCTTCCTGAGTGAGACAACTCAGTCACAAAGAACACACATGATATGTACTCACTGATAATTGGATATTAGCCCAGAGACTTAGAATACCCAAGATACTATTTGCAAAACGCATGAAACTCAGAAAGAACAAAGACCAAAGTTTGGATACTTTGTTCCTCCTTAGAATGGGGAAAAAATACCCATGGACAGAGTTACAGAGACAACATTTGGAGCTGAGACAGGAGGAAGGACCATCCAGAGACTGCCCCACCTGGGGATCCATAGCATAAACAGCCACCAACCCAGACACTATTGCATATGCCAGCAAAGTTTTGCTGACAAGACCCTGATATAGCTGTCTGTTGTGAGGCTATACCAGTGCCTGCCAAATATAGAAGTGGATGGTCAGAGTCATCTATTGGATGGAACACAGGGCCCCTAATGTAGGAGGTAGAGAAAGTACTCAAGGAGCTGAAGGTATCTACAACCATATAGGTAGAACAACAATATAAACTAAACAGTACTCCCAGAGCTCCTGTCTCTAGCTGCATATGTGGCAGAGGATGGCCTAGTTGGCCATCATTGGGAGGAGAGGCCCTTAAGATTATATCTTCCAGTACAGGGGAATGCCAGGTGTAGGAATTGGGAGTGTCTGGGTTGGGGAGTGGGTTGAGAGGAGGAAATAGGGGACTTTTGGGATAGCATTTGAAATGTAAATGAAGAAAATATCTAATAAAAAAAGAGAAGGTATGACATGTGGTAATGTTGGATGGTGGTCATGAGGAATAAAATATGAGGTTAAATAAATAAATAAATAATAAATAAATAATAAGAAGAAGAGGAAAGAAAGAAAGAAAGAAAGAAAGAAAGAAAGAAAGAAAGAAAGGAAGGAAGAAAGAAAGATGTTTAGCCTAGCATCAGGGAGGCCCTGATGTATTGCATGTGAATATACAGACTGAGTAGTTACAATAAAAGGTGGTTCAAATATAGGCCCAAGAGACGCTGAAAAGTGGTCTTTGTATTAAAAATGTTGTGGTTGTATTATGCACCTCCAGAATGATTAAAGAAATCTCTGATTTTTATCCCTTTGGAAAATGATAGTCATATGTGTTTCCAACTCCTAGAGTCATAAGATTATGTGTGTGATAATAATCATGCATGAGTCCTATTCAGAGCACATTTTTCCTTTGGCTCAGCATTAAAAATAAACAGAGCTGAAAAGTGTTGAGAGAAACAAATGCTTTAGGAAGTTGCAGTGATTTGGAAAGATAAAAGGTGAAGAATTGCTTCAGTTAAAGTGAAGACTTTGAAGTGAGCTAGGAAGACTATAGAACACAAAGGACCATGTCAAGAAGAGGGACAGTATGTGCTCTTGTTCCTGTGCTGCTGATCCTAAGTCAGTCTGGTCTGGAGCTGATATTTTGAAGAATATACTCATTTATTTATTCACTCATTTGTTGAGTTCTTTACATAATTTGTCATTTGACTCATTGCCTTCAGCAATTCCAAAGTTTAGGTTAATCCTAAAAACTTGTCCTTTTGCAGTCACATTTATAATGATGTACAATTTTCTTTTAACATCTGTAGGTCCATGCACACATTAAGCAAACTTTCCCATGGTAACATGAATGCTGTGTAATATAGGTGTTATGGATTATTGAAGGAATCAAGGTAAAACAAAACATGCACAGTATATAGTCTAACCCTAAAACTTGCCTTTTCATGGTTAATTTTGTGAGTTTTGGTAGAAGATGCCAGGAGCCTATCATGGCCAGACTTATATCCTTAGACAAGTTTCTTTGGTCTGCCCTCTCCAGTTTTGTAGAGGCTTTTAACATTCCATGTTGACACCAACTTAATTTCTCTCAGTTTTCTACCTCAGTCTGAGCTCTCATATTTACTTGCAGATCCTCCTTTAGTTCCCCAAGAGGCTGTGCCATGCAGAGTGTAATGTAAGAGATGACTTCTACGTGTTGACTAGGGCACTTGCCTGCTTTTTGTTCTATTTGTTGTTGTTGTTGCTTTTATTTTTGTTTTAACTCTGCAATTGTATGTTATTTCATTTAACTAGCACACTTCATTTAGTACATAACCAAACCTGTGTACAATCACCCAACACCATCCCAGAGGTTTGTTTTTGTTCTGTTTTGCCTGCTCTCACCATGCCTCATCTTTTCTGTGTTATATTTGTATCATTATAATGAGTTTTTACAAAACCTGAACTGATTGGTGTGAGGTGGAATCTCAGGGTCATTTTGATTTGCATTTCTCTAATCACTAAGGATTTTGAATATTTCTTTATGAGCTTCTCAGTCATTAGAGATCCCTCAGTTGTGAAATCTCAGTTTATGTCGATACCCTATTTTTTTATCTGTTTGTTTTTCTTTGGTGCTTAGCTTCTTGAGTTCTTTATTTATTTTGGATATTAGCCCTCTGTCAAATGTGTGTTTAGTAAGATATTTTCCCTATCTGTGGGTTGCTGATTTGCCTTATTGACAATGTCCTCTGCCTTACACAAACTTTCTAGTTTCATGAGGTCCCATTTACCAATTCTTGATCTTAGAGCATGAGCCACTGGAGTTTTGTTTAGGAAATTTCCCCCTGTGCTGATGAGTTCCAGGCTCTTTACCACTTCCTGTTCTGTTAGATTCAGTATATTATATCTGGTTTTATGTTGAGGTCCTTGATCCAATTGGACTTGTGCTTTATGCAATGTAGAGGGGACCATGATTTGGTATTGGGTGAGGGAACAGACTGAAGCCCTCAGGGCCATCAGAAACAATAGAACACAGGCAACTTTGAGAGATATGAGGTTGGAGGGACCCTCCAGAATGCACCAGAGACCAGGGAGGTGAGAGACCCTCAGGACTCAAAGGGAGTTACCACAGATGAATGACCGACAGTATGGAGAGGGAACTTATAGAGCTCAGCTCCAGCAGAATGACAGGGCATGAAATGAGGTAGAGGAGGGCCATGACACAGTCACCACTCTGACTCATAATTGTTTTTGTCTGGAACACAGGGCCCCCAATGGAGGAGCTAGACAAAATTCCCAAGGAGCTAAAGGGATCTACAACCCTATAGGTGGAACAACAATATGAACTAACCAGTTCCCCACCCTCTTCAGAGCTTGTGTCTCTAGTTGCATGAGTAGCAGAGGATGGCCTTGTCAGCCACTAATGTGAGGAAAGTCCTTTGTTCTTGCGAAGATTGTATGCCCCATTACAGGGGAATGGCATGGTCAGGAAGCAGGAGTGGGTGGGTTGGAGAGCAGGGCAGGGGGAGAGTATAGGGGACTTTCAGAGAGGAAATTAGGAAATGGGATAGCATTTGAAATGTAAATGAAGAATATATCTAATAAAAATAAATAAAAAATATATCTAATAAAAACTTGAAAAAAAGAACTGCAGGGACAGAAACAAGCACAAAGTGGCATCTAGCTAGAGGAGAGGCCCCAGGGCCTGACACTATTGCTGAGGCCATGGAGTGCTCACAACAAGGCACCTAGTAATACTAGCACTACAGAAGACCCAACATGCAGCTGAAAGTGTCAGGTGCAGATATTTACACCCAACCAATGGACAGAAGCTGCTGACCCCTGTTGTTGAATTAGGGAATGTTGAAAGAAGGTGAAGAGAAGGGCAATCCTGTAGGAAGATCAGAAGTCTCAATTATTCTGGACCCCTGATATCTCACAAACACTGGACCACCAACCAGGCAGCATACACCAGCTTAAGTAACACACATACAGTAGAGGAATGCCAGGTCTGTGTTCATTCAGAGATGATGGGCCTAACCCTCAAGAGACTGGAGGCCCCAGGGGTTTAGTGGTCATTTGGCTTGTAGGGGAGGCATGGGATGTGAATTGTGGGAGGATGCCTGGGGTGGGAATAAAATATGGAGTGTAAAAAGATAAATAAATGAGTAATAATTTAAAAAAAACTTAAAGAGATCCTTCCATTTTGCATCTGTTTTAACTATAGTGCATATAGAACAAAGACATTCCTCAGAAAATGAATATCAATTAACATAATACCCACTTTAAAGATCTTGATCCCCAGGATCTTCCTGTGCTTGCTTTTCTTCTGACCCCATCCTTTCTTTACATCTCTGTAGTAAAGGTCATACAAGTATGCCCTATTCACTCCTCATAGCTCCTCACAGTTCTGTTTGTCTCTTTCCTCCTTGATGTCATATATCGTTTAATCATAATATTGATGGTCTATATGATGTCACTTCACATCTATGTTACTAGTGCTCTCTCTATCCCATTAGTTCATTGACTCATGACAGACAGTAGATACATAGTATTCCATTTTAAATGTTGGTTATTGCATATAAGGTTATTCACAATTTTATTTTTAATTACCTAGGCATAAACTGTAGGAAAATATTTTACACCATTTTTATTTTTGGTGTCTTGAAGACTTTGCTGAATATCTTAATGTTTCCCTTTGGAAATCCTATATTGATATTATCTGATATTTTCCTAATGATTTATTACAATCTCTGTGACAAATTAAAACATATTTTCAAATTGGGAGTCATAGCACTTTATTGGCATTTCTTCAGTAATTTGCATCTTGTATGTATTAGGAAATGCTGATAAACAAAGTTACAATATGTTATATAATAGTTAATTAAAAAAATGAAGGTTTGTGGTAGACAAAATTTATACTCACCAGGAAACATCCTATAAGAACCCAGAGGACAAATACCATATACAGTGCCTTCATCGTTTTTTAGAGTCTGAAATATAGCACAATGACTTGTTAGCATTATTTTTTAAATGAAATAGCATTATTTGGAAAATGTCCTAACACACAGTGTGTATATTTTGCAATGTATCTTAAAATAATTTTCTGATTCTTATGTTGGATTCACTACTAGTGGCATAACATTGTTCAGCTCATAATATTTGACTCTCAAATGATAGGGCTACTTTTTATTTTTGAGTTTTGATAAGGCCTACAAAGCTCCAAATTGGTTGAACTAGATTAGAAATTCCCCCATCACATAATAATCAAATCACCAAATACACAAAACAAACAAAGAATATTAAAAGCATTAAGGGAAAAAGGTCAGGAAACATATAAAAGCAGAGCTCAAAGAATTACATCAGATTTCTGAAGATAAACTATGAAAGTCAGAAGACCCTGGGCAGACATCATACAGACACTAAAAACAAAAATGCCAGCCCAGGCTACTATGCCCAACAAACTCTCCATTTTCATAGATGGAGAAACCAAGATGTTCCACGACAAAAAAATTTACACATTATCTTTCTACAAATACAGCTCTTCAAAGGATAATAAATGTACATCTCCTACACAAGAAGGAAAACTATACCATAGAAAAAGCAAGAAAATAATTTTCTTTCAACAAAACCAAAAGAAGGTAGCCACATTAACATAATTCCACCTCTAACAACAAAAATAACAGGAAGCAACAATCACTTTTCTTTAACATTGTTATATTAATAACAATGGACTCAGTTCCCCCAAGTCAAGAGACATAAACTTCAGACTCGAAACTTAAAAATAGGAGGTTGAGGGTAAGCTCTAGAATGCACCAGAGAAAAGGGAGGCAAGAGGATCTCAGTAATCTAATAGAGCGACCTTAGATGAGATGCCCAACAGTAGGAAGAGGGAACTTATAGAGCCCACCTCTATTAAAAAACAAAACAAAACAAAACAAAAACAAAAACAAACAAAACAAAAAAAATCTATTGAAAAACCGAATCAGCAATATTGTATATCAATAAATACTTCTTTATATTTTCTAATATCTTATACTTCCTCTTATATATGTAGAGTCATTGTGATTAAAGAAATGGAGCTTTAGAGGTAAAAAAAAATGTGTGAGCTGAACAATGCAAACCTTGAAGAATCTTAGGAACTGTTTCTCAGTATGTATTATGAGCTAGCGTCACACATTAGTTTTTTCCTGAGCTATATTTCATTTGAACCTTAAAAGCATGCAAAATTAGTTGTAAATATACACTTTAGAATACAACTGAGAGCAGCTCATCATTAAGAATGTTAAAGAACTCTAAGGTAGAGGAAGAAGAAAAGGGAATTGCAGACTTTGGTGGATTCACTAGCCTACATGGTCAACATGAATATTTTTATATGTTTTAAAAAGATCATACATTTTATGACTCACTGTTTTGTGTAGTTACTTATTTTCACAGAATGAAACTTAAATATCTTAAAAGCAGCTCACTGAACTTCTACCACTGACGTTTGGGCAACATTTTATCTAAAAGTATAGGGCTTCATATTCCCAGGCACCTACCTTGGAGAAGCTTCTTTGCTGGTGAATGTGCTGGTCAGAAGCAGTCTGTTCAATTATTTTTGAGTGGTGGAATACAGAGGACCAGAACTCTAAGCTCTTATATGGTTTGTATTATTTTATTGGCAATAAGGAAACAAAAGTCTGAAGACAAAGCAACTTCATCTGATCCTTTATGGACAGGAAGCATCCTTGCCAATTTGGCAGTGTGTCCCTGCATGTTTTTCATTTCTGAATATACTCAGTCACTAAGTGGTTGAGGCTTCCTTAGGATGCTGTACAGTGAGTCAAAAAGTGATTTTGTTTCAGATAAATACAGGGGGACCTGAGGTGCCCTTTTTTAATTTTAAGAAGGAAAGTGATGAGTTGTTTTTTAATATTTATGTGACATCTTTCCTTCTGTGTTAATCTAGTGGTATTTCCTATGTGATTTTAAACATAAATGTTACCATTGAACTGAGCAGAGGGTCCCCAATAGAGGAGTTAGAAAAAGGATTGATAGAGTTGAAAGGGTTTGCAACCCCATAGAAAGACCAATAATATCAACCAATCAGATCCCCCAGAATTCTAAAGGAATAACCCATCAATAAAGGAGTACACATGACTCCAGCTTGATATGTAGCAGAGGATGACCTTGACATGCATCAATAGAAGTAGAGGTCCTTGGTCCTATGAAGGCTAGATAGATTCCCCAGTATAGGGGAATCAAGGGTGGGGAGGTGTGAGTGGGTGGGTCGGTGGAAGAACACCCTCATATAGGCACGGGGTAGGAGGATGTAATAGGGTGTTTCCATGAGGGAGGGAAACTGGAAAAGGGGATAACATTTGAAATGTAAATAAAGAAAATATCAAATAAAAATGTTATGTGGGAAGTACAAACATTTACAAGGTTGAATTTTCTTATGATTGTAGGAGAGTATTTAGTAAGAAAAATGAAAAGAACATTAAAATCACAATTGAGTACACGTTGCTTTATTGGTAAATAACACACAGACATTTTTCTATTTCTTTCTCTGCTTCTCTCCTTCTGTCTCCCTCTTTCAAGATTCCATGGTACTAACATCCATAGTTTCTAAAGTAAATGCCTCATCTGCTTAGATTATCTGAGCTTCAGTTTTAAGGTTTAACCTGTAATAATGAAGCGATACTTTAAGTTTGAACTTTCAGGTTTCTACAAATCTGGTCTCACACATTATTCTAACTTTTCACAAAGCTGACTTAGCATAGTCCTTTGTGTTTAGTGCTGGGAGTGAACACAGAGCATTGTACTTCCAGTGGACCTAATGCTTCTATGTTTTTGAGATCACCTTTTCTGTTTTAATTTGGAGCAATGTGTCATTATGTTGCTCAGGCTGAACCTCTATGGTCTAGGATAGTTGTTCTCAATTTTTCTAGTGCTAAGACCCTTTCATATACATCCTTATGATTTGTTTACATGCAAACATAAATTATTTTTCATACTTCATAAAACTTATAAATCATAATGTTAATTGTAATATGCAGGATATCTGATATGTGACCCCAATTGATCCTAATGCACAGGTTGACAAGCACCTGTCTAGGTGGTATTGGAACTAACAATGTCATCTGAGTGGTCAATTGCAGCTATTTGACTCCAAATAATCTAAATACACACATACACTCAAGTATACACAGACAACTTGGTGTTTGGTTTGAGATTTCCACTAAAGCACTGCGAATCTAAACAGGCAAAAGGTATGGTAGACAAAATCAAAACCAGACCATATTCAAGCAAACAAACCCAAACAAAACTGAATGAGCCAAAAACTTACAAAATGTCATTGGGTTAGTTTTGTTTTGTCAAACTACTTCTCAGAATGGAGCCTGTCCTGAAGTGTGGCTCATACACAGTGAGACACTTTTGAAGAAAATACCAATCATGTATTAATTGCAGAAAGCTTCCTGGTAGTGATGGAATCCCATGTCTTACTATCTCTGTGCAAGTAGTCCATTGGACTTGCACTTGTGTAGGCCTCTCATGTGTTGCCTTGAGTTCATGTGTGTCCGCCTTGATGAATACAGAAGACCGTGTTTAATTGGAATCACCAGTCTCCTCTGGATTTTACAGTCTTGCTGCATGGGTGTGATGGGAGGGCCTTGATGAAGACACCCCACTTAGGCCTGAGTGCTCCAAAGTTCTTTGGACATTGTCCTGTTGTAGGTCTATGCTTTAGTTCAAATCTACAATAAGAGGAAGCCTTTTTAATGAGGACTGAGTGAGGTACTTACATATTGGTATAGCAGTATGTCGTTTTATGAGTTTGTTTATAACAATGTTCTTTTGTGAGAATATTAGTATTGAATTCTTTTCTTAGGGCCATGACCCATCTAATCCAGGATACTAGACTAGTTTAGCAGTGTCGGGTATGGCTTCTATCTAATGAGTTGTCCTTAAATCCAGTCAAACAGTCGTTCTTTACTCCCTAAGTTTTATGCCACAATGACTCTAATATTGCTTGTACACAAATCTCTCTTCTTGTACAACAAAGCAAAAAAAAAAAAAAAAAAGAGAGAGAGAGAGACAGAAGTATATGATGACAAGGAGATAAATTATGATTAATTCATTGCTTTCAAAGCTTGGACCTAATATTCTGTAGACTAATACTTTCATAGAGCTGATGTCTCTCATCACAGGAAATCCTTAGAACAGTGGAATCATGCTATTGCTTTGATAGAACCTCATGTAGTAGTTGATAATATTTTCCTAATTTAGTTAAATTAGCACACTTAGAAGCAACAATGCAGTGACATTTGATATTTGATGACTTTTGTCCTGTGGTCAGATATTCATTTCTGTTGATATGTAGAAACAAAACTCTTATTTTCATTTGGAGATTCATACAAATGTTATTATTTTACAGTATTCATTCACATTAATTAGTTTCTTGATTAATGCTTTCCTAAGTATTTATCATGCTTTACAAGTAATGCGATGCTTATAATTCTGTGGAAGAATGAAAGATCCCATTGCCTGGATTATCCATTCTGGCTTTGTAAGATATGGTTAGGGGTAGAGCTGGCAGATCAATGAAAACCAACACCTCTGATGTCTTCTCCAGAGTTGGTACAAAATCCCCACACTGAAAAGTTGAAATGATGTTGCAATGTCCCAGCACCCAAACCTAGCAGGACAATAAAATTAGGTAAAAATACATATTTTCAACAAAGTACAATCATATTAATTATTTATATGTATCATTTTTCCTTCCTATTAAAAGTCATATAAAAACACCCTTAATGTTCAGATCAGAAGTAGATTACTTCTACTTCTGCTAACAGTAATTAAGCAGGAAAGTGGACATGTAATATTACCTGAAAATCTTAAGCTTATGAATATAAACAAGCATACAGTTCATCTTTTAATCTGGTGTATAAATCAAACAATTTCACTTCTCTCAATGTCTCTCTTTTTCAGTATTTCTGGATTTATCCTAAATTTTGTTTAAATTTTTTTTGAAAATTTCATAGCATTAGAGCTATATATAGCACAACAATCCCTTTCCCTCTCCTTTCTAATGCCTGTTTACCTGCTTCTCCATTCATGATTTCTTCTGTTTATTACAGTTAACAGTATACATATGTGCTTATGAACATCCATTCATATATATGCATATATGGATAGATAGGTAGATAGATAGATAGATAGATAGATAGATAGATAGATAGATAGATAGATAGATCAAGAAATGTATAAACACACACAGACATTAGGAACATGTAGGACATAATGAAGAGTCTTAAGGTCATGAACAGGTTTAGAAGTTTTACTGTAATATATATAAAGAATCCTATGAAATACACCTAGAATACATTAATATAAAATGATCCACAGAAGAACTTATACCAAATTTTATTAAAGTATTTCTTGAAAATATTGCAATAGATAAGGAAATCTTGTTTGCCATAGTCATAAAGAAAATCTATACAGACCTGCAAGAAGTTGCCATTTTCTATCAATGATTTTGAATACATATGTGTTTTTTAGACTATGATATTTTTGAAGGCAAGTGTAAATTTTTACTTTGTCATTAAGCTATTGTCATCATAATTTATATACAACTCCACCCTCCATATGTGCTGAGTCTCTTTTGATGGGTTCCAACTTCGTCATTTTAACAAATATTCTGAAGATTTGAAGTATTTACACAAAGTCTTTCTTCTTGACAGTTTCATCTGAATAACAGTACAGCTGTTCTCACAGCACGTTTTCTGTGTTAGGTTTTGAAAATCATTTGACACAAGAGCTAACTTCCTGGGTACTATCTGTCATAATTCCACTCTGTGGCTTGCAAGATTACAAGGGAGGAGAGCAAACAACATGCTTACCCATCTAGGATACCTACAAATCACATCAATGATTACCATGCCATTGTAACTCTGTGGGTGCAATATTGCTACAGGTGCTTTGGTAACCAAGATATTTGATGGATTTGAGGCCCATTCAACAAAAGTACAATCATGCCTGGAACTGTATCTGTGTCACTAAACAAGGCTATAGAAGTCAGAATTTTGGAGGAGAAACTATAACCACCACTTTAGCAAGCCACAGTAATCCTCAACTCTATGCTTAATATTTCTTTGTTTACTCACAGATCAGTGAAGTTGTCACCCATCATCAAAATAGTTCCTTTTGAAGTGATCAAAAACATTAGAGAAAACTGAAAGAGATCACAGTGCAGGGAGCAAAAGCCTGTGGTCCCCAGTCACATCTGAAACCTAAGCAGCACAGCTCCTATACTAAGACTCAGGGATCACAGCAGAAGATGGAGATAAAAGAATGCATGTGCCAGAGGAAGAATATTTTTCCTGTCATATTGGCTTTCCTAGAAACATCAGAGCAGCTACAGTCATGAAGCCTAATCAACATGGGCATCTAAGCAGGACCTGGGAAAGAATGAGATCACTAGCCTTGGTAGCATGGAATGTGGAAAGCTCATGAAGCCTCAATCCTAGACAAAGAACTACAGACAACTAAGGAGTGCTGAGAATGGGCAAATTGTTTTGTTCAGGGAAGAGCCTCCCATTTAGATAAGCAATCCAAAACACTCATCCCTGAGTTCATGTATATAGACTGAGGAGGTTGTATTTATATACATTGGAATATATATTACCATAGTTAATCAGAAATGAGACCATGAATTTTACAGAGATCAAAGAAGGGAATTTGTGAAGCCCTGGGAAGAGTTCATGGATGTGTGAAAATGAGGTGAGTAAAATTGTAAAAAATAAAATTTACCATTTAGTGTGATCTACTAAGAATTTGAAATGTTTCTTAGAAGATATGGAAATCAGTTTGGTGGTTCCTCAGGAAACTGGACATAGTACTACCTGAGGACCCAGGTATACCACTCCTGGGCCTATACCCAGAAGATGCTCCAACATGTAATAAGGACAGAAGCTCTACTATGTTCATAGCAGCCTCATTTAAAATAGCCAGGAGCTGGAAATAACCCAGATGGCCCTCAACAGAAGAATGGATACAGAAAATGTCATACATTTACACAATGGAGTACTACTCAGCTATTACAAAATATGAATTCATGAAATTCTTAAGGAAATGAACAGAAGTAGAAAATATCATCCTGTGTAAGGTAACCCAATCAACAAAGAACACACATGATATGTACTCAATGGTAAGTGTATGATATTAGCCAAAAAGCATCAAATGCCCAAGATACAATTCACAGACCACCTGACAGAAAGAAGGAAGAACAAAGTGTAGGTGCTTTGGTTCTTCTTAAAAAGGACACCAAAATACACATAGGAGTATATCTGGAGATAAAGTATAGAGCAGAGACTGAAGGAAAGGCTCTCCAGAGACTCTCCCACCTGGGGCTTCATGCCATATACAGTTACTGAACCTAGACACTAATGTGGATGCCAAGAAGGGCATATTGAAAGGATCCTAATATAGCTGTCTGCTGAGAGGCCTTAGAAATACAGAGATGGATGTTTGCAGCCAACCACTGGTCTGAGTATAGGGTCCCCAATAGAGGAGTTAGAGAAAGGACCAAAGGAGTTGAAGGAGATTACAACCACACAGGAAAAATATATCAACTAACCAATTCCTCTAGAGCTCCCAGGGACTAAGCCATCTACAAAGGAGTACACATGGCTCCAGATGCATAAGTAGCAGATAATGGCCTTTTCATGAGTTGGTGGGAGGAGAGGGCTTGTTTGGTGTCCCAGGTAGGGAAATTGTGGGTGGGGAGGTGGGAGTGGGTGAGTTGGTAGGTGGAGGAACACCCTCATAGGAGCAGGAGGAGGAAAGATGTGATAGAGGGACTCCAGTGGGTGTGTAAACTGCTAAAGGGGATAACATTTGAAATTTAAATAAAGAAAATATCAAAGAAAAAATGAAAAAGAAGAAGATATGTATATGCTATAATCACTTTGCATAGCACTTTAAGGGACTTGAGTGTTTATTACATTAATTATTGTTGGCAGGTTCTGGGAAGACTATAGAACAGAAAGGACCATGTCAACTGGAGGAACAGTTCTTGTGCTGCTGATTGTAAATCAAACTGTTCTGGGTCAAATCATTGACTTATCTATTGTGTTCTTTTTCTAATTTGTCATCTGACACATTGCCTTCAGCAATCGAAAGTTTAAGATATACCTATAAAATTGTCCTATCAAGATCAATTTCATGAACAGTGGTAGAAAATGCCATGGACGATTTATGGCCAGACTTGTTCTAAGTCACTGACTTGTAATCCTCTCAAGTTTCTTTAGTTAGCCCTCTCTGGTTTGGGAGAGGTTTAAAATGCTCTATGTTGATACATAGTTCCTTTTTCCTCGTTTTCTACCTTATCCTGATCCACCATATTTAGCAGCAGTTGGCTCCTATCTTTACCAAGAGGTCGCAGCAGGTAGGAATGAACTCTCCCATCTAGGCCATGCAGCCTGAACAGTCACTGATGAATTCAGAGAACTTCTCCACTGTTTCCTGAGAGACCTGACTTTTTTTTGTTTTCTATTACTCTTTAACATATGCAAATTCATTTTCCTAGCACATTTCATTTAGAAAATTACCACACCTATGTCCAATCACCCAACACTATCCTAGAGTTTTGCACATATTCCACAATTCTGTTTTGCATGCTCTCAGCATCTCTCATTTTTCCTGATTTCTATTTGAATCAATATATTGAGTTTTCAAAAAACCTGGACTCATATTCTACATTTGATTCTCTCACAGCTAAAGTGCACAGAGATTAAAGAAATTCTTCAGAAGATGAAAATCAATTAATATCATTCCCTACCTTAAAGCTCCTGCTCCCCAGGATCTTCATACTGCCTGCTTTTACTTTGACCTTGTTCTCTCTTTACAGCTCTGTAGTAAAGGTCAGGTACATATGCCCTGTTCACTACTCATGGCCTCTCACTCTTCTTTTTTTCTTTTCTCCCAACATGCCATATAATTTTCATTCATATTACTTATGAACTATTATTTCACAACCCATATGTTCCTAATACTCTCTCTATCTTATTAATTCTTTGACTCACAGCATACATGAGATACAAGGTGTTGCATTTTAAATGTTGATCATTGCATGCAAGTTCATTCAGAATTTTATTTTTACTTATTCTAGGAATAAAGTGTGGGAAAAATAATTCACATTATTTTACTTTGAAGAAACTTAATAACAAGCTGTACATATCTATATTTCCCTTTGGACATCCTGATTTTTATCTGAACATTATTCAGGTGCCAACTTTCTTGTGCATATCTGTTATTATTATCATGCTTTATTATAGTCTTTGTGATTATTAAATTAAAATAATTCTTAATTGGTAATTAAAGCACTTGATTGCCATTTCCTCAGTAATTTGCAATTTGTATATATTAGGAAATACAGAAAAATAAATTTAAATACTCTGATGTTACAGTTAATAAGAGAAGATGAGGGTTTGTTGTAGGAACAATTGATACTCACCAGGAAGCATTCACCAAGATTTCAGAGGCTGAATCCTAATACAGTGACTCCATCTTAGGTAGCCCCTGATAGAGCACAATATCTGCTTGGCGTTATTTTTAAAAAATGGTATTATTTGTAACATGTTCCAACTCCTGATGTATATGTAGTACAGTGTGTCATAAAATTATTTTCTGATTCATACCTTGGAGTCAGTATTAATGGCATATTGTTCAGCTCATAACCTTTGACTCTTAAATGTTAGGGCTATTTTACCTTTTTGAGTTGTGAACTGAAGAGGGGAAAATGCCATATATTTTTCTTTGATGAGTCTGAGCAATGGAAGACTTTAAAGAAAGCTTTTGGCTTAACAGGAATTATTTTGTAATGGACTCTTTCCATTTGTGCTTTTCATTTTACTTTAGAGATTTGAAGTTCGTGTCACAGAACTTGTCACTATTTGGTTAGAGTCACACTAAGATAGTTTATATTGTTTGTGACTGCTGTGAAGGGTGCCATTTCCCTAATTTCTTTTCATCCCTTTTATCCTTGAGTAAAGGAAGCATACTGACTTGTTTGGATTAATTTTATATCTAGCCACTTTACTGAGTTGTTTATCAGATTTAGGTGTTCTGTGGTGGAAATCTTTGGGTCACTTAAGTATACTATCATATCATCTCCAAATATAGTGATATTTTGACTTTTTCCTATCCAATTTATATCCCTTTGGCCTCCTTATGTTGTTTAATTGCTCTAACTAGAACTTTGAATACTATATTGGATAGATAGGGAGAGTGTCAGCAGCCTTGTTTAGTCCCCGATTTAGTGTGATGTTGGCTACTGGTGTGCTGTATATTCCTTTTACTATATTTTGGTATGGCCCTTGAATTCCTATCTTTCCAAAAGTTTTACTATTAAGTGGTGTTGAATTTTGTCAAATGCTTACTTGGCATCTAACTAGATGATCATTCCTCCCCTTTATTGAGTTAGTTTATATAGTGGAATGTGTTGATGGATTTCCATATATTGAACCATTCCTGCATCTCTGGGATGAAGCCTACTTAATCACTGTGAATGATCATTTTGAACTGGGTTCTGATGATGTGATTTATCCTTTGTTTCTATTGCTTATGTTCTTGTACTTGCCTCTTGCCATCAGGTTGTCAGTGGTTTTAGCAAGTCTTGCTGTCTCTGACTGTGTCCTGTCCCTCTAGTAAGTCTGTGTTTCATCACCCCTAGAAGACCAGCTTTCTCCAGGCAGTATTTAGATATGGAGAACTGTGGCATTGGATCAACTCTGTGTCACAGAAGGAAACCAGAAATATCCTGTCCCTGGCTGTTCCTTGGTTCCTGTGACCTGATGGTTCTGGGTAGGTCCTTCCTGGGGCAAGGAATTTGATCATCTATGGTGGTATCACTTGTGCTCTCAGGTGTGTCAAAACTCATGGGAGACCAGCTTTCTCATGGCCCATTCAACAAGGGGACAATCACACCTGGGACTGGGTCTTTGTAACTGCCCAAGGCTAGAGAAATTGGGATTTTTTAGGAGAATATAACCATCACTTTAGTAAGTCACAGTAATCCCAAAACTACATGATTAATAGTTATTCATCTACACAAAAGTCAGTGAAGTTTTCACTCCTCACAAAACATTTCTCCTTTTAAATGATGGAGAACATTACAGAAAACACATTTAGATCACAATGCAAAAAGCAAGGGCCTGTTTGTGGCCCAATCACATCTGAAAGCTAAGCAGCACAACTCTATACCTAAGACTCAGGGATCATTGGAGAAGATGGAGATGAAAGGATGTAAGTACCAGAGGAATAACATGCTTTCTGTGAGATTGAGTTTCTTTTTTAGTTTTTTTCATTGTCAACTTGTCTTTTTGGTTTAATTGTTGGGCACTACTATCTCTCACCTGGGAAACTTACCTTTATCATTACTCTTAGCTCTTTACCTCTCAATTTGTGTGGTCTTTGGGATATTGCTACTTGTACCCATTGGAGTACTGTCTATAGAAGTAGGAGAGACATTATCTGAATCATTTGGGTATTGCTTTCTGCCTCAGCTGGAGCAGTGTCATCTTTGGTAGTTGAGATAATCTAGGCTGCCACACCATTTGTAGAAGCATCAGGCTGGTGGCTGGGAGGAAGACATATGGCATTGGCATCTATCTATACATTTGCTGACAGAAGCATCAGAAGTGGTTGGAGCTGAAGTGGCTTCCACTTTATCAAAGGTGGTTTGTAGTGCTGATTCCTTGGGTAGTTACAAGAACAGGATTCAGAAAAGAAATGGAAGGCTACAGGGTATCTAACAGAAGAGCCTAAGGCTGAATGACAAGGGTTCATTTTTCTTGGAGAACAGAAAGCAGGTAGTGGCTTAGGCCAATTATTTAGAGTACTTAGAGTTCCCAGATACTTTGGGGTTTATTTGCTTTCCCATAGATGTAGGATTTTCATGAGTTTTTGATTCAGATAGATTAATTTGCTCTTCAGAAACATGAGTAGTCTTCACAGTGAGAATACAAACAGAAGAAAACAAAAGTCAATTAAATTCCAATATATGACACATCTCATTTTTATCTTCTTGGAATATGCTTCTTTTTTATAGTTGAAACTTTTTGTGAAAGTTTGTTAGAAGCAATATAGTCTCTTGGTAACTTTGGTGGCCTGTTTCTAGAGTTTCTGTGTGTGCTATGAATTGTAAATATGTAAGTACTCCAGTTAAAATGATGTATAATTTTCTTTTAACTTCAATAGGTTTTTGCATACATTGAACTAACTTTGGATTGGTGATAATTTGCATGTTCACATGAATGCCGTAAAATATAGCTTCTATGGATTTTTGAAGGATTCGTGGTAGAATAGAACATATGTTCTTCATGCACATGCAATATATATTTTGAATCTTTTGTGTCCATGGTTGTTTGAATCCGTGGATGTGGAATCCTCTTTGAATTAAATATAATGATGACATATTCCCCTTTGTCAGGAAATGCTGTATGTATACATACAACCATGTTCTGTGATTTATATTTATTTGATGGGTGACACTCAGGGGGTATCTTATCATATTTTCATCTGCTTTCATGATTATACATTACAGTTGTATTTCCCTAATAACCAATTTGTCTCCTGGAACAAGGTTAGGTTTCTCGAAGGATTAATTGTATGCAATTATCACAGTAGATGGTACAGTAGTCATAATGACAGGAAAAGTACATGCAATATAGTGATGCCCAGCTCTTTATTTTCATTTTGTGTAATGCTTGCATAAAGGTTTTTCCATTTGAAGATTATTTCTCCTAAAATTCCACAGTGCTTTGGTTAATTTTATTCTGACTTCAAAGTCATTAATGTTTTCCAACAGGTCCAAAAATTATTGGAGTAATTTGGGAGAGAAGGTTGATTGATTAAGGTATTCTCATGTTGTAATGGTTTGTTTTACTATCAGAGGAGGTAGAGGAGTAGAGGATTGCTTGGAGGTCTAGGAAGTAGAGAAAGTCTTATCTATGATGATGAAAATCAAAGAGAGGAAGAGGTGGTAGGTGATATGATCCTGGACCAAAGGATGGAGGGGGTCATTGACCATAGGGCAGAAGATGAAGACAAGGATGAGGATGAGGAGAAGGAGGAGGGGGACGAGGAGGAGGAGGATGAGGAGAAGGGGGGATGGACAATGAGTAGATGGAGAATGAGGAGGAGGAGAATGAGGAGGAGTACAAGAAGGAGGGGGAAGAGGAAGAGAATGGGAGCTAGTGTTCCTTTAGAATCATCTTTTCCTCTGGGGCCTCTTTGACACTCACCAGATTGTGGGAGAATGATAATAAACAATTTTAATTTACATATTTCACAGAAAATTGTCAGCATATAAAAGTTCTGAGCAAGTGGTAATTTTAAATGGCTTCTAAAAGACCTACTCTCTCAAAACATTTGCTGACCTAAGTTTATCAGCAATGTTATTTTAAAAAATTTATGTAATACTGGAAGTAGAAGTTAGAGATTTCATGTTGAAGAAAATGTTCTTTTGACTTATAGTAAAGGTTCTTTGTACTAGAGAGAAGCATGTAACAATTAGGCTATATGGGATCAGAGTGCCCTCTTCCTCATGACCTGCAAAAATCAGGGTTTAATATTATTTATTTTAATTTCATTTTTAATTTACTTTTTACACTCCGTATTCCATTCCCCACCTCCATCCACCCTTTGAGTGCTTCACATCCCACATCTCCTCTCCATCCCACCCCATATCTGAGTGGATTCCCACAACCCCCAGAGCACCTGACTGCTAAACTTGCTTGGTCTTCCAGTCTCTTGAGGGTTAGGTAAATGGGCTGGAGAGATGTCTCAGCTGCTAAAGGCTAGGCTCACAACCAAAACTCAGGGAGTTTTTTATGGACACTTTGTATAATCTTGGTCTTTACCCATATTTACCTTGACCTTTATACACTAATTGACATTTCAGTCTAAGAAGTAAGAGAGAATATATTGTATTTGTCTTCTGAACATGGGTTAATATGCTTACTATATTTTCTACTTCCACCCGTATTTCTGAAATTTTCATATTATAATTATTTAAAAAATCAAAAGACAAAGTTTCAGGGAAACTGGTTGCGATTCAATAGAAACAAAGAGGAATGACTCAGAGTATACATAGTCCAGTAAAGGGGAGGAGATTATGGATCTGTGTTGGGGAAGACTAGTGTGCAGTTAAGGAAAAATCCACCCATTTGGAATATGAAAGTCCCACAGGAAGGTTATTACTTATTGTTAAATAAATATCAATAGACCAAATTGCAGCCACTAAACACCACTATGCACAATAACATTCTATAAAGTATGAAAGAATGCCCTAGCAATGAGGATGGAACTGCCTTCCAAGTTCCTCTTCTGCCTCTTGAGTCACTTGAGAAAAGAACATGTCTATGCCAAGTGTAGACTATGTTATGACAAACAGGCTCCTTATACTCCTAATTTGTGGCAATTTATTTTACAGCAACAGAAACCTATTACATGTTTTTAAAGTAAGAGTCCTCAAAGACACTCAGAAAGTGTTTCCCCTTTTGTTCTGAACATACAAATTCTCAAAGAAAGCTTTGATGGCATTGAATGGAAGAAAATATTATGAACTAACTCTTAAGGTAGCTCGTACTAAATGTGCTCACTAAAATCAATCCCAAAGGGAAGTAGTTGCCATATATACTGGGAAATGTCTCTGTCACTCTGGAGTTTAGGAACATACAAGAAGCCTACAGAATTCCCAATAGTTTGGACCAAAAAGGAAATTCCTCCTGACACATAATAATTAGAACAACAAATGCACTAAAAAAAGATAGAATATTAAAAGCAGTAAGGGAAATGGTCAAGAAACATATAAAGGCAGACATATTAGAATTACACCAGACTTCTCACCAGAGACTATGAAAGCCAGAAGATCCTAGATAGAGGTGATACAGACCCTAAGAGAACACAAATGACAGTCCAGACTACTCTAAAAACTCAGCAAAACTCTCAATTACCATAGATGGAGAAACAAAAGAATTTCATTACAAAACCAAATTCACACAATATCTTTTCATGAATCCAGTCCTTCAAAGTATAATAAAGGGAAAACTCCAACACAAGGAAGGAAATGATGCCCTAGAAAAAGCAAGAAATTAATCCTTGAACAAACCTAAATGACAATAGCTGAAAGAACAGAATCTCAACTCTATTAACAAAAATAACAGGAATCAGCAATTACTTTTCCTTAATATTTCTTAATTTCAATGGACTCAATTCCCCCCCCCCCAAAAAAAAACCATAGACTAACAGACTGGCTACATAACAGGACCCAATATTTTGCTGCATACAGGAAACCCACCTCAGGGACAAAGACAGACATGACCTCAGAGTAAATGGCTGGAAAACAATTTGCCAAGCAAATGCTCCGAAGAAAGAAGTTAGAGTAGTCTTTCTGATATTGAATACCATCAACTTCCCACCCAAAGTTATCAAAAAAGACAAAGAGGGGCACTTCATACTCAACAAAGGTAAAATCTTCCAAGATGCACTATACATTCTGAATATCTATGGTCCAAATGCAAGGGCATCCAAATTCATTAAAGAAACTATAGTAAAGCTCAAAGCACATATTATACCGCACACAATAATAGTGGGAGACTTCAACACACCACTCTTATTAATGGACAGATCCTGGAAACAAAAACTAAACAAAGACACATAGACACTAACAGAAGTTATGAAACAAAGGGATTTAACATATATCTACAGAACATTTTATCCTAAAACAGAAGGATATACCTTCTTCTCAGCATCTCATGGTACCTTCTCCAAAATTGACCATATAATTGGTATTGAGTAGGAAGACAAGGGTCTCACAAGTATGCAAAAGAGTGAGAGACAGCTCAACCCCATCACTATGATTCTTACAAGAACACTGAACTATTCAGCCATACTATGAATATAGAGGACCTAGGTCAGACCACTACAGGCTTCAAGTTCACATGACTTCTGGTCAGTTGAGTTTGAAGCCAGTGTTCTGCATGTCTATATCCCCTCTGTTTCCTCCAATTCTTCATCTACCTCCTCTTTATGAGTGCCAATGCTGTGCCTAATATTTGTCTGTGGGATTCTGCTTCTGCTCCCATCAGTTGCTTTATGAAGTCTCTCTGTTTTCTTTGATGATCATTTTACTAGGCTCCAGTCCCTTCCCAATTTTCAAGCAGGACAAACTGAAGGTTAAAGATTTTGTGGGTGAGTTTGTGTCCCAATGCCTACAGCTAAGACCTTGCCTTGGCTTGGGTGTAGCCCAGAGTAAAGGTGTGTGCCACCACACCTTTAATCCCAGATGACTTTGAACTCGGATATCTCCCTGTCTTAATCTTCTGGAATTCATAGCCACTATGCCTCAAGATCTCCATACCAAGATCCATGTCAGAAACTTCTACCTCCCAGCCTCCAGATTAGGGTCACTGGTGAGCCTTCCAATTCTGGATTGTATTCATTCCAGATATAGTCAAGTTGACAACCTAGTTATAGAAGAAGAATCTTTCAGGCCCCATGTGACTAGAATCTTTGCTAGGCTCACTGTCCATGACGTAAGTATTCCTTGGAGTCCATTGCACTAGCTTCCTACCTCAACCCCAAAATGCTCCCTGCCCTCATGTCCAATCTTTTCTGTTCTCCCTTCCTAGAGTGATCATTGACTCCCCTCTTAAGCACTCATTTTTATTTAGCCTATCTGTGTTTGTGCATTGTAGCATGATTGAATTTTACTAAAGTAAAATAATGCCACATATATGTAAGCATGTACTAGGTTCTGACTACCAAAAGGATATTTTTACTTGCCAGCACCTTCAAAAGGTATCAGTAAATTTTGGGGCAGTAGCAGGTGTTATAGAGATATTGGCAGCTGGCTTTGCATTTGATTTTTTCTGGGAACAATTAAAGTAGGATTGCTTGGAGGTATAGGATATGGAGGAATTGTTTTATAAGGATAATCAAATTCAATAGTGGGAAGTAGATTTTCAAATTCTATTCCAAGTGTATAAAGAAGGAAGAGGAACAGGAAGAGGAAAAGAATGTGGTTGTTCAAACATGAAAATGGGGATATTGCCTGGTTGAACAATCTGTACATGATTGGGATCAGGCTGAAGATAAATATGAAAAGGAGGAGTTGAAGCAGCTAGTGGTCTTGTAGGATAATGTTGCCCTCTGTGGCCTCTGTGACACTCACCAGACTGTGGGAGAAAGAAAATAAACAGCTTTAAATTAGATATTTCTTTTTTTAAAGATTTATTTATTTATTTATTTATTTATTATATGTAAGTACACTGTAGCTGTCTTCTGTTACGGGTGGTTGTGAGCCATCATGTGGTTGCTGGGATTTGAACTTCGGACCTTTGGAAGAGCAGTCAGATGCTCTTACCCCCTGAGCCATCTCACCAGCTCCTAGATATTTCACATAGAATTATTAGCATATATACTTTCTGTACAAGGGGTAATTTTAGGTGGCTTCTAAAAGTCCTACTTTCCCAAGAAATATGCTGGCTTGAGATTATCAGCTATGTTCTTGTTCTTTTAAAAT
Organism: Mus musculus; assembly: GCF_000001635.26. NCBI lineage: Eukaryota > Metazoa > Chordata > Mammalia > Rodentia > Muridae > Mus > Mus musculus. Next base: position 88,070,598 of record NC_000071.6, on the reverse strand, counting down.
ATTCTGTAACACTGGAAGCATAAGAAGTTAGAGATTTTATGTTGCAGAAAAGAAGTCTTTTGATTTGTAATAAAGTCTCATGTTGTGGAGACAAGCATGTGACATTTCGGTATATGATAGCAGAGTGGCCTCTGGCTCATGACCCACAAAAAGTAGTGATGATTCTCATGGCCCCCTTTGGTCTTTACTCATATTTGGTCACTTTTACTCATATTTACTCATGTTTGGTCTGTACTCATATCGATCTTGGTCTTTACTCATATTGACCCTGACCTTGATATACTCAATTTCATTAGAGCTACATCCACTTCAGTAGTGACTTGCTTGCCAGGCATAAAAGCCTGGAAGCAGTCATGAGGCAAAGAGTTTCAAGGAAACTTAGCCTCCTGGGACCTTGGCATTCCCATAGCTAGAATGCCCCAGATTTATTCCTGTAATATTGTAGAGGCTCTTGCATGATTTCTTACAGTATTTTACTGGAGTTATAAATCTCAGGTTAAGCTATAAGAGTTATAAATTATAAGAGTTATAAATCTCAGGTTAAGCTAAGCAAAGTATACTTAGAATCTTCATTACAGCCAGGTATAGCAGATTACATTGCATATTAGAAGAAAGTTTGTGAATTCTTCTGACAAATGGAGATTCTTTACAGATACTTACAAGAACAGCCAAGTTACTCTCATATGCCAGTATTTACCAAGGCCTAGGAAAAGGGGGGGCGGGGTTATGGTATTCCATTATGCATGAGAAGGTCTGCTAGAGCAGAAACACCTGGTGCTAGCTTTCACAAGGCTCAAAGAAGTAGCATAAGTTGTGACTAGGATGTGAAATCCTTACCTGACATTATCTGACACTAGAAAGGGCTGTTTTATCTTAACTGTAAATATGTCCTGGTTCCTGTCAGTCCTTTGTAGGCATTCCTCTGTTTTGTGTCAGATACTTTAATGTACTTTGCCTGCTGTGACACCCTATTCCTTTGTTTTCTGTAGTATGTAAGACTGGTTTCACTTTGTGAAAAATGACATCCAGACACAGCACTCCCTTGTGTCTGTGTCCTTTTGACACCTTTTTCATTGACTCCATTGCCTGCCTGTAAGAGGAACCACAAAATTATTTGCCAAGGATTGAGAAAGGCCAACTGAGGCTGGTCAGTGGCAGTCTAGGAAGTGAAAGTGAATACATGGTATTTGTCTTCTGAGCATAGGTTACTGTGCTAACTACATTTTCTAGTTCCACCTGTGTTTCTGAAAGTTTCACATTATATCAAAAAATAATCTTGAAGGGAAACTGAGGGGATTCACTAGAAATAAAAAGGAATAACACTGAATACAGTTAGTCCAGGGTCGGTAAGGGGATCACAGATCTGGCTTTGGGGAGAGTAGTGTGAGGTCAAGAAATATCCATTAGATGGCATATGAAAATCCCACACAGAAACTTGTTACTTCATGTTCATTAAATATTAATAAACAACATTGGGGCCACTTAGCACTATTATACAGGGTGGAATTTTATGAAGTGTGAAAGGATGGCCTTGGGATGTGGATGGAACTGCCTTCCAGGTTCCCCTTCTGCCTCTTGAGTCACTTGAGAAAAGGACATGTCTATGCCAAGTGTATACTATGTTCTGACAAACAGGCTCCCTACAGTCCTATTCTGTGGTAATTTATTTTGCCTTTACAGAAACCTCTTACAGGTTTTTTAAATAAAAGTCCTTGAAACACTGAGAGAAAATGTTTTCCCTTTTGTTCCAAGCATACAGATTCTCAGTGAAAGCTTAGATGACATTGAATGGAAAGAAAACATTTCAAATATATACAAATATAGAAGAAATTTTTAAAAAGATAAAGAAAACATTATGAACAAACTCTTAAGCTGTAGCTTTGTAGATCTGGTCACCGAAATTAATCGCAAATGGAAGTAGTTGCCATAAATATTGGGAAATGTCATTGTCACTAAAGATCTTAGAATTTTTCTGGGTTTTAATTCCAGTAAGTTTCAAAATATGTTCCAGAGTTTGTACATGAAGGAATACATTTAGCCTAGCATCAGGGATGTCTAGATGTGTTTCAGGTATTTATATAGACTGAATGGTTATAATGACTTTTTTAAAAGCCTGAACTGAGCCTTCTATTTTTCCTTTCCTCTTAACTACAGTGCATATAGATTGAAGACATTCTTCTGATGAATATCAAGTAACAGCACACTTACTTTAAAGATCTTGCACCCCAGGATTTTCATACTGACTCCTTTTTTTGTGACCCGGTTCTCTCTTTGCATCTCTGTAGTAAAGATCAGGCATGTATGCCCTGCTCAATCCTCATGGCCCCTCAGAGTTCTGTTTCTCTTGTTCTTCCTACATGCCATATAACTTTTAATCATATTATTGATGGACTATATTATTTCAAGACACATCTATGTTACAAGTGCCCTCTCTAATTAGTTCAATGCCTCATGACCAACATTAGATATAAAATGTAGGTTTCATCCCAGGGATGCAAGGTTGGTTCAATATATGAAAATCCATCAAAGTAATCCACTATATAAACAAACTCAAAGGAAAAAAAATCTCAATATCAACTTCTTAAATATAGAAAAATAATTTTACCAAACAGAACCCCACTTCATTTAAAAGTATTGGAGAAGTCAGGAATTCAAGTCCCATACATGAACATAATACAAGTAATTTGATGTAATTCAATAGACAATATCAAATTAAATGGAGAGATACTTGAAAGAATCGCACTAAAAACAACTGTGGAAATCAATCTGGAGGTTTTTCAGAACATTAGAAATAGATGTACCTGTAGACCCATCTGTACCACTCTTGGGCTTATATCTAAAAGATGCCCCATAATACCATAGGGGCATGTGTTCCACTATGTTTATACCAGCCTTGCTTGTCATAGTCAGAAGTTGGGAACAACCAGTTGTCCCACAACAGAAGAATGGATACAGAAAATATGATTCATTTAGGCAATGGAATACTACTCAGCCATTAAGACCGAGGAAAACCTGAGTTTTGCAAACAAATTGATGGAACAAGAAAATATCATCCTGAGTTCTGTAACTCGGACTTTAAAGTCATGAATGGTATGCAATTACTAATATATAGATATTAACCAAAAAAGTACAGAATACCCAAGATGCAGGCCACAGAACTCAAAAAGATTAACAAGTTGAAAGACCCAAGTGAGGATTCTTCAGTTTCACTTGGGAGGGAGAAGAAAGCAATCACGTGGTGGGAGGAAGGGTCAGGATCTCAGAAGGAAAGTGGAAAGGGTTTGGGGTAAGAGGAGGATATAATCTTATATTAGGTGGGGGAAAAGGACTGAAGTCCTGAGGGCTAGCAGAAAGAACAGAAACAGGCAACCTCGGCAGGTAGGAGGTTGGGGGGACCCTCCAAAATATACCACAGACCTGGGAGGTGACAAACTTTCAGGACTCAAAGGGAGAGACCTACCATGAAATGCTCTACAATGGGGAGAGGGAAATTGTAGAGCCTACTTCCAGCAGAAAGACATGGCATCAAGTGAGGAATGGGACGGCCATAGGACAGTCAAATCTCTACCCAATAACTTTTCCTGTCTGAAAGAACTGCAGGATGGAAATTGATAGGAGCCTGAGGAAAAGAAGGTCCAGCAACAGGCCAAAAGTGAGATCTAGCTCTAGGGGATGTCCCAAGGCCTGACATTATTACTGAGGCTAAGGAGTGCTCACAAAAAGGGACCTATCATTACTGCCCTCCAAAGACCCAACAAGCAGCTGAAAGAGTCAGATGCACATATTTGCACCCAAGCAATGGACCAATGCTGGTGACCTCTATAGTTGGATTAGGGAAACCCTGGAAGAAGCTGAGGAGGAGGGCAATCCTGTAGGAGGACCAGCAGTCTCAATTAACCTGGACACCTCAGATATCTCAAACACCGGACCACCACCAGGCAGTATACACCAGCTGATTTGAGGCCCCTAACACATATACAGCAGAGGATTCAGTGTCTGTGATCATTCAGAGATGATGCACCTAACCCTTAAGAGACTGAAGGCCCCAGGGAGTTTAGAAATCTGGTGGGGTTGATGGTAGGGATATCCTTGTAGAGACAGGGCTGTGGGGAGGATGTATGGCAGGTGGAACAGTCATCTGGAGTCATAAATAAATCAATCAATCAATCAATTAATTAATTAATTAATTAATGCTAGATTAACAAAAACAAAAAGGAGTTGAGTTATTTATTCTGATTGTTCTTATAGGTCATCTTTTCTTACGTGTTAATCTCATATTATTTGTTAAGTTATCTTAAAAGGAAATGTTATGTGGGAAGTACAAACTTTAAAAAGTTGAATTTTCTTGTGAGTGTAAGAAAGTATTTAGTAAGAACAATTAGAAAGACCATTAAGCTCTCTATTGAATACTTGTTGCTCTATTGCTAGTCACATATTCTCTGTCTCTGTCTGTCTCTCTCTGTCTGTCTCTGTCTTACTCTCTCTGTCTCTCTCAGTCAGGGTACCATGCTAATAACATTTATAATTTCTGAAAGAAAGGACTCTTCTGCTTATGTAATCTTGGTTTCAGTTTTAAGTTTTAAACTGTAATAATGAAGCTGTATATTAAGTTTGAGCTTACAAGTTTCAATACTTCTGGTCTCATGTATTATTCTCACATATCACAAAGTTGACTTAGCAAAGTCATTTGTGTTTAGTTCTAAGACTAAACCCAGAGCATTGTATTTCCTGTGACTTGTTTTATTTGGTTAGTGATCTGTTTTTCTTTTTTAAATTTGGGGCAGTGTGCCTTTAATTGTAGTGTAAACCTCTATAAGCTATGCCAGTGATTCTCAGATTTCCTAATGCTGTGACCCTTTCCTATACTTCCTCATGATTTTGTGGCCCCCCAAACAAGTATTTTTTGTTTGTTTTGTTTTTTTGTTTTTGTTTTTTGTTTTAATACTTTCTAACTGTTTGAAATCATAATGTAAATATCTAATATATGGGATATCTGATATGTCACCCCAAGTGATCATTACCCACAGGTTAACAATCACTGGTCTAGGTGGTCTTGAAATTAACAATGTCTTCTGACTGGCCATTACTTAAGCTCTGTACTATCAAACCAAGCCTTGCACATTATTTTAAATAACCCAAACACACACAAACATATATATACACAAACATACACATAAACATATATACACATACACAAACATACACACACATACATACACAAACATACACGCACATGCACACACAAACACACACACACACAGACACACAGACACACACACACACAAACACACACACACACACACACACACACACAAACAACCAGGTGTTTGGTTTGAGATTTTCACTTAAATATTGAGAAAATAATATCATGCAAAAGACATCGCACACAAAACCACAACCAAAGTAAACCAAACCAAACCAAAGTGAGTCAAAAACTTTACAAAATGTCATTGAGTTAGTTTTGTGTTGATAAACTACTTTTGGGGTAGAGCCTGCCTTAAAGTGTGGCTCATAAACATAGGGAGACTCTTTTGGAGAAAATACCAATCATGCATTAATTGCAAATATCTTCCTTGTAGTGATGGAATCCCATGCACTCTCCCTGTCTCAGTGCAAGGAGTCCACTGGGCTTTACCTTTTGTAGGCATTGCCCATGTGGCCTTGAGTTCATGTGTGTCAGCCTAGATGTATACAGAAGGCCATGTTTTCTTGGAATCACCAATCTCGTCTGGATTTTTCAATCTTTCCACATGGGTATGATGGGAGGGCTTTGATGATGATACCTCACTTAGGACTAAGTGCTCCAAAGTCTTTCATACTTTTACAATATCCTGTTATAGGTCTATGTTCTACTGTAAGCTGAAGCCTTTTTAATGAAGACTGAGTGAGGTACTTATCTATTGGTATAGCAGTATGTCATTTTATGAGTTTGTTTATAGCTATACAGACACACACACACACTCATTCCTCTTACTGAGTGATTTTTTTCTGCTAACTTAGTTTTATTATGCATTCCCTATTAAAACTGTCACGTAGTGTTGCCATATGTAATAATGCTACACCCTGTATTTGGATTGACTTAATCCACTTCTTCAATAGTGGGGCCTTCTGAAGGAGAAAATGAAGGGCATTCCAGGTCAGCTAGGGCTACACAGAGAAAGTCTGTCTCAGAAAGCCAAAGGGAAAACAAAAAGATGAACGGCTTCTTCACCAGAGAGACCACTGGTCATTCCTCCAGGCACACCACCAGCATTCTGGTACAGCTTAATAATGATGAGATGTAGGCTTTCTCCCGTTCTTTCTGCTGATGCTCAAATTCTTCCTTCTCTGCACTCTGGTTCTTATCCAGCCAGCTGATGATTTCATTACACTTGCCAAGAATCTTCTGTTTGTCCTCATCATTGAACTTTCCTTGAAGTTTCTCATCTTCAACAGTTGCTTTCATGTTGAAGTCATAAAACTCTAGTGAATTCTTGGAGGTAACCTTATCTCTATGCTTGTCATCCTCAGCTATGTACTTCTTAGCTTCTTGGGCCATGCACTCAATATTCTCCTTGCTCAAGAGGCTCTTGTGTTTGCTGATTGTGATATTGTTCTAATTCCTTGTGCTTTTAGCTATAACAGAAACATTGAGGATGCCATTAAAATCTATGTCAAAAGCAACTTCAATCTGAGGAACCCCTCAGTGTGTTGTAGGTATGCCTATGAGCTCAAACTATCCAAGCAGGTTGTTGTCCTTGGTCATGAAGGCCCTTTCACCTTCATACATCTGAATGAGTACGGCTTGCTGGTTGTCAGAATAGGTGGTAAAGTTTGTGTCTGTTTTGTGCAAATGGTTATATTGTGTTTGGTTAGGACAGTCATTGTGTTTGGTTAGGACAGTCATGACTCTACTTCCAGTTTCAATACCTTGGGAAAAAGGAGTGACAACTAAGAGCAGTCTGACCATTCTCAGACTTGTCTCCAGATAGAATGTCTGCTTGGACAACTGCACCATAATCAACAGCTTCATTGGGGTGAACGCTCTTGTTCAGTTTTTTTTCCATTGAGGAAGTCTTGCAGAAGTTTCTGAATCTTGGGGAGACTGGTAGAACCACTCCCCTGGCCAATATCATGGATGCATTTCTTGTCTATATGGCATCTCAAAGATCCTTCTCTACAGAGTCCAGCTCACCACAGATCAGGTCAGCATCCAATTTCTCAAATTGAGCCTTGGTAATGGAGGTATAGATTTCAATTCCCTCATAGAGAGGATCAATCTCAATACTGGCCTGGGTGTTGGAGGAGAGGGTCCACTTGGCTTGTTTACAGTCAGTGCAGAGTTCCCGACAGCTCTCTTGTTCTCACTGGTGTCCTTCTTGTGCTTTCACTTAAATTCAGCAATGGAATTGTTGACAATTCAGTTGTCATAGCTTTTCCACACAAGTGGGTGTCTCCAACTGTTGACTTGACTTCAAAAGGTCTATCCTGAATAGTGACAAGTGACACATCAGAAATGTCACTTCCCAAGTCAAAAATCAGCACATTTTTTTCAGGTCTGACATTCTTATACAAACCATACAGCAAGAAATAGCAGCAGCAGTTGGTTTATTGATAATTCAATGTTCATTGAGGCCAGCAATAGTTGCAACATCTTTTGTTGCCTGCCTCTGGGAGTCATTGAAGTAAGCTGCCTCTGTGACCATAACATTGATAACAGTCTTTCTAAGGTAAGCTACTCTAATTTCCTTCACCTTTTTCAGAACCATTGAGGACACTTCCTCTGGGTAGAATGTTTTTGTCTCCCGTTTGTATTTGAACTGGATCTTGGATCTGCCTGCATCATTCAAGACCATGAAGGGCTAATGCTTCATATCAGACCGAACAATAGCATCATCAAACCAATGTTCAATCAGACATTTCACATCAAAAACTGTATTGGTGGAGTTCATTGCATCCTGATTTTTGCAGAATCTCTATAATTCTGTGTCAGTAAAAGCAGCATAGCTCATTGTACTGTGATTACCCTGGTCATTGGCAATTATTTACCCATTTTCATACTTGAAGACACCCACACAGAAGTAGGTGGTGCCAAGATCTGTGCCAATAGGTCACTTGGACATGGTTGCTTGGATGTAGGCCCGTCGATGCTGACAAGACCACACGAATCCCCTAATTCTGTCTCTGCATTCAATGAACACACCTACTAAATTTATTTAGATTATTTCATATATGATTCTGTCCAGAGCTGAACACTTGGGATTGCATAGACTATGTGTATGCTTGTCCCTGAACTAGAGTGTTTTCCCCCTTCTCATTGGTCTTTAATCACATTTAGATCCTTATCTGGTGGTGGAACTATGTAGTAGTTCTTCTGACCCCATTCATGTGAAACCTGCTACTGTCATTATAATGGTCAGCTCTCTATATTTTTATGTAAAGGTAGCTCTCCAACATAAAAACAAATATTTATCTTACCTTTAAATCCAATGTGGACTATTATACATACACAGATGGTCAAAATAAGGTGAATAAGTTCATGGAGTGCTCATCATGAACCAATGCAATTGTCATGGAACCCTAACTTCCCTGTATATCATCATTTCTATTCCAACCTGCTCTGTCCTTAATAGACTTAGAATGAAGAAAAGTACTCAACATGCTTAGATCTGATTGCAGAAGTACAAACTCTATGAAAAGTTAATCCAACATCTTCTCTCTAAAACCTATGAGTCCATGAAAACTAGAACTGGCCTCTGAGGCGGCGCCATTTTCGGCTACAGACAACCTGCCACCTTCCTGGTCAGAGCACAGGTGTCCGCACAGCCCGGGAGGCTTCTGCCTCACGTTCCGCTGGGGTCACCTTGGTTCCGAGACCCCGCGGCCGGCAGTCTGCGGGTGAGAGTGTGGAACACAGAGGCCAGCAGCTTCTGGACCGGGCGAGAGCCACAGAGCCTGAGCACAGGGGTCCACCCGGCCCGAGAGGCTTCTGCCTCATGTTCCGCGGGGGCCACCTTGATTCTGGGACTCCGCAGCGGGCAGTCTGCAGGCCAAAGCAACACAGCTTCTGGGAAAAATCCTGTTTTGGGCCTTCATCTTCGGCCAGGAGGTGGTCCAAACACCAGATAACTGTGCACCTCCCTGAAAGAGGAGAGCTTGCCTGCAGAGACTGCTCTGACCACTGAAACTCAGGGAAGAGAGCTAGTCTCCCTGGTCTGCTGATATAGTGTAACAAAATCACCAGAGGAACAATCGCTAAACAGAGACAACTATAACAACTAACTCCAGAGATTACCAGATGGCGAAAGGTAAACATAAGAATCTTACTAACAGAAACCAGGACTACTCACCATCATCAGAACCCAGCACTCCCACTTCGCCCAATCCAGGGCACCCCAACACACCTGAAAAGCTAGACCTGGATTTAAAAGCATATCTCATGATGATGGTAGAGGACATCAAGAAGGACTTAAATAACTCACTTAAAGAAATACAGGAGAACACTGCTAAACAAGTAGAAGACATTAAAGAGGAAAGACAAAAATCCCTTAAAGAATTACAGGAAAACATAACCAAACAGGTAGAAGACATTAAAGAGGAAACACAAAAATCCCTTAAAGAATTGCAAGAAAACACAACCAAACAGGTGATGGAATTGAACAAAAGCATACAAGACCTAAAAAGGGAAGTAGACACAATAAAGAAAACCCAAAGTGAGGCAACAGTGGAGATAGAAACACTAGGAAAGAAATTTGGAACCATAGATGCGAGCATCAGCAACAGAATACAAGAGATGGAAGAGAGAATCTCAGGTGCAGAAGATTCCATAGAGAACATCGGCACAACAATCAAAGAAAATGGAAAATGCAAAAAGATCCTAACTCAAAACATCCAGGAAATCCAGGACACAATGAGAAGACCAAACCTACGGATAATAGGAGTGGATGAGAATGAAGATTTTCAACTTAAAGGACCAGCAAACATCTTCAACAAGATTATTGAAGAAAACTTCCCAAACCTAAAGAAAGAGATACCCATGAACATACAAGAAGCCTACAGAACTCCAAATAGACTGGACCAGAAAAGAAATTCCTCCCGACACATAATAATCAGAACAACAAATGCACTAAATAAAGATAGAATACTAAAAGCAGTAAGGGAAAAAGGTCAAGTAACATATAAAGGCAAGCCTATCAGAATTACACCAGATTTTTCACCAGAGACTATGAAAGCCAGAAGAGCCTGGACAGATGTTATACAGACACTAAGAGAACACAAATTCCAGCCCAGGCTACTATACCCAGCCAAACTCTCAATTACCATAGATGGAGAAACCAAAGTATTCCACGACAAAACTAAATTCACCCATTATCTCTCCACGAATCCAGCCCATCAAAGGATAATAACAGAAAAAAACCAATGCAAGGACAGGAACCACACCCTAGAAAAAACAAGAAGATAATCCATCAACAAAACTAAAAGAAGACAGCCACAAGAACAGAATGCCAACTTTAACAACAAAAACAACTGGAAGCAACAATTACTTTTCCTTAATATCTCTTAATATCAATGGTCTCAACTCCCCAATAAAAAGACATAGACTAACAGACTGGCTACACAAACAGGACCCAACATTCTGCTGCTTACAGGAAACCCATCTCAGGGAAAAAGACAGACACTACCTCAGAGTGAAAGGCTGGAAAACAATTTTCCAAGCAAATGGTCTGAAGAAACAAGCTGGAGTAGCCATTTTAATATTGGATAAAATCGACTTCCAACCCAAAGTTATTAAAAAAGACAAGGAGGGACACTTCATGCTCATCAAAGGTAAAATCCTCCAAGAGGAACTCTCAATTCTGAATATCTACGCTCCAAATGCAAGGGCAGCCACATTCATTAAAGACACTTTAGTAAAGCTCAAAGCACATGTTGCACCTCACACAATAAGAGTGGGAGACTTCAACACACCACTTTCATCAATGGACAGATCGTGGAAACAGAAACTAAACAGGGACACAGTGAAACTAACAGAAGTTATGAAACAAATAGACCTGACAGATATCTACAGAACATTTTATCTTAAAACAAAAGGATATACCTTCTTCTCAGCACCTCACTGGACCTTCTCCAAAATTGACTATATAATTGGTCACAAAACAGTCCTCAACAGATACAAAAATATTGAAATCATCCCATGTATCCTATCAGACCACCATGGCCTAAGACTGATCTTCAATAACAACATAAATAATGGAAAGCCAATATTCACATGGAAACTGAACAACACTCTTCTCAATGATACCTTGGTCAAGGAAGGAATAAAGAAAGAAATTAAAGACTTTTTAGAGTTTAATGAAAATGAAGCCACAACGTACCCAAACCTATGGGACACAATGAAAGCATTTCTAAGAGGGAAACTCATAGCTCTGAGTGCCTCCAAGAAGAAACGGGAGAGATCACATACTAGCAGCTTGACAACACATCTAAAAGCTCTAGAAAAAAAAGAAGCAAATTCACCCAAGAGGAGTCGATGGCAGGAAATAATCAAACTCAGGGGTGAAATCAACCAAGTGGAAACAAGAAGAACTATTCAAAGAATTAACCAAACGAGGAGTTGGTTCTTTGAAAAAATCAACAAGATAGATAAACCCTTATCTAGACTCACTAGAGGGCACAGGGACAAATTCCTAATTAACAAAATCAGAAATGAAAAGGGAGACATAACAACAGATCCTGAAGAAATCCAAAACACCATCAGATCCTTCTACAAAAGGCTATACTCAACAAAACTGGAAAACATGGACGAAATGGACAAATTTCTGGACAGATACCAGGTACCAAAGTTGAATCAGGATCAAGTTGACCATCTAAACAGTCCCATATCACCTAAAGAAATAGAAGCAGTTATCAATAGTCTCCCAGCCAAAAAAAGCCCAGGACCAGATGGGTTTAGTGCAGAGTTCTATCAGACCTTCAAAGAAGATCTAATTCCAGTTCTGCACAAACTATTTCACAAGATAGAAGTAGAAGGTACTCTACGCAACTCATTTTATGAAGCCACTATTACTCTGATACCTAAACCACAGAAAGACACAACAAAGATAGAGAACTTCAGACCAATTTCTCTTATGAATATCGATGCAAAAATCCTCAATAAAATTCTCGCTAACCGAATCCAAGAACACATTAAAGCAGTCATCCATCCTGACCAAGCAGGTTTTATTCCAGGGATGCAGGGATGGTTTAGTATACGAAAATCCATCAATGTAATCCATTATATAAACAAACTCAAAGACAAAAACCACATGATCATCTCCTTAGATGCAGAAAAAGCATTTGACAAGATCCAACACCCATTCATGATAAAAGTGATGGAAAGATCAGGAATTCAAGGCCTATACCTAAACATGATAAAAGCAATCTACAGCAAACCAGTAGCCAACATCAAAGTAAATGGAAAGAAGCAGGAAGCAATCCCATTAAAATCAGGGACTAGACAAGGCTGCCCACTTTCTCCCTACCTTTTCAACATAGTACTTGAAGTATTAGCCAGAGCAATTCGACAACAAAAGGAGATCAAGGGGATACAAATTGGAAAAGATGAAGTCAAAATATCACTTTTTGCAGATGATATGATAGTATATATAAGTGACCCTAAAAATTCTACCAGAGAACTCCTAAATCTGATAAACAGCTTCGGTGAAGTAGCTGGATATAAAATTAACTCAAACAAGTCAATGGCCTTTCTCTACACAAAGAATAAACAGGCTGAGAAAGAAATTAGGGAAACAACACCCTTCTCAATAGTCACAAATAATATAAAATATCTTGGCATGACTCTAACTAAAGAAGTGAAAGATCTGTATGATAAAAACTTCAAATCCCTGAAGAAAGAAATTAAAGAAGATCTCAGAAGATGGAAAAATCTCCCATGCTCATGGATTGGCAGGATCAACCTTGTAAAAATGGCTATCTTGCCAAAAGCAATCTACAGATTCAAAGCAATCCCCATCAAAATTCCAAATCAATTCTTCAACGAATTAGAAAGAGCAATCTGCAAATTTATCTGGAATAACAAAAAACCTAGGATAGCAAAAGCTCTTCTCAAGGATAAAAATACCTCTGGTGGAATCACCACGCCTGACCTAAAGCTTTACTACAGAGCAATTGTGATAAAAACTGCATGGTACTGGTATAGTGACAGACAAGTAGACCAATGGAATAGAATTGAAGACCCAGAAATGAACCCACACACCTATGGTCACTGGATCTTCGACAAGGGAGCTGAAAACCATCCAGTGGAAGAAAGACAGCATTTTCAACAATTGGTGCTGGCACAACTAGTTGTTATCATGTAGAAGAATGCGAATCGATCCATACTTATCTCCTTGTACTAAGGTCAAATCTAAGTGGATCAAGGAACTTCACATAAAGCCAGAGACAGTGAAACTTATAGAGGAGAAAGTGGGGAAAAGCCTTGAAGATATGGGCACAGGGGAAAAATTCCTGAACAGAACAGCAATGGCTTGTGCTGTAAGATCGAGAATTGACAAATGGGACCTAATGAAACTCCAAAGTTTCTGCAAGGCAAAAGACACCGTCAATAAGACAAAAAGACCACCAACAGATTGGGAAAGGATCTTTACCTATCCTAAATCAGATAGGGGACTAATATCCAACATATATAAAGAACTCAAGAAGGTGGACTTTAGAAAATCAAATAACCCCAATAAAAAATGGGGCTCAGAACTGAACAAAGAATTCTCACCTGAGGAATACCGAATGGCAGAGAAGCACCTGAAAAAATGTTCAACATCCTTAATCATCAGGGAAATGCAAATCAAAACAACCCTGAGATTCCACCTCACACCAGTCAGAATGGCTAAGATCAAAAATTCAGGTGACAGCAGATGCTGGCATGGATGTGGAGAAAGAGGAACACTCCTCCATTGTTGGTGGGATTGCAGGTTTGTACAACCACTCTGGAAATCAGTCTGGCAGTTCCTCAGGAAATTGGACATAGTACTACCTGAGGATCCATCAATACCTCTCCTGGGCATATATCCAGAAGATGCCCCAACTGGTAAGAAGGACACATGATCCACTATGTTCATAGCAGCCTTATTTATAATAGCCAGAAGCTGGAAAGAACCCAGATGCCCCTCAACAGAGGAATGGATACAGAAAATGTGGTACATCTACACAATGGAGTACTACTCAGCTATTAAAAAGAATGAATTTATGAAATTCCTAGCCAAATGGATGGACCTGGAGGGCATCATCCTGAGTGAGGTAACACATTCACAAAGGAACTCACACAATATGTACTCACTGATAAGTGGATATTAGCCCAAAACCTAGGATACCCAAGATATAAGATACAATTTCCTAAACACATGAAACTCAAGAAAAATGAAGACTGAAGTGTGGACACTATGCCCCTCCTTAGAAGTGGGGACAAAACAACCTTGGAAGGAGTTACAGAGACAAAGTTTGGAGCTGAGATGAAAGGATGGTCCATGTAGAGACTTCCATATCCAGGGATCCACCCCATAATCAGCATCCAAACGCTGACACCATTGCATACACTAGCAAGATTTTATCGAAAGGACCCAGATGTAGCTGTCTCTTGTGAGACTATGCCGGGGCCTAGCAAACACAGAAGTGGATTCTCACAGTCAGCTAATGGATGGATCACAGGGTTCCCAATGGAGGAGCTAGAGAAAGTAGCCAAGGAGCTAAAGGGATCTGCAACCCTATAGGTGGAACAACATTATGAACTAACCTGTACCCCGGAGCTCTTGACTCTAGCTGCATATGTATCAAAAGATGGCCTAGTCAGCCATCACTGGAAAGAGAGGCCCATTGGACACGCAAACTTTATATGCCCCAGTACAGGGGAACGCCAGGGCCAAAAAAGGGGAGTTGGTGGGTAGGGGATTGGGGGTGGGTGGGTATGGGGGACTTTTGTTATAGCATTGGAAATGTAAATGAGCTAAATACCTAATAAAAATTGGAAAAAAATAAAATAAAACCTATGAGTCCTGTTGAAATGCTCTCCAATGATAATTATGTAGATGATTTCCAGAGCACAGACTTTAAAAGAAAAATCATCAGCATCATCAAAGGACTCAAAGTTTTTAAAAACACAAAGCATCAGCTGAGTAATATCAAGGAGGAAGAGTGTAAGGAGAATCGAATCACAGTGATGCCCAAGAAAACACAACATAAGGCTGGTGGAAATGAAAAAGGCAATGCAGTACTTGAGAGCAGAAATCAATAAAGAGATAGAAAGATTGAATATCAAGTTCAAAATCCCAATAATCTGATGGAAGAACTCAAAGGACAGCCTTACAAATAGAATGTGTGAAACAGAAACAAAACAACAACAACAAAAAACAGTATCAGGAGGCAAAGATTGAATAGATGATCTTGTCCAAATAAACAATATAAAAAATATTCACACACACACACACACACACAGAACATATGTGTGTTGTATATTATGAAAATGTAAGGCCATGCACAGGCTTAGGAGGTAGTTTGCCATTGTTTATATACACAATCCTATCAAATACATATCGAGTGCTAGAATACCTTTAAATATAATGATCTGCAGAACAAAGAATACAAAGTTTTACTTAAGTAATGCAGGAAAATATGAAATTAGTTGAAGAAATTGTGTTTGCAATAGTAATAAGAATTTATGTAGATCTGTAAGAAGTTACCATTTTGTTTCCATGAATTGAATAACATATGTGTTTTTTACATTATGATATCTTTGAAGTTAATTATACATTTTTCCTTCTTCATTGTAGCCATTATCATCATAATTTTATGTACAATACCACCCTCTGAAAATGCAGTGTCTGTTTTCCTGGGTTCTAAGGTTGTGAGTATTATAAGTACTCTGGGTATTTTAGGGACGTACACAAAGAGTTTCTTGTTGTCAGTGTCCTCTTCATAACAGCATAGCTAATCTCACAGCACTTATTCTGTTTTATGTTTTTGAAATGATGTGGCCCACGAGCTTCCTCCCTGGTGACTATCTTTCATAATTCCACAAAGTAGCATGCAAGATTTCAAGGGAAGAGAGCAACCAACACGCTTACCCAGCTATGATGCCTATGAACCGCAACAGTGATTACCATGGAATTTTAACTCTATGGGTGCAATAGTGCTTCATGTACCTTGGTAACCAAGAGCTTAGATTGATTCAAGGCCCTCTCAACAAGGGAACAATCATGCCTCGGACTGGATCTGTGTCACTAACCAAGGAGGATTTCTTGGATGTCTAGAACAAGGAGGAACTGTTATATAAAGATAAGGAAAATCAAAGGAAGGTGGAGGAGGTGGTTGATGTAATCCTGGACCAAAGGATAGAGGGGGTAGTTGAAAAAATTCTAGACAATAGAAGAAGACAAAGAGGAGGGTGAGGAGCAAGAAGAAGAGTTGAAGGAGATAGTGGTCTTCTAGGATCATGTTGTCCTGTGGGGCCTCTGTGACACTCACCAGACATTGGGAGAAAGAAAATAAACAACTTTAAATTAGATATTTACACAGAGAATTGTTAACCTATACACTTTCTTAGCAAGGTGTAATTTTAGATGTTTTCTTAAAGTTCTACTTTCCCTAGACTAGTGTTGGCCTGAGTTTTTCAGCTAAGGTTTTTGTTTTTTGTATTTTTTTTTTATCTTGTAACACAGGAAGCAGAAGAATTTAGAGATTTCATGTTGCAGAAAAAAGTCTTTTGACTTATAGTAAAGGTTCTTTGTATTGGAGAGAAGCATGTAACAATTAGGCTCTATGAGATCAGAGTGTCCTCTGGCTCATGATTTGCAAATAGCTGGGATGCTTCCGATGGCCTCTTTCTACTTCCTTGGTCTTGATGCATATTTACATTGAATTTAATACGCTCATATTTATAAAAGTCTAGGGAATGGGAGGGAATACATGGTGTTTGTATTCTGAACATGGGTTACTGTGCTTACAACATTTTCTAGTTCCACCCGTGTTTCTGAAATTATCATATTTTATTTCTTTTAAAATTTAAAGTAAACTTGAAGGGAAACTGGTGGGGATTCACTAGAACTAAAAAAAGGAATGATGCTGAGTAAACATAGTTCAGTGTTGGCAAGTAGATCATGGATCTGGGCTGGGGGAGACTAGTGTGAGTTCAAGGAAAATCCATACAACTAGAATATGAAAATCCCACACAGAAGCTTGTTGCTTCATGTTCATTAAATATTAATAAAAGCAAATTGGAGCCACTCATCACTATGAAACAGGATATAATTTTATGAAGTGTGAAAGGATGGCCTTGGGATGAGGTGGAACTGCCTTCCAGGTACCTCTTCTGCCTCTTGAGTCACTTGAGAAAAGGACATGTCTATGCCAACTGTAGACACTCTTATGGCAAACAAGCTCCCTACCGTGCTAATTTATGGTTATTTATTTTGTAGCATCAGAAACCTGTTACATGCTTTTATGTAAAAGTCCTCAAAAACAATCTGAGAAGATATTTTCCCTTTTTTTTTTTCTGAGTATACAGGTTCTCAGAGAAAGCTTAGATGACATTGAATTGAAAAAAGTCTTATGAACAAACCCTTAACCTGGCTTTTAGTAGATGTGCTCACTAAAATCCATCACAGATAATTCATTGCCATACATACTGGGAAATATCTGTGTCACTGAAGAACATAGAATTTCTCTGGTTTTTAATTCCATTAAGTTTCAGAGTATTGTCCAGAGTCTGTACTTTAAGAACTATGTTTAGCCTAGTATCTGGGAGGTCCAGATGCATTTTGTGTTCCTATAAAGACTGAGTACTTACACTACAAGATGTTTCAATATAGGCCAAAGAGAGGCAGACTTGTTGTCTTTGTTGTTTAGGTGCTGTTGTATCATGTACCACCTGCATTACTAAAGAAAACTGTTTTAATTTTTTGTCCCTAGGAAAATCACAATGATACAGATTTCTACCTCTTGGAATCATTCAGTTAGTCTTGAGAGATTCAGACACATGCCTGATTTCTTTTCATGAGTTTATTTTCTGGGAGTTATTTAATGTTGCCTAGATGTCTAGACAGTGCTTGCCTTGGTACAGCACTTGGTGAGCCCTCGGTGTCTCACTTGTTAAGCTACCCCACAGTTTAGTAATTTTTCCTAAGGTTCAACTTTAAAAATAAACACAGCTGAAAAAAGTTTTAAGGAAACAAGTACATTCAGAAGATGGAGTGCTCTGGATACATGAAAGGTGAAGAATTGCTTCAGTTGCAAGGAAGTCTTTAAAATGAGGTGGGAAGACTGTAGGACACCAAAGTCCATGTCAAGGAGAGGGACAGTATGCGCCTTGTTCCTCTGCTGCTGGTCCTAAGTCAAGTTGGGCTGGAGCTGATATTTTTGAGACAATACCCATTCATCCACACATCAGTTGAGTTATTTCCCTAATTTGTCATCTGCTACATTGCCTTTAGAAGTTCTGCCTAGTGGGGAAGATACAGTCTCTCCAATATGTCTTTGGATCAACATGTAGGACTCTCAGTTCCTTCTCAATCATTTTGTGTTCCTGGACTCTTCCATGCTTCCTGTCATGGTGATAATGTACTGAACCTCTAACTGAAACTGGAAACCCACCCCAATTAAATGTTCCCCCTTATAATATTTGCCTTGATCACAGTGTCTGTTCACAGCAATAAAACCCTAATTAAGACACTTATACTAAAAATCTTCCCCTCCAGGATATTTACACTGCTGGCATTCAGTGTTAATTCTTTCTTTCCTCACAACACCATAAGAAACGTTAGTCATATTTCCTAAATTCACATCACATGTCGCCTCACAGTTCTTTGTCTCTTACCCCACCTCACAGCAGTCCTCTTTTATTGATATTTTAATCAAATATATTTCTAGACATATCTATGGAACTAGTTGTTTCTTCGTTCTTAGTATTTCATTGAATCATGGCAAACTCTACTTAGGAGGAGTTCCATTTCAGAGGCAGATCACCCTTGGTGCACATCCAGGATTTCAAGTTTAGTTGCCATGGAATAAAGACTAAGTGTGGGTAAGATTCTTAATATTATATTTATTTTTTCTGCAACTAAAGATTAGCTGAAATTTTCAATTTCCTAAAGGCAATCCTGATATTAATTGAAATCATATGTATTTATAATCTTTTTGGATAAATGTATCATTTTAATGTTTATTGTTTGAATACTTCTTTAAAAAATATTTTTTATTACGTATTTTCCTCAATTACATTTCCAATGCTATCCCAAAAGTCCCCCATACCCTCCCCCCCAATTCCCTACCCACCCATTCCCATTTTTTTTGGCCCTGGTGTTCCCCTATACTGGGGCATATAAAGTTTGTGGGTCCAATGGGCCTCTCTTTCCAGGGATGGCCAATTCGGCCATCTTTTTATACATATGCAGCTAGAGTCCAGAGCTCCGGGGTACTGGTTAGTTCATAATATGTTCCACCTATAGGGTTGCAGATCCCTTTAGCTCCTTGGGTACTTTCTCTAGCTCCTCCATTGGGAGCCCTGTGATCCACCCAATAGCTGACTGTGAGCATCCACTTCTGTGTTTGCTAGGCCCAGGCATAGTCTCACATGAGACAGCTATATCTGGATCCTTTCAGCCAAATCTTTCTAGCGTATGCAATGCCGTCAGCGTTTGTAAGCTGATTATGGGATGGATCCCTGGATATGGCAGTCTCTAGATGGTCCATCCTTTTGTCTCAGCTCCAAACTTTGTCTCTGTAACTCCTTCCATGGGTGTTTTGTTCCCAATTAAAGAAGGGGCACAGTGTCCACACTTTGGTCTTCATTCTTTTTGAGTTTCATGCATTTAGCAAATTGTATCTTGTATCTTGGGTATCCTATGTTTTGGGCTAATATCCACTTATCAGTGAGTACATATTGTGTGAGTTCCTTTGTGATTGTGTTACCTCACTCAGGATGATGCCCTCCAGGTCCATCCATTTGGCTAGGAATTTCATAAATTCATTGTTTTTAATAGCTGAGTAGTACTCCATTGTATAAATGTACGACATTTTCTGTATTCATTCCTCTGTTGAGGGGCATCTGGGTTCTTTCCAGCTTCTGGCTATTATAAATAAGGCTGCTATGAACATAGTAGAGCATGTATCCTTCTTACCTGTTGGGACATCTTCTGGATATATGCCCAGGAGAGGTAAGGCTGGATCCTCAGGTAGTACTATGTCCAATTTTCTAAGGAACAGCCAGACTGATTTGCAGAGTGGTTGTACAAGCTTGCAATCCCACCAACAATGGAAGAGTGTTCCTCTTTCTCCACATCCTCGCCAGCATCTGCTGTCACCTGAACTTTTTATCTTAGCCATTCTGACTGGTGTGAGGTGGAATCTCAGGGTTGTTTTGATTTGCATTTCCCTGATGATTAAGGATGTTGAACATTTTTTCAGGTGCTTCTCTGCCATTCAGTATTCCTCAGGTGAGAATTCTTTGTTCAGCTCTGAGCCCCATTTTTTATTGGGGTTATTTGATATTCTGGAGTCCACCTTCTTGAGTTCTTTATATATATTGGATATTAGTCCCCTATCTGATTTAGGATAGGTAAAGATCCTTTCCCAATCTGTTGTGGTCTTTTGGTTTTACTGACGGCGTCTTTTGCCTTGCAGAAGCTTTGGAGTTTCATGAGGTCCCATTTGTCAATTCTCGATCTTACAGCACAAGCCATTGCTGTTCTGTTCAGGAATTTTTCCCCTGTGCCCATATCTTCAAGGCTTTTCCCCACTTTATCCTCTATAAGTTTCAGTGTCTCTGGTTTTATGTGAAGTTCCTTGATCCACTTAGATTTGACCTTAGTACAAGAAGATAGGAATGGATCAATTCACATTCTTCTACATTATAACAACCAGTTGTGCCAGCACCATTTGTTGAAAATGCTGTCTTTCTTCCACTGGATGGTTTTAGCTCCCTTGCCAAAGATCCAGTGACCATAGGTGTATGGGTTCATTTCTGGGTCTTCAATTCTATTCCATTGGTCTACTTGTCTGTCACTATACCAGTACCATGCAGTTTTTATCACAATTGCTCTGTAGTAAAGCTTTAGGTCAGGCATGGTGATTCCACCAGAGATTCTTTTATCCTTGAGAAGAGTTTTTGCTATCCTAGGTTTTTTGTTATTCCAGATAAATTTGCAGATTGCTCTTTCTAATTCGTTGAAGAATTGAGTTGGAATTTTAATGGGAATTGCATTGAATCTGTAGATTGCTTTTGGCAAGATAGCCATTTTTACAATGTTGATCCTGCCAATCCATGAGCATGGGAGATCTTTCCATCTTCTGAGATCTTCTTTAATTTCTTTCTTTGGGGACTTGATGTTTTTATCATACAGATCTTTCACTTCCTTAGTTAGAGTCACGCCAAGATATTTTATATTACTTGTGACTATTGACAAGGGTGTTGTTTCCCTAATTTCTTTCTAAGCCTGTTTATTCTTTGTATAGAGAAAGGCCATTGACTTGTTTGAGTTAATTTTATATCCAGCTACTTCACCGAAGCTGTTTATCAGTTTTAGGAGTTCTCTGGTGGAATTTTTAGGGTCACTATATACACTATCATATCATCTGCAAAAAGTGATATTTGACTTCTTCTTTTCCAATTTGTATCCACTTGATCTCCTTTTGTTGTCGAATTGCTCTGGCTAGGACTTCACGTACAATGTTGAATAGTTTTGGAGAGTGGACAGCCTTGTCTAGTCCCTGATTTTAGTGGGATTGCTTCAAGCATCTCACCTTTTACTTTGATGTTGGCTACTGGTTTGCTGGAGATTGCTTTTATCATGGTTAGGTATGGGCCTTGAATTCCTGATCTTTCCAAGACTTTTATCATGAATGGGTGTTGGATCTTGTTGAATGCTTTTTCCGCATCTAACAAGATGATCATGTGGCTTTTGTCTTTGAGTTTATTTCTATACTGGATTATGTTGATGGATTTCCATATATTAAACCATCCCTGCATCCCTGGAATAAAACCTACTTGGTCAGGATGGGTGATTGCTTTAATGTGTTCTTAGATTCGGTTGGCGAGAATTTTATTGAGGATTTTAAGATCTATATTCATAAGGGAAATTGGTCTGAAGTTCTCTATCTTTGTTGGGTCTTTTTGTGGTTTAGGTATCAGAGTAATTGTGGCTTCATAGAAAGCATTGGGTAGAGTTCCTTCTACTTCCATTTTGTGGAATAGTTTGTGCAGAACTGGAATTAGATCTTCTTTGAAGGTCTGGTAGAACTCTGCACTAAACCCATCTGGTCCTGGGCTTTTTTTGGCTGGGAGACTATTAATAACTGCTTTTATATCTTTAGGGGATATGGGACTGTTTAGATCGTTAACTTGATCCTGATTTAACTTTGGTACCTGGTATCTGTCTATAAATTTGTCCATTTAGTCCAGGTTTTCCAGTTTTGTTGAGTATAGCCTTTTGTAGAAGGATCTGATGGTGTTTTGGGTTTCTTCAGGATCTGTTGTTATGTCTCCCTTTTCATTTCTGATTTTGTTAATTAGGATGTTGTCCCTGTGCCCTCTAGTGAGTCTAGCTACAGGTTTATCTATCTTGTTGATTTTCTCAAAGAACCACCTCCTCATTTGGTTAATTCTTTGAACAGTTCTTCTTGTTTCCACTTGTTTGATTTCACCCCTGAGTTTGATTATTTCCTGCCATCTACTCCTCTTGGGTGAATTTGCTTCCTTTTTTTCTAGAGCTTTTAGATGTGTTATCAAGCTGCTAGTATGTGCTCTCTCCCGTTTCTTTTTGGAGGCACTCAGAGTTATGAGATTCCCTCTTAGAAATGCTTTCATTGTGTCTCATAAGTTTGGGTATGTTGTGGCTTCATTTTCATTAAACTCTAAAAAGTCTTTAATTTCTTTCTTTATTCCTTCCTTGACCAAGGTATCATTGAGAAGAGTGTTGTTCAGTTTCCACGTAAACGTTGGCTTTCCATTATTTATGTTTTTATTGAAGATCAGCCTTAATCCATGGTGGTCTGATAGGATACATGGGACAATTTTACTATTTTTGTGTCTGTTGAGGCCTGTTTTGTGACCAATTATATGGTCAATTTTGGAAAAGGTCCCGTGAGGTGCTGAAAAGAAGGTATATCCTTTTGTCTTAGTATAAAATGTTCTGTAGATATCTGTTAAGTCCATTTGTTTCATAACTTCTGTTAGTTTCACTGTGTCCCTGTTTAGTTTCTGTTGCCATGATCTGTCCATTGATGAAAGTGGTGTGTTGAAGTCTCCCACTCTTATTGTGTGAGGTGCAATGTGTGCTTTGAGCTTTACTAAAGTGTCTTTAATGAATGTGTCTGCCCTTGCATTTGGAGCATAGATATTCAGAATTGAGAGTTCCTCTTGGAGGATTTTACCTTTGATGAGTATGAAGTGTCCCTCCTTGTCTTTTTTGATAACTTTGGGTTGGAAGTTGATTTTATCCAATATTAGAATGGCTACTCCAGCTTGTTTCTTCAGACCTTTTGCTTAGAAAATTGTTTTCCAGCCTTTCACTCTGAGGTAGTGTCTGTCTTTTTCCCTGAGATGGGTTTCCTGTAAGCAGCATAATGTTGGGTCCTGTTTGTGTAGCCAGTCTGTTAGTCTATGTCTTTTTATTGGGGAATTGAGTCCATTGATATTAAGAGATATTAAGCAAAAGTAATTGTTGCTTCCTTTTATGTTTGTTTTTACAGTTGGTATTCTGTTCTTGTGGCTGTCTTCTTTTTGGTTTGTTGAGGGATTACTTTCTTGCTTGTTCTAGGGTGTGATTTCTGTCCTTGTATTGCTTCTTTTCTGTTATTATCCTTTGAAGGGCTGGATTAGTGGAAAGATAATGTGTGAATTTGGTTTTGTCGTGGAATACTTTGGTATCTCCATCTATGGTAATTGAGAGTTTGGCAGAGTATAGTAGGCTGGGCTGGCATTTTTGTTCTCTTAGTGTCTGTATAACATCTGTCCAGGCTCTTCTGGCTTTCATAGTCTCTGGTGAAAAGTCTGGTGTAATTCTGATAGGCCTGCCTTTATATGTTACTTGACCTTTCTCCCTTACTGCTTTTAATATTCTCTCTTTATTCAGTGCATTTGTTGTTCGGATTATTATGTGTCGGGAGGAATTTCTTTTCTGGTCCATTCTATTTGGAGTTCTGTAGACTTCTTGTATGTTCATGGGCATGTCATTCTTTAGGTTTGGGAAGTTTTCTTCTATAATTTTGTTGAAGATATTTGCTGGCCCTTTAAGTTGAAAATCTTCATTCTCTTCAATTCCTATTATCCGTAGGTTTGGTCTTCTCATTGTGTCCTGGATTTCCTGGATGTTTTGAGTTGGAATCTTTTTGCGTTTTGTATTATCTTTGATTGTTGTGCCGATGTTCTCTATGGAATCTTCTGCACCTGAGATTCTCTCTTCCATCTCTTGTATTCTGTTGCTGATGCTCGCGTCAATGGTTCCAGATTTCTTTCCTAGGGTTTCTATCTCCAGCGTTGCCTCGCTTTGGGTTTTCTTTATTGTGTCTACTTCCCTTTTTAGGTCTAGTATGGTTTTGTTCATTTCCATCACCTGTTTGGATGTGTTTTCCTGTTTTTCTATAAGGACTTCTACCTGTTTGGTTGTGGTTTCCTGTTTTTCTTTAAGGACTTGTAACTCTTTAGTAGTGTTCTCCTGTATTTCTTTAAGTGAGTTATTAAAGTTCTTCTTGATGTCCTCTACCATCATCATGAGATATGCTTTTAAATCCAGGTCTAGCTTTTCGGTTGTGTTGGGGTGCCCAGAACTAGGTGGCGTGGGAGTGCTGCATTCCTATGATGGTGAGTGGTGTTGATATCTGTTAGTAGGATTCTTACGTTTGCCTTTTGCCATCTGGCATTCTCTGGAGCTGTGCAGTATACACATCGGCGGGGTCCTGGAACCAAGATGTCTGTGCAGGGTACACTTGGCAGAGTCCCGGAACCAAGATGTCTGCTGCTGATGCTCAGGCAAAATGCTCCCACGCCGGGCAGATTCCTATCCTCTGGCTGGGAAAATGGCCAGCTGTCTGTGCAGGATACACTTGGTGGTGTCCCGGAACCGAGATGTCTGCTGCCAATGCTCAGGCAAAGTGCTCCCTCGCCGGGCAGGTCCCAGTCCTCAGAATTCTTAAGATTGTGTGGCTGGTGTTGGGGGTATCTGGTGGTAGTCAGCCGACTCTGCTCCCTAGCTACCCTGGTGCTGCTCGGACCGAAAGGGGCCAGTGCCCCTACTCAGACCGGGTTTTCTTCTTTCCTAACTAATGCAGTCTTAGTTCCCTCGCGATTGGATTGGAGCAGATGCTGTGTTCCACTCACCAGAAGTCCTAAGATCGCGTGGCTGATGTGGGTAGCTGGCGGTAGTCAGATGACTGTGCGCCCTAGCTACCCAGGTGCTGCTCGGACCGAAGGGGGCTTGTACCCCTACTCAGACTGGGTTTTCTGCTTCCCTGACTAATGCAGTCTTAGGTCTCACGCGATTGGATTGGAGCAGATGCTGTGTTCCACTCACTAGAAGTCTTAAGATCGCTTGGCGGGTGTTGTGGGTAGCTGGAGGTAGTCAGCCAACTGTGCGCCCTAGCTACCCCGGTGCTGCTCCTTTTTGCTTTTTCTAAGGAGTAGATTCCATCCCTGCGTTGGAGTTTACCATCTATACTCCTTTGTAAGACTGCATTTTGAAGAGATATCGTATAAATTTGTTTTTGTCATGGAATAGCTTTGGTTTTTCCTCTATGGTGATTGAGAGTGTTACCTGATATAGTAGCCTGGGCTGGCATTTGTGTTCTCTTAGGGTCTGTATGACATATGCCTAGGATCTTCTTGCTTTCATAGTCTCTGTTGAAAAGCCTGGTTTAATTCTGATAGGTCTGCCTTTATATGTTACTTGACCTTTTTCCCTTACTGCTTTTAATATTCTGTCCTTGTTTTGTGCATTTGGTGTTTTGACTATTATGTGATGGGAGGAATTTCTTTTCCGATCCAATGTATTTGGAGCTCTGTAGGCTTCTTATATGTTTATGGGCATCACTTTCTTTAGTTTAGGGAAGTTTTCTTCAATAGTTTTGTTGAAGATATTTGCTGGCCCTTTATCTTGGCCTTTTAAATAGCTCTTCTATAGCTATTATCCTTATGTTTGGTCTTCTCATTGTATCCTGAATTTCCTGGATGTTTTGGGTTAGGAGCTTTTTCCATTTTGTATTTTCTTTGACTGTTATACCAATGTTTTCTATGGTATCTTCTGTACCATAGATTCTCTCTTCTATCTCTTATATTCTGTTGGTGATAGTCTCATCTATGACTCCTGATCTCTTTCCTAGGTTTTCTATCTCCAGGGTGTCTTGATTTGTGATTTCTGTATTCCTATTTTTATTTTTAGATCCTACATGGTTTTGTTCAATTCCATCATCTGCTTGGTTGTATTTCCCTTTAAGGGATTTTTGTGTTTTCTCTTTAAGGTCTTCTACCTGTTTACTTTTGTTCTCTTGTATTTCTTTAAGAAATTTATTTAAGAGACTTCTTAAAGTCCTGTAACATCATCATGAGATGTTATTTTAAATCAGAGTCTTGCTTTTCTGGTGTGTTGGATTATCCAGGATTTATTTTGGTGGGAGAACTGGCTTCTGATGTTGCCTAGTAGACTTGGTTTCTGTTATGTAAGGTCCTGTGCTTGCTTTTTGCCATCTGGTTATCTCTGGTGTTAGTTGGTCTTGCTGTTTCTGACTGGAGCTTGTCCCTCCTGTGGGCCTGTAGACCTGTGATCTTAGGTGTGTCAGCATTCCTTGGGAGACCAGCTCTTTCCTGGCAGAATTTGGTGCAGAGGGCTGTGGGGCAGCCTTATCTCCAGGGCACAGATGGAAACTGGAAAGATCTTGTCCCAGGATGCTCTGCTGTTCCTGTGCCCTCTGTGCTTCTGGTGGGTCCCTCCTTGGACAGTCATTGGAGCAAAAGTGGTTATCTTACCTGTGGGCTTAGGAGTGAGAATACTCCTGGGAGACCAGCCCTCTCCTGGTGGGATTTGGTTGTGGAGGGCTGTGGGACCACCTTAGCTCCAGGTTACAGATTGAAACCGGCCAACATTATTTTATTGTACAAGATTTTTGTATATATCCTGGATTTTTGTTTTTCAATATTGTTCTTTAATGGTCTGTAAGAATTATGTTAGAATTATGGTGAGGATTGTGATGAATCTTTAGATTGCTTTTGGAAGAATGGCTACTTTTAGTATACTAATTCTATGGATCTGATCCACAAAATGGGAAATCTTTCCATTTCTGATATATTCATCAAATTCTTTCTTTAAAGATTTGAAATTCTGGTTTTATAGGTCTTTCACCTCAATAAATTTTATATTATTTGTACCTATTGTGAAGGTATTGTTTTCTGATTCCTTTCTTAGCCAAGTTTTTATTTGTGTATAGGGGGGCTACTGATATTTTTGAGTTAATCTTCTATCCAGCCACTTTGTTGAAAGCATTTATCAGCTGTAGGGATTCTGTGGTAGAATTTTTGAGGTCACATATGATGTTATTATATCACGTAAAAATAATACTTTGATTTCTTCTTTTCAATTTGCATCCACTTTATCTTCTTTAGTTGACTCACTGCTATAACAAGAATTTCAAAGGCAATATTGAATAGATATGGAAAGAGTGAACATCCTTGTGTTATTCCAGATTTTAGTAGAGTTGTTTTGAGTTTTTGCACATTTAATTTGATGTTTGCTGTTGGCTTGTTGTAAAAAGCCTTTCTTATTTTTAATTATGTTTCTTGTATCTCCAATCTCTCCAAGACTTTTATTTTGGGTGTTGGATTTTGTCAAAGGTATTTTCAGCATCTAATGAGATGATCATGTGGTTTTTTTTCTTTTTAAATTTCTTTACATGAGTGATAACATTGACAAACCATCAGAGGTTGAAGAATTTCTGCATCTCTAAATATAGCCTGGATCATAGTGGAAGAGTATTTATGTGTTTTTATGCCAAAATAAAGTACCCTAAGAGTATATCATTCAGCATTTTTGTATCAATGTTCACAAGAGAAATGAATTTATAATTTTTTCTTTTTTGCTGTTGATTCTTTTTTATTTTGGTTTCATGATTACTTTGACCTCATAAAATGAATTAGAGAAAGTTTTAACAGTGCTTCCTTTGTGTCCCAATATTTTTGGTATAATGTACATCAATTTTCATTGTATTATGGGAAGTCTTTATTTTTTTTCTTATTTATTCCTTGACCAGTAGTCATGCAGTAGAGAAGTGTTCCCTTTCTACGAGTGTATAATATTTCATTATTTTCTTATATCTGTTAAGACTTGCTTCATGACTGAGCATGTTGCCAAATTTTGAGAATATTCTGTGAGGTACTTTGAAGGAGGTATATTCTTTGTGTTTAGGAGAAATATCCATAGGTATCTCTTAGGACTACTTGAGTCATAAAATCTTCTCATTCAATTATTTCTGTTTAGTTCTGTCCATTGGTCAGAGTGTGGTATTGAAGTCTACTACTCTAACATGTGATGTTTCTGTTAAGTTTTAAGCTTTAATAATGTTTATTTTTACATATGTGATACCCTAGTATTGGAGGCAGATATGTTCAACATGATGTCACCTTGGTAATTTTTCCTTTGATGTATATGAGGTGTCCTTCCCCATCTCTTTTGATTAATTTTGGTTGGAAGTCTATTTTGTTAGATATTAAAATGGGAACAAAGTTTGCTTCTTGAGTCCATTAACTTGGAAAACTTTCTTTTTCTAACCCTCTAATCAGAGATAATGTCTGTCTTTGATATTGAGGTGTACTTCTTATATGCAGCAGAAGGTTGGATCCTGTTTTTGCATCTAGTCTGTTAGCTTATGTCTTTTTATTGGGAAGTCTATTGATGGTGAGAGCCATTAAGGACAAATAATTGTTTATTGCTGCTATTTTGTTGTTGATGGTGCTGGTGAGAGAGAGAGAGAGAGAGAGAGAGAGAGAGAGAGAGAGAGAGAGAGAGAGAGAGAGAGATTTTATTTTTAAAAACCTATGTTTAATAAGGGTTCTTAAATGTGTCTATCCCATTTTAGTCTACTATTTAAAGGCAGTCAGAATCTGCAGCTGTGGAGTTTGAATTTAATGTAAAATTATCATGGTACTACCTACAGTGAGTCTAGCTTTCATTGAAGTATCCATGAAACTCCAAACAACAAATGACTTATATAGCTACATTTTATATACATTATAATTGTTATAATTGTAATATAAGCATAAATATGAAATGTGTTTCTATAATCCATAATTATCTATGTGCATATAATTATTTATATAACAAGTTAGTAAAGAAAATGTGACCATGGATTTAAATTTAGAATTTTTCAAATACAAAGAGTAAGTAGACCTCCTCACTTAGATAATGTGCAGGTAGTAGCTTAGATCAAGTAATTAGAGTGTTCAGAGTACCCAGACTCTTTAAGGATCATTAGCTTCCCCATAGCTGTTAGGTTTTTAAGGGGTGTGGATTTAGATAGATTAATTTTCTCTTCATAAATGCAAATAATCTTCAGAGAGAGAATAGAAACAATAAAAGATAATTATATTCTAATATATTCCCCATCTCATTTTGATTTTCTTGAAAATATACTTCTTCTCTAGAACTAAAAGAAAACATGAAATTTTCTATAAGAACAATAGTCCCTTAGTCACTTGGGGCCTGTTTTTAGAGTCACTGTGTGTGCTATGAGTTATACATGTTCAAGTACAGCACTGAAAATGATAGGTTCTTACACACATTAAACAAACTTTGGATTGTGGATAATTTTCATGATAATATAAATGCTATCTTTTGCATGCTAAATTGATTGAATCCATGGATGTAGAATCCTCATTGGGTTAAATATAATGATGACAACTTACCCATATATTTTAAGGAAATGCTTTGTGGGTTTATACCACCATGTTGTTTGATTAGTAATTATTTTATGGGTGATACTCAAGGAGACATCTTAATATCTTTTCATCTATTTTCATGATTGTACATTACAGTTTTCTTTCCCCTAGTGACCACTTTATCTTCTGGAACAAGTTTGGTTTCTGGAAGGTTTAATTTTATGGAAATAAAATAGTAAGTGTTATGGTAGTCACAATGATTACAACGCTAGATGGTATATAATGCTGCTCAGCTCTTTATTTTAATTTTGTATAATGCTTAGTTAAAGGTTGTTTCTTAAGCCTTTAAAGATTATTTCTCAGAAAATTAGTCATTAAGTGGGCTCAAGCGCCCAGTTATATTCTCCAAAAACTCCAAAAACTATTAGGAACTCTTGGGGGGGGGGTCTGGTGGCTGAGCTATTATTGCATTGGAAGGTAGAATTTTATTTTCTTTTACTATTGCAGGAGGTCGAGTAGGAGGATTGCTGGGAGGTCCATCAGAGGGATGAAGAAGTGAAGGTTTATGAAATTTTGGAACAAAGCGTCGACCATATGGATGAACAAATTCTGGACCATAATGAGGAGGGCGAAGAAAAAGAGGAGGAGTAGGAACTAGATGATATGTTGATTTTCCAGGATGATGTTGTCCTAGACACTCACCAGACTGTGGGAGGAAGAAAAGAAACAACTTTAAATTAGATATTTGCTAGACAATTATTAGCATATACTCTTTCTTAGCAAGGTCTAATTTTAGATCGCTTCTAAATGCCCTACTCTCCCAAGTCATCTGCTTACCTGAGTTTGTAAGCCATGTTCATTTTTAAAATTCTGTAACACTAGAAACAGGAGAAGTTGGAGATTTCATGTTGCAGACAACTGTCTATTGACTTATAATAAAGGTTCTTTCTACTTCAGGGAAGCATGTAACAATTAGGCTCTACGAGATCAAAGTGGCTATTTACTCATGATCTAAAAAACAGGGAATCTTCTCCTGGTCCCCTTCCACTGTCGTGGTCTTTACCCATATTTATGATGCTCTGGATACATTCATTGATGTTATAGTCCAGGAAAGGAGGGGAAAATATATATTGTATTTGTCTTCTGAGCAGCGGTTACTGTGTTTACTACATTTTGTAGTTCTACCTGTGATTTTGAAATTTTCATATTGTATTTCTTTCAAAATAAAAAATAAACTTGAAGGTAAATTGGTGGGAATTCAACAGAATTCAAAAGGAATAAAAGTCAAAATAGTCCAGTGTGGATAAGGGATTTGTGGATCTGGGTTGGGGGAAACTAGCTTGAGTTCAAGGAAAATCCACCCATTTAGAATATGAAAATACAATGCAGAAGCTAGAGAAGCTTGTGACTTCTTGCTAATTAAATATTAAAAAACAAAATTTGGGCCACTCAGTACTTTGATACAGGACATAATTTTAGGAACTGTGAAAGGATGATGTTTCAAATACAGGCCAAAGAGATGCCAAATGATTGTTTGTATAGTGGAAATGCTGTAGTTGTATCATATACCACCTAAATGACTAAAGATAAATCTGGGTGTTTTGCTGTTGTTGTTATTTTTGTTTTGTTTTGTTTTGTCCTTTGGAAAATGACAATCATATATGTTTCCACCTGCTGGAGTCATAAGATTATCTGTGTTATAATGATATTCTTGCCTGAGTCCTATTCAGAGCACATTTATTTTGAGTTTTGAATATTGTCTACACAAATGCTTTAGGAAATTGAAGTGTTTTTGATAGGTGAAAGGTGAAGAATTACTTCACTGGTATGGATGTTTTTGAAATGATGTGAGAAGACTATAGAACATAAAGAACCATGTTAACCAGAGGGACAGTGTGTGCTCTTGTTCTTCTGCAGCTGATCCTAAGTCAAGTTGGTCTAGAACAATTCATTGACTCACCTGTTGAGTTCTTGCTCTTAGTTGTCCAGCTGATTGTCTTTACCAATTCCAAAGTTTAGGCTAACCCTGAACACTTGTCTCTTCAAAGTCAACTTCATAAAGCAGTGGTAAAATATGTCATGGTCAATCAATGGAATTACTTTTGTTTCATGAGGCATAGCCTTTTAATCCTCTCAAGTTTCTTTGGTCTGCTCTCTCCAATTTTGTAGAGGCTTATAAATTTCCATGTTGACACCAATGTCATATAAACAAATTCAAGGAAGTTGTGACTGGTTTCCCATTCACACAGTTAAAAATATTTTTTTAAAAAATGATGCAGAGTCATATCATTGTTGAAAAGTAGCTATTACTTATAACTTGTGTTGGATTCCCCTAAGTCACATGCACCATTATCAGACCTAAATTAGGTGTGTCCTCCCACTGCAAAAAATCATTTCTCCCACCCACCCATCTAAAAAAAAAAGAAAGAAAAGAAAAAAAAACACAACACTACAAAATGTTATTCTGACTGGGACTCCTGTTGAGAAATAGCAAACACCAGGGATAACTCCCTAGAGTTAAGGATGAGGATTCAAAGGAAGTACTTACAAAGGTTAGGGAAAGTTCTTTGAGAAAGATCTGTTATAGCAGATACAGAGACAGAAACTTGGATAGACACCTTGATTGTGAGAGGAACACTCCAGGAGACTCAGAGTTATAACTAGATAAAGTATATACAAATAAGAGGAGAACTCGGTCCCTCTTCTCTGTATGAGAAAGCACTGGAACATGTTTCTCCTAACTCTTTTGCTTCTTGGTTCTTTGTTCCAATCCCCTGACATAAGAAAAATTAGAGTAGAGAACCAACATATGTGAAGCAATGGGCTTGAAGAGTTCCATGGGAAGAGTCCTATACAGAAGCATAGAGTGTCATGGGAAAAAATAGGATTTTTCATGTATTACCATGCACAGAATATAAAATTAATTATAACTCAAATAATAAAAGCTGAATCTGTATTAGTTTACATGTTTTGGCTTCTGTTCTGCCATTATCAAGAGAACAGGTTATTTAATTTTTAATATCTAAAGATTGAGTCTGTGGGTTACTAGAAAATAAACCCCATGTGCCTTTACTTATTGTGCCCCTGTTCATAGTAACCAAGTTTAAAATCATGCTTGGTGTTCTTCAACAGACGAATCTATAAAGACAACATGGCACATACATCTAATGGAATTTTATTTTCCCTCAACAAAAGATGAAATTGTGTAGTTTGCAAGAAATACTCAGAGATAGGGATCATCATGCCAAATGCCCTGAGTCAGTCACCCAAGCCAATAATTGAAATATCCACCCAGAAATGTTCCTGTCTATAAGAAATATGAAAACAAATTATGGTGCAGAGGCTCTGAAGAAAAGGCTATCCAGACACCACCTCATGTTATTTATGAACTATATTTTTACTCATACTATTTATGAACTATATTATTTCATGATACATCTATGTTGCTAGTGCTCTATCTTATTATTTCACAGACTCATTGCAGACTTGAGATATAAGGTGTTCCATTTTGAATATTGATCACTGCAGGCAATTTGATTCAGCATTTTACTGTAAATTATCTACAGGTAGAGTATAGGAACGATAGGTCACATTATTATTTGTTTTTGATGCAACAAAGAATTTGCTGAATATTTTTGTGTTTTCTTTTGGACATCCTGATATAGATCTGGATATTATGCAGTAGTCAAGTTTCTTGGGTACATCTGTTATTTTCCTAATGATTTACTACAATTTCTGTAAATATTAAAACAGATTTTATTTATTTTTTATTTATTTTTATTTTATTTATATTTTTTAATATTACATATTTTCCTCAATTACATTTCCAATGCTATCCCCAAAGTCCCCCATACCCTCCCCCCCACTTCCCTGCCCACTCATTCCCATTTTTTTTTTTTTTGGGCCCTGGCGTTCCCCTGTAATGGGGCATATACAGTTTGCGTGTCCAATGGGCCTCTCTTTCCAGGGATGGCCGACTAGGCCATCTTTTGATACATATGCAGCAAGAGTCAAGAACTCCGGGGTACTGGTTAGTTCATAATGTTGTTCCACCTATAGGGTTGCAGATCCCTTTAGCTCCTTGGGTACTTTCTCTAGCTCCTCCATTGGGAGCCCTGTGATCCATCCAATAGCTGACTGTGAGCATCCACTTCTGTGTTTGCTAGGACCCGGAATAGTCTCACAAGAGACAGCTACATCGGGGTCCTTTCGATAAAATCTTGCTAGTGTATGCAATGGTGTCAGCATTTGGAAGCTGATTATGGGGTGGATCCCTGGATATGGCAGTCTCTACATGGTCCATCCTTTCATCTCAGCTCCAAACTTTGTCTCTGTAACTCGTTCCATGGGTGTTTTGTTCCCAATTCTAAGGAGGGGCATAGTGCCCACACTTTGGTCTTCATTCTTCTTGAGTTTCATGTGTCTAGCAAATTGTATCTTATATCTTGGGTATCCTAGGTTTTGGGCTAATATCCACTTATCAGTGAGTACATATTGTGTGAGTTCCTTTGTGAATGTGTTACCTCACTCAGGATGATGCCCTCCAGGTCCATCCATTTGGCTAGGAATTTCATAAATTCATTCTTTTTAATAGCTGAGTAGTACTCCATTGTGTAGATGTACCACATTTTCTGTATCCATTCCTCTGTTGAGGGGCATCTGGGTTCTTTCCAGCTTCTGGCTATTATAAATAAGGCTGCTATGAACATAGTGGATCATGTGTCCTTCTTACCAGTTGGGGCATCTTCTGGATATATGCCCAGGAGAGGTATTGTGGGATCCTCCAGTAGTACTATGTCCAATTTTCTGAGGAACTGCCAGACTGATTTCCAGAGTGGTTGTACAAGCTTGCAATCCCACCAACAATGAATGAGTGTTCCTCTTTCTCCACATCCTCACCAGCATCTGCTGTCACCTGAATTTTTGATCTTAGCCATTCTGACTGGTGTGAGGTGGAATCTCAGGGTTGTTTTGATTTGCATTTCTCTGATGATTAAGGATTTTGAACATTTTTTCAGGTGCTTCTCTGCCATTCGGTATTCCTCAGGTGAGAATTCTTTGTTCAGTCCTGAGCCCCATTTTTTAATGGGGTTATTTGATTTTCTGAAGTCCACCTTCTTGAGTTCTTTATATATGTTGGATATTAGTCCCCTATCTGATTTAGGATAGGTAAAGATCCTTTCCCAATCTGTTGGTGGTCTCTTTGTCTTATTGACGGTGTCTTTTGTCTTGCAGAAGCTTTGGAGTTTCATGAGGTCCCATTTGTCAATTCTCGATCTTACAGCACAAGCCATTGCTGTTCTATTCAGGAATTTTTTTCCCCTGTGCCCATATCTTCAAGGTTTTTCCCCACTTTCTCTTCTATAAGTTTCAGTGTCTCTGGTTTTATTTGAAGTTCCTTGATCCACTTAGATTTGATCTTAGTACAAGGAGATAGGTATGGATCGATTCACATTCTTCTACATGATAACAACAAGTTGTGCCAGCACCATTTGTTGAAAATGCTGTCTTTCTTCCACTGGATGGTTTTAGCTCCCTTGTTGAAGATCAAGTGACCATAGGTGTGTGGGTTCATTTCTGGGTCTTCAATTCTATTCCATTGGTCTACTTGTCTGTCAGTATACCAGTACCATGTAGTTTTTATCACAATTGCTCTGTAGTAAAGCTTTAGGTCAGGCATGGTGATTCCACCAGAGGTTCTTTTATCCTTGAGAAGAGTTTTTGCTATCCTAGGTTTTTTGTTATTCCAGATGAATTTGCAGATTGCTCTTTCTAATTCGTTGAAGAATTGTGTTGGAATATTGATGGGGATTGCATTGAATCTGTAGATTGCTTTTGACAAGATAGCCATTTTTACAATGTTGATCCTGCCAATCCATGAGCATGGGAGATCTTTCCATCTTCTGAGATCTTCTTTAATTTCTTTCTTTAGAGACTTAAAGTTCTTATCATACAGATCTTTTACTTCCTTAGAGTCATGTCAAGATATTTTATATTATTTGTGACTATTGAGAAGGGTGTTGTTTCCCTAATTTCTTTCTCAGCCTTAAAACAGATTTTCTAAACAGGAATTAAAGCACTTCATGGGTAATTCACCAGTAATTTGCAGCTTGTATATATTAGGATATACAGAAAAATAAATTAAATAGCCTGACATAAAACATAATATGAGACCATTAAGATTTCTGGCAGGGACAATTGATACCCACCAGGAAACATCCTATAAGAACCCAGAGTTCAAAGAACAAATACAGTGGCTTCATCTTTCCTATAGTCACTGATAAAGCACAAGGGCTGGTTAGAATTATTTTTAAAAATTAAATGGCATTATTTGGAACATGACATTACACATGGAGTATACGTAGTGTAGTGTATCTTTAATAATTTTCTAATTCTTCTGTTGGACTGAGTATTAGTGGCATAACATTTTTAAACTCATAACATTTGACTCAAATGAAAGGGCTAGTTTTCTTTTTTGAGTTGTAAGCTGATGAGTGAGAAAATATGTCACATATTGTCCTTGATGAGTCTGAACAACAGATTTTAGAAAGAAAGCTTTAAGCTTAACAGTAGTCATTTTGAGATAGACATTTTTCACTTGCTCATTTCTTTTACTTTAAAATTGTAGTTCTATAGCATCAAGTTTCTGTAAATTAATATTTCAGATGCTACCATTTTACTTGATCATATTTAATTTCTTATTACAAGTAATAGATAAAGAAGGAATCTTCTTATAAATTACAGTAAAATAATCATAGCACAACTTAATATATAGGCCAGTTTTAACTGTATACTGAGTCATTTTGTTTACAATAAATATTGTCAAAGCTGCTTTCTATTATGCAACAGTGTTTTATCAGTAACTAGGACAGAAACAAACAGAATTATTTAGGTCTATTTTCTTTTAGGTTTTCTCAAGCTTTGTGATAATTTTCTGTAGCCAGATTGCCTGAATTCTTCTTTTATACCAATGTACACAGTGACCTGTCAGCTCCTCTAGCCAACCCTATTGATAGCTTCAATGTGGGAGCTGAAAAATGCAAGCCTTTAAAGTATCTTAGGAAAAAATTTTCTCTAGGTATTATGATCAAATGTCACATAATGTTTTTTCCTAAACCATATTTTGTATGACTCCTAAAGACAAACAAAATTTGTTCTAAGTGTATACTTTAGAATGATTCTCTTTCAGAATACATCTGAGAGCAGCCCATCATTAAGAATGTTAAAGAACCATAAGGCACAGGAAGGAGAAAAGGGAATTTGGTGGGTCCACTAACCTAAGTTTTCAACATGAATTGCTTTCTGTTGCTTGCATAAGGTTTCAACATGTAATACATTTAATGACTCATGGCTTTGTGAAAAAAGTATATCTTATAAGCAACCCGTCTACAAGTAGGTTAAAATGTTCAGTAAGCATGTCTACTATTGGCCAGCTTAAGAGTTTGGTTATATTTTCTTTCTATTCAATGCCATCTGAGCTTTCACTGAGAATCTGTATGCTGTGAACAAAAGAAGAAACATTTTCACAGAATGTCTTGAGGACTTTTACTTAAAAACATGTGTCAAGTTTCTGTTGATGCAAAATAATTTACTACAAATTAGGATTTCAAGAAGCCTGTTTGTCATAGCACTGTCTACACTTGGGATAGACATGTCCTCTTCTCAAGTGACTCAAGAGGCAGAAGAGGAAGCTGGAAGGCAGCTCCATCCTCATCCCAAGGACCTTTTTTTTTTTTTCAAACTTCATAATATTACATCTTGTAGCATAGTGCTTAGTGGCCCCAATTTGGTTTATTAATACTTAATAAACATGAAGTAACAAACTTCCTGTACAACTTTCATATGCATGTTGGGTGGATTTTCCTTGACCTCACAGCAGTCTCCTGCAACCCAGATCCATGATCTCCTTGCCAACACTGGACTATGTTTTCTCAGCATCATTTCTTTTTATTTCTAGTGAATCCCCATCAGTTTCCCTTCAAGATTTTTGTTAATTTTAAAAGAAATACATTGTGATAGTTTCAGAAACACAAGTGGAACTAGAAAATGTAGTAAGCTCAGCAACCTATGCTCAGAAGACAAGTACCATGTAGTCCCTCTCACTTCCTAGACTATTACATCAATGAGAGGATGAAGGTCATGGTAAATATGGGTAAAGGACAAGAGAGCTGATATTGTCCATGAGAAGAGGCCCTGGTCTTTGCAGGTTATGACCCAGAGGCCACTCGAACTCATATTGCCTTATTGTTACATGCTTCTCTCCAGAAAAAAACAAAATCAAAACCAAAAATAAAACAACTTTACAAGTCAAATGACCTTTTCATGCAATATGAAATCTCTAACTTCATCTCCTTCCAGTGTTACATAATTTTTTAAAAGAGCATGTCTCATCTGCTTAGCTAATCTGGATTTCAGTATCTCCCAAGTAGGCAACAAAAGCCTCTCTGTGTTTGTACATTGTAGCATGATTGTCTTTTACTTGACATTTAATGTCCACTTATAAGTGAGTACTTACCATGTTTGTCTTTTAGGTCTGGGTTACCTCTCTTTGGATGATTTATTTCTAATGCCATCTATTTGTCTTCAAATTTCATGAAGTAATGGTTTTTAATAGCAGAGTAACACCCCTTTGTGTAAATGTACCACATTTTCTTTATTCATTCTACAAGCTGAGAAACAACATAATTGTTTCTACTCTTTAGCTATTTCAAAAAATGCTGATATGAGCATAGCTGAGCACGGGTCCTTGTAGCAAGATGGCGTATCCTTGGTATACATGCCCACAGAAGGCTAGAGCTGAGTCTTGAGTTAGATTGTTTCCAATATGTGAGATAGAAGCATATTGATTTACAAAGTGGTTGTACAACAAAGCACAGCTTGGGCAATAGAAGAGATTTCCCCTTGCTCCACATGCTTTCCAGCAGGAGTTTTTGATCTTAGCTATTCTGACAGGAAAGGAAAGAATTGCGGAGTGGTTGTGATTTGCAATTCCATGATGGCTAATAGTGTTGAGCATTTACTTAAGTGTTTCTTGGCCATTTAAAATTCCTCTATTAAGAATTATCTATTTAGCATTTTGTGATTTGTTGATGCCTATTTTCTTGAGTTCTTTATATATTTTGGAAATTAGCTTTCTGTAAATGGGTGCCATTTTGTACTATTCATGGTGTCCATAGCTTTGCAGAAGCTTTACAGCTTCATCATGAACCTTTTATTAACTGTTGATCTTAGTGTCTGTGCTATTGTTTCTCGGCTTTCGAAGGTGTTCCAAATGCCAATATGTTCAAAGTTATTCACTCTTTTCTCTTTGGTTAGATTCAGTGCATCATTTTTTTGTGTTGAGGTGTTTGATCCATTTCCACTTGAGTTATGTGCAAGGTGATAGATATAGATCTGTTTGTATTCTTCTCCATCTAGGACATCTAGGTAGACCAACACCTTTTATTGAAGATGCTTTCTTTTTTTCCATTGCACAAATCTGGCATTGTCTTAGTTACAGTTTTATTGTTGTGAATGGACACCATGACCAAGGCAACTATTATAGGGACAACATTTAACTGGGGCTGGCTTACAGGTTTAGAGGTTTAGTTCACTGTCGTCAAGGCAGAAACAATGCAACATTAAGGGAGGCATGGTGCAGGTGGAGCTGCGATTACCACATCTTCATCTGAAGGCTGCTAGTGGAAGACTGACTCCA
The DNA here is from genome assembly GCF_000001635.26 of Mus musculus. Classification (NCBI taxonomy): domain Eukaryota; kingdom Metazoa; phylum Chordata; class Mammalia; order Rodentia; family Muridae; genus Mus; species Mus musculus. Next base: position 88,031,023 of record NC_000071.6, on the reverse strand, counting down.
GGCAGGTGGGGTGAAGGTTGTTAGCCCACACTCACAGTGACACACCAATTCCAACAAGGTCACACCTCCTAATAGTGCCACTCTACCTGTCAAGCATATAGAAACCATCACAGGTATCTTTATCAAATTCAGGTGTCCTTCAGTTTAATAGGATTGTGTCTGGATCTCTTACTCACATAGACATTCCATAGATCTACTTATCTGTTTTGATGCTAATACCATGCATTTTATTACTACTGCTCTATAGTGCATCTTGAAATCTCTAAAAGTTCTTTTATTATACAGGATTATTTTACATATCATGGGTTCTTGTTCTTCCCTATGAAGTTGAATATTGTTCTTTCAGGATCTGTAAAGAATTGTGTTGGACTTATGACATGGATTGTGTTGATTCTTTAGAATGCTTTTGGAAGAATCACTAATTTAATTATATTAATTCTTTGGATCTGATCAATGAAATGGGAGATCTTTCCATTTTTGATATATACTTCTATTTCATTCTTCAAAGTCTTGACAGGCTGGTTATAAAGGTTTTTACCCTGATATATTTTATATTATTTATACCTATTGTGAAGGGTGTTGTTTTCTTATTTCTTTATTAGCCCAACTGTCATATGTGTAAAGGAGGACTGCTGATTTTTTTTTTGAGTTAATCTTCTATTTAACCACTTTTCTGAATGTGTTTATCAGGTGTAGGTGTTCTGTGGTAGAATTTTTGAGTTCACTTATATATGAGATTATATCCCCTGAAAATAATACTTTGATATTTCTTTCAGATTTGCATCCACTTTATCTCCTTTATCTGACTCACTGCTATAACTATAATTTTAAGTGCAATATTGAATAGATATGGAGAGAGTGGACAGCCTTGTGTTGTTCCAGATTTTAGTGGAGTTGCTTTGAGTTTTCTCCACATTTAATTTGATGTTTTTTTGGCTTTGCATTATTGTCTTTTTTTTTAATGTTCTTTTTTTATTGGGTATTTATTTCATTTACATTTCCAATGCTATCCCAAAAGTCCCCCGAACACTCCCCTACCCATGCCCCCACCCACCCACTCCCCTACCCACCCATTCCCACTTCTTGGCCCTGGCGTTCCCCTGTACTGAGGCATATAAAGTTTGCACGACCAATGGGCCTCTCTTTCCACTGATGGCCGACTAGGCCATCTTCTGATTCATATGCAGTTAGAGACACGAGCTCCAGGGGGGTATTGGTTAGTTCATATTGCCTTTCTTATGTTTAGTTATGTTTCTTGTATCTCCACTCTCTCCAAGACTTTTAGCTTAGGTGTTGGTTTTTGGCTAAGGTATTTTAACTACAAGAGCATCTAATGAGATGATCTTGTAGTTTTTCTCTTTAAGTTTCTTTACATGAGGGATTACATTGAAAATCTATCCCACGTTCAAGCATCACTGCTTCTCTAAATACAGCCTATGAATCATGTTTAAAGATTGTTTTTACGTGTTTTTAATACCAAAATAAAATACTAAGTTTTGTGAGTATTTTGATGAATATTTTTGTATTAATGCTCAGACAGAAAAGGGTTTTTAATATTCTTTTTCTGTTGTTATGATTGAGTCTTTTTGCAGTTTGTGGTTCATGATGACTGTAACCTCATAAAATGAATTAGACAATGTTTTTTAGCAGTACTTCCTTTGTGTCCCAATAGTGTGAGTATATTGTGCATCAGTTTTCATTGTAGTTTAGGAAGTCTTTAACTTCTTTCTCATTTATTCTTTGACTGGTAGTCATTTAGTAGAGAAGTGTTCACTGTATATGAATTTGTAATATTTCAATATTTTCTTGTATCTGTTGAGACTTTGATTGTGTCTGAGTATGTTGTCAAATTTTGAGAATATTCTGTGAGGTACTGCGAAGTAGGTATATTCTTCTGTGTTTGAGTGAAATATCCATAGATATCTTTTAGAGCTATTTGAGTCATAAAGTCTTCTCATTCCATTTTTTCTTTGTTTAGTTCTGTGTTTTGGTCAAAGTGTGGTATTGAAGACTCCCAGTTTTAATGTGTGACATTTATGTGTGCTTTAAACTTTAGTAATGTTTCTTGTTACATATGTGGTGCCCTAGTGTTGGGAGCAGATATGTGCAGCATGATGTCATCCTGATAGGTTTTTCTTTGATGTATATGAGGTGTCCCTCCTTATATCTTTTGATTAGTTTTGACTGGAAGGCTATTTGGTTAGATAATAAAATGGTACACAAGTTGGCTTCTTGGGTCCATTTACTTGGAAAATCTTTTTTTTTTTCCAACCCTGTAGTCTGAGGTAATGCCTGTCTTTGATATTGAGGTATATTTTTGGTATGCAGTGGGAGTTTGGATCATGTTTTTGCATCTAGTCTGTTAGCTTTTTCTCTTCACTTGGGAACTGAGTCCATTGATGTTGAGAGCCATTAAGGACCAATGATTGTTAATTCCTGCTATTTTGTTGTTGATGGTGGTGGTAGGTAAAAAAGATAGATAGATAGATATATAGATAGATAGATAGATAGATAGATAGATAGATAGATAGATAGGTAGATAGATAGGGATTTATTTTTCAAAACTATTAATAAGGGTTCTCAAATGCTTCTGCCCCCACTTGTAGCCTACTATTTAAAGTAGTCAGAATCTGCAGCTGTGGAGTTTGGATTGTTTGTAAAATTACTATGATAATAGCTACAGTGGGCTTGCTTTCATTGTAGTATTCATGGAATTCCAAACAACAAATGATTTATATAGCTATATTTTATATACATTGTAATTTTTATAATTATAATATAAACATAAATATTTCATGTTTCCACAAGCCCTAATTATTTGTGCACGTAAAAGTATTTACAAAGCAATTTAAAAAAGAAAATGTGGCTATGAATTTAAAAGTCTCGAATTTGTCAAATACAAATGGTAAGCAGAGCTACTCCATTAATGTGCCAAATTACTTTCTTTTTTTTCACCTCATTGAGTGTGCCAAGTAGTCTATTGTCAAACAAGCACACATGAACACATATACCTCACACACTCAGTGTGTATGGATCTGCAGATCTATTTAGAAAATGTGGTGTAATTTTTTTTAAACCTCTGTTTGCCTTCTTTTTATAGCTGCCACCCACAGAAAGAGTAATGAAATCTCTATCTGATGCATGCTGATTCCTGTAACACTGTGGGAGGTAATTTGTTTAGCAGTTGGAGTATTGTTACTTGTAGGAGTTGGAGTAATGTCTTTAGAAGTTAGAGTGATGTTTTCTGAAGTATATGTGGTATTGCCTCCTGCCTCAGTTGGAGAATTGTTATCTTTGGTAGTTGAGATAGTCTCAGCTGCCACACCATTTGTAGAAGTATCAGGGTGGATACTGGTAGGAGGAATGATGGCATTGGCATCTCTACATTTGCTGACAGAAGCAGTAGAAGAGGTTGTGATGACAACCATAGTTGTCAGATCAGAAAGTATCTTACACATTATGAGAGGGTGGTGTGTAGTGCTGGTTACTTGTGTGGTGAAGAGGAGAACAGGCAAAAGAGAAAAGGAGGGCCAGAGTGTATCTAAACATGAGCCTAAGAGTGAAGGACAAGGGTTCATGTTTCCAAGAGAACAGGAAGCAGGTAGTGGCTTAGGCCAAGTAATTACCCTTTCAGTTTTATTTGCTTCTCCAAAGCTGTTAGTTTTTCATTAGGTGTGAATTTCAATAGTTCAAATTTCTCTTCAGAAGTGCGAATAGTTTTCAAAGAGAGAATACAAACAGAATAAAACAAAAGTGAATTGTATTCCAATATATTCTCAATCACATTTTGATTTTCTTGGAATAAGCTTTTTTAGAACTCAAAGATGATATGAAATTTGTTACAGGAACAATAGTCACTTTTGGGACGGGTTTTTAGAGCAACTGTGTGTGCTATGAATTATACATATTCAATACAGCACTGAAATGATAGGTTCTTATGCATAGTAAACAAACTTTGGACTGTTGTTTTCATGATAATGTGACTGCTGTATAATATAGCTATTATGGATTATTGAAGGAATCATGCATTGTATAATAGAACATATTCAGTACACATGTAACATATTTTTTGAGGCTTTTGCATGCCAGTTGATTTGAATCCGTTTATGTAGAATCCTTGTTGGGTTAAATATAATGATGAATCATAACCCATTAATTTTCAGGAAATGCTGTGTGGATATAGACAACCATGTTCTGTGATTCGTAATTATTTGATGGGTAACAGTCAAGGAGACATCTTATTGTGTTTTCATCTTTTTTCCTGATTGTACAATTGTATTTCTACTAATGACCACTTAGCCTTCTGGAACAAGGTTAGGTTTCTGAAAGGATTACTTTTATACAAATGACATAGTAGGTTGTATGGTAATCACAATGATGACAACAGTAGATGCTTTATAATGCCGTTCAGCTCTTCATTTTCATTTTGTATAATGCTTGGGTAAAGGTTGTTTCTTAAACCTTTGAAGATTATTTCTCAGAAAATTCCACAGTGACGTATTTTATTTTATTCAGACATCATGAACTCAGTTAGTTCTCTCAACCAGCTCCAAAAACTTGGGGAACCTTGGAGGAAGAGGATACTGAGTTCTTGAGAAATCAGGAGGTATTCTTGTATTTTATTTTTACTATCACAGGACATCGCGTAGGATGATTGTTTAGAGATCAATCAGAGGGATGAAGGAAGGAAGGTTGATCAAATTCTGGAACAAAGGTTGACAATATGGTTAACCAAATTCTGAACCAAATTCTGGACCAAATTAGGGAGGGAAAGAAGAGGAAGATGAGGAAGAGCTAGAATAGGTGGTAGTCTTGAATTATGGTGTCCTAGAGACTCACCAGTCTGTTGGAGGAAGAAAGGAAACAATTTTAAACTAGATATTTGCTAAATTATTATTAGTATATATTATTTCTTACCAAGGTCTAATTTTAGATAGCTTCTAATAGTCCTACTATCCCAAGTCATGTGCTCACCTGAGTTTGTAAGCTACGATCTTTTAAAAATTCTGTAACACTCAAAGCAGAATTTAGAGATTTCTCCTATAGGGTTGCACACCCCTTTAGCTCCTTGGGTACTTTTTCTGTGTCTCTGGTTGCATATTGTCTTAGTCAGGGTTTCTATTCCTGCACAAACATCATGACCAAGAAGCAAGTTGGGGAGGAAAGGGTTTATTCAGCTTACATTTCCACATTGTTGTTCATCACTGAAAGAAGTCAGAACTGGAACTCAAGCAGGCCAGGGAGCAGAAGCTGATGCAGAGGCCATGGAGGGATATTCTTTTCTGGCTTGCTTCTCCTGGCTTGCTCAGCCTGCTGTCTTATAGAACCCAAGACTACCAGCCCAGAGATGGTCCCACCCACAAGGAGCCTTTCCCCCTTGATCACTAATTGAGAAAATGCCTTACAGTTGGATCTCATGGAGGCATTTCCTCAACTGAAGCTCCTTTCTTTGTGATAACTCCAGCTGTGTCAAGTTGACACAAAACTAGCCAGTACAATTGACCCCTTGTCAACTTGACACAAAAACACATCACTAGTTAGCCTCAACCTTTATATTCTTATTCATCCCCAAGGTCTAAATAACTTTAAACGTCCCACAGTTTTTACATATTCTTAAAATTTCAATCTCTTTAAAATATCCATCTCTTTTTAAAATCCAAATCTTTTTACAATTAAAAGTCTCTTAACTGTGGGCTCCACTAAATAGTTTCTTCCTTCAAGAGGGAAAATATCAGGGCACAGTCACAATCAAAAGCAAAAAATCAATCTCCAACGGTCCAATGTCTGGGATCCAACTCAAGATCTTCTGGGCTCCTCCAAGGTCACTTCTCCAGCCATGCCCTTTGTAGCATATGCGTTGTCCTCTAGGCTCCAGATGCCTGTACTCCACTGCTGCTGCTCTTGGTGGTCATCTCATGGTACTGGCATCTCAAAAACACTGCATGAACCCTTCAGTCCTGGGCCGTCAATTGCAACTGAGGCTGCACCTTCACCTATGACCTTCCATGGCCTCTCACAGTGCCAATCCTCAGCTGCTCTGCATGACCCCTTCAGGCCTTCAAGACCAGTACCACATGGGTGACTCTTCCACATTACCAAGTCTCACTGTAGCACCAGGTACAACCTTGGTTATCTCTGGAACACAGCCTCTGTGCTCTCAAAAAACACTTCCCAGAAGATGTCACCTCAATGATGCTGGTCTCTTCTTAATCACCACTAATTTCTTAGCTCCAGCTAACCAGCATCAATAGTCCCAGTAATGCAAAGTTTTCACTTTACTAGTTTTGGTATCTTGTTAATCACTGATTCTTCAGCCCCAGCTAACCAGAACCACAGAATCTTCACAATCAAAGTAACAATGACTCTGAAAAGAGTCTTTAATCTTTCCTCTGAAATTTCACAAGCCAGACCTCCATCTTTTGCACTGTTCTCAACATTATCTTCCAAGCTCCTACACAATATCTGACAGAGCTCTTAACACCGCATGGATATTCTAGCCCAAAGTTCCAAAGTCTTTCCACAGTCCTCCCCAAAACATGGTCAGGTTGTCACAGGAATACCCCACTCTGCTGGTACCAATTTGTCTTAGTCAGGGTTTCTATTCCTGCACAAACATCATGACCAAGAAGCAAGTTGGGGAGGAAAGGGTTTATTCAGCTTACATCTCCACATTGATGTTCATCACTGAAAGAAGTCAGGACTGGAACTCAAGCAGGTCAGGGAGCAGGAGTTGATGCAGAGGCCATGGAGGGATATCCTTTTCTGGCTTGCTTCTCCTGGCTTGTTCAGTCTGCTCTCTTATAGAACCCAAGACTACCAGCCCAGAGATGGTCCCACCCACAAGGACCCTTTCTCCCTTGATCAATAATTGAGAAAATGCCTTACAGTTGGATCTCATGGAGGCATTTCCTCAACTGAAGCTCCTTTCTCTGTGATAACCCCAGCTGTATCAAGTTGACACAAAACTAGCCAGTACACATATGTAGCAGAGGATGGCCTAGTCAGCCATCAGTGGGAGGAGAGGCCCGTGGTATTATGAAGATCATATGCCCCAGTACAGGGGAATGCCAGGGCCAGGAAGCAGGAGTGGGTGGGTTGGGGAGCAGGGCAGGGGGGAGGGTATAGGGGACTTTGGGAATAGCATTTGAAATGTAAATGAAGAAAATATCTAATAAAAAGAATTTAGAGATTTCATGTTGCAGACAACTGTCTATTGACTTATAATAAATGTTCTTTGTACTGCAGAGAAGCATGTAACAATTAGGCTTTAGGAGATCAGAGCGGCCACTGTAAAAACAGGGACTCTTCTCAAGGCCCCTTCCTATTGCCTTGGCCTTTACCCATACTTCTAGTGATCCTGATACATTCATTGATGTTACAATATAGAAAATGGGGGAATATACATGATATTTGTCTTCTGAGCATGGGTTACTCTTCTTGCCACATTTTGTAGTTATATCTGTGCTTCTGAAATTCTCATATTGTATATTTTTAAAATCAATAAATGAACTTGAAGGGAAACTTGTGGGAATTCAATAGAATTAAAAAGGTGTGATAGTCAGCATAGTCCAGTGTGGCTAAGAGGATTGTGGATCTGGGTTAGGAGAGACTAGTGTGAGGTCAAGGAAAATCCACCCAACTGGAATATGAAAACACAACAAAGAAGCTTGTTACTTCTTGTTAATTAAATATTAATAAGACAAATTGGTGCCCCTCAGTACTGTGATACAGGATGTAATTTTATGAACCGTGAAAGGATGGCCTTAGTGTGAGGATGGAACTGCCTTCCAGTTTCCTCTTATGCCTCTTGAGTCACTTGAGATGATAACATGTCTATGCCAAATGTAGACTATGCTATGATAATCAAGCTTCTTACAGTCCTAATTTGTGGTAATTTATTTTGCATCTGCAGAAACCTATTACATGTTTTAATGTAAAAGTCCTCAAAGACACTCTGAGAAAATGTTTCTCCTTTGTTCTGAGAATACATTGAAAGCTTAGATGGCATAGAATGGAAAGAAAATATTATGAACAAGCTCTTAATCTGGCTCTTAGTAGATATGGTCACTGAAATGAATCCGAAATGAAAGTAGTTGCCATACCTATTGGGAAATGTCACTGTCACACAAGAGCTTAGAATTATTCTAGGTTTTAATTCCCATATGTTTCAAAGCATGTTCCAGAGCTTGTACTTTAAGAAATATGTTTATCCTAGCATCTGGGAGGTCCAGATTTGTTTCATGTGCCTATATTGTCTGAGTATTTACAATACAAGATGTTCCAAATATAGGCCAAAGAGATGCCGAATAGTTGTCTCTGTTGTGTAAGTGCCGTGGTTGTGTCATGTACCACCTGCATGACTAAATAAAGATTTTTTTCCTTTGGAAAATGATAATCATACAGGTTTTCATGTCCTGGAGTCATAAGAGTATTTGTGGTATAATGATATTCATGCCTGAGTCCTATTCAGATTACATTTACTATGAGTTTTTAATATTATCTATACATCTAAGAATTGTTTGCCTTGGTATGGCATTAGGTGAGCACTCAGCGTCTCACTTGTTATGCCAAAACAAAGATTAGTGATTTTTCCTAAGGTTCAACAGTAAAAGTAAACACAGTTGAAAAGTATTGAAGGAAACAAGTGCTTTAGGAAGTTGAAATGCTTTTGATAGATGAAAAGTTAAGAATTGCTTCAGTTGCAGGCAAGTCTTTGAAATGAGGTGGGAAGACTATAGAACACAAAGAACCATGCCAACCAGAGGGACAGTATGTGCTTTTGTTCCTGTGCTGAAAATCCTAAGTCAAGCTAGTTTAGAACAATTCATTGACTCATCTGTTGAGTTCTTTCTCTAATTTGTCTAGCTGACACATTGCCTTCACCAATTCCAAAGTTTAGGCTAACCCTAAACACTTGTTCCTTCAAGGTCAGTTTCATTAGCAGCAGTAAAATATGTCATAGGCTCTTTATGGAAAAACGTTTGTGTCCTTAGGCACTGTCTTTTAATCTTTTCAAGTTTCTTTGGACTGCCCTCTCCAGCTTTGTAGAGGCTTATCACTTTCCATGTTGACACCAACTTACTTTCTCTGTTCTCTACCTTATGCTGAGCCACCCATATTTATCTGCACTTGGTTTCCCTCCTATTCCATCAAGAGGTTGCAGAAGGTAGGAATGAACTCCCCTGTCTAGGTCATGCAGCCCATAAAGTCACTGATGAGTTAAGAGAACAAACTCTCCCTTGTTTCCTTAGGGAGTTAAGCACCTGCTAAAACCATCTAAGAGTTTTGCACCTGCTCCTCAATTCTGTCTTACCTGCTCTCAACATCTCTCATCTTTTCTGATTTTTATTTGTATCATTATAACGACCTTTTTAAAAACCTGAACAGATGGCTAAGATCAAACCCTCGGTTTACAGCACATGTTGGTGAGCCTGGAGATTAAACAAAACTCTCCTCCATTGCTTGTGGGATTATAAACTGCTACAACTCCTCTGGAAATCAATCTGGAGATTCCTCAGAAATTTAGAAATCGATCTACTTGAAGATCCATCTATACCACTCTTGGTATATATGAAAAAGATGCTGTACCATGCAACAGGGACACATGTTTCCCTATGTTCACAGCAGCCTTGTTTGTGATAGCCAGAAGCTGGAAACAACCCAGATATTCCACAGCAGAAAAATTGATACAGAAAATGTGCTTCATTTACACAATGGAATAATACTCAGCTATTAAGAAGGAAGACAGCCTGAGTTTTGCAGGCAAATGGATGGAACTAGAAAATATCATCCTGAGTGAGTTAACTCAGACCCAAAACTAAAGAGGAAACACAAAATCCATTAAGGAATTACAGGAAAACACAACCAAACAGGCGAAGGAAATGAACAAAACCATCCAAGATCTAAAAACAGAAATAGAAACAATAAAGAAATCACAAAGAGAGACAACCCTGAACTCAGAAAATCTAGGGAAGAGATTAGGAGTCATAGATGCAAGCATTACCAACAGAATACAAGAGATAGAAGAGAGAATCTTGGGGGCAGAGGATACCATAGAAAACATTGACACAACAGTCAGAGAAAATGTAAAAAGTAAAAATATCCTAACCCAAAATATCCAGGAAATCCAGAACCCAACGAGAAGACTAAAACTAAGGCTAATAGGTATAGAAGAAAGTGAAGATTCCCAAATTAAAGGGCCAGTAAAGATATTTAACAAAATTGTAGAAGAAAACTTCCCTAACCTAAAGAAAGAGATGCCTATGAACATACAAGAAGCCTACAGTACTCCATGCAGACTGAACCAGAAAAGAAATTCCTCCTGTCATATAATAATCAAAACACTAAATGCACTAACAAAGAAATAATATTAAAAGCAGTAAGGGGGAAGGTCAAGTACCATATAAAGGCAGACCTATCAGAATTATACCAGGCTTCTCACCAGAGACTATGAAACTGGAATATCCTGCACAGATGTAATACAGACCCCAAGAGAACACAAATGTCAGTCCAGACTACAATACCCAGCAAAAGTCTCAATTACCATAGACAGAAAAAAAGATATTCTATGACAAAACTAAATTTACACAATGTCTTTCCACAAATCCAGCTCTAGAAATGATAATAAATGTAAAACTCCAACACAAGAAGGAAAACTACACCCTAGAAAAATCAAGAAAGTAATCTTTCAACAAACCTTAAAGAAACCACATAAACATAATTCCAACTCTAACAACAAAAATAACAGGAAGCAACAATCACTTTTTCTTAATATCTCTTAATATCAATGGACTCAATTCTCCCAATCCAAAGACACAGACTTCAGACTGGATATGTAAAGAGACCCCTACATTTTGCTGCATACAGGAAACTACAGAGACAGACAATATCTCAGAGTAAATGACTGGAAAACAATTTTCCAAGCAAATGGTCCCAAGAAACAAGCTGGAGTAACCATTCTAATATCGAATGAAATCAACTTTCAACCAAAAATTATCAAAAAGGGATAAGGAAGGATTCTCCTTACTGGTCAAAGGAAAAATCTACCAATATGAACTCTCAATTCTGAACATTTATGCTCCTAATGCAAGGGCGCCCAAAATCATAAAAGAAACTTTACTAAAGCTCAAAGCACATATCACACCTCACACAATAATGGTAGGAGATTTCAACACCTGACTCTCATCAATGAACAAATCATGGAAACAGAAACTAAACAGAGACACAGTGAAACTAACAGAAATTATGAACCAAATGGATTTAACAGGTATCTATAGAACATTTTATCCTAAAGGAAAATAATATACCTTCTTCTCAGCACCTCATGGTACCTGTCCAAAATTGAAAATATATTGGCCACAAAACAGGCTTCAACAAATACAAGAAGACCGAAATAATCCCATGCCCACTATCAGATCACCATGGACTAAGGCTGGTCTTAATTTACAAAAAACAAACAAACAGAAACTAAGAACAAACAAACAAACAAACAAAACAATGGAAGACACACATATACATGGATGCTGAATAATATTTACTCAAGGATAACTTGGTTAAGGAAGAATTAAAAAATAATAATAACTCTTTAGAATTTAATGATAATGAAGATACACCCTACCAAAACCTATGGGACACAATGAAAGCAATGGTAAGAGGAAAACTCATGGCTCTATGTGCCTCCAAAAGGAAACTTGATAGAGCTTACACTAGCAGCTTGACAGCACACCTGAAAGCTCTAGAACAAAAAGAAGCAAATACATCCAAAAGGAGTAGATGATAGGAAATAATCAAACTCAGGGCTAAAATCAACCAAGTAGAAACAAAAAGAACTATACAAAGAATCAACGAAACCAGGAACTGGTTCTGAGAAAATCAACAAGACAGATAAACCCCCTATTCAGACTAACCAGAGGGCACTGAGATAGTATTCAAATTATGAATATCAGAAATCAAAAGGGAGGCATAACAACAGAAACCATGGAAATCTAAAAAATCATCACATCCTACCACAAAAGTTTATACTCAACTAAATTGGAAAATCTGGTTGAAATGGATAATTTTCTAGAGACATACCAAGTTAAAAAAAAATTAAAATGGGATCAGATAAATCATCTCAATAGTCCCATAACCCCTAAAGAAATAGAAGCAGACATCAATAGTCTCCCAACCAAAAACAAAAAGCCCAGGACCAGATGGGTTTAGTGGAGAATTGCAGCAGACCATTAAATAAGACCTAAAACCAATAGCATTCAAACTATTCCACAAAATGGAAACAGAAAGAACACTACCAAATTTGTTCTGTGAAGCTACAATTATGCTTATACCTAAAACACACAAAGACCCAACAAAGAACGAGAAATTCAGACCAGTCTTCCTTATGAACATTGATGCAAAAATACCCAATAAAATTCCTGCCAACCAAATCCAAAACACATCAAAACAATCATTCACCACGATCAAGTAGGCTTCATCCCAGGGATGAAGGGTTGGTTCAGTATATGTAAATCTATTAATGTAATTCATTGCATAAACTATCTCAAAGACAAAAACCACATAATCATCTCATTAGATGCTAAAAAACATTTGACAAAATTCTGCATCACTTCAAATTAAATGTCTTGGAAAGATCATAAATTCAAGGCCCAGACCTAAACATAGTACAAGCAATATACAGCAAAACAGTAACCAACATCAAACTAAATGTAGAGATACTTGAAGCAATCCCACTAAAGACAGGGACTAGAAAAGACTGTGCAATATTTTGCTATCTATTCAATATAGCACTTGAAGTTCTAGCTAGAGCAATTAGACAACAAAAGGAGGTCAAAGGGATACAAATTGGAAAGGAAGCAGTCAAAATATCAAGATTTGCAAATGATATGATCATATACTTAAGGGACCCCAACAATTCCACTAGAGAACTCCTAATGCTGATAAACAACTTCAACAAAGTGGCTGTATATAAAATTAACCCAAACAAATCAGTAGCCTTTCTTTACTTGTAGAATAAAAAGGCTGAGAAAGAAATTAGGGAAACAACACCCTTCACTATAGTTACAAATAATATTACGTGACTTGGTGTGACTCTAACAAAGCAAGTGAAATGTCTGTATGACAAGAACTTCAAGTCTCTGAAGAAAGAAATCAAAGATGGAAAGATCACCCATGCTCATGGATTGGCAGGATTAATATAGTAAAAATAGCCACCTTGCTGAAAGCAATCTAAAGATTCAATACAATCGCCATCAAAATTACAATTCAACTCTTCAGAGTTAGAAAGTACAATTTGCGAATTCATCTGGAATAACAGAAACCTAGGATAATGAAAAGTATTCTCAACAATAAAAGAATTTCTGGGGGAATCACTATCGTTGACCTCAAACTGCACTACAGAGCAATAGTGATAAAAGCTGTATGGTATTGGTACAGAGATAGGCAGGAAGATAAATGGAATAGCATTGAAGACCCAGAAAAGAACCCACACACATGGTCACTTGATCTTTGACAAAGGAGCTAAAACCATCCAGTGGGAAAAATGCATTTTTAACAAATGGTGCTGGTTAGTCAGCATGTACAAAAATGCAAATGGACCCATTCTTTTGTCCTTGTACAAAGCTCAAGTCCAAGTGGATCAAGGACCTCCACATAAAACCAGATACACTGAAACTTATAGAGGAGAAAGTGGAGAAGAGCCTCATGGGCACAGGGGAAAAATTCCTGAACAGAACACCAAAGGCTTATTCTCTAAGATTAATAGTAGACAAATGGGACCTCATGAAAGTGAAAAGCTTCTGTAAGGCAAAAGACACTGTCAATAGGAAAAAGGCAACCAATAGATTGGGAAAAGATCTTTACCAATCATACATCCATTAGAGGGCTAATATAAAATATATACAAAGAATTCAAAAGGTTAGACTCCAGAAAATCAAATAACCCTATTAAAGTTGGTGTAAAGCACTAACACCCAAAGACTTTTCAACTAAAGAATATCAAATGGCCAAGAAGCACCTAAAGAAATGCTCAACATCCTTAGTCATCAGAGGTATGAAAATCAAAATAACTCACATCATTCAGAATAGCTAAAATCAAAAACTCAGGTGACAGCAGATGCTGTCGAGGATGTGGAGAAAGAGGAACACTCCTCCATTTTTGGTGGGACTGCAAGCTGGTACAATGACTCTGGAAATCAGTTTGGTGTTTCCTCAGAAAATTGAACATAGTACTGCCTGATGACCCAGCTATACCACTCATGGGCATATACGCAGAAGATGCTCCAACATGTAATAAGGACACATGTTCCACTATGTTCATAGCAGCCATATTCATAATAGCTAGGAGCTGGAAAGAACCCAGATGTCCTTCAACAGAGCAATGGATACAGAAAATGTGGTACATTTACAAAATGGAGAACTACTCAGTTATTAAAAATAATGAACTCATGAAATTCTTAGGCAAATGGATAGAACTAGATAATATCATCCTGAGTGAGGTAATGCAATCGAAAAAGAACTCACGTGGTATATACTCACTGATAAGTGGATATTAGCCCAAAAGCTCCAAATAAGTATGATACAATTCACAGACCACATGAAGCTCAATAAGAAGGAAGAACAAAGTGTGGGTGCTTCGGTTCTTCTTAGAAGGAGAACAAAAAACTCACAGGAGCAAATATGGAGATAAAGTGTAGAGCAGAAACTGAAAGAAAGTCCATGCAGAGACTGTTCCACCTGGGGATTCATCTCACATGCAGTTACTAAACCCAGACACTATTGTGCATGCCAAAAAGTGTATGCTGAAAGGAGTCTAATATGGCTGTCTTCTGAGAGGTTCTGTCAGAGATACAGATAGGAATGTTTGCAGCCAACCATTGGACTGAGCACAGGGTCCCCAATAGAGGAGTTAGAAAAAGGACTGAAGGAATTGAAGGGGTTTGCAACCCCATAGAAAGAAGAACAATATCAACCGACCTGATCCCTTAATGCTTCTAGGGACTAAACCATTTACAAAGGAGTACACATGGCTCCTGGTGCGTATGTTGCAGAGGATGGTCTTGTCATGTACCAATGGGAAGAGAGATCCTGGGTCCTATGAAGGTTGGATAGATGCTCCAGTGTAGGGGAACTGAGGGCAAGGAGGTGGGTATGGGTGAGTGAGTGGGTGAAAGAAAACCCTCATAGAGAAAGGGGGAGGGAGTGTGGGATAGGAGGTTTCTGGGGGGGGGGCAGGAAAGGGGATAACACTTGAAAAGTAATTAAAGAAAATATCCAATAAAAAATAAAATTAAATATGCTTCATATGAAAAAATTCAAGGAATTTATGGTAGGTTTCCTCATCTACACAGTTAGGAATATTAATATACCCAACCAATGGACAGAAGCAGCTGACCCCTGTTGTTGACTTAGTGAAGGCAGAACAAAGCTGAGGAGAAGGGCGGTCCTGTAGGAGAACCTGCAGTCTCAATTAATCTGGACCCTTGAGATTTTTCAATTACTGGACTACCAAACAGACAGCATATACCACTTGATATGAGGACCCTAACACACATACAGTAGAGGACTTCTGGGTCTGTGTTCATTCAGGGATGATGCACCTAACCTTCAAAAGATTGGAGGCCCCAGGGAGTTTAGAGGTTGGCTGGGGTTGGGGGGGTGGGGGCATCCTTGTGGAGACAGAGTGTGGGGAGGAGGTGTGGAATGTGGAACAGTCAGAGGGTGGATGGGGGTGTCAGGGAATGGAATATGGAGTGTAAAAAATACATTATTTTAAAATAAATAAATATATAATATTAAGATAATGGATGCAGAGCCATAGCATTGTGTGGTCCATGATCAATAAATAATAGCTACTAATTATAACTACTATTGGATTCCTCTATGACATATCCACCATTATCAGACCTAACATTAGGTGTATCATTTCACTGCAGAAATCATTGTTTCCACACACCCATCTAAACAAACCACAACGTTATAAAATGATATGCTGACCTGGACTACTGTTGGGAAATAGCAAGCATACCAGGGAGAACTCCCTAGAGTTAATAATGAGGATTTAAAGGAAGTACTTACAAACCTTGTGGAAAGTTATTTGAGAAAGTTCTGTTAGAGCAGATACAGAGATGGAAACTTGGTTAGATACTTTAACTGAGAGAAGAACACTCCAGGAGCCTCGGAGTTATATTTAGATAAATCATATCCAAAATGAAGGAGGACTCAGTCACTCTACACTGCATGGAAAAGCACTGGAGCATGTATCTACCACCTCTCTTGCTTCCTGGTTCTCTGTTCCACTGCCCTGTCATAAGAAAAATTAGAGAAGAGAACCAACATATGTGAAGCAATGGGCTTCCAGACTTCCATGGGAAGAGTCCCATACAGAGACAGAGTCAGAGTTTCATGGCTAAAAAGATAGGTTGTTTCAAGTATTATCAATGCACAGAATAAAAAAAAAATCAATGCTGAACCTGTACTAGTTTACATGTTTTGGCTTCAGTTGTGCCATTATCATGAGAACAGATTTATTTATTTTTAATAGCTAAAGATTGAGTCCACGGCTTAATAAAAGAATAGCTACATGCCTGTATTTATTACACTACTGTTCACAGTAACCAAGTTTTACAGTCAGCTTTGGTGTCCTTCAACAGTTAAATTGATAAAGACAGTGTTGGACATATATCCAATTGAATTTCATTCTGCCACAATGAGAGGTGAAATTATGTGGTTTACAAGAAATCCATGGAGGTAGATATCATCATGCCAAGTGCTTTGAGTCCCTCAAGTACTGGATTAGAGCATTCACCCAGAAATGTTCCTGTCCAAAGGAAAGACAGGGACAAAAAATGAAATGGAGACTGAAGTAAAGGACAACCAGAAACTGCTCACCTAGGGATCCATCCCATCTGCAGTCACCAACCTCCCACACTATTGCTGATGCTGAGAACCTCTTGCTGCCTGGTATGGCTGTTCCCTGAGAGGGTCTATCAGCACCTGACCAATACAGATAGAGAAACTCACAGTTAACCATCTGACTAAGCCCAGGGACCCCAGTGGAAGAGCTAGCGGAAAGAATGAAGGAGCTCACTGGGATTGCAACCCCAAAGGTAGAACAATATCAACCAACCAGACCACCTAGAGCTCCCAAGGACTAAATCACCAACCAAAGAGTATACATGGAGGGATTATGGGCTCCAGATACATATGTAGCTGAAGATGGCCTTATCTGACATCAATGAGAGGGGAGAGCCTTGGTCCTGTGGAGGCTTGATGCCCCAGTGTAGCAGGATGCTATAACAGAAAAGCAGGAGTGAATGAGTGAGTGCAGGAACACCCTCATAGAGGCAAAGGAGATGGGGTAGAGGGGAGATGGGATGGTGCTTTGTGAAGGAATAACTAGGAAGTAGGATATCATCGGAAAGGAAAACAAATTAAATGGTTAATAATAAAAAATACTTAACTGAACCTTCTAATTTTGCTTCTCTCCTAACTGTAGTGCGTAGAGAATAAAGGCATTCTTCAGAAAATAAACATTAATTAATGTCATTCCCTTCCTTAAAGATCTTGGGCCCTAGGATCTTCCTACTACTAGCTTTTTTTCTGACCTCATTCTTTCTTTGCATCTCTGTAGTAAAGATCAGGCACGTATGACCTTTTCACTGCTCATGGCCCCTCTCAGTTTTGTTTGTCTCTTTCCTCCTACATGCCTTGTAACTTTTATTCATATTATTGATGGAATATATTATATCATGACACATCTATCTTACTAGTGCTCTCTCTATCTTATTAGTTCATTGACTCATGACAGATATTAGATACAAGGTGTTCCATGTATCTGATACATGGAAGTGTTACCACTGAATGCAAGGTCATTCAGAATTTTATTGTTAATTATCTAGGGATAAAGTGTAGGAAAAACACTTTTTCACATTATTTTTGATGCAACAAAGAATTTACTGAATATTTTTGTGTTCCCTTTAGACCTTCTGATATTAATCTGGATATTACAAAGTAGTAAACTTTCTTGGGTATATCTGCCATTTTTCTAACGATTTATTACAAACTCTGTGACTATTAAATTAAAACAGATTTTCAAAATGGAAATTAAAGCACTTGATTGGCATTTCATCAGTAATTTGCAGCTTGTATACATTATGAAATGCAGATCAATAAAGTTAAAATGCCTGATATAAAAGTTCATAAGAGAACATGAAGGACTGTGATAGGAACAATCGACACTCACCAGGGAACATCCTATAAGAATCCAGAGGTCAAAACCAAACAGAATGAGCTTTATCTAGCCCCTGAAAGATAGCACACTGGCTGGTTAGCATTATTTTTAAACATGAAATGGCATTATTTGGAACATGGTCCAAGACATGGTGTATATGTAGTACAGTGTAAATTAAAATAACTTTCTGAATTTTATCTTGGACTCAGTATGAGTAACATAATACTGTTAGCTCATAACATTTGACTCTCAAAGGATGGGGCTAATTTTCATTTTTGGCTTGTGAGCAGATGGAGGAAAAGTGCTGCATGTTTGTCCTTGAAGAGTCTGAGCAACAGAGGATTAAAAAGAGAAAGCTTTAAGGTTAACAGTTATTTTGAGATAGACACTATATATATACATATGTCATCAAGTTTCTGGAAACTTGTATTTGAGATGTTACCACTTTAATCTGATCATATTTACCTTCTTCCAACATGTAATAGATAAGGAAGAAGTCTTCCTATTAAATAGAGCAAAACATCAAAGTATGACTTAATATATAGACTAGTTTTAACAGTATACTGAGTCATTTTGAGTATGATGAATGTTCTCAAATCTGCTTTTTTATTATGCAACTGTGTTCCATCAGTAATTAGGACAGAACTGAACAGAATTACTTGGGTTTATTTTCTTGTCAGTTTCTCAAGCTTTGTGATAATTTCCTGTAGCCAGATTGCCTGATGTTTTCTTTTATACCAATGCACACAGTGGCCTGTCAGTTCCTTTTGTCACCCCTATTGATAGCTTCAATGTGAGAGCTGAACAATGTAAACCTGGAAAGAGTCTTAGGGAAAGTATTTCACTAGGTATTATGAGCAAATATCACATATCAGTTTTTCTTAAAATATATTTCGTATTGCACGTAAAAACAAGCAAAATTAGTTGTAAATATATACTTTAGAATAATTCTCTTTCAGAATTTGTCTGAGAGCAGCCCATCATTAAGAATGTTAAAGAACCATAAGGTACAGGAAGGAGAAGAGGGAAATGCAGACTTTTGTGAACTCACTATCTTACCTGAATACTTTTCTGTTGATTGCATTAAGTTTTCAAAATATAATACATTTTATGACTCACAGATTTTTGTAGGTACTTATTCTTTCATCCCATTCAGATGCTACCTCTAAAGAGTGGGCAGCATTTAACATGAAGTTAAAGGACTTTATATTGCTAGGTACATATAAGAGAATCTTCTTAGCTGGTGAACGTGCTGGTCAGAAGCACTCTGGTCAGTTAATTTTGAATGGTGGAATACGAAGGACCAGAACACTCAGTTCTTATATATGCTGTAATGTAATTTCTTTGGCAATAAAAAAACACATTGGAGATAAATAATTTTGGCTGATGCATTACAGACAGGAAACATCCTTGCCAATTTGGCAGTGTGTTCCTGCATGTTTTACATTTTCCAATATACTCAGTCACTAAGTGATTGAGGTTCCTTAGAAAGCTTTACATTGAGTCAAAATATGATTTTGTTTCATATAAATACTGAGGGACCTCAGGTTCACATTCATTATTTTAAGAAGAAAAAAAGATGAATTGTGTGTTCTGATTATTTTTAGTACATTTTTAATTGTGTTAATATCATGCTATTTCCTGTGTCACCTTAAAAATAAATGTTATGTAGGATATAAAATTATTAAAAAATTTGAATTTTCTCATGATTGTAAGAGAGTGGTAGCTGGGAGTGGGTAGATTCTCTTGTAGACATGGGGTGGGAGGAGGAGGTATGAAATGTGGAACAGTCAGAGGTCGGACCAGGAAGGGGATAAAATCTGGAGTGTTAAGAAAAAAAAAAAAGATAAGGTCTTTGCCTTCTAGCCTTGCTTCCAGAGTTTAGAGCTCTATCCTCAAGATTGCTGTTCAGGCACATGGTATTTACAAGCAGACATAGAGACAAGGAGCTATAAGCTTGGAGGGAGGCTCTTTGCTGAATCTCATGTAGTACAGCCTGATCAGACGAGAGGATATTGACTTCTGAAGATTCTACAATCTCTGCACCAGGTGGACACTGAAGATCCAAATGCACATCAACCATGAGGCTTCCAGTCTTCCTTTGCTGCAGAATTCCCAGGGAGGCAACTATCTTTGTTGTGTGTGCACTGCCCCGGGTGCCAAGAGGTGGCAAAGGGCTGTTCACCAAAGATATCTAACAACTCACTGCCCTTCCTACCTGAGGACAAATGGAAATATCTCAACCATCATCACAGTATCTGACAGGGGAGCCAAACACACAGTTCCCTAGTCAAAAGTTGAAACTTTTTTTAAAAAAAATGGAGGGAAGAGGCACCCAACAGCCCTTGCTGTGGGTTTGGGAGATACTCATTTTTAGGTTTTTTGTTTCTTTTGAAACATGTAAATACTGTGCAGGTTATGGCATCCTTGTGGAGAAGTGCTGTTTCTCCAGATTCCTCAAGAGTATTCACAAAGATTGCAATCTTTGTCACTAGTGGTAATGGACAAGAATAAGGGGTTAGTGTGTCACCTGACATTTCTATCAAGACTGTTTATTTCCTGTATTTTTCTCTTGCATTTTAAATATAAAAGATATATGGTACACACACACACACACACACACACACACACACACACAATAGAATTTAAAAAAAAATCTAAACAAACAAAATACAAATGAGGAAGCCCTGTCATGCAAAAGAAGAGTATTTAGTAAGAAAAATGAGAAAGACCAACTTTGTGACAACAATCCAAGCTGCCCAAATGATTTTAAAGAATCTAAACACACACAACCACACACACTCAAGCATACACAACAAAGTGTTTGGTGGGAGATTTTTCACTTAAATGCTGGGAAAATAAACATGCAAAAAACATGGCAGACAAACCATAAATGAAACAAACCAAAGCAAACAAAACCAAACAAAATTGAGGCAAAAGTTTACAAAATACCTTTGAGTTAGTTTTGTGTTGTCAAACTACTTCTAGGGATGGAACCTGCTCTGAAGTGTGGCTCATACACAAAGTGAGACACATTTGGAGAAAATACCAATCATGTATTAATTGCAAATAGCTTCCTGGTACTGATGGAAGCCCATGTGCACTTCTTCTCTCAGTGCAAGGGGTGTGTGTGTGCATCTGCAAATCTAGTTAGATTTTTTTCTTGTAAGTAGATGTACTGACCATCTTAGATTGTTGTGAATCCTCGCTGTCTGTAGTGCTGCCTTCAACAGCAAGAGCGATAAAATCTCTACCTGTTTCATGTGGTTTCCTGTAGCATTGTGGGAGGTAATTTGTTGGAGTACTGTCTGTAGAGGTTGGAGTGATGTTATCTGAAGCATATGGGGTATTGCCTCCTGCTTCAGTATCAACTTTGGTAGTTGAGATAATCTCAGCTGCCACACCATTTGTGGAAGTATCAGGGTGGATGCTGCTAGGAGGAGTGATGGCATTGGCATCTCTACATTTGCTGACAGAAGCAGTAGAAGGGGTTGTGATGGCAACCATAGCTGTTGTAGTAGAAATGGCTTCAACATTCTGAGAGGGTGGCTTGCAGTGCTGGTTACTTGTGTGGTTAGGATGAGAAGAGGCAAAGGAGAAAAGGAGGGCTGGAGGGTATCTAAGACATGAGTCTAAGAGTGAAGGACAATGGTTCATGTTTCCAAGAGAACAGGAAGCAGGTAGTGGCTTAGGCCAAGTAGTTAGGGTATTCAGAGTTCCAAGACCCTTTGGGGTTCACTTGCTTCTCCATAGGTTTTAGAGTTCCATGAGGTGTAGGTTTAGATAGGTTAATTTGCTCTTCAAAAATGAGCATAGTCTTCAAAAAGAGACTACAACTAGAACAAAACAAAATTCTATTATATTCCAATATATGCCCCCAGTGTATTATTGAAGGAATCATGGTAGAAAAATATCATGCTCAGTAAATATCCAATATATTTTTTGAATCTTTTTCATGTAAAGTTGGTTGAAGTCATGGATTTATAATGCTATTTGCATTAAATATAATGATGACACCTTACCCATTAATTTCAGGAAATTCTGTGTGGATATATAACACCATGTGCTGTGATTAGTAATTATTTGATGGGTGACACTAAAGGGAAATCTTACTGTCTTTTCATCTGTTTTCATGATTTTGCATTACAGTTGTATTTCCCCTAATGAACACTGCACCTTTTGGAACAAGGTTAGGTTTCTGGAAGGATTAATTTTATGCAAATAACACAGTAGGAGGTGCGGTAGTCACAATGAGGACAACAGTAGATGCTTTATAATGCTGCTCAGCTCTTTATTTTCATTTTGAATAATGCTTAGGTAAAGACTGTTTCTTAAGCCTTTAAAGGTTATTTCTCCCAAAATTCCACAGTGCTTTGGTTGATTTTATTCTTGCTGCAAAAGGGAATTTATTAATTCCCACAACCTCCAAAAAATATCAGTGGAATCTCTAGCAGTAGGAGTAGTTATGGAGATACTGGCAGCTGGCATTGTAGTTGCTTGTACTGTGGTAGGAGGTCCGGTAGGAGGAATGCTTGGAGTAGGTGGAGGAGACGGATTGCTTGGAGGTCTAGGATGTGGAGGAACTGGTGGACAAGGAGGTGGAGGGGGTGGTCGACCAATTCCTGGACCAAAGGGTGGAGGGGGTGGTCTACCAATTCCTGGACCAAAGGGTGGAGGGTGTGGTCTACCAATTCCTGGACCATGGGGAGGGGGAGGAGGAGGGAATGGTCCTCTAGGATCATGTCTTCTAGGGCCTCTGTGACACTCACAGGACTGTGGGAGAAAACGATAAACAATTTTAAATTAAATATTTCACAGAATTATTAGTATATGCACTTTCTGAAGAAGGTATAATTTAATATGGCTTCTAAAAGTCCAGTTCTCCCAAGACATGTGCTGGCTTGAGTTTACCAGCTATGTTCTTTTAGAACAAATTCTGTAGTGCTGGAAACAGAAGATTTTAGAGATTTCATGTCATATGGAATGGTCTATTGACTTACAGTAAAGGTTCTTTGTACTGGATAGAAGCATGTAACAATTAGGCTATATAAGATCAGAGTGACATCTAGCTTATGTCCCCCAAAAAGCAAGCACTCTTCTCATGATCCCTTTCTACTGACTTGGTCTTTATCCATGTTCATCTTGACCTTACTACACTCATTTTTATTAGTCAAGAAAGTGAGAAGGAATACATGGTATTTGTCTTCTGAGAATGGGTTATTGTGAATATTACATTTTGTAGTTCTACCTGTGTTTCTGAAATTCTCATATTATATATATATTTAAAATCAATAAATAAACTTGAAGGGAATCTTGTGGGAATTCAGTAGAATTAAAAAGGTGTGATAGTCAACATAGTCCAGTGTGGGTAAGGGTATTGTGGATCTGGGGTTGGAGAGACTAGTGTGAGGTCAAGAAAAATTCACCCAACTGGAATATGAATCTACAACACAGAAGGCTTGTTACTTCATATTCACTACATATTAATAAACCAAATTGGGGCCACTTAGCACTATGATACAGGATGTAATTTTATGAAGTGTGAAAGGTTGGCCTTGCCTTCCAGGTTCCTCTTCTACCTCTTGAGTCACTTGAGAAGATGACATGTCTGTACCAAGTGTAGGCTATGCCAGGACAAACAGACTTTTTACACTCCTAGTTGGTGATAATTTATTTTGCAGCAACAGAAAATGGTTACATGTTTGTAAGTAGAATCCTCAAACTACCCTGAGAATATATTTACCCCTTTGATCTAAGCACACAAGTTGTCAATGAAAGCTTAGTCATTGAGTGGAAAGAAAATATAATGGAAAAAAATCTTAAGTTCAGTTTTAGTAGATGTAGTCACTGAAATCAATCCTAAATGGAAGTAGTTTCTATAAAGGATTAGAAAATATCTCTGTAACTCAAAAGGTTAGGATTGTTCTGGGTTTTAATTGCAATAAATTCAAAATATGTTATAAAGTTTGTACTTGAAAGAATAACTTAAGGGTAGCAGTGGTGGGAGGTACAGATGTGCTTCGTGTGAGTCTATAAACTGAGTAGTTGCAATACAAGGTATTACAAATAGGGGCCAGAGAGAGACAGAATAGTCTGTAGTGTAAATATGGTGATTGGAGTTCTACATCTATCATGTACCATCTCCATGACTAAAGAAAACTGTTTGGGTTTTTTGTCCTTTGGAAAATGACAATGATACATGTTCCACATCTTACTATCATAAGATTAGCCATGTGATAGTGAGATTCACACCTGAGTCCTTTCATAAGCTCATTTGTGATTTCATGTTGCCTAGACATCTAGACAGTGCTTGCATTCATATAGCACTTGGTGAGCAATCAGTGTCTCACTTGCTATGCTAACCCCCAGTTTAGTGATTTTTCCTAAGCTTCAACATTAAAAATAAACAAGGTTGGAAAGTGTTGAAGGAAAAAAATGCATTCGGAAGTTGGAGTGCTTTAGATAGATGAAAGGTGAAGAATTGCCTCAGTGTCAGGGAAGTCCTTGAAATGATGTCGGAAGACTTTAGAACACAAAGGACCATCTCAACCAGAGGGACAGCATGTGCTCTTGTTCCTGTGCTGCTGACCTGAGTCAAGTTGGCCTGGACCCCCATTCACTGATTTATCTGTTGAGTTCTTTCTCTAATTTGTTCAGCAGACACATTGCCTTCCACAGGTTCAAAGTTTAGGCTAACCCTAAAAAAAGTGTCCCCTTAAGTTCAATTCTAGGACCTGTGGTAGAAGATGCCATGGGCAGTTTATGGCCAGACTTTTATCCTTAGGCACTGTTTTGTAATCCTCTAAAGTTTCTTTTGTCTGTCCTCTCAAGTTTTGTAGAGGCTTATACTGTTCCACATCGACACCAACTTTCTTTCTCTGTTCTCTCCTTCATCCTGAGCCCCCATATTTATCTGCAGTTGGCTCCCTTCTTACTTCACAAGAGGTTGCAGCAGGTAGGAGTGAATTCCCCTGTGTAGACCATGCAGTCTGTACAGTCACTAATGAGTTCAGAGAATGACTTCTCCATTGTTTCCCTGGGGATTGAATTTTTCCCTTTTACTCTGTAACTGTATGTCACTTCATTAACTAGCACACTTCCGGTTTAGAAAATGACCACACCTAGGTCGGATCACCCAACACCTTCCTAGAGCTTAGTGCCTCAGTTCTGTTTAGCTTGATCTCAGCATCTCTCATCTTTTCTCATTTTTATTTTATCATTATAATGACTTAAAAAAAAAAAACCCTGAACTCTGTATTCTATTTTTGCTTCTCTCTTAACTGAAGTACAAAGAGGTTAAAGACATTCCTCAGAAGTTGAACATCAATTAACATCACAACTACTTTAAAGATCTTGCTTCCCAGGATGTTTATACTGCCTGCTTTTACTCTGACCTCTTTTTTAATTTGCATCTCTACAGTAAAGGTAGGGCACTTATGTTCTTTTCACTCCTCATGGCCCCTCACAGTCCTGTTTGTCTCTTTCACCCAACATGCCAAATAACTTTTATTCATAATATTGATGAACTATGTTATTTCAAGACACATCTATGTTACTAGTGCTCTCTCTATCTTACTAGTTCTCTGATCGCTGTCAGACATTAGGGACAAGGTATTCCACTTCAAATGTTGATCACTGCATGCAAGGTCATTCAGAACTTTAGTTTTAATTACCTAGACATAAACTGTGAGAAAAATAAGTTCACATTATTTTTATTTTTGATGTAACTTAATAATGAACATATCTGTGTTTCCCTTTGGCCATCCTGATATTGATCTGAATATTATGCAGTAGTAAACTTTCTTGAGTATGTCTGTTATTTTCATAATGATTTATTATAAATTCTGTGACTATTAAATTAAAACAGATTTTCCAAGTGGAAATTAAACTACTTGATTGGCATTACATCAGTAATTTGCAGATTATATATATGGAAATGGAACTAAATAATGTTTAAAGTCTGATATTAATGTTAATAAAAGAACATAAAGGTTTGTGGCAGGTACAATTGATACTTACCAGGAAGCATCCTACAAGAATGCAGAGGCCTAAGACCAAATTGAGTGGCTTCATCTTTTTTCAGCCTCTGAAAGTAAACAAAATGACTGGTTAGCATCATCTATACAATGAAATGACATTAGTTGGAATATGGTATATATGTAGTACAGTATATTGTAGAATAATTTTCTGAATTTTATCTTGGATTCAGTATTAACAGCATAATGTTTTCAGCCTACAACATTTTACTCTAAAATGATGGGCTTAATTTTCATTTTTCACTTGTGAGATGATGCAGGAAAACTGCCACACATTTGTCCTTGAAGAGTCTGAGCAACAGAAGGTTTAGAAAAGAAAGATTTGGCTTAACAGTAATTGTTTTGAAATGGACATTTTCATTTGTGTATTCTGTTTTACTTTACAATTGCAGTTTTGTGGCATCAAGTTTCTGTAAACTCATATTTGAGATGATCCACTTTAACTTGATCACATTTAATTTCTTATGACAAGGAACAGGTAAGAAAGAAGTCTTCCTATTAAATACACCAAAAGATAAAAGCCTGATTTCATACTTAGACTAGTTTTAACAGTATACTGAGTCCTTTTGTGTACAGTTAATGTTCTCAAGTCTGCTTTCTATTAGCAACTGTGTTTCATCAGTAACCAGGACAGAACAAAACAGTGTTATTTAGGTCTATTTTATTTTTTCAGTTGTCTAAAGGGTTTTGATAAATTTCTGTAATGAGATGGCATGAATTCTTTCTTCACAGCACTGCACACAGTGGCCTGGCAGCTCCTCTAGTCAACCCTGTTCAAAGTGTGAATGTAGGAGCTAATCAATAAAAACGTAGAAAGAATCTTACGATAGTTTTTCACTAGTCATTATGAGCAAATATCACATACCAGTTTTTCCTAAGCTATTTTCCATATGATGCTTAAAGCAAGCAAAATTAGTTGTAAATATATACTTGAGAATAATTCTCTTTCAGAATACATCTGAGAGTAGCCATCATTAAAAAATTTATGTTCATAGCAGCCCTATTTATAATAGCCAGAGGCTGAATGTCCCTCAACAGAGGAATGAATACAGAAAATGCAGTACATTTACACAATGGAGTACTACTCAGCTATTAAAAACAATGAATTTAAGAAATTCTTGGGCAAATGGATGTATCTGGAAGATATTATCCTGAGTGAGGTAACCTAATCACAAAAGAAGTCACTTGATATGCACTCACTGATAAGTGGATATTAGCCCAGAAACCTAGAATGCCCAAGATACAACTTCCAAAACACAAGAAAATCAAGATGGAAGACCAACTCGTGGATACTTCATTCCTCCCTAGAATAGGAAATAAAATATCCATGGAAGGAGGTGCAGAGACAAACTTTGGAGCTAAGACAAAAGGATGGACCATCCAGAGACTGCCCCATCCAGCAGTCCATCCCATAATCAGCCAGCGAACACAGACACTCTTGCATATGCCAGCAAGATTTTGCTGAAAGGACCCTGATATAGCTGTCTCTTGTGAGGCTATGCCAGTGCCTGGCTAATACAGAAGTGGATGCTCACAGTCATCTATAGGATGGATCACAGGGCCCCCAATGGAGGAGCTAGAGAAAGTACCCAAGAACTGAAGGGGCCTGCAACCCTATAGGTGGAACAACAATATGAACTAACCAGTACCCCCAGAGCTCATGTCTCTAGCTGCATATGTATCAGAAGATGGCCTAGTAGGCCATCATTGGGAAGAGAGGCCCCTCAGTCTAACAAACTTTATATGCCCCATTACAGGGGAAAGCCAGGGCCAAGAAGAGGGAGTGAGTGGGTAGGGGAACAGAGGCGGGGGGGGGTATAGGGGACTTTGGAATAGCATTTGAAATGTAAATGAAGAAAATATCTAATAAAAAAAAAGAATTGTAAGAACCCTAAGGTAGATTAAGGAGAAAAGGGAATTGAAGACTTCAGTGGATTCACTATCTGAAATGATCAACATGAATACTTTTCAGTTGCTTGCATAAGTTTTCAAAATGTAATACATTTTATGTCTCATGGTTTCATGTAGGTATTTACTTTTTGCAGCAATGAAAAAAAGAATATTTTATAAGCAGCCTATCAAAACATTGCTTCTGAGAGACTGGCAACACTTAATACAAAGGTATAGGGCTTCATATTCCCAGGAACCTACCTTGGAGACACTTCTTAGCTGGTGAATGTGCTGGTCAGAAGCGGTCTGGTCAGTTATTTTTGAGGGGTGGAAGACTAAGGACCAGAACTCTCAGCTCTTATATATATTGCAATGTAATTTCATTGGCAATAAAGAAACACAAGTCGGAAGATAAAGCAACTTCATCTGATCCTTTATGGACAGGAAGCATCCTTGCCAATTTGGCAGCGTGTTCCTGCATGTTTTTCATTTCTGAATATACTCAGTCACTAAGGGGTTGAGGCTTCCTTAGGACTCTGTACAGTGAGTCAAAATGTGGTTTTGTTTCAGATAAATACAGGGGGGTCTGAGAGACACATTCTTTATTTTAAGAAAAAAAGAGAAGAATTGTTTATTCTCATTGTTCTAGTAGGACATCTTTTCTTATGCCTTAATCTCATGGTATTTCATATGCTATCTTAAAATAAATGTTATGTGAGAAGTAATATATACCTTTCTACACACTCAACTTTATGTTGTTTCTCTCTCTTTTTAAAGCAAAAACTCAAGATATTAACAACAAGGAGACCACTCCCCATACATTCACACAAATAAAAACCCTCAATGGAATCAAAATAAAGAGGGAAAAGACATAGTAAACAAAACAATGCAAAAGCAAAACAAATGAACCTTAAAAAGCTAAATGAGACAAAAATACCATTAATTTAGTTTTATGTTGTCAAACTACTTTTAGGGATGGGGCCTGCCCTGAAGTGTGGCTCACACACACAGTGAAACACCTTTGGAGAAAATACCAATCATGTATTAATTGCAAATAGCTTTCTGGTAGTGATGGAAGCCCATGTGCACTCCCTGTCTCAGAGCAAGGAGTCCACTGGGCTTGTACCTGTGTAGGCATTGCACGTGCTGCCTTGAGTTCATGTTTATCAGCCTCAATGTATACAGAAGACTATGTTTTCTTGGAGTCACCAATCTCCTCTGGATCTTACAATCTTTCTGAATGGGTGTTATTGGGGGGGGAGCTTTTATGAAGATACCACACTTAGGACTGAGTACTTTAAAGTCTTTCATTATTTGTACCTGTTGTGAGTCTATGAATTAGTTCAAATCTACTGTAAGAGGAAGCCTTTTTAATGAGGGCTGAATGACGTACTGATCTATTGGTATACCAGTATGTCATTATGAGTTTGTTTATTGATATGTTCTCTTGTTAGAATATTAGTATTAGATTTTCCCTTAGAATTATGACCCATCTAATCACAGATTCTTGACCACTCTAGCATCATCAGGTATGGGTTCTGTCTAATACAGTGGGCCTTAAATACAGCCAAAATTATTGGTTACTCCTATAACTTTCATGCCACCATAACACCAATATTTCTTGCAGGTAAATTTCTCTTATAGGTCCCAGTATTTGTAGCTAGGAGATACCAATATTTATACTTCTTCTCTAGCATCATACAAAGTATCTTCCAATATCTTGAGTGCTAGTAAATGGGGGTAGAACTTCTATTTAGGTATGAACTCAACTTTTCTGGATTTGATGGCATATTGAAATGTTGTTTTCAGCAGTAGGACCTTAAACTCAGGTTGTGGAGAGTAACTAATAGTTATGAAAATAGCCAGTAATATTTAAATTTTCCATAGAACCTCTTAGTCAACAATTCATCGAGATGTAACCTAAATGCTGGCGATGGAGGTTTTATTAGTGGCAACAGATCTCGATTTGGGTATTGTCTTCTCTATTGTTTAGTGACTCCATTTAGATTGCTTTCTTATGTGTATGTATTTTAGGAAGCTTCTACACTGGTAAGTTTCCATATGGACTTAAATGACCTTTTGTATTAGTCTTTCTGTCTCACATTCCTTCCTTTCTCCTTTTCAGTCCCCTTCCTATTTAATTCCACTATTGCAGTTCCTTCTTTGTCTCACCTTTACAATACATTCTATTTCCTCTTCCTTGTTGTATTCTTTAAAACACTCTTATTTTTTAAAAATAATGTTAAAGGAAGAACTATAACAAGGTGTGTTTAAAAGTTTATGTAATACTTTACATTACTAACTTGAGGAATTTAAATGAAAATTTGATTACATGCTGAAGCATTTTTACTTAAAAACTGAATGAAAAGTACAGCTTCGAAGTTTTGGTTAATCCAGGCTTTGATAAGTCTGCTCACTCCATGTTTGGAATCCTTTCCCATGCTTCATGTCTCCTTTCAAACAGAAATGCATGCTATACATCTAATAGAATTGATCCTCGCAAAGATGGAGTAAATTAACAGTCAGGGAAAAAAATCCTTTTGTTTCAAGCCTGAGGCTAACACATATTATTAGCTGGGATGTATGGATCTTATGTAACAAAGTTTTATCTTACTGTGTCTAAATCTCTTCTTTTGAAAGCTGTGTTTATCG
Source organism: Mus musculus (assembly GCF_000001635.26). Taxonomy (NCBI): domain Eukaryota; kingdom Metazoa; phylum Chordata; class Mammalia; order Rodentia; family Muridae; genus Mus; species Mus musculus. The sequence continues at coordinate 88,000,223 of NC_000071.6, read as the reverse complement.
CCTTCTCTTTATAGGCCCCATTTTCTTCATTCATTCTGTGGGTTACATAGTAGGTGTAAGATACAGATTAGCTGTAGTTTCATCCAATTGTGAAGGCTTAGATATGAAAATTATTTGGAAATCACAGATTTTGTATGAATAAATACAAGTTGATATTAGTTATAAATTATTCCTTATAATGTTTATATTTTTCAGGCATCAGTGCCTTTCAAAATATTACAGCAATATAAGGAATTACAAAACTCCAATTATGGTTGGTTGCTATTACTGAGATTCCACAAGCCTCAACATCACTGAGGATGGCTCTCTGAGAGAGTTAGCGCTGAAAGAAGCTTTCCTTTAACAATTCAGTCTGGGGCAGGATCAATCTCTCTTTCTTTTTGGATGCTAAGGGAGTTATCATCCAAGGGTTTTAAGTCAGGTGTGATGTACATTATAATGGATCATTGCCACTGAAGAAAAGAGGATTAGCTCTGTCAGGACAGATTGTTTCTGATAGGTCTGCAAGAAGAAAAGTATTAGAGCAGCACCAAAAAAACAGAAGCATGTCGACCAAGAGAGAAATGATCATGCACGCCAACCCATGGCTATCAACGACTGTACCAAATATTCTCTGGAAGGATATTTTCATAGAGCTGATGTCTCTCATTACAGGAAATCCACAGGACAGTAGAACATGCTATTGTTTTGATAGAGACATATGTAATATTTTCCTAATATTATTGGATTAGCACACTTCCACACAAAAATGCATTGACATTTATTTGACATGTGATCTCTTTTGCCCTGTGACTTAACTCTTATTTCTGTTGAAATGCATAAACAAAAGCTATTATTTTTCCATTGGAAAATTACATAAATGTTATTATCTTATATTATTCTTAAAAATGTATTAGTCTCTAGATTAATATTTTCCTAAATATTTATCAAACTTTAGAAGATAGATTATGATTTTAAAAACTCTGTGGAAGTTTAAACTATTTTGTAATTTCCAAGCACCCAAAGTTAACAGGACAGTGAAATCAGATTTAAAACTCATATTATCAACAAACGATAATCATAGTAATTATTTATAAGGACCATCTTCTGTCCTACTAAAAGTTATAAGAAAAATCCCTCTTTATGTTCAGTCAGAAAGCACATTACTTTATCTCAAGCAGGAAACTGGGCTTTGCATATAATCTAAATGTTCCAAGCTTATGAATATAAACAGCTATAAAATTTCACTTTAAATCTGCTCTATAAACCAAAGAAGTTCACTTGTGTTTCAGTATCTCTTTTGTAGTATTCCTAAGTTTATCTTAATTTTGGCTTAATTTTTTTTTTTTTTTGAGAATTTTGTAATTAGCACTACAGCTAAAGCACACTTACCCTTCTCTTTACCCTCTCTAGTGTTTGTATGCCTGCTTCCACTTTCATGACTTTTATTTGCTTATTATTATTGTTAGAAATATACACATGTGTCTATGAATATCCATTTAGGCATATATTTATATGAAAATATACATAAATAACTGCTGAATTTATTTAGCTTTTATATGTGTGTGTATCCAGAGTTGAATACTTGGGATTGGACAGCTTATGTGAGTGCTTGTCCCTGGAGGAGACTGAGTCTCCTTTCCTTAGCAGCTATTAATCACCTGCAGTTCTTCATCTGATCATGGAACTATGTAAGATTTCCCCTGATCATGTAGGTGTGTAACCTGGTGCTGTCATTATGCTGGCCAGTTCTAAATGGTTAGATATAAATATAGCTCTCACTCATCAAAAAAGATTTCCCTTTTCTTTAAATTCAATGTGTACTATTATAGATATATATCCGGTAAAAATGTGGTAAATATGTTCATGGAGTGCCCAACATGAACAGAAACATCTGTAATGAAACCCAAACTCACCCGCACATCCTCTTTTTTACTCTAGCCTGCTCTGTCCATATTAGACTTAGAACTAACAAAAATAGTCAACATCCCTAGGTCACATTGCAAAAATACAAACACTTGTAGCTGCTTCTGTTTTAATGCTAATTGGACTCCCAAAACTGTTTTCAGGAGACTGTCTGCACATAGCTTCTGGGAGCCTGCCCCCAGTTAATCCTGATTGGTAGCATTCAACAGCTTGGGAGAAGAGACATAGGCAAGGTTTATGGTTCCTGGGATTGGGACCAAAAAGGAGGAGGAAGAAGGAGACATGGAGAATGCCATGGAAGGGTAATAACATGTTGGAAGGAGAAGCAGAGCCACCATGTTAAGGTGCCAAGAGAACACGGCCCAGAGGGCTGCTCAGTTGGATCAAGAACAGCCAAGATGGAATATAGAAATTACTGAATAGTAACTAGGAGTTATCAGTGGGAGGTAGATTCTAACAGCATGGATGTTAGGCCATTGCCCACCTATTATACTCCTTATGGCATATTAACAATATAAAGTCTTTGTGTGTGTGTGTGTGTGTGTGTGTGTGTGTGTGTGTGTGTGTGTGTGTGTGTGCCTTTCATTTGGGAACATAAGCCATTGAGAAAGACAATAACCCTGTGTCAGGATTTATTAAAAACATTCATACTATAAAAACTATGAAGCATCAAGTGAGCATCTCCTCTCTAAAACCTACCAATCTTATAGAGATATTTGCCAATGATAATTACCTAGACAATCTCCAGAGCACAGACAAACAATATTAAACATCATCAAAGGATTCAAAGTATTTAAGAAGACACTTAGAATCAACTCAGTGAACTCAAGGAGAAAGAACTTAAGGAGAATAAAACCTCAGTGATTCCCAAGAAAAAAACAAAATAAGGCTGGTGGAAGTAACAAAGACAATCCAGTACGTGAGAGCAGAATTAAATAAGGAGAAACACTATGGAGAACTCAAGCTGAAATGAAGATCGAGTTGAAAAACCCCAATAATCCAATGGAAGACCTCAAAGGACAGCCTTACAAATAGAATGGGCCAAGCAGGGAAAAAAACAAAACAAAACTAATAGAGTGTTTGGAGTCAAAGATAAATAAAAATAGTAAACACACACATACACACAAAGAACATTCAGGAAATGTGGGGACACTATAAAAAGACCAAAGCTCAGAATTATGAGCATAGATAAGTGAGAAGAACCCCATGTCACTGACATAAATAAGATCTTTAACAAGATAAAAGAAAACTTTCCCAAACTAAGGAAAGTAGCTCGTATAGAGATCCATGAACCAAACAGAACATCAAAGAAAGAAGAGCAGAAAAGAAAATATCAATTGTGATTTTGTACCTTCTACAATATTGTGATTCTGTACCTTCTAGAATGGTCCATAACAGTTTCCTGATCAGCATCTGTTCTCTTAATGAAAAAAAATTGCTTTTCCTGACTGCTTGGATTTTACATAAATTTACCCATAGTTTCTTTTTAAAAATTACTTATTTTTATTTCCAGCTGAATGTCTTATTTCTGTCTTTGTTAAACCTTTGAAGAGTAATGAATAAACAATGTATTCCTCTGTTCTTAGCTCTTGGAACTGAAGGAAGTTTGTTAAATCATTTGAGTAAATTGTTTCAGAAGTGTTATATGAGAATCAAACTTAAGGCCAAGCACAAGCTTAGAGGGTGATTTACCATTGCGCATGTACACAATCCTACCAAATACACATAAGTTGCTCTAAAATACTTTTAAATAAAATGATCCACAGAACAAGCAGTACAAAATTTTATTTAAGTAATTCTTGAAAATATTACATTAGATGAAGAAATATTGTTTGCCATAGTCATAAAGAGAATTTCTGTAGACCTGTAGAAAATTAATATTTTTCCTAAGTTTTTCAAAACCTATATTTTTTTAGATTATTATATCTTTGAGGGGAAGTACAAAATTTTACTTCTTCATTGTAGCTATTATCATCATAATTTTATATACAACCCCACTCTCCACATGTGCTGTCTGTTTTCATGGGTTCTAAGGTTTTAAGTATTACAAGTATTCTGGGGATTTTAAGTATTTAGAGAAAGACTTTCTTCTTGTCAGTGTCCTCTGAATAACCACACAGCTATTCTTACAGCACTAATTCTGTGTTATATTTTGAAAGTGATGTGACCCAGGATCTTCCTCCCTGGGGACTAGCTTTCATAATTCCACAGAGTAACATGCACGATTCCAAGAGAAGAGAGCAACCAACACTCTTACCCAGCTATGATGCCTATGAACCACAATAATGATTACCAAGGCAGTGTAACACTACAGGTGCAATAGTGCTACATGTGCCTTGGTAACCAAGAGCTTAGTTAGATTTAAGACCAGTTCAACAATATTAAATTCATGCCTGCGATTGGATCTGTGTCACTGTCCAAGGCTATAGAAGTCAGGAAATTGGAGAAAAACCTATAGCCACCACTTTAGTAAGCCATAGTAATCCCCAACTACATGCTTAATATTTACTCATCGTCATACAAGTTGGTGAAATTCTCACCCCTAACCGAAATGTTTCTTTTTAACTGATGGAGACCTTTACAGCAAACCAAAATAGATCACAAAGCAGAGAAGAAGAGCCTGTGTGTTGCTAAGTCAGCGCAACTCTTATATCTAAGACTCAGGAATCATTTGCAGAAGGAGCTGAAAGACTGTGCCAGAGGAACAGGATGCTTTCTGTGAGGCTGGGATTCTTACTAACATCAGAGAAGCTATACTCATGAAGTCTCATCAACATAGTCATCTAAGCAGAACCTGGGAAAGGATGACCCCAATAGTCATGTTATAATGGATGGGGAAAGCCCATGAAGCCTCAATCTTAGACAAAGAAGTACAGACAACTAAGGAGTGCTGAAACCAAGGGTCTCGCCTCTCTTGAAAAGATTATATGCCCCAGTACAGGGTAATGCCAGGGCCAGGAAGCAGGAGTGGATGGGTTGGGGAGAAGGTTGGGGGGAGGGTATAGGGGACTTTAGGGATAGCATCTGAAATGTAAATGAAGAAAATATCTAATAAAGAGTTGTTTAAAATTAAAAAAAAAAAGTCGTGCTGAGAGTAGGTAAATTATTTTGCTTGGGGAAGAGCCTCCCAATTCAATAACCACTCCAAAATAATCATGCCTGAGATCATGTACATACAAGTTATACTACACAAACTGAGAGGGTTATATTTATATATTTTGGAATACATGTAACAACAGTTAATGAGAAAAGAGACCATGAGTTTCAAACAATGTAAGAAAGGGCTTTGACAAGAGCAAGAGAAGGGTAAAAATGCAGTGATTATAATTGCACAAAATAAAATTATTAAATGTGGCCTAGTAAGAGTGTGAAGTGTATGTGAAGTCTGAACATACTATAGTCATATATTACGGGACTTTAAAACACTTGAACATCTGTTGAGTTAGGCATTGTTGGCAGGTCCTGGAAGGGACTATCCATGGACCCCCAAACAACAAGTGATTTATATAGTTATATTTATATACATTATAGTTGTTATAAATATAAATACTTCATATATTTATATAAGATGCAATTATGTGTGCACATATGATTGTTTGCTTTTGACTACATCATTAATATTCTGCAGTAGAAAGTGCTTCAAAATCTTTCTAGTTTCTTACAGGTACATTTGTCTGAATAGAACCATCTGAGTATTAATATACTATGTTAACATGCTGATTATAGTGTCATTCTCTAGAGGAACAAAGGAGTCTAATTACATATGATCCGATGCATAAATTGAGTTGCTTTTAAAATAAGATTAAAGAAGAAATGAAAAGACTCTGGAAAATATTTTCACCTTAGTTTGCCATGTCTCATACTTTGGTGTATTTGCCATCTCAGACACTTGTAAAGTCTAGTTGGCTGTAGTGTTTCCACCCACAGCAAGACTACTGACATCTGTATCAGTTCAAGTGTTATTACCTTTATCATTCCGGGAGTTTATATCTGTGGCATTAGGAGTAGTGACACCTGTATCACTCTGGGAGTTTATATCTGTGGCATTTGGAGTGGTGACACCTGTATCATTCTGGGAGTTTATATCTGTGGCATTTAGAGTGTTGTTACCTGTATCATTCTGGGAGTTTATATCTGTGGCATTTAGAGTGTTGTTACCTGTATCATTCTGGGAGTTTGTATCTGTGGCATTTGGAGTGCTCTCATCTGTATCAGTTAGGGAGGTAACTGTAGCATTTGGAGTACTCTCATCTGTATCAGTTGGCGAGGTAGCATTTGGAGTGCTGATACCTGCCACAGTTTGGGAGGTATCAGCTGTAGCATTTGGAGTATTGTCATCTGTAGTAGCTGTGCTATTTGAAGGAGATGGGCTGCTTTCATCTGCCTCAGTTGGGGCAGTATCATTTGTGGTAGTTGAGTTAGCATCAGGCTGGAGGAGTCTAGCAGGAGTGATGGAGTTGCCATCTGGCTGCAGACTGAGGATTTATGGACTTGAGATAACTGGGGACCATGAGGACAGGAAGCACGGGCCAAATGATTAGTTGCTTTAGAGTTCCCCGATGTTTTCTGGTTCACTTGCTTCTCCATAGTGTTGAGATTTTCATGAAATTTGAATTTAGATGATTTAGATTTCTCTTCAAAAATGTTAGTATGCTTCAGAGAAAGAATACAAGTGGAGCAAAACAAAAATTTAGAATTGTTTTGGAAAGGATGAAATGCATAAACAAATCTATCAATTACTTCTAAAATTATGTAATTATTCTAACTTGATTTCATAAGTAATTAATGGAGTGCCATCCTTATCTCATATGGCTTTGAACTATGATCTTTGACAAAATATGAGAAGTAAATTGTATCAATGCTGCTCTCAAATCCTAATAGTAATATTGAAGTTTCCCTCAAAATTGATCAATTATAAATTGCCTGTTGAAAAGATCAGTCACCACAGAAAGTTTTTAGTTACTGGACCACATGACTCTTTACTGTACAACTTAATTACTAACTCAGTTATTTAATCCAATATCTAGATACCTTAGAGATATTTAATTTTGCCAAATTTATTTCACCAGAAAGAAATTTCAATGTGTGTGTCCTGTGAAAGCCTTATTTTAGCAATACCATGGACACCATATTATGTTGTTTACTTAGGATTTTAACAGGACAGTCCTTAAGATTTTGCATTAGAACACAATCTCTCACTCTTAACATTGCACTCAGAAGTTAGTCCTTGGGAATATAAATGTGACTGTCCACCTTGCTCTCCACAAATCATTCCTTTTCTACTTCATTGGTGTGCTCCTGTCTTTCAGACTGGGTTGAAAGTATTGAAGGAAGAAATTTAGTCCTTAGGGACTGATGGTTCTTTGAAACATAGAACTAATACAACGTTATGGATGTGTTCCCAGGATGGAAGAGCTCACACGTAGTAAATCTTTAGTGAAAAACTCGGTGTTTGAGATGAATTTCTTTCATTTGACCACTGGTTTAACCTTATGACTATTTATTTCTCTTCCCAGGACTTTTTTTCCATGATTTTTAAAATTTATAATTATAATAAACAAACAAAACAAAACAACACAAAAAACCCAAGGTATTGTCATTTAAATGAACTATGAAGACCACATACTGTGTGGTTGATCATATCCTTGCTTCCAATAGTTGGTAGATACTGGGAGTAAAGTTGATTCTTGAGTAGCAGTAATTAATTACTCAAAATATGTTTTGCACAATTAGGACATGAGGACTATGATAAGGTAAAATATCTGACGGATAAGAAATGGAATAGAAAGCAAAAGGGCAGGTATTCGTCAAAATTGTCATGAACTTTCCCTATGGATTTAGAATTATTATTTTACTTCTCTTAAATATCAGACAGTTTGGGTCAGAAAGCCTGAAAGCAACTTTCCACAGCATTGGAGGTAGAAAAGACTTTTTTGTACCTTAGAGCTTCTGTATTATCAGGAAGTGGGAAACTTGGTTGTATACCAGTAACTATTTGCTGGTCCCACACTCTCAGTGAAGTTCACTTCCTGTTGTGTGAACACTATGTGAATTAGAAATGGCCAAGTTAAGAAAGGATTTGTAATTTTGAAAAATCCAGATGATTTTCTCTTATTTCAGTGAATACCATTGACTAAAAAAAGAAAACAGATTTTGAGTCTTGTAAATTCATAGGGATTAGTCCTTAACAAATATAAAGAAAGATACTTGTACATCAAAGAAACATAGAAAGGTTTTGATACTCAGTAGTGAATATCATTTGACAGAGCTAAACAGCCTCAGTGCCATTGCAGATAAGTAACTGTTTCCTCAGATAGACACTGGAGGTAAGATTTTTGTTACAAAACTTTTGGTTCTCAGATGTTGATATTCAGGTGATCCTTTGGCTTTGTGCTGTAAGGTTTTTTTTTTTATTGAGAATAATAAAAAATTAAAAATTTTGAATCTCTTCACTCCTTGACAATAAAAGGTTTTGATTATGATTGGGAATCTAAAAGAAAACCAGAAATATAAAATTTAATCTTAGTTTTTTTCTTTTATGTACATCAGTAGACTAAAAGGAAATAAAAACAAATATAAAATCAGGTTAGAGTATGCACAGCATCTTGAGAAGGATACTGATTGTAAATCATGTATGAGGGTATTAGGCAGGAGTTAAACAGCTCTGGATTGAACAACTGTATTCTATACTTACTGATAAGCAAGCATTTAGGTTCAAGATGACAGCAAATAGAATCAGAGGCTTCATTTTCTTGAAAAGCTCCCTAGGTCAAGACAGAAAGACATGTGATTGGCGAGGAGACAAATAAGAATGTACTGTCTACAGAATATTAACCATAGAGAAAGTCATTAATGTCTAGTTGGCATACCTGTACCCTATATACATTTATTGTATAAAATGAATTTACCAACTTGCAAGAAAAATGCTGAATCAAACAGAAATGAGCAAAATTCAAGAATTGGTGATTTAAAAAAATAACACAGGGAATGGAAAACAGAGAGGAAAAGTTCTTCCTTTCTTGTCTTCAATTCACACATTGAATAATTCTTTGTAGCTATGATTTTGTGGCTACTAGACTGTTATTTGAAAGAAGTTACTAAAGTAAACATGCAGGCAAATCAAGGAAATATAATTCTGGCATCCTGTCACTCAAACTTTCTTTCTAATGAGGTAGTTTTGCAAAGTTGACAGCAGGATACAAAAGGGACACCCAATGCTTATAGCTGTGACATAAAAATCTTAGTGTCTGGAAGCAAATGGGAAAAACCCTGATTTACACTAGCACCACTGGTACTCACAATGAAAAATGGAAGCACTGACAGATGTGTGGAAATTTTTTAGAACTCTGAGAAACGCAGAATTAAATGCCTACCTAACACACTGTATTTGACTTTTCTAAGTATAAGAAAGGAAACCATGAACAAACATAAATACAGATGCTGATTGAGGAATGACTGATGTGTGGCTTTTCTGTGTAGATATTTGTATTCTTAAATTGATGTAATCATTTGAACAACAAAATCCCCATGAAAATTCCACCAGAATCACCTTTTGCTCCAATTTTTGATTTTTACATACTCAAAACAGGAAACAAAGTTCTATCATTTTGTATCTGAAAAAGTATATGTAAAGATAGAAGTATGAAAGGTTTGTACTCATTTTGCTCTTACATTTATTATCTACAAATAACTTCTGAAAGTTTTAATTTTCATTGTGATAATTATTGTGAGACTCTCCTTACTTAACTAAAGCAAAAACTCCACAATGTTCCAACTGTAGTTATTTGAAGCTAGTTATAAAAATGTGTAACATACTTCATGATTTTGCAACCATATAAGGTACTTTGCTTATGAATCAATCTCTTTGTTTTGTTTTGTTTTGTTTTTTCCCAGCATCTACTTAGCATCTTTTCCTAAAGGCAAAAGGTGGTAAAGGCAACTTCTGATCTTTATGTTAGAACCACTTAACAGACAAACCATGAACTCTTGACAGTGACTTTATTCTATGGGTTATGTCTTTATGATTCCGAGGGAAAGCCACTTGACAGACTAGTCACAAAAGTTGCCGAAGTTATCACAGCCTGCTCATGTTCCCAAATCTAGCAGAGAGTAATTTGTATGACGTTCAAAATGAAATGATTAATTTATTGTGTGCAATGGTAATATTTGAATGCTCTGAGAATAACAGTAAACCCAGTTACTGAATGATCCTATATTATGTGAATCAGTTGTAGAATATGAGACATGGTTTGCTGTTTTCTTGCCTCTTTCTTTGTAATGAACAAGATAAACAGAATAGAAACAGGTAAGCAATAATAAAGTAGACACAATGACTTCTTGTTTAATTAAGAAACACTGATGTACTGTCAGCAAGAACATTTTCATTTTTATAGAAATGAATGCTAACTATTAGCTCAGGTCTTTAAATCTTGGCTTAGTTTCTTTGCAAACGCAGGCAGCAAGCAGTGCTCTCTATTGCTATTTAACAAAAGTGAATGCAATTTATACGTGCCAACTTGTTGAAATATGTCTCCTCATCCCCTTTAAATTATAAACTTGCTGACCTTACAACTCAATAGAAAGCACAGTTTGAGATTTTACAGTATTTTTATTGTTTATAAACTAGATATAACCGACATCTAAAGAAGGCTGACTGTGAAGCCCCTGAACTTTGGAAGAATGATCGCGTACCAAGTAGCTTTGTCTTCTGCCTGTCCTGTCCAGCTGTCAGCTTCTCAGCCTCTGCAGTATGGAGGGTTCAAAAAGAAGGCAGGCAATTCTTGCTTTATAAAGGTTTTGATTCCTTTACTCTTTTGTCCCTTCTATATTGCTAGGCAAAATATTATTACAATTATTATTTTATCATTTGTTTCTGGGCTAATCCAAACTAGTTCCTGCAACACAGGGGAATGATATAGTTGGCCTTTGTGTTTTTCTTTCTTTCCTTTTCCAGTGAACTTCATTATTACAAGTGTGTGTCAGAAAAGGTGAGCCTTGTTGATAGTAATTTAAACACTACACATTTGGTCAATCCCTCTCTTTCACTGGAGACGTTTTCTTAGCATTTTACTACATAAGAGCAATTAGTATAATTTCCTTACAAAGGTAGACATAATGAGCATTTAGATATTTAACGCTGGCATGTACAAGGTAATGTGCTAATGTGGACTGTGCTGCATTAGGGGATACATGACCATGGTCACCTTCTTTGTGTGCTTCTTTAGCTTTGCAAGGTAAAACAATTTTTGAGAATTAATTTTCAATAGTTATAAAATTATCCCAACTTTAACATTTTTGGCATTTAAGAGCACTCACTTGCTTCCTTTCTTGACAGAAAAGAATAAGAAAAAAGTAATGATAACAATTTTTCTCAATACACTCTTCTCCACTTGATTCATACCATTCCTTATAATACATTTTTATATCTTGTTCACAATCATGTGTTAAGTAGTGAATAATAAAAAATGTGAATATTTGATAGTTTAGTCTTTGTGCTGATATCAGTAAACTTTAATTTCATGGAGGTATCAATCATTAGCAGAGATGTTTTCTCAGAACATCTACTGGTGGATAACAGATTTGCAAAGCCTTTTGTTCAAGATGAACATATCCTCTTGGCATCAGGTCACCCTGTAAAGAATTAGAGCAGGACCATCATACTATTTATCCCATCATGCTGTTTATCTAAAAGGTGAGATGGAGGCCACTTGACAGAGTGTGTCCTTGGCTGCTGGCTTCTCAATTTATGCATAATTTTCTAGCACTTCATAAAGTGCAGGTCACTAAGATTTTGAAAAATCTAGTACTAAACTGAGATGAGGTCCCAGCTCTGTATGACTTTGTATACATATTTTGCTTATGAAGTGCCTGAGACTTGGAGCAATGAATGAATGATTAGATTTTCTTTTCCTGAGACAGGGTTTCTCTGTGTAGCGCTGCCTGTCCTGGAACTCACTTTGTAGACCAGGCTGGCCTCGAACTCAGAAATCTGCCTGCCATCTGCCTCCCTAGAGCTGAGATTAAAGGTGTGTGCCACCATGCCCGGCTTGTATATGAGACCTTATGTCTTAAAGACTTATAAAATTTCAGCGCAAGGAGCAACTTTTTTTGAAGTAATAACATCCTTCTCTGTCATCATGAAGACCAAAAGCAATTTGAAAGTCATGTGTGGCTTGTAATAAATGCTCAATAGTTGTCATATCTTTCATTATCTGATTTAAAATTAAAATCTTAACAGGGAAAATATATAAAGCAGTCACAGCAAGCCTAAATAGTTCATGTATGTGCACATATGTGTATATATATATATATATATATATATATATATATATATATATAAAATGTGTGTGTGTGTGTGTGTGTGTGTGTGTGCGCGCGCGCGCATGCCCGCACATGTGGGTGGAGGACATATGTCTGCATCGGTTTCTCTCTACCAAGACATAGCTTACCAGTTACTTAAGCTGGCTAGCCAGTTAAGTTTCAGAGATCTGCTTTTGCATTTCCTCTCCCCCTGTCCTGCTGCTGGGGTTTGATACTTATAACTGGCTATTTACATGGGTGGTAGAGATCTGAGCTCACGTCTTCATACCTGTGCAAATACTTTACATGTCTTATATCCTTACCATCATTATACCCACCAACTAAGGATTTCTAACACACACACACACACACACACACACACACACAGTGCCACATTGCCTTCTAGCCTTATAAAAAAGGTAGAAAATTTAGAAGCTTTAAAAATTAATCATTGATTATTTAAAATAATCAGTCATGGGATCCACCTGGCACACAGCCAGCAGAGATAAGCTGTGCACTTTCCCATTAATTCCACCTTCTGACCCACTGCTGTTTATTTTTTGTGAGTAGGCTTGGGGAGGGGGCAGGAACATCCAGCTTAGACACCTCTACAACCGAACCAACCCATCCACCTGGGGCATAGCCAGCCGAGGAGAGTTTTGCACTATGACCAGATCTTCAACATCTGTCCCACATATCTCTCTGTCATCCTGAACAGCCTTGTGGGACCTCAAGATCATCCTGCTTCTCTGAGGAGGCCTGCAAAGTTGTATGTGGAGCAGGAGCATCCCATTTAGACACCTCACTGGCCGATCTGCTGATGCCAAGTCCAATGGGGACACAGTCAGCAGAGGTGAGCATCAGTGTCCTCATTGCTGAGATACACTGTCATGTTCTACCTGCCTCCCTGGGGAGTTATTCTGGCATCAGGAATATCAAGTCATCACCTGGGACAACCAGAGGTTGAAGGACAGTGTAAGGAAACAATCAACAAGAGTCAGGGAAATATGGTACCACTAGATCCCAGCTAATCTTTTCCAGCAAGTCCTGGATATCACACAGCTGAAGAAAAAGATGATCTTACATCCAATCTTATAAAGATGATAGAGGACTTTAAAGAGGAAGTGAATAAATCCTTTACAGAAGTGAAGAAAAATACAACCAAACGGGTGAAGAAAATTAATAAAACTGTCCAAGAACTGAAAATGGAAATAGAATAAATAAAACAGAAACTGAGGGAATTCTGGAGATGGAAAATCTAGCGAAAAGAACAGGAACTACAAACACAAGCATCACCAACAGTATACAAGAGATTAAAGAAAGAATCTCAGGCTTAGAAGATAAAATTAAAGAATAATCTAAGAATAATAGGGGTAGAAGAAGGAGAAGATTCCCAGGTACAAGGCCAAGAAATCCTCAGCAACAAATGTAAACATTATTCTAGAGTAAAGGGCTAGAAAAGTTTTCCAAGCAATTGGACACAATAACCAAGCTGAAGTAACCATTATAATATCTAATAAAACAGACTTTGAACCAAAAATATTCAAAAAGGACAGGGAAGGACTCTTCATACTCTTCAAAGGTATAAATCCACCAAGTTGTCATGTCTATTCTGAACAACTATGCTCCAAATGTAAGGACACCCACATTTGTAAAAGAAACATTATTAAAGATTAAATCACACATTGAACCCCACATATCAACACCTAACTCTTACCAGTGGACAGGTCATCTAGACAGAAACTAGGGCAGATGTTTTATTGCAGAATTCTATCAGAATTTCAAAGAAAAGCTAATACCAATACCCCACAAACTCTTCAACAAAATATAAACAGAAGGAACATTGACAAGCTCATTCTATGAGGCCACACCTACCCTGATACCTAAACCACAAAAAGACTTAACAAAGAAAAGAATTTCAGAACAATTTCTTTTATGAAAACTGATGCCAAAACACTCAATAAAATACTTGCAAACCATATATAAGAACAATCAAAAACATCATAATTATCAAGTAGGCTTCATTCCAAGGATGCAGGGATGGTTCAATATATGAAGATCCATCAATGTATATACAAACTTAAGGAAAAAACTCACATGAGATTTTGAAAAAGCCTTTGACAAATCCAATACCCATCATGTTATAAGTTTTGGGAAGATCAGTAATGCAAGGTGCATGGTTAAACATAATAAAGGCAAGTATATAGCAAGCCAATGGCCAACATCAAATTAAATGGAGATAATACTAAAGCAATTCGACTAAATTCAGGTACAAGACAAAGCTGCCACTCTCTCTCTATCCATCATAGTACTTGATGTTCTAGATAGAGCAATAATACAACTAAAAGATCAAGGAGATACAAATTGCAAAGAAGTTAAGGTATCACTATTCACATATGATAAGAAGTATGCATAAGTGACCACAAAAATTCTGCCAGCAATGTCCTGCAACTGATAAACACCTTCAACAAAGTGGCTGGATACAAAATTAAGTAAAAAAAAAAATCAGTACCTCCTTTATATAAACTATAAATGGACTGAGAATAAAATTATGGAAGCAACACCTTTATAATAGCCACAAATAGTATAAAATACATTGGTGTGACTGCAAATATATCAAAGACCTCATCATAAAACAAGACATAATAAATCTAATAGAAGAGAATGTGGGGAACTGATGTGAACACATTGGCATAGGATACAACTTCCTGAGCAGAAAACCAATAGCTCAGCCACTAAGATCAACAATTATAAACCTCATGAAACTGAAAAGCTTCTGTCAGGCTAAGGCCACAGTCAATAGGACAAAACGGCAGCCTACAGAATGGAAAAAGATATTCACCAACCCTACAACTGGCAGATGACTAATATTCAAAATATATAAAGAACTAAAGAAATTAGACACCAACAAACCAAATTACCCAATTAAAAGTGGGGTATAGAGCTAAACAGAGAATTTTCAACAGAGTAATCTTTAATGGCCACAAAACACTTAAAGAAATGTTCAATATCCTTAGTAAACAGGAAAATGCAATCAAAATCACCAAGATTCCATCTTACATCACTCAGAATGGCTAAGATCAAAAATTCAATTGACATCACATGCTGGAGAGGATGTGGAACAAAAGGAACATCCTCTGTTGCTGGTGGGAGTGCAAAATAGGACAAGCATTTTGAAAATCAATTTGGTGTTTTCCCAGAAAATTGGGATAGTTCTCCCCCAAGACCCAACTATACCACTCCTAGGCACACACACAAAAGATGCCCCACCATACCACAGGGACACTTGCCCAACTATGTTCATAGCAGCTTTATTCACAGCGAGAAACTGGAAATAACTTAGATGTCCCTCAACTGAAGAATGGATAAAGAAAAATATGGTACATCTATACAATGGAATATTCCTTAGCTATTAAAAACAGAGACATCATGAAATTTGCAGGCAAATGAGTGGAACTAGAGACTATCATCCTGAGTGAGGTAACCAAGACCCAGAAAGACAGTCATGGTATATTCTAACTTATAAGTGGACATTAACCACAAAATACAGGATAATGATATTACAGTGCACAGACCCAAAGAAACTAGTTAATGAGGGTCCAAGAGATGATACTTAAATTTTACTCAGAATGGCAAATAAAAACAGACATTGCAGGACTGAGTGGAAGAGTGGTTAGGGAGGGAATCTGGGACGGGGAGAAGGGAGGAAGAGTTGGGGGTGAAATGGCAGATAATAGAAATTGATGTGTGGCATCTCTGAGAATAGCTGGAGACCTGTGACAGGGGAGGCTCTTGGGAATCTATGGGGGTGATCTTAGCTGAGACTTCTAATAGCAGGGGATGTGGGGACTGAAGTGTCCACCTCCTGTAGCCAGTCAACGGAAGGGACACCAACAAAATCTTGGACCCCAAATTTGTCCTGCCTACAATCAGCAGGGACAAAGATGGAGTGAAAATTGAGGGAATGGCTCTCCACTAATGATTGGTCCAACTTGAGACCCATCCTATGGGAGAGAAACAACCCCTGACACTATTAATGATATTCTGCTATGCTTATAGAGTATAGCATACAAAAGATCCTAGCACAACTGTCTTCTGAGAGGCTTCATCCAGCAGCTGATAGAAATAGCTTCAGAGACCCACAGCCAAACATCAGGCAGAGCTTGGGGTGTCTTGTGGAAGAGTGGATGATAGGATTGGGAGAGTCAGAAGGTCGACACCACAAGAAGACCTACAGAGTGCACTAACCTATGCCCATGGGGACTCACAGAGACTGAGCAACCAACGGAAGAGCATAAAAGGGCTAGACCTAGGCCCCCTACACATTTATAGCAGATGTGAAGGTTAGTCTTCATGTGGGTCCCCTAATAATCAGAGCAGGGTCTGTTACTGTCTCTGTGTCCTACTATTGGGTCCCCTTCCCCTAGCTGGACTGCCTGTTTCAGACATCAGTGGGAAAGAATGTGTTTAGTCCTGCTGTTTGAGATTCCATGGTAGGGTGGTACCCAACGGGAGCTTTCCCTTCTCTGACAAGATGGATAAAGGTAATAGGAGAAGGGATTTGTGAGGGTGTGACTGGTTGGAGAGGAGGGAGGGCTGTGAGCAGAAGGCAAAGTGAATAAATTAATTTTAAAAATTACTTAACTGTCAAATGGTTAAACATAGTATAAAATAAACAGTTGTGGTATGTCACACTTTAAATCCCTCTGTCCATGCATCTTCACTTAGCAAATGTCCATTGGAAGGTCTAGTTTGAGATCTCTGGTTCTGGGACACCATCAATATTGAATCCACATCAGGACTCCTCCTGGTTACTCTGTTGTTGCCCTGTGCCATAGAGATCCTGTAGCTTTGGATCATCAGGAATGGCTCTTTCCTGAGTTTTGACCATTTACAGATGATAGAGATTTTGGGGTGAGCCAACTCAGAGCTCTGAATCTAGGTCTGAGTTGTATCTCAGCTGATTGCTGTGTTGGCTCTCCCTTATCTGAACTACCAGGGGAGTTCTTTGGCACTGCTCCAGCTAGGAAACCCTACACTGCCATTGACAGGAGGCAGGATGCTGCCCAGTGATTTACAGGGCCCACTCACCCAAGTGCTGCTGTCTACAAGGGGTTTGGCCTGCTTTCCCTCTCTCATACCCTCTAGGTTGGCTAACCCTTTTGCCATCAGGGCACAGCTCCACTGTGTTGTTCAGGCAAGGTGCAAGGCTGCTCTCTGGAGTGCTCCTGCCAGTAAGGGGGTGCAGAGATAGCTCCCCTGCTCCTTGAGGCCAGCTCTCAGTACTGCAGAGGATCAGGGGGGAGGGTGAAGGGTACTCTATCCCCATGCCACCTCGTGGCAGAAGACTGAAGAGGCCAGCTCTCCCACACTCTGGCTGTCAGGACAGCTCACCTGCACCCACTCTACCAGGGCCAGCTACACTGTGCCGCCAGACAAGGTGCAGGGCCTGTATTTTTCTCTTATTTTTGAGCCTATATTTATGTAATTTCCCACAGCCCTTTACTCTGTCGAGCCCCCCCCCCCATATATACTGCTCCTCCAATATACTTTGTCTTGCCCTCTTTCAAATCCATGGTCTCATTTTCATTGTTACATGCCTACATGTATATGTACCTACTATATATTCCTAAATACAATCTGCTCAGTCTGTGTAATGTTCTTGCATGCATGTTTAGAGGGGTGACTATTTGGTATGGGACAACCAATAGGTATGCTCTTCCTTATAGATTATCTCTCCCACTCTCAGTGTATCTGAGTTCCCTGTAGTTCTTTGTGTATGACTAAGACACTGTGATGGACTTTTCCTGTCCACTCTGGTATGTCTGATGTTGTCCTTGTACAGCTCATGTTGGTGAGACGTTATGGGTGATTCTCTGTGGAAACACTTCCATAACAAGGGTAATACCCTTTGCATCACCAAATATACTGCTATTTTCTTCCAGTTATTTGATTTTAGGTTATGCATTAATTATTTTTGTATATAATTTTGACTATTCATTATGTCAAGCATGGTAATCATTGTTGGGTCTTTTGTTATAGGATTAGGTGGATTTATCATCTTCATTTGGGGAAATAGACTTTTTTTTAAAAAAATGTTTTAGAGTATATTTTAAACAGTGTTCCAATTTATTTTCTCCCCAGATACTTGATTGTTCCAGAGAGATTAGTCACAATATCCATGGTCTGAAGTGCTCTTAACCTCATAGCAAATGTTTGTATTTTAGTTATCCTGGGCCAGAGTCTATTTACACCCACACTCCCTCTCATATATGATATTTGCTATTCACTCAGTGTTTTGGCCTGTTTTAATTTCTTCATTTTTAAAATTTTCCTTCATTTTTTAATAAAACGAGATCATAGATCTTTATAGAAGATCCTATTTCTGGGTTTGTTTAACCAATGAATTTTAATTTTTCATTTAATACTCTTAAGAATTCTGCATCAGAATATCAAATATGTCACACACAGTAAATCAGTTGCTGTCAGAATAATTTATTGAGGAGAATCAGCCCAGCGACAACAGACCCACTTGCAAAGTCTGTATCAGAAAAGAATGAAGATATGCGTCCTTGAGTTGCTAACCAACTGCCTAAGAAGAGTACAACATTCAACGTTTAAGATCTGAAAAGAAAAATTGACAAAAATTCAGGATATTAATCTCAGGAAAAACAGTCAATTCAGATTTATATATTATTTTTCAAGTGAATATATAGGTAAAACTTACATTTTATTTTAACTAGCATCAAATATGTGTGAATAAATATGTCTGATTTCTTATGTTACATATGGCTATTAAGCAATTACAAGGAACTTTAATTCTTACATTCACACAGGTTTCAAATCTGTATTATAATTAAAGAGAATACATCTGTGGTATTAATAAGGAAAATGTTTAGGAAAAGAGTTTCAGAAAGTTTTTTAGCACTTCGTTAATTTTTACACATTACTTGATTCTCTTTATATCCTTAATTTCATTAAATTATAATATTTAGAATTCATTGAAATGGCACATATTATTAAATATTGCAAGAAATGGCTTCCTTTACTGCTTGCCCTCTTCATACCTCTGAAATCTAATATGGAAGATTTTACACTAAAGTTGTTATATAAACTGGAATCTAGGAAAAGTGCTGAGATTGTTGGTTTTAAAATTGCCCTTTAATATATTTTGCTGCATGACCTATCCATGGGTATTTGTAGTTTCTAAGTCTAACATACTTGCCTTAAATGCCCACAATATTCTTTTTTCTTTTAAAGATTTTTCTTGCTGAGTAACTTCTTAGACATTACGACTGACTATCGTTTAACCCCTCGTGTATGTCTATGTGGCTTCCCTTATGTTACTGGTTTTACATCATGAGATCGTCTGGTTCTTCTTTCAGCAGTTTGAAGAGACCGGAGTTGGTGGTAGATAAGTCCTCCTTGTCCTTAAGGGTATCTACTATAGAGGTCACTGAAGGAAGCTCCTCTGTGACATTAGTGACAGACTCTGTTGTCTCGTTTTCAGGCAAATCTGTGGTGTTCACATGTGATTCCTCCATGACGTTGTCAGTTTCTGAGGCAGTGACAATAAAGTCATACCTCGATTCCACAGCAGTGAGCAGAACAGCATGGGACTCTGCCTCACTTGCAGTTTCTTTTTCCATCCAATCATTAGCTCCATCAGTCGATTCCTCATCATTTAAAGGATCTTCCACATTATCTTTGGCTTTTTCAGCCGAGTTAGTGAGTTCAAAAACAGTGATAAATTTTTCTTCTTCGGAGTCACTTAGTTTAGTCACAGTTTTGGGCCTATCTTCTGAAACAATCAATTTGATCTCAGTTACATTCTCTTCTGCAATGTTGGTTATGTCTGGAATGGTGGTGACCTCCTTTTCAGTTGAGGGGGGGACTCCAGCCTCAGGACTAAAGGAGTCAGTGACCTGAACAGCTCCATCATCAGGAGCATCTGAGGTGGCAGAGGAAGGAACATCAGTTTCAGTGCTTTCATCTGGAAATCCAGAGGCATCCTCCACATCAGCAGCACTGTCCTCTAGTGTGCCAGAGAACTCAGTAGTGGGTACGACTTCTTTTTCTCCTGTGTCAATGGTGGTTAAGAAGATATCTTCTTTTGCCGTGTTACTGGAAAAATCTATTAAAGAAACAGTACCAACTGGGGATGAGGTATTTCCAATTTTCACTGGAATGAAATTTTCAGTAATTGACCCCTTAGGTTTGGAGTTTGGAGTTTCAGTTGGAGTGGTAATTTCTTTCTCTGGAAGAGTTGTTAATTTCAGACAGCCTTCAATATCATCTTCTAATTTGAGTTTTTCCTTTGTAGGTGTGAGCTTGTTGACTGTAGTTGAAAAATCACCATCCGGTGTGCAGTCATTTACTGAAGTAACGTGGTCTCCTTCCGAGGTAATAGTTGTTTCTGATTTAGGAATGGTGTTGTCAGCCCCAAAGAAAATGTCTGCTTCCGTTGGTGTTTTACTGTTGTCTCTTGGAGGTCGAGAATAAATTTTGGGCGATCCATCTTCAGCCATGGGGCAGAGGGGCACTGAGCACTCTCACAGATCTTTCCTCTGGGCTTAGTGGCATCCCTGGGCAAGGGAGTACTGCCCAGAATAGTGACTGAAGCATTGGTCATTATGGGGATTGTTACATCAATCACCCAGGTAATGACAGGGGCTCACCATGGAGGCTGTTTCTTGGCTGTGATCAGACATTTCCTAGAATGAGCATTAATATTAGAAGAAAAAATTATGGAGTTCTGACTATAAAATAAAAATCCATACTAAGAATTTTATTTTTAGAAAACCTAGGATTTACCCTGTTTCTGCTTACAAGTGTACACCTTCTGACCTGGCGCTGGTGCCCCTTGACACAGACATACTCAAGCCTGCTAGGTACTTTGTGGTTTAGTGTCAATAATCAACACTCCGGATGGTTGAAGGCTCTCAACATCTTTTCGGAATCAACTATTTCATAAGTAAGTGACCCTGTATTATTGGAGGCAGAGCTATTCTTTTCTCTGAGATTTGTGGTGCTTAAATGACTAAAATTTAAACACCCTTTTGATGGTGAATAAAAATAAGATAATTGTGTAGCAGAGACTTCTGCAGTTCTTCTCTTCTGAGAGAGAAATATTATTTTTAAAGTAGGAAAATATTATCAATAATAATATTAACAACAATAATAAACTTAGTGGATTGGTAAGGCTTTTGGTGTTGTCTTCAGTTAACTTAGGACACACTGTATCCAGTATTTTAGGTTTAGTTTTTTATGGATTTCTGCACCCTGAAAATTGTTATTTCAACCTCAGAAGACTTTTGTGGCAAGAAGTTTCTGTCATGTATTTAAATTCACAAGGCATAAAGAATCAGGGATGAAATAACAGTAGCTGCTCTAGAAGATATTTATTTCAGAAGGATTTTCAAATGTTATTGTAGCAGGCAATAATTGTAGATTAAGGGGTAATAATTGTATAACTGGCTTTAAGATTTAGCTGATTAGGTAAAGGAAAAAATTCAGTGTCAGTGTTTAGAGCCAGTCTCTTGCTCCATGGGTCAGAGGAAATGCAAATTTCAGACTCATACATGTCTAACATGAAAAGAGCTGGAAACATCACCTGAAGTGGTAGTCTCCATTCCAAGGACAAAATTATTCCTCCATCAACTATGAACACAGTGCTCACAGCTTCCTTTTATTTAGTTGGCATGGCAGAGATATGATACCAATCTCTGTAGACATACAGGAATAGACTTTAAGGCATTCATTTAAAAAGCTTGAATAGTTTCTCCTGAAATCTTTTTGTTCTTCAGGAGGTTTTCACTGCTGATGTTGAAAATGGTTCTTTTTCTTCTTCTTTTTCTTCTTCTTTTTTCTTTGTTGTTGGTCGTTTGAGACAGTCTGCCTACATTGCCTAGGTTGTCCTTGAATTCATGATCCTTCTGCCTTTGACTCATTGGTGTGAGATTGTAGGCTTACAGTATCATATCCTAGCCCAGTGTCTTTGTTAGATATAGGGTATGTTGTCATTATCACAGAAAAGGAAATTATGATAGGTATAGATCCAAGTTATTTGTTTAAAAATAGAAATATCATCAATTAGATAGAGGAAGACACAGAATAAAGTCATCCTCTGAATTGGCTCATTTATTGGAGGGTTTTTAAAATGTTCATTAATCACTCAGTGTTTTGTGAATCTAAATTCAGGATAAGGTGTGCTATACAGAGAAGAGTGGGTATCCATTTTGAAGAAAAAAAAATTGTATATACACCATTCCAAAAGGATAAGAAGTAAGCCATAGAACACTAATAGCTGCCTTACATGATTATCTTTATGTGCTGAACAGACTTGGAACCATGTAGATAATATTCTTTCATCAGCATTTAATTTTCAGTTAGCTATGGCAGATAAAGTAATAATTCCATCTTCATTGATGCTAAAATTCAAATACATTTAATTTTTATAATTGTTTTTGTGGTCATGCCACCCCTTCTGTTACTAGTGTTTCTGTAAAGTTCAGTCACATTTATTATAGCACCCATATTTCTCTTAAAAGGTGTTACTAGTATCTATACCTTCCAAGCCCTTCACTTTTGAAAGGATGATATATATTTATCAAATATGGTCAGTAGCTTTTCTTTCTCAAGAATGGTTTTGTGGATGCTAGTCTTACTTCCTGGTACTTGAAATTCAGTAGTGTCTCTTTCAAGATTAACTATCTTAAATTTCTTTTGAGAATCTTCTACTATCTCTTGGGTAAGATGAGGATTTTTTAGAAGGAAGTGTGAATTTTCTCATGGAGTTGGCTTTAGGAGCAAGAGATACAGAAAGGGATTCCTGAGAATGTAAAAGCTTGACTGACAGCTTCAGAGGCATGGAGAGGATCCTCACTGACTGCCTTAACATAATGGTTTTAGTCTTGAGATAGGGACTCAACATTTTATAGGGGTTTTATTTCCATTTAGACGACTGTCATTTCTATTACATTTCCATCTATAAAGTGATATACTTAACTTTCAGAAGTTGTGCCTTCCACTGTAGAAGCTGATGTTATGTCTTATGTTACAAAAAAAATTAGTTCATATTGTTCATTGGGTATAAAAGTAGAAAACTGAATTGAAGTTTTTCTTTGGTTTTGACTTACGGTTTCTAGAAGATCTGTATCAAACATTTTGTCCCTTTCATCAGCAATGGAAGACATGTTACGTTCAATATGAGCAGTATTGTTGGAAGACCCTGTGGCATCACTTTGGCAAACAGTGTAGACTAAGAGGAAGTCACTTAAGATTATTTTATGTATACTATTCTTTCTCTTCTCAAGAAAATTCCTCCAATTAAGTAAACTTGAACTGAAAATAGGCTCTGGTGCTTCTGGTATTAACATTTTTAGTCATTTAGGTTTTTAACTTTCAAAATATTAAGACTACATCCTCTTCAGTAGTATATTTGCAGTTATAATTGGAGTTTCAGGCAATCAATCAATCAATCAATCACACACACATACACACAGAGAGAGAATGGGGAAGAGAAGGGGGAGATATGACATTTTCTGATTATAAATGATAAGAATGGTCAATATTACTATTTGTCTTAGTTGAGAAAATAAACCTTTTGGCTTAGTGGAAGATATCTTTCAGAAAAAAGTAATTAACATCTCTATTGATCAAAATTCTATGTTTTTATAGGAATCAGTGAGAAGTAGACCTGAAAGAGAAGCATTAAGCCTTGTGTCATACTTTAAATCTCTTCATTTTCATCAAAAGCAGATGTACTGGAGAGGGTAGTATTTGCTTTATGGGCATAAAGTATTAGGTACTTTGTATTTCCTAAGAAAGCTACTACTATTTTTGATAGCAGGATTATAAGTATTCATTGCGCCAGGCAGTGGTTGTGCACGCCTTTGATCCCAGCACTTGGGAGGCAGAGGCAAGCAGATTTCTGAGTTCATGGCCAGCCTAGTCTACAGATTGAGTTCCAGGACAGCCAGGAACAAAACAAAACAAACAAACAAACAAACCAAAACAACAACAACAAAAACATAAGTACTCATTGTGATTCTTTGTCTGAAAAGAAAACAATTGGGATTATTTCCTAAATGTATTCAGAGAATCGCATGTCACCATTAACATTTTTGTACTTTCTCCAAAATATGTTGCATTAGAAAATAGAGAAAAAAAATCTGACTTCCATCAGTTAGGAGATGAGCTATGGATCTCTGAGCCCTGTCACAATCATCAGATCCTTCGAAAAAATTGACATCAGTATCAAAGTTCTTGTTTTTTCTCCAGAAGTTACAACTTACTAACTTCCTTTGGTTTGTTTATTTGAAGTTATTAGGTTAGACAAACCATGTATCAAGCATCCGTTGTGCTATGTTGTGAATGATATCCACTTGACTTTGAAGAAATATCTGAACATGATCATTTGAAAAAAGGATTTTTTGCTTTATCTATTAATTCAAAGACATAATTATGTGAAACACATTTACAATCACTATCCTCAGACATAACAGTACATATCTTGTGCTATTGAGTATAATGTACTGGGAGGACTTTTCCTGAGAAGGAATGTCATCTATATTCCTTCCCTATTCAAAAAATGAAAAGGAAGATAAGTTTGAGAAGCTGGACCTAAGACTTATACTCTTAAGGTAAGCAATAACATCAATGAAATTAGCATAATCAGTCTTCATTTCAAGACTACCTGAACAAGCATACTTGGAGAATTACTCCAAGAGTCACTTGTTAATGGGCCAGCTATTTCAAGATATTCAGTGGAAGTATCAGGAATGTTTCAGAGATAGAAATATTTTGTACCCACCTTCTTCAGTCAGCACAGACTCTCCTTCAGAATTGCTGTCTATCTCAAAACTGATGACACCTTCCCCAGTGTGCATTCTATTCACTGATAAAAAAGGGAGGGAATCCATGTTGCTTAAATCTTCAGAATCATAAACTAAGGGAAATTCATCATTAGAGATGAAGCCAAATTCCGTCAAGGGAATATTGCTTTTCCGTGAATGTGGAATCTCAGCAATAATATTTTCTCTCTCCACAGTAGATGATGAGCCTGTATCATTGTTTATAAAATTTCTGATAAGATTTGTTGAAGTTTTAGAAGGAACAATTGAGTTTGAGGAAAAGGGTTTGATGGCTTGGCTTTCTTGATCATCAGTTTCATTAATAAGTTCAAAGAAGTCAATACTATTCCACACTGTAGGCTCTCTCTCTGAGTAATCGATCAAGGATCTATCACTTACAACACCAAAGTCCTTGATTAAGTTTTCAGGAATGAGAATGATGTTTTCAGTTGTTTGTGGTTTGGAATTGCTGTTTTCAATAAATTCAGTAGGAGAAAAAATTATTTTCCTGGGTAATTGATAGATTTTAGAATAGGAGTTCATAGTTGGCTGCTTCAAGTTATCAAGAGGTAGATATCTAGCCTGACCCTTTGTCAACTTTGTTGTGCTCATTGTGGAGCCAGGATAAAATGGTTTTTTTGAACTTCCAGGTCCTTTCTGTTGAGCAGAAGCAACTAGTGGCTTGAGAATTAATGGAGTGGCTGTCATTATATTTAAATCTTCTAAGTCTCTGGAAATGTAGAATTTTTCTTCCTCAACAGTCTTATCATTATGAAAAGATGTGCTAGCCTCAGTTCCCGGGGTGGCTCTTTCCTTTGCAGAAGGACTGATAGCTGATTGTTGGACATGGTCACTTATAAGCTCAGTAGATCTGTTTATCCCTCTTTTTTTGTAGGCTGTTGTTTGGAGGCCTCTATTAGCTGAGAGAGCATTGCTGTCAGTTTTATCTCTGATATTTCCATTTTCACTGGCAAGAATGTTAGTTGCCCATATGACTTCCTCTGGAAAAGTCATAGAATCCTCTAGAGGAACAGAATAGACATGGGGAAAGGGCTTAACAGCACTTGGCTCATCAATGACCTCCCAGATCTGGTCAATGGAAGTCAAGTGTTCTTGTGTTGGTTCTGATACCTCTGACATCACTAGTGTATCAGCTGACATGCCACTGACTCCAAGAAAAACTGGAGGTCTAGACACTCTCTGATTGGGGATTAACACAGACCTCAGTCCTATGGGCCTGATTTCTTCTTCAGAAGGAGCAGAGTTCCTATTGTTTTCATTGTCTTCTTGAGATTCAAGGGCAGAAATATCAGAAGAAAGTATGGTGGCCTTTGGTGGCATTTTGGTGGCATTTAACTGATTCAAAATTGCCATTAAGTTTGTTTTGCTTATACCATTCTTAGCTTTACCTGGATTTGTATTGTCTTTTGTTGGGACACCAGACCCTCTTCTTATAAAGCTCGGCATTGTTTCTGGGGTAAAAATATAAATGTTTGGTCCATTTTCCTCCATTACTGTGTAAATGTTATCATTAAAGTGTTCATTACTGTTAGAATTGGGATTACTGTTTGTTACAGTCATTTTTCTTTGAACTTCAGGCTTAAAATTTCCCTGTGGAGGTTTTGAAACCACATTTTCCCGTACTTCAAATCCAGTTTGAGCAGACCTGGGTTTGCTAATCCTTCTGAAAGTTGTAGTATAGTATGCATCAGGATTAATTGAATATTGGGTGTCAGCTAGACTGTTTTCAATGTAATCCCTGATGTTTTCATCTTCAAATGTATCTTCCTCTTCTGAGTTAATGCTTTCCACTCTTTGGAGATCAGCTTCATAGTTCAGCATTGCATCTTCCTCAAAAGAGGCTTCTGATTCATGTCGTGTGCTAGAAAATATGTTTTCAGCATCATGAGAAGCTGTGGTCATCCCTACTTTCGATGCTGTTTTGGTAGTCTTATTAGGAAGATAAGTTTTTGGTACCAAAATAGTTGTCAAGGAGATTTCCTTAACAGCGTTTTTTGCTTGAGAAGGATTAAAAGGGGCAATGGAATCATCAATTAATATAGTATCTTCATCTCTAGATACTTTGGAACGGCCACTGAAAGCCCTTCCAAGGTCGTTAGGTTTTTCTTTCAGAGTTTTAATATCATTACTTTTCATAATATACTTCTTTTTTGGCCAGGCAGCAATTATGGAAGCCAAGTCTATATTAACTTTGTCTTCATCTTTATAGAAGTTATCATTTACTGCATCAGTTGTTACATGAATTGCATCATTGCTTGCTGTATTTCTTTTGTTGGTTAGTCTGTCATTCTTTTCTGCAGTGACATCAATAGGGTTTTGATAGCCATCTCGAAGGTCAATGATGTTTCCACTATACATTGTGGAAGATAGTTGTTTATCTTTAATGGTGTTCCTGGCCACATATGGGTCCTTTTTAGCATCAGGAATTGGTTTGGAGATAGTATGATAATATATATTAAGTGGTCTAGAATAACCAATTCTTTCAATTTGGTGCATAGAATTACTAGATGTAGGGACTGCAGTATTACCTTCTGGTTCTACATTGTCTTTAGTACCTGCACTTTCATCTACACTATTAATTTTTGATCTGGTGGCCATTGACTTAAAGTATATTTTCTTTTTTGGGTTTGTAGGGTTAATGACATATAGGGCATCAAAATGTTCTTCCTCCGGAATTATAAGGTCTCTGTCATTTACTGTTATTTTGGTAGATGGTACAACAGTAAATTGGGAAAGAGAATTTGTGGTGTCACTATCTGGAAACCCATCATTTTCAAGGCTACTGTATTGTAGTGTATAATACTGTAAATTATGAGAAGATGGAATATCTTCTGTTTCCTGAAAGACAGCATCTTCCTCTGCTTCAGACTCTACTTCTGTATAGAGAACTGATTTTTCTTTACTGGGCATGTCTTTGTTTATCAAACTTCTAAAATATTTTCTTGGAATAAGTGTACTTTCTTCTATAGGGGATGTAGAGTCAGTAAAGAATACATCTTCCTGTTCTGATTCCTCATTAGTAGTGGTACCAGTTCCAAGAAAACTCTGTTCCTTTGATGTGACAATGGCACTCTCATCTGCCAAGGCAGTGGGCAAAGAATTTTGTGAGTATGTAGCAGGATCAGAGGCAAACAATGCTTTAGTTCTGCCAGTGGATGGGAAAAGTTCAAGACTCTGAGTTATTTCTGAGTCGCTATCAAAGTGAGGAGTATCAGCGGGTTCAAACTCGTACTGGTAGTAGGTCACTGACACAGGAGATGAAATGCCATTTTCCCTAGAAAGAGGCATCCTTATCCTTCTCTGTCTTATTTGGGAATTAGGTGCAAACCTGGAAACAGCAGGCATATCCTGAATAATTTCAGAGGAGGGTGAAGTATTGCTCTTTGGATTGTCTACTGTCCCTTTGGCATAAGCAAAGCCAATTGAATTCTGATCAGTGAACAAGCTGTGCTGCACATCATTATCAGATAGAGGGAAGTTTCTCAAGTCAGCTTGAAGCATCACTAAGTGGTTTCTCTCTAAGGGAGATCCAGTAATCTTTGCTATCCCATCTGAAGGTGCAGGATATCTGTTTGAATCTTCTATAGGTGAATTTTCTTCTGTTTTTCTGGTGGATGAAGGATTACTTGCCGTTTGCTGGCATAAAGGTGGGTTGGCGAGAAATTGTTGATTGCTCTGACTGTATATTTCCTGACTTCCATTATACTAAAGGGAAAGAAGTGCAATTTTTTTTGTGTGTGTGTGACATTCCCCTTTTACATGCTTTACTGAAGAAAACCACATATCAATGCATAGCACCAATTCTATCAAATAAAACACTGATCTGAATGTCTTTGTCTTTATTGACTTCTTATCAATTAAGTCCAAAATATACAATATCACTATGAGGAGAAGCTGATGTCAGAATTAAGTACCCTCCATGGTAAAGTCTCAGCAGCTAATTTTTTACAATGTAACAGGGTATGAGAACCTTTAAAACTGTATATTGCCATGCATGGTCTTCTACTGTCTTTAGTTCAACTTTATGATTAAATAATTAATTGTGGCATTAGGAATTAAATCCAAGACCTCACATATGCTAGGCAAGAGAGCTACCCTTAGCCCACTTTTGATTTTAATTTTTGAGATAGAATCTCACCAAGTTGCCTAGGATGGCTTTACATTCACTCTGTGCCCAGATAGATCTTGCAATCTTCTAGCCTTAGCATCCTGAGTAGCTTTGGTTTAGGTATACCTTACCAGGCCTAGCTTATATAAGTGATTTAAAATTTTTCTAGATAAGTAATTTAAATAGACATATGTATATTTACAATATTTTATATTTACAATACTTTTCTTAAGACAACTTATCATCTACGTTCATTTTTTCCTCATCAATGTTCAGTTTAAAAAAAAAACTAATGATATATTAAATACTGAAAAAAAAACTTACTGGAAAGAAAATCACAAAATTCAAGGTGATCACAGTTAGGATCAAGATCTTCATCTTGTCTTGCTAGTAATTCCCTGCAAGGAAGGTACAGAGTTTTTCTCTGTTAGTTACCCATTGAGTTGTTACATATAAGTAGAAACTTAAAAATACCAGAAATATGTCAGGAGGTTATGGTGCACACCCTCAATGCCAACAGCAGGGAGAGGCAGGGGGATCTCTTGAGTTCAAGGCCAGCTTGGTCTACATAGTGAGTTCTAGGACAACCAAGGCAACACACCTCAAGAAAACCCAAAACCAATAACAACAATCAACAGCAAAAAACAAACAAATGACATACAACCACTACCACTAAAGCAAAAACAAACAAACAACCTCCAAAAACAAACAAAAAAAAAACTCCTTTTTTTTGAGACAGGGTTTCTCTGTATAGCCCTGGCTGTCCTGGGACTCACTTTGTAGACCAGGCTGGCCTCAAACTCAAAAATCTGCCTGCCTCTGCCTCCCAAGTGTTGGGATTAAAGGCATGTGCCACCACCACCCGGCCAGAAATAACTTACGTATATTCTACTATTGCTGATGTTTAGGTAAGACACCTGTTTAAGTAATAACACGGACGATACATAGTTGCTTTGAGTCCATTGTCCAAAATGATAACATGGAAAGAAAGTACTCTCAGTGCCTGCACAGGCCTTTAATCCCAGCACTTGGAAGGCAGAGGCAGGCAGATTTCTGAGTTCGACGCCACCCTGGTCTACAGAGTGAGTTCCAGGACAGCCAGGGCTACACAGAGAAATCCTGTCTTAATAAACAAACAAACAAACACAAACATACAAAAAAAAAAGTACTCTCAGCTAAGAGCAACACCCTTTTCATCAGTCGGAAACGTTTGTCTATTTCCGAATCTTTATAGAGAAAAGGAGCAGGGGAGTCAAGTCCAGCTGGCAAACATTCTTTCCCCAGAATCCTTCAGCAAGGACCTCACATTATCTCACCTTTGTCTTCATGTTAATTTTCTCTATTGGTTGCATTTTTATAGACTATTTAGATACAAATTAAGGAATCAATATTCCATGTTAAAGTCGATACAAAGGGTAACTGGAAAAGGTGAGGTTTGAAGAAAGAATCCATCTAAAAGTTTGATTTACTCAGTAGTTACCTTATAAGGCCTCTTTCTTGTCCTCCCAGCTGCTTTCTGGCTTTAGCTTTTCATCAACTCACGAAAATGAAATCTAGACATGGAAAGTGTGAGTCTGAGGAAGCAACAGAGGCCTCTTGATCGTTATTATTGGGCAGCCAGAGTGGGTGGGGTGGAGAGTGGGGTGGGATGTGGGAGCTGGGGTGGGTCTCATCTAAGAGATTTTTTTTGAGCTAATTCCAAGACAAAAGAAAGGAGAGGGAGTGTCTCCTGTCTTTCAGTTGCATCTTTCCAAGGCAGAATGAAGCTTGTCTCTAAATTTAAAGAGGCAGTGCTCATATTTTAAACACTATGAAGTCTTTAAAATACCATCTTCCTGGCTTCTAGTGTCACTTACCTCTTTAAAAATTGTTCCGTTCTCTGTCCTTAACAAAATTTCATACACCAAAGTGGCATTTTACGATGTTATGGTTTACTAGTTTTCATGCATTAATAGACTCTTGCCTTATAGACTGTTGTTTTGTTAAGGACAGGATTGTGATTGGCTCAATATCTGAAAAAATTATGTTTAAAATACAGGGAAATAAAAAATAAAAATGATTCTCTCCTAAAGTATGTAAATTTCATGCCAATCTCTTGGATATGTTTTATTCATTAAACTTGGCAATAGTTGCTATCCAATTTCTGAAATTGAAACTGAATTTTACATATAATGAACAAAATTACAACACTCCTATTGTGTTACTTGCTGGAGTTATTTATTGCTTTGTGCTCTAAAACCTTCATTAAAAGATGAATCTAAATACATATTCAATTTCATATATTTTTCCTCAAGGAGAGTTCAAAAGTCTGACAAGATAAACCTTTAGTCTGAACTTTGCTGGGTGGCTATATTCTTTCCATTTTAGGCACTTTTGAAATTTTTATATTTATAATTTACATTTGATTCATATATATTTTTGTATAATACATCTATGAAGTCCCATATTGATTATAATAGAAAGGTCTTTATCATTAGAAAAACAAATATATTTAACCTCCTTATCAATCTTTTGGGGAAGCTTTCTCAAGCTTTTCTATGTTCTGGCTCTCCTTAATAGTATTTTATTACACATTTGAACAAGTACCAAATCTCCACAGTTATGTTCAAGACGGGATTTTTCTTTTTAGTCAAAGTATTGACGTTCAAAGGATCTGCAAACATTATGATTAACTTTAGATCAAAAGTCATGCGTCACGAGCAGTACAATTGTAATGTTATCACTTTTGGAGCTTAAAGGAACCATTTCCATGACATCAGTATTGCTCTTCAAGGGGAATAAAATAATTGTTTGGAAATCTAGGGTGCAGTAAAATGTACTTAAGAATGGAAAGCTGATTCACCTGGAGATTGTATGTACAGGTTTTTTATTTCAAGGAAGCCGATAACCACAGATGCGGAATCCCTGGCTGGCACTAATTCATCTTTTAAGATCTAAGATAACTAAGAGTTCCGCCTATTTGTTTTAAAAGTTGAATCTGGGACAGATATTAAGAAAATCCATCTTGAAATTCTTTCTTTTTCTCCCTCCTTTTTAGTAGTCTAAGAATTCTGAGTCTATTGCCTCCCTCCATTGAGGTGAATGATTCATTTAGCTTTCTTTCCAGTTGATACTAATACGCAGTTTCCAGAATTTGCTTTGCCTAATGGTTGTGGAGGCTAAAGCAAGCACATTTTCATACACCGAAAGGATCATGCTGAAGGAGGAGATGTAAATTGGGAAACAATATGATGGTGCTTTGTAACTCAAATTGATTTCCACAGGAAGATTGTTAAAAGTTATTAACACTCTCGTCCTGTTGGCAGCACAAGTTTCCTGCCTGTCGTTGGTCAGAAAGCATAGCTTTTCCAGAGGAGATAGGTTACTCTGGACAGTTCAGAGACACGGACTCAGGCTCCTCAAAATACCATACTTCAACAATGCAGTAGGGATATTGAAAGAATGTTAGGAGGACCTTAATGGACAAGTTCAACTTCCGCTGCCACATTCATCCTGGGCCTAGAAACTCAGAGAGAGCCAGGCAATGTGAGGTAGGGAAATGAGAGGTGGGGAGCTGAGCAGACCATGGCCCATACTTTCTGTTTCTGGGAACAAGTATAAGGTTCGTATTACTAGGGTCAAGTCTTACATCTCAAACTCTGAACTTCCAGAGTTTCTGAGTTCTAGGAATACCTATTTGATGGACTGACCTCTAAATCTTTGATGTTCTGACTTTGAGCATGATGGAAGAAAAGACTGTTAACTATCTATTTTTCTTTCTTTCTTTCTATCTATCTATCTATCTATCTATCTATCTATCTAATTTCTTCTAGAAAGTTTTAAATTATATATTATATACATACTTTTATATATTATATACAAGTATATTAAATATATATATATATATATATATATATATATATATATATATATATATATAAAACACATGCACATAACTTCTTAGAGGAAGTATTTTCAAGCCTCTTGCCTCACCAAACAGTCTTCTGTAATAAAATGAGGACCAGAGAGGAAGCCCATTGGCACCATGCAGTGTTAGGGTACCTCAGTTACCTGGATATCACCTGAGCAGGTATCCTATGAAGCTGGAATGACTGTTTCTATATTTTCAGTGGGGATGGGAGAAAACTGCAGGGGAAAAGCTTCAAGAGAATTCTTACATGGTGTGGGGAGCGGGTGTGGCGGCAGTCCCAAAGGCGCCAGGGACTGCAGCTAAGTCATATGACTTGCACCTGACTTCCTCATATAAGACACAAACATCTTGAGTGCTGCGCAGGTGTACCAGGATACAGGTGAATCCAATTTGGTGGAGATTTGCCCCTGCTGCCCTGATTAGCTGAAGCCTCGTGACTGGCGAGGGGGCATGGCCTGCGGTTCGTGGATGAGAGAGAGTATAAAAGGAGTGAGAGGCCCAGGGTTCGGGGGAGATATAAAAACAAGGGAGATATAAAAACAAGGGAGATATAAACAAGGGAGATATAAAGAAAGAAGAAACAGGACTGAATAAACGTGTGCAGAAAGATCCTGTTGCAGCGTCGTTCTTCCTGGCCAGTTGAGCGCGCGCAACAACATGGTATAAGGTCCGCTGACCTTTTGACTTCCACTCCTGCATTATAGGGTGTACTTATATGTGTACATGGACATACACACACTCAGAGACACACAGAAATTTAATGTAAGAAAAAAATATGTTTTAAAATGATTTATTGAACAAAAGCTGAAGAAATAAAAGTGAATACATTTAGAAAGTGGGAGACTGAAAGTAGCATGATTTCTAGAATTATGTCATCATTCAGAGGGATGGCAGTAAGTTCTTGATCAATATTTGCAATTATTAGGTTGTGCAGCTGAATATAGAAAAAATTTTAGGACATAAAAATGATCAAATGAATTCAATGTACCATTCCATAACCATAAATGTTTCACAATTGCTCTTTTCTATTTCTTCTATTTCCAGTTCTTATCCATTTTGTTCTGTGTAGCCCCGAGAGGCCCTCCACCTTCCTGGCTGCTGTCAATTCTGTTAGAGTAGATCGTATTTTCTCACATTATAGATTTAGAATATTGCATGTCACCTTTACTTTACTATATCAGTGAATGGCCTTGTCCATTATGATTGCTGTCTTGAATACCTTGATCCATATAGCACTAATATCTACAAAACCTTAAATAAAACTCGCTACGGCATTTTTTTGAAATAGTCTATTTCTGCTACCTTAATCTTAATAGCTTTTTTATTTTTATCTTTTTAATGTTAGGGATTGGAACTAGATCCTCATGCCTACCTGGGAAATGTTCTACTACTGAGCCACATCTGTAGTTTCATCTTAGTCATTTTACAGTATAGATCTATAATGAATAGATCTTCATTATAATGTGTCTTGATTTTTCAAAATTTTCTAGATTATATTTTTTCTGCTCAGATTTTCTTTATTAATAATGACATATTATCATCAATTTTTTGTCTGTAGTTGTAGTAGCAGTAGTGTTCTGTGCTGTTAGTAGCAGAGGTAGCTTAAGCTGAGGCTGTGTTTTTCGTGACTAGAGTTTCAGTCTAGTCCATTGGAGCCATGCTTTCTGCAGCTGAACAATCATTCCTGTAATGGAGTAACTGAAATTGTGGGAAATGACAGCACACTGGCTCTGGTAGTAATTGTGACGTCTGAAACTGAAGATGTAGAGGTTGCAGGGGCAGTAGTAGCTGCTATGGGGATTGTGGTTGTTAATGAAGTAACCACAGATGTTGTGACCAGTAGCTACACAGATGTGATGGTAGCTATAGAATAGGTGCCTATTTCTAAGGTTGTAGAATCAGCTGGAGAAGTTGGGGCATCAGTGATGGAGCTGTGGTATCTCTTCAGAAATTTTATTTTCCTCTGGTTCACGGGAAGCCTCCTGCTGTGGAGTTGTAGCTCCAGAAGCCTGGGTGTAATTTTTACCCAAATTCACATGTTGAACAGTGAAGGAGGGAGCCACAGAGGTAGAAGAGGATGTATCCACAAGGACTACATTGGTTGCAACATTTGCATTTCTGGGGGAAGATATAGCCACAGTGGTAGCTGTATTTGTTCCAGAGATTGGGACGATAGCTCTCAGAAGTTTTGTGGTTATGGATCTAGCAGCTGAGGTGGTAACTATAGATGTGTAGTTTGTCTTTGAGATCATAGAATCACTTGGTAACAGCACTGAGAGGCATCATATGGCTACAGAAGTTGTGCCAGTTGTTGACTTAGTGGTTCCTACAGGCACTTGGGTTGTAGTTTCATTGCTTGTGTTATTTGCTGTTTGACTGACAGTTGTAGTTACTAATGTGGTAGTCACGTTTTTTACAGTTGTGACAGTGATAGGTGCACTACTAGTAGAACGTGATGCAGGTGTGATGTCTTGTGATGCATTCCTGGTAGAACCAACAGAAACAAAGGCAGATGTTGTGGGTATTTTTGTAGTGGCAGGAGCAAGAGATATGGCCTTGCTGGTTGATGACAATGTGATACCACTGGTGGTGGTCTCAATCCCTTGAGGAGTGAAATTTGTTTTAGATTTGTCTCCAGTAATCACAGAGGTGGTGTTTGTAGTGGTGACAGGAGGTGTGGTAGTTATGCTTGTTGAAGTTGTAGAGGCAGCTTGAGTGGTAGAACCATCCATAGCTTGGGTGGTGGTCATATCTTTGGTGTTTGCTTCAGTTTCTGAGACCTCTGAGGTAGAAGCAGATATAGTGGTAGAGACAGAGGCCGAATGAGTTGTAGACTTGGCCACTGTGCTCATGGAAGTTGTAGGACTAAAGGAAGTACCTGTATGTGTGGAATCTCCTGAAGGCTTTGTGGATGTAGTCTCTGTTGCTGAGTTAGTGGTTGATGGTACTAAGGTAGTAGTGCCAACCACCGGGGCTATGGTTGAACTCTTAGTGGGAGTGGGTCTTGCACTGGTACTAGAAATCATTGGATTGGGTGAAGACAATATCTGAGCAGGTGTTGGTTGTCCCCTCATAGATGCATTGAAGATTTCCTCTGCTAAGGAAAGTAGATTCTTTGCTTCTTCAAAGGTTTTAAGTGTGTTTTTCTCGTTGAGTTTGGGGTGTCTCGTCTTGGATTTACCTAAGCTATTATTTATGACAAATGATGTTTGCTTTTTCAGAAGTGCCAGTTTGGATGTCATCTCCCTAAGCTCTTTCTTTACAGCCCTTGAAGCGGCTTTCTGCTGTTTCCTTTGCTGTCGTCTTTCCTCTCTCTGCTCTCGTCTTTCCTCTCTCTGCTGTTTCCTTTGCTGTCGACTTTCCTCTCTCTGCTGTTTCCTTTGCTGTCGTCTTTCCTCTCTCTGCTGTTTCCTTTCCAGTCGTCTTTCCTCTCTCTGCTCTCGTCTTTCCTCTCTCTGCTGTTTCCTTTCGAGTCGACTTTCCTCTCTCTGCTGTTTCCTTTGCTGTCGTCTTTCCTTTCTGGACTTAGGGGGCTGTTTTGCTCGGGATGAGGCTTGCTTTCTCTTGGGTGATATTACAGATTTATCTTTTGTGAGCTTTTTTTCTATAGCCTTCGTAGAACGTGCCAAATTTTCCGTTCTCTTTTGTCTTTTCTTTTCTAGCTTAGATGGTTGTTTTCTGCATGGTTTAGACTGGGTCCTTTTCAAGGTTTCTGAAGATCTCTTTCTACGTTTAGGTATTTGAGTAGCTGATCTAATCCTAGGTTGTTTTACCAGTCTGTTAACAGGCCTGGACCTGTCAGATCTTCTCTTTCTACTTAATTTCCTAAATTGTGAAGATAAATGTTCAACTCCCTTTTTAATCTTTGAGCCAACATCAGAAAGTACAGTCTTTACACTCTGAGCATTGAAGGGTGATAACAATCTGTTGGTAGGTGAGGCAGAGTGTTGAGACAAGGATGAAAGATGTTTGTCAAGCTGTGTAGATAAAAATTTGCTTTGCGATGTCTTGGAAGTTAACTTTTGGATGGGTTGACTGTTGATCACCTTTTCTATTGTCTGCTGCCATGATTTCTGACTCTCACTGAGCTACAGGCAAAGAGAAGATATTATCAAATGAGATAATGGATAAATTTTGTATTTTCATTCTCCTTTCAGGAACTGAACTACTCTTTCATTTAGGAGGCAGTATAGCCTTTTTAAAAAACTATAGAATAGCCTAAAATATGCGCCATATAGAGCATCATGATAATATAGGGCCTGCCAGTCTTTATGTACACTCCTTATAAAGTTCAATTTGCAGCTACCAGTAACTCAGAAAATCTCTATGAAAACTTCCAAGCTCGACACATTCAAGTGGTTCCTAGAAATGAATGAAGTATTAAAATAATGGTCTCAGTTTGACAGTACCACATGTATCCTTCCCCATGTTGACACAGTACTAATCATAGATTTCTCTGGGATACTAGTTTTCACATGGTGAAAAAGAACTGGAAGTGGTCACCCACTTCCCCATTGTTCCTTGACTCTTTTCATAAAGCTTGCTCCAGTCTCACCTTATAGCGAATATTGGGAGAAATGGCATTGCTAGACACCTTCAGTTAGGTTGAAACAGAAGCAAGGTAGAACACATAGCAGCCAGAACTGTGAGGAGCTGGCAAAGTGCTGAGGAAATATGTATTGTTGACATGGACAAAATAATGTCAAGGACCCTGATACTTCTTATGCATGGACTTGGCAAAACCTGGTCCAGAAACTATTAACCACAGCTTGCTCCTCATGAATGTTTACAGGTTAAGATTGTTCTTCTATAGTTTCTCACAGAGTCCAACTAACCCTTCCTCTTAGTACAGTGCATAATAAACTTGCTGAGTTCCTAGGTTGTGCATTCTTTGAGAATGAGCATAGTCCACCCAACACCAGCTTTTCTATATGCTCTTTTGTTGTTGTTGTTGTTTCTGCAGTGTTTCCCATTTCTTCATTCCTACATTGTCTTAGTCAGGTTTCTAGGACCAGGACACTGTTAGCTAGTACAATGTTTTCTCTCCAGCTTAGTGTCTGAGTAGATGCCACCCAAAAGCACACACTACCTGCAATTCCTACCAAGCTAAGCTATCTGTTTTCAGAAACATGATGGAATTTTCAATGTGACTTGAGTCCATAAACATCTACTCTCTATTATCGATATTTAAATCTCCCCTCTTGCCTTCAACCTAGGCCATACAAAGAGGTTCCTGCCTTTATAAATTTTACAGAAAGGAAGAAATCTGTTTAACCAAGGAAGTTAAATGCATAAAAGCTCTTTATACCTCTACCCTAATAATACAGATGCCTGCATCCATACACTAGAAAGGAGCCTGAACACTCCTGCTTGGGAAGCAGGTAGGCTGACTCTAAATCTTCTCATTCATCTCCTTCAAATCCTACTCCCCAGTTTCACCCCCAGCTCTACAGCAGACTACCTGCTGCAGCCTCATCTTCTCTGCACTACCTTCAGCCTATCACACAGATCTTACTTTTAAAACTTCCTTCTCTCTACTCACTGCTTTATCTCAGCTTCCAAGTTCAGCAGACATTTCCTGCAGCCTCATTCTAGCCAGGGAAAGAAGTAGTCAAATGGCAGGTTTTTACCTCTAATTTTTCTCTCCTCCAAATTCACTCCCTTAATGTTATCTCTAGCTTTGTAGAAGATCATCTGCTGTGGCCTCCCCTTCCTCGATGTCCTCCTCTCTAGTGGATGACACAGATCTCCTCCAACTTTCCTCCCTACTTATCCTGTTATTCCAGACCCCATATCCAACAGATATTTCCTAGGAACCTTCAAGCTAAACCTGTCAGAGAAGCAAGTAGGTCAGTGAAGCTGGTAAGCTGAATAATAAAAAGATCTGCTGGAAGGATCTCTATTCCTGACCTTAGATTGTACTACAGAGCTATAGTAATAAAAACAGCATGTCGTTCACACAAAAACAGACATGGTGACCAATGGAATCAAATCAAAGACCCAGATATAAATCCACATACTATTGTCACTTGAGTTTTGCTAAAGAAGTCAGAAATACACACTGAAAAAAAAAGATATCATCCTTAACAAATGGTGCTGGTCTAATTGGATGGCTGTATGTACAAGAATAAATAGATCCATACTTATCACCCTTCATAAAGTTCAACTCTAAATAAATTAATGATCTCAACACAAAACCAGGTAAACTGTACCTGATAGAAAATAAAGTGAGAAATAGCCTTAAATGTGTTGGCGTAGGAAAATACTTCCTGAACAAAATGTAGTTAGCACTGGCACTGAAGATCAATGATTTGTAAATGAGACCTCATGAAACTGAAAAGCTATTTTACAGCCAAGGACACTATCATTAGGACAAAGCAGTAACATACAGAAAGGGAAAAGTTTTTGCCAACTACATATCCTATAGAGGCTAATATCCAAAAAATATAAAGAACTAAAAAACAAAAACAAAGACAAAACCTAGATATCAAGAAAATTCAATTTAAAAAAGTGGGGCACAGATCTAAACATAGAATTCTCAAAAGAGGAAACTCAAATGACTGAGAGAAACACTCAAAGAAATGTTCAGCATCCTTAGCCTTCAGAGAAATA
Organism: Mus musculus; assembly: GCF_000001635.26. Taxonomy (NCBI): domain Eukaryota; kingdom Metazoa; phylum Chordata; class Mammalia; order Rodentia; family Muridae; genus Mus; species Mus musculus. The sequence continues at coordinate 87,960,514 of NC_000071.6, read as the reverse complement.
CAAATCAAATGACTTTGAGCTTTCATCTTATTCTCATAAGAGTGTCTAAGATCAATAAAACAAATGACAGTTTACACCAATGAGGATGTGGAATAAAGGGCCCACTCTTCCATTGCTGAACTGCAAACTTGCACAGCCACTATGGAAATCAATGTTCCCCAGGAGTCCCTCAGGAAGATGCAAATGGATCTACTTCAACATCAAGCTGTACCACTGCTGGGCTTATACCTAAAGGAAACTTCATCCTCCCACTGATACCATGTCCTTTGCCACTCTATTCATAATAGCCAGAATTTGAAAACAACCTAGATGTCCCTCAACAGAAGTCGAATTCTGTAAAGAACCTGTAATATATTTATTTATACATTGGGATATTACTTAGCTCTCTTTAAAAAATTAAATCATGAAATTTGAACATAAACAGATGGAGCCAGACAAAAATCATCCTGAGTGAGATACCCCAGCCCCAAGAAGACAAATATGGTAAGAGGCAACCCTGGCTGTGTTGTACTTTTCTCTCCACAAACTTGTAAAACCTCACCTACACAACACATTGAACATGGGGAAGCTCAGCTTCTGCCTACATAGAGCCTTTGCTGCTATGTTTTATCATTTTTGTTACAGAGAGGTATTCTGCATGCTAGCAAAAATAGAAATGTAAACACCAACCCAGATACAAATCTTTTGATTTACAATAGTGTCCTGCATGCAAGATATGTGAATGAAATGGTGGAATGAAGCTTGTGAGAGTAACTAACCAATAGTTAATTTGAATTAAGGCTTACTCCATGAGGTTGAGCCTGCACTCAAGGATGATTTGATGATCAAGAATCTAAGACTGGGACCAGGGAAAAACCAAAAGAATACTGTTCTTCTAAAGAACATAGCAATAAAACGACTCCTAAGGTCTTCTGCTCTGCTCATAGATCAGTGTCTTGCTCTGAGATTATAAGAGAAGCTTCCTCATGCAGCAGATGTGAACAAATACAGAGATACACCCTCATACATTATAAAGAGAGTCAGATACTTTGGAACCCTCAGCCTTAAATAAGATGTCTCTATGTAATCCCTATTCTCAGGGCTCAGGGAATCCTGCAGAAGAGGAGGTGAAAAAAGTGTAAGAGACAGAGAGGATGGAGAACACCAAGCATCTAGACAGAATAAAATTGACTTACATAGATTCACAGAGACTGATGCAGCATGTACAGGGCCTGCATGGGTCTGCATCAGGTTGGCTCCTAGAGCTGAAAGGAGAAGTTTACACCATGCCCTTACCTCTAACCTATAGGCTATCTCTAGTTTAAACTAAAACTACTTGCAAAAAAATAATTAATTTTTTCCAAGGGATCCTCATTGGGGAAACAAACTACTCCTCTTAGGGGTAGATTGCATGGTCAGGAGTAGATGGCCAATAGTGAAAGAACTCAGTGTCATATTACAGATCCTTTGCATGTATATATTATGGCTTCTAGTTTAGTGTTCTTATGAGCTTTCTGAGTGTGTGTGTGTGTGTGTGTGTGTGTGTGTGTGTGTGTGTGTTTCTGCATCTCTATTTGCTTCTTGTGTGCTTTTCCCTAGGTTCTTTTACTTCTGTTTGTTCTGTACTATTCTGATGTGTTATTATCCCTTAGATGTCTGAATTCTAACAAGAGCTAGAGGGGAGTTGACTTAGGATGAGAGCCAAGGTGAGAAGGAACTGAAGGAGAAGAAGGAAGGACAACCTTAATCAAGATATAGTATGTGAGGAAAATTATGTTCAATAAAAGAAAAACAAAACAAAACAAAACAAAACAAAACAAAACAAAAACAAGACCCAAACACCCAAGTTCTCCTTTCAGTATCAACTTTCTCTGGGGGGTATTGACTGCTGCAGAAAGAATTTTGTAATTAACTACAGTTGAGTAAAACTGACAACATGTAAAGGCTAATTATAATTCTAAAAATATTTCCAAACGGAAATGTAAGGAACAAACAAGCATTTTGCAATTAAACCAGGAGAACAGAAAGACTTCTTCCAGCCCTATGAAAGAACGGGTACGCAGAAAGGCATAAAGTTGAAAGCACAGTTTCACCTAACGCATGAAGTTCAAAATCTACTTGTACAAGTCGTGCTTCAGATGAAGTGAAAGTGTGAGCTTATATTTCTCTTAGACATCATGGTTTCTCCCTTTGTCTAGGGTCAATTGCAGACATTGGTTAAAGGGCCTATAAATTGCCTCTGTCTTAAATGGGAAAATACTGTGTAGCTTTTGATTCTAAGGATGCAAATAACAGAAGAAAACTTTCTTCACTTGGAGGTGCTGGGTGGGCCTGGGCACTAAGGAGCAGGGCCTGACCACTGAGGAGAGGGGTGTGGACATTAAGGAACCTTGGTACTTTCTTCATAAAGTTAGTTCCATATCTTCTATGTTTATTCAGAGTTTTTTTCCCTCATTCCTTATTCTCCTCACAGAATAGTAAGCTTTTCCATCCCTATTAACTCCTTTATTTTCTATCTCTCCCTTAATTTGGATCTCTTTCCAAATTCTAGTTGATCATTTATTTATTTATTTATTTATTTATTCATTCAGGAATTCTGTGACAGGGTCACACTCAATGCCTAGGCTATCCTTGAAGTTGCAATTCTTCTGGTGCCTGGAATTCACCTGCTGGAGGTGTCAAATAGACTTATTCCCATGAACATTGGAAGAAAAATCTGTTCATGTTCCTTTTTATCATGTGTTAGTCTATCCTGGCTTCAAAGGACAACATCATCATCTTGCCTTTAACCCAATCCTAATTTTACATAGCCTTTATTTTTAGGCACTTATTATGTTTTTTCAAGAGTGTAGGTACTTACCTGGAAGCAAATGGCAAAGGCCAAAATGAGTCCTTGTAGGATCAAAGCCTTCATTCTGTCTTTTTAACACCTTAATGAAAAAATCAGAAAAGTATCTGTTAGCTTCTTAACAATGCTATGATGACTAACCCAACCCCTAGTGATTTAAAACAAACAAACAAACAAATAAACAAACAAAAGAGGGACTGTTTAAGGACAAAGTATTGTTTTCTTTCTCCCTGAGTTGAATTATAGATACAGTTGTAAAATATTAAACACACATGTTTCTTTTATTGAAATAATTCTATCACAATATATTTTCACTATTTTTTTCCTTCCTCAATTCTTCCTAGGTCTCTTCACCTCTGTGTGCACATGACATGGTTTTTTCACTCTTTAAGAAACAACAACAACAACAAAAATAACCAAAATCAAATAATAAGAAATAAGACATACACACATAATCCCCAACAGAAACACACACGCACACACACACACACACACACACATACACCAATGGGGGCATAAAGAATAACAAGAAAGTACTGAAGGGAAGGAATATAATCAAAGTATACCATATCATATAAACATATATTTATGTCTGAAAATGTCATGATAAAACATAATTTTGTGCAATTAATATATATAATAAAGTAGAAATACAAACCTGATTATTCTAGTTTGAATTAAAAGTTTCTATTGTTTCCCATTGATATTTATCCTGTAGACAAAAAAAATGTTTAAAAAACTCTATAAGTGGCTTTAAAGGCATTTTTAACCCTTACCTCTTAATATTAATTTACACCTCACTGTGTATATACATGTGTATGTATGTGTGCATGTATGTGTGTGTCCATGAAGATTTTTTCTTTCTCTAACTCTTTTAGACATTTTATCAAAATCACTTCAGTAAGGATTTGTCTGCATATTAGAACAGAGTCAATCAAGTGGGCTAATTGTTTGATGACAAAGAGAATTCTTAAATGATGAATTTTTTCTAGTCTTTAACAGCAGTGCCTCTATTCCTCATTCTGGTTTTATACAGTTTATAAATTCTGAGTTTCTTTAATGGGTTTTCTTTTACTGCTATGATAGAGTTCTGGGAACTGTTTTCTATGACAATGTCCAATAGTGAACTTATGAAGACAGTTTTAAATAGCTTCTAGAAGATCATGATTAGTCTGTCAACACTTTGTGGACATTTGTTTGCATAATTTCCCCTTCAGTTAAGACTGGGTAGTATTGAACCCACTCCAAGCTTCATCCTAGTTAGAAAATAGACATTAGCCAAGGAAAGTGTGTTTGGAACTGAAGATGTCCTAGAAGAACTGGACCTGTTCATACACTTACCTTGGTGCAGTTATCGTTGGTTTACCTCGAGCTCATCCAGTTCCAACAATTGACTATCTGCAGATAAAGAACTAATGGAGTCTTGTCTCTAATAAAGCATGCCTGCATTCTCTATATCCCTCCTACTTTTCCTCTATTGGTTGTGTTACAGAGTAGAGTCTAGGAAAAATAATGTGCGTGCATATGTGTGTGTGCATAGGTTAATCCATTTAGTCTTGAACCATTTGGTAATTTACGTTTTTCTTTCAGAAATATTACAAACACTCTTATCTATATTTTTGTTGGAAGTAGTAAGAATAAACATGATCATTAACAAACATCAGAAATTAGCACAAAAACCTTTATGTTCACTGTTTAGTTTAATTTATTATTGTTCTAGACATTTTTAATTTTTAAAGATTCCAAATTTGATCAATTACATTTATGTATTTTTTTTTCAGTTTTCTGGAGTATAATATAAAGAGATCAATGTTAAAAATAACATCTTATGACTATGTAGTCTTTTCTCCATTGGCACAAATATATTTTTAAACTTTTAAAACTAAAATGTCTATTATAAAGAATTTATGTGTTACAGGCATCCCCAAATATTAAGAGTGTGTGTTAAATGATTGCTAATCAGCTTCCTTAATCCTTATTCAATTGCTGTTACCATATATATGAAAACATAGATGATTTTCATCTGTAAATAAGAAATAGCATAACAGCTTTTATAAAACAATACTATATTAATAAAAAGAACACCAGCCCCTGAATCAGAAAGCCTTGGGTTAACCCTTGTGCATATTGTTTTAACTATTCTATAACCTAAGTTCATTTTTAAATACTGTTTTTCTTTATCACCCTGGTGCTAGTTACCAAAATAAGTTATCAAAATCAAAAGAAAACATCTATGGAAATATGCTATACAATTAAATACCTTTATTATAATTGTTATTTTGAAATTAGTTTATTTGAACATTTAATTTTCCTAGTAACATTATTTATATATATATATTTAAACATGCTGTTCAATTTCATTATTATTAGATTTAGATGGAAATCTCCTACTTATTCAACAGATATTTATTAGACCCTTCATTATTTTTACATTGGGAGGCTGTGGATGGATTTGTTGAGGTGATAGAACAGTGGAGCACAAACAAGGACCTTTCCATGTTACATATCAAGTGTGTGTGTTTCCATTCAGCTATTTCTCTTGGATAAAATTTCTCCACTCTCCTGTTTTTCAAGGGCCATATGGAGGTTGGAAGGCAGAGTCTGGCTACACTTGAATCACTGTGCCTTTGCTTGATACTCAATATCATAATTAAGCGTGTATAACAGCAATAAGCTGTGTTGTCTTTACTGAGAATTGAGGTAAGAACTTGCAGGTGAGAAAACTTACATATAATTATGACTGTTCCACTGATTTCAGGCATAATAAAATTCACCTCCCTTTTTTCTTAGACCAATCAGACAATATCTTTTATAAAGCTAATGTTATTTTAGGTTTATGGTTCTCACTTTGATTGAATATTGGAATAGGAGAGAGGATGTTGGAAGCTGAGGACTTTGGTGACATAGTCCTCTTTTGAGTTTATAGTTGACAATTTCCTGAAGAAAGGCTTTATGTAAACTCCTTATCATATTACAGGTTTAATGTTTATATTAAAATTAATCATGCATTTATCAATGTGACTTCAAGAATATTTACAAGTTTTAGGAAAATAAATCTAGTTTGTTGTTAACAACAATAAAATATATCACATAATTATTAACATATTATTTACATGGAAATTACATGAAAAACACTAACTCGAATCTAAATATTAGTGAAGATTATATTATATGAAAAATGAAAGAGCTTCAAATAGAACAATAATGGGAATTATATTGTTGTACAGTTTGACATTTTATTAATTGTACTTGTATCAAATACATTAGAAAATAAAATTGAGGATATACAATCCATATCTTATAACCAGAGAAGAACATTTCAGAACAGCTTGCCCATCTGTCCTCATATACCATGTTTAGAAAAACAATCATTGAAAACAACTGAATAATAGAAAGTTTAAAGAAGAAATAAATATATGATATGTATTGTTGAAGAAAGAATAAAAATGTTTAAGGAAGTTGAACCTACTACTTTAGGTCAATTCTGAAGAGCAGATGAGCAATTCAGAAATAAAGAATTTGAGGGTTTAGACTCATTTAAAGAATAAGTGTGTTGAATAGCCAAATCCTTATATCATCACATAAACATATATTGAAATGCTAGAAAATATTTTCATTCCAATACCAAAATGGATTAAATTCCAAAATGGTAAAGCCCTTTTCATTCACTTTTATCTGAGAATCTTATCTCTTTACTCATCATTGCTCAATTTAACCACAATCATCCTTTTGGTTATAGTATTTTTGAGATTTAAAGAAGCAATTATTCCAGCAGTTTCTAATATGTCATTTGATGCAGAACTAAGAGTTGAATCAGAATTTAAATATGTAAACATCTCATTCTTGTTTGTTTCTGAAGTACTAAAAGCAGGTTGGAGAGATGGCTCAGCCATTAAAGTCTAGGCTCACAACCAAAAATATAAGAGAACTAAAGAAAAGCATTTTGGCTGTAGATATTAGAAATATTTAGATTCTTATTTATTGTTGAATTTTATCCCAAGGGTTAAAACTTTCATACAACAAAGTAACTGCGATTTATTATTTTACCATAATCTTTACATTTTCGTAGTGTGCCAATGATGAATACCTGTTAATATAAGAACTGTATCTATCTTTTTAGTGCCAGGTGACCTTTTTTTTTTTTTTTTTTTTTTTTTTTTTTGAGACAGGGTTTCTCTGTATAGCTCTGGCTGTCCTGGAACTCACTTTGTAGACTAGGCTGGCCTCGAACTCAGAAATCTGCCTGCCTCTGCCTCCCGAGTGCTGGGATTAAAGGCGTGTGCCACCACGCCTGGCGCCAGGTGACCTTTTGATACACATACATATTGTAAAATACTTAAATCAAGTTACACACACCTGCCTCTTAATTCATCGTGTTTTTTTCTCTGTAGGATTTCCAGACTGAACATGCTATGCAAACACTCTACCCTCGAGCCACACCCAGGCTTTTTTCTTGGGGGTCACTCACACTCTATTTTAGCTTCATTATGCTAGTCTGTAGCTGAATTGCTCCACAGCAGCTAACCAGACTTTTGCTTCCATTTAACTAAAAGTCCACTGTCCAGTCTTTCTCTGTCTCTCTCTTCCCATGACTCTTCCTAGACTCTAGCCATCATCCCTGCCCTGGAAGCCAAGAGCCATTCAGATGCAGCCCGGGCTAAAGTGAGAGACCTCCAATTTTTAGTTAACTCTTAAGCATATGCAACTCCAGCTACTGAGATGTCCTTTATACTGTATTTGAATAACAGTGTGTTTGGTAAGGACTAAAGTAGTTATGGATCCTTTAAACATTTTAAAATTTATTTCATACTTTTGAGAATGCAACATAATATAGCTACATTCCTCCCTTCCCTTCTCAACGATACCCCTCCCATGTACCCCTCTTTGCTCTTTTTCAAACTCCTGGTCTTTTTATTCATTAATTGTTATTGCAAGCGTGTATGTACATGTTTACACGGATATAGTCTTAAATGTGACTTGTTTAGTCTGTATAATGTTACTTGTATATGTTTCCAGGGTTGAACACTTGATATGGAATTATGAATAGGTGTGTTCTTTTCTGGGTCATCTTTGTTCCCTGTTGTTTTCCTTGTTTATTTTATGTTTGGGCAAATATGCTGGTGAGACTCTGCGTGTATCTTCTGACATTACAAGTAGACACAATTTCACAGCACATCGAGATCCTCTGGTTCTTATAGTCTCTCCACAGCTTCTTCCTCCATATTTCTTGAGGGAGTATGTTGTAGATGCACCACCAACTGCGACTGGGGTATACAACTCTGCATTTTGATTAGTTGTTGTTTCCTTTTGTGTTTGTGGTACAAAGAGAAGTTTCCTTAATGAAGAGTGAAGGCTATGATTTTCTGCTTTCCCAGTAGGTTATGAGACAAACAGCTTCCTTCATTTTCTAGTAAACTGATCTTTTATTCTTCTGAAAAAGCAATGTTAAATGAACAGTGCTGGGGAATCACCAGTCAATTCTAGAGGAGTTTTCTTTTCCAGGGAAAGTGTTTCAAATGAGTGTATTGTTTCACACCTTAATGCCTGGGATGGGTGGTAAATTCCTGAGATGCCTTCAAGGCATCTTTTCTATTGTCCCAGTACCTAGGTACTTGGTTATTTATTTACTTATCTATTTATATCCCAAATGCTGCCCCACTTCCCTTAGCAGAGTTCCTCCCCCATCCCCTTTGCCTCTGAGAGGGCAGCCCAACCCATATCCCCTAGCCCTGGTGCATCAAGTTTCTGCAGGATTAAGGCATCCTCTCCCATTGAGGACAGAGGTGTCAGCCCTCTCCTACATATGCATCAGGGGGCTCTGAGCAGCCTCTGTATGCTCTTTGGTTGTTGGTTCAGTCTCTAGGAGCTCCCAGGGCTAGTTACCCATTCCTTCACTCTCTGCTCCATCTTTGCCCCTGCATTTCTTTTAGATAGGACCAATTTTGAGTCAAAATATTGTAGGTGTATTAGTGTCCCCATCCCTCCAATGAGGGTCCTGTCTGGCTATTGGAGGTTTTCTCTTCAGGTTCCATATTTTAACTGTGGGGCATTTCTGCTAAGGTCACCTGCATTGACTCCTGGGAATTTCCCTCATCCGGGGTTTCTGGGACTTCTTAGAGAAACCCCCGTCCCTGATACCTGGAAGCTGCATGTTTGCATGCATTCTCCTGTGACTCATCCTGTTCATCTCTGTGCCTGATGGTGGCCCCTTATTTCACCATCCCTCTCTTTACCCACTGAGGTCCCTCCTTCCCTTTGTCTCCCATGACTGTTTTGTTCTCCCTTCTAAGTGGGATTCAAGCATTCTCATTTGGGCCTTCCTTCTTCTTTAACTTCTTTGAGCCTATGAGGTAAATCATGGTTAATCTGAAATTTTGGCTAATATTCATGTATCAGTAAGTAACATACCGTGCATGTCCTTTAGGGACTGGGTTACATCACTCAGGGTGATATTTTGTAGTTCCATCCATTTGACTGAAAAATTCATGATGTCCTTGTTTTAATAGCTGAATAGTATTCTATTGTATAAGTATGCCACATTTTCTGTATCCATTCCTTGGTTAAGGGACATCTGGGTAGCTTCCAGTTTCTGGTTATTACTAATAAAGCTGCTGTGAACAAAGTGGAGCACATGTCCTTGGGGTACTATGTAGCATCTTTGGGTTTATTCCCAGGAGCAGTATAGCTGAGTCCTCAGGTAGTACTATTTCCAATTTTCTGAAAACCACCAGATTGATTTCTAGAGTGGGTTTTATAATTTTGTAATCTAGGAGTGTTGCTCTTCCACCACATCTTCACCAGCATGTGTCGTCACTTGAGTTTTTTGATATTAGCCATTCTGATTGGTGTGAGGTGGAATCTCAATTTTGATTTGCATTTATTTCCCTGATAACTAAGGATGTTGAACATTTAAGTGCTGTTTAGTCCTGTACTCCATTTTTAAATTAGGTTACTTGTTTTTTTTTTTGGAATCTAACTTCTTGAGTTCTTTATGTATTTTAGATATTAGCCCTCTGTCAGAGTAGGGTTAGTGAAGATCTTTTTCCAATCTGTAAACTGCTGTTTTGTCCTATTGAGAGTGTCCTTTGCCTTTCAGAAACTTTTTAGTTTCATAAGGTCCCATTTATTAATTCTTGACCTTAGTGCCTGAGCCATTGATATTGTGTTCAGGAATTTTTTTCCTGAACTTGGCTACTTTTTAATGCTACAAATCTTTCTAACAATTGTGCTTTCTTTGCCCATAACTTTAAATGCCCTTCCTCTATTCCAAACAAACAGCATTTTAAAACTCTTCTCTCTGCTCTTTGCTTGTGATTCTCACAGTAAACCAGCCAGTGACAACCCAGCCACAGATTCAATGCTATTCTGCCTTGAGATTTCTTTCACAAAATTAATTTGTTGCTTTTAAAGTAGGCTTCCAGAAATCCTCCTCCAGATTCTCAACACTGGTGACAAGAAGTAGACATACTATTATTACAATGTGCCAGGCATGGGGTCAAGTCCAGTCCCTAGTGTGAGCCCTCTTCTTTTTTTTATTTTATTTTATTTTATTTTATTTTATTTTTATTAGGTATTTTCCTCGTTTACATTTTCAATGCTATCCCAAAAGTCCGCCATACCCACCCCCCCAACCCACTACCCACCCACTCCCCCGTTTTGACCCTGGGGTTCCCCTGTACTGGGGCATATACAGTTTGCAAGTCCAATGGGCCTCTCTTTGCAGTGATGGCCGACTAGGTCATCTTTTGATACATATGCAGCTAGAGTCAAGAGCTCCGAGGTATTGGTTAGTTCATAATGTTGTTCCACCTATAGGGTTGCAGTTCCCTTTAGCTCCTTGAGTAATTTCTCTAGCTCCTCCATTGGGGGCTGTGTGATCCATCCAATAGCTGACTGTGATCATCCACTTCTGTGTTTGCTAGGCCCCGGCATAGTCTCACAAGAGACAGCTATATCTGGGTCCTTTCAGCAAAATCTTGCTAGTATATGCAATGGTGTCAGTGTTTGGGAGCTGATTATGGGATGGATCCCTGCATATGGCAATCACTAGATGGTCCATCCTTTTGTCACAGCTCCAAATTTTGTCTCTGTAACTCCTTCAATGGGTGTTTTGTTCCCATTTCTAAGAAGGGGCAAAGTGTCCACACTTTGGTCTTCGTTCTTCTTGAATTTCATGTGTTTAGCAAATTGTATCTTAAATCTTGTGTATCCTAAGTTTCTGGGCTAATATCCACTTATCAGTGAGTACATATTGTGTGAGTTCCTTTGTGTTTGGGTTACCTCACTCAGGATGATGCCCTCCAGGTCCATCCATTTGGCTAGGAATTTCATAAATTCATTTTTTTAATAGCTGAGTAGTATTCCATTGTGTAAATGTACCACATTTTCTGTATCCATTCCTCTGTTGAGGGGCATCTGGATTCTTTCCAGCATCTGGCTATTATAAATAAGGCTGCTATGAACATAGTGAAGCATGTGTCCTTACTGGTTGGGACATCTTCTGGATATATGCCCAGGAGAGGTATTGCGGGATCCTCCGGTAGTACTATGTCCAATTTTCTGAGGAACCGCCAGACTGATTTCCAGAGTGGTTGTACAAGCTTGCAATCCCACCAACAATGGAGGAGTGTTCCTCTTTCTCCACATCCTCGCCAGCATCTGCTGTCACCTGAATTTTTGATCTTAGACATTCTGACTGGAGTGAAGTGGAATCTCAGGGTTGTTTTGATTTGCATTTCCCTGATGATTAAGGATGTTGAACATTTTTTCAGGTGCTTCTCAGCCATTCGGTATTCCTCAGGTGAGAATTCTTTGTTCAGCTCTGAGCCCCAGTTTTTAATGGGGTTATTTGATTTTCTGGAGTCCACCTTCTTGAGTTCTTTATATATATTGGATATTAGTCCCCTATCCTATTTGGGATAGGTAAATATCCTTTCCCAATCTGTTGGTTGCCTTTTTGTCTTATTGACGGTGTCTTTTGCCTTGCAGAAGCTTTGCAATTTTATGAGGTCCCATTTATTAATTCTCGATCTTACAGCACAAGCCATTGCTGTTCTGTTCAGGAATTTTTCCCCTGTGCCCATATCTTCAAGGCTTTTCCCTACTTTCTCCTTTATAAGTTTCAGTGTCTCTGGTTTTATGTGGAGTTCCTTAATCCACTTAGATTTGACCTTAGTACAAGGAGATAGGAATGGATCAATTTGCATTTTTTTACATGATAACCACCAGTTGTGCCAGCACCATTTGTTGAAAATGCTGTCTTTTTTCCACTGGATGGTTTTAGCTCCCTTGTCAAAGATCAAGTGACCATAGGTGTGTGGGTTCATCTCTGGGTCTTCAATTCTGTTCCATTGGTCTACTTGTCTGTCATTATACCAATACCATGCAGTTTTTATCACAATTGCTCTGTAGTACAGCTTTAGGTCAGGCATGGTGATTCCACCAGAGGTTCTTTTATCCTTGAGAAGAGTTTTTGCTATCCTAGGTTTTTTGTTATTCCAGATGAATTTGCAAATTGCTCCTTCTAATTCGTTGAAGAATTGTGTTGGAATTTTGATGGGGATTGCATTGAATCTGTAGATTGCTTTTGGCAAGATAGCCATTTTTACAATGTTGATCCTGCCAATCCATGAGCATGGGAGATCTTTCCATCTTCTGAGATCTTCTTTAATTTCTTTCTTCAGAGACTTAAAGGTATTATCATACAGATCTTTCACTTCCTTAGTTAGAGTCACGCCAAGATATTTTATATTATTTGTGACTATTGAGAAGGGTGTTGTTTCCCTAATTTCTTTCTCAGCCTGTTTATCCTTTGTGTACAGAAAGGCCATTGACTCGTTTGAGTTAATTTTATATCCAGCTACTTCATTGAAGCTGTTTATGAGGCTTAGGAGTTCTCTGGTGGAATTTTTAGGGTCACTTATATATACTATCATATCATCTGCAAAAAGTGATATTTTGACTTCTTCCTTTCCAATTTGTATCCCCTTGATCTCCTTTTGCTGTCTAATTGTGAGCCCTCTTCTTATCTGAAACCTCAGGATCTGGCCTTCATCATCTCTATTTCGATTGACCTTGAAATCTGAAATCTCCAAGTCACTATGAACCTCTGCTTCCACTATTCTAGGGTTTTCCTAACCTACTTCTCCACAGCTTCAACAAAATTTGAAAATGTGTTTTTCCTACAAATCAGATGTTAGTCCTTCATGGAATGTAATGGAGTAGCTTATGCTATGTAGCTAGGAAGCAGGGATAGAGGATAAAACTAAGGGAAAAAAAATAACACCCAAGGTCTTAAATCCAAGTGATTTCCTTTCTATAATTAGGCCCTACCTTGCCTACCACTAGCACTTCCCAACAGTGCTGTTGTATTACATAAACCCATCAAGGAACTAGCCCATTCACTTCGTCAGAGTCTTGATGAGGAAATCGTTGACAAAGACAGATACTCAGAGGTATACTTCTCTAAGACAGGTGATACTTACCCTGACCAACTTGATAAGAAAGAAAAGCCATTGTATTCAGTAATAAACAGAATACCAGACCTCAAAATATTTGCCATTTACAATAACAAATTTATATTAAATTTGTTCAAGATATATGTTGGCAGGGACAGTTTGAGTGGTGATGTCATCTGTGGCCAACTGGGTGGTAATGTCTACTGTGATTGTATCAGTTTCTAAGTCCTCTCTGTGTTAAAATAAAACACAGCGGTAGAAATAGGGCATGTAGAGCTAGCCTTGCATTTGACCAAGTTGTGGACTGAAGCAGTAGTTTCTTGGCGCATTGATTCTACTACAGGTACTGCTGAGGCTGCTGTGGATGTGGAGTGGTTCCAGGAGAAACAGGCTCTGAGGACACACACACACACACACACACACACACACACATATACAGACATATATGCATATATACATACATCTCTATGTGTATATATACATACATCTATATGCATATATAATGTGTATATATAAATGTATATATATATATATATATATATATATATATATATATATGTTTTACTGCCGAGTCAGAGACTATGTTGCTAGGACTGTGCTGGTAGTTATTGGTAGTTATTGGTGATAACATTATTGGTGTTTCTGATGCCTTGGGTGTAGCATTGGAAGTCTGAGGTGCAGTAGCTATTGAATTAGTTGTGGCAAAATTCAGGGGACTTACTTTGGACACAACACTGCTAATAATACTTAAAAGAACCAGAGATGGTGGTGCTTACCGAGGGTTTCTGTCATTGACTAAACACCTGTGGTCCTTGTCAGAAGTTTTCTGTTAGTGTGATTTGTAGAACCCTGAATATTTCAGAGCCTCTCATTGGTCAATAGGAATGGGTAAGTTTGGTGCAAATGATACAGTAGCCTTTCTTTGGCCTGGATTGTAGACATTAACTGTTGGGTAGTTGAAGACGCTAATTTCACCTCTCAACAATAATTTGCAGGTGACTAATTATCTTTTAAGTTATAGTGAAGTATGACATGAATCTGGCAGATACAGGCTTTGGTGTTGGATACTCACAAGTGAGCAGAGAGCCCATTGTTGATATGGAGCAAATTAAACTTGCCTTTGAGCTGGGGGGATGGAGAAAATTTTTGATGCAGATAAAGTTTAGGCGTTACTAAATGATGATTGCTTTCTTCTGCTGTCTGATACAGTTTGATATGATCACTGCCTCTCTCTAAATTCTAAAGCAGTGGTTCTCAATATTCCCAATGTTGCAACTCTTTAATACAGTCCTTCATGTTGTGGTGACTCCCAAACATAAAATTATTTTTGTTGTCATTTCACAACTATAACTTTGCAACTGTTATGAATTGTAGCATAAAGATCTGTGTTTTCCAATAGTCTTAGGTGACCCTTATGACTGGGTTGTTTGATCCCCCCCAAAAGCTTTACCCAATAAAGCTCTTGCGCAGTCATCATGTCATATATATTTATCATTAATGTAAATTGATATCTATTATTTGGCTATTGCCATTTTTGGATAAATAAGATTTTAAGAATTAATTAAGTTATTAAGCAATTAAGCAAATTTTAAGATTTCGAGAAATTAACTTGAATTTGTTTTCAAAGTCAGATAGGATTGGTGCAGTTTAGTTGTTATAGATGGAACTTTTCAGTTAATTATTACTATTGTGCTATGAACTGAGTACACAATGTTTAAATGATGTGCACAGGACAGAGTGAGCAGAGTGGCAGTGAGTATTGTAACAAGATACTTGGGTCTGTGAATGTCAATGGGAATATTTTGACCACCCTCCAATGTAATCAAAAGTAACTTCCTTAGGAATCAGTTGTGAATGATCTCTTTTTATTGAATTCCAGTGAGTTCCAAAGACTTTCACAAGGATTAAATGTAAGAATAAATTTTCTATGAAATAAGGGAGAAGTGGAAAAAAAAGGTGTCTTAATGCATTTGTGCTTATTGTTGAAGGCTAGTTGGATATTATATGGGTTTAATCTCAGAATTTAGGAAATAGAGGCAGTTGCATCTCTGTGTTCAAGGTCAGCCTAGTATCCACATTGAACTCTCATAGAGCCACGGCTGTCTGAAGTAGGATTCTGTCTTAAAACAAAACAAAGCAAAAAAACGAAACAGTCAAACAAATAAACAAACAAAGACCATAGTGTTTAAAATTAAGGGCTCAGTTTCAGCAAATCAAATAACCGGGTTCTAGAACCTCTTTAAACAACTTGCTTACATTCTAGTGAGCATAATGGAAGCCTATTTTTTATAGTGGAGGAAAACATTTATGTAGGTGGGATTGACCTGGGAAAGGGAGCGACAGAGTAAAGAATTACATTTTTTTCTTTGCAGTTTCTCTCTCTGTGTAAATCTTTACACTGTCCATGGTAGAATATGACAGTTTATTGATATTGTTAAAATTTATTCAGCCATTTGTATATTTTTGCTTATTTTTGGAAAATCCTATCAATGAAAAGTATCATGTAGTAACAAGACTTATTGAAAAGTAGTTATTGTAACATATCCTATGGCTTCACTCCACTTATTATTTTCACAGGATTGATAGTATATGAAATATTAAAATAAAATTCTTCTAGTTGCTTCTATTTACAATAGCATGTTTAAAAGAGAAAATCAGAAATATCTTTCTTGTTCTCATTTGGAATTGAATATCAAAATTATTTGTTTTAGCATTTTGGGGAAAAAAGTCTTAATTAGATGAAACTGCCTTTGTGTGGTTAATATTATGTTCTAAGTATTTTATCACTTTGCCATGTAAATATATAAACAGTTACAAGCCAGGGAGATGATGAACAATGTGTGCTTAAAGAAGTAAAGGTGTTATCATTCATCGCTGTGTTGAAAATTTATTACAGTAATTACAGCAAGAGAGTTGTTAAATGGAGAATTATCCTGAGAATTAAATCTATGTTAAAATCCTGTCATTTTGTAGGCATTTGATGCCATTTAACCTTATATTAAAAAATAGATGACAGCATTTTCGATTCAGAATTGGGATATTATTAGGTTTAACTAAGAAAGGCTTATTAATACATGAAACATATTACTTAGCAGATTGTAAAAGTGATTAACAACATGAAGGCTAACTTATTTATATATTGAAAGACATTAGCTGCTTACTTTAAATGATTTGTAAGGAATATGCTCATATAACCTTACATTTTATATTTTCATCCTTAATAAATTTCATTTACTCATTTATTAAAAACATTTAACATCTCTTTTGGGGGATGGGGTGGAGGCTCTGTTCTTAGCACTAAAGATACATGACCTCAATGGTAATGTCTATGCTGATAGGAAACCAGATGATAGGGAATGGCCTTATTTTCTGTGGAGTCCTCTAAGCAGATTCACACTTCAAGTACAAATGTCATTACTGTGACATTTCTTCTAAGCCACTTGGCTGAAGTGATATAGCAGACGTGGCAGTAACAGAACAATACATAATGCCACCTTCTCATGAGATCAGTGGCCATCAGTTTTAGACCAGAAAGGCCATGTGTGCTGCAGAATGTTGTGTAGATCCGATTTGTACTGATTTGTTTTCTTTCTGGACATTTTCCACCTACTTTAGAACAATGATCTCTATATGTCCCTTCGTGACATTTAAAATCTTTGTTTTGTTAGATAAGGGGACATAGCCAAGAAGGTATAAAAGGCTCTTTGTCCTATGAAATCAGGAAAAAAGGTAGAGTTTAGTTTCCTGGCCTTCTGAGGACAGCATCTCGATTTCTGGTTCAGCCACTCTCTGTGTATGGAAAATTTCCTCCTAGGATCTAGAGGGCTGACAATGACTGTCAAAAAGTTATCCACGTTTACAGTATATGCTTGCCTAGACCATTTATTTCTTCCCTAATGTGAACACAAGACATTTCTCTTTTAGCCAAAGAGAATAAATATATTTAATTTGGTTAAAATTATTAAAAATGACAAATAAGGTTTTATTTAGAAGTGTGGTTCTAAAAAGTAGGGTGTCCAGGCCTTGATGCTTGACCCTATTCTCTACCAGTTATTACTGTGAGTTATTACTGGTTACATATTTCATATGGGTGAAATGTCATCTTACCATGTCTTCAATACACAATCTTGCTGGCCTTGATATATTCTTTACCCTTGAGGCTGATATATCCCACCATTTTCTTGATCTTTATGCTACATTACTGAATAGGCATGCCAAATGTAATATTCTTAAATGGGACTCTAAATCTTTTGTTTCCCTAAAATCACTCACCACAGTTTTTGCCATCTTCAGTAGGACTGTTGTTGGGTTTTTGTTTAGCTTTTGTTTAAAATCTTTAATTGTTGTGACCTACTATCTCTTCCTCTTTTCACCCTCTATGCTTGGTTGGCAAAGGAGTCTTTTTTAAAGCATTCAGGATTCTATCTTTTTTGCCTTCCTCCTCCAAACTGTCATGTCTCATGTGGACTACTTTAATGAGCTATGCTGGTCTCTGCTGTATCAAGCCTCAAAGCAAGGGTGCCCTCTAATTCAGGCCTGCAACTGATTCTTTCTGCACTTGCAGTAGGTGGCTCACACCTACTGCAAGTGCAGAAAGAAAAATCTTTCTGATTTTTCCAGAGTATGAGCTGGGATACAAAGTATTCTTTGAAATTGCTGCAGTCAGACAGCTGAGTGTTTAATGATGCTTTCCTTTCATTCCTTGCACACCTAGGGCTTTGTCCTGTGAAAAGATTTGGATCTCTGGGCAACGTATATAAGACCTTTTTTAGAAAAGAGGAAACAAAGAAAAAGCATATCCCACCAATTAATAGTTAGTTGTATAAGTTATATTAAAAAAATAACATTTGTTTCAATGACTGTTGTCAGTATCTCCAAGCTTATAGACTGAATCCTTTGCTAGTTAATAATTTATGCTCAAAATTAAAGAAGTAAATGGCTTGCTGTTTCTTGGCTCTCTATGAACGTTCAGTCCTATCTAATCACAAATCTGATTTTTCCCTTTATTCATTGGCAATATTATCTTTTACTTTTATCCAGTTAACTTATATTCTCAAAGCCATTCTGTGATCCCCATTTAATACTTAAAAGTAGATTTAGTTTTGTTTTCATTTAATTTCATGTATTTGCATGTGTCTGAGTAGGGTTTTGAGCATGTGCATGTGAGTGCCTGCAGAGAATAGAGTAGGGTTTTGGGTCCCCAGGAGCTGGGGTTACTGGCAGCTGTGAGCCACCTACTGCAAGTGCAGTAAACTGAACTTGGGCCTTTGGTAGAACAGCCAGTGCTCATAGCCATTGAACTTGTCTCTTTATACTGGCTTTAGCTTTTGGTTCCTTGGTGCTGACTTCTGTATTAAAAATGTGAAGAATAGCATTATTTCTTTGAGAAATATGACTCATGCTGAAATATATCTTTTATTATATATAGTCATATATACATACCTATATACATACACACATACACACACACACACACACATATATGTCATGAAGTAGTTGGAACTAAAACCATCATATCCTTGGCTTGAGGCTTGATAGAGCAGAGACCAGAAAAAGAGTCATAACATGTTTTCAAGATATCCTGAGGCTTATAGATATAAATAAACTGGGCTCAACATGGCTCCAATGCTTTATTGCAGTAATAACAATGTTTTCTCAATCCACTGTTAGTGAGCACTGTTAGTGAGCATGATTATTGTTGTAATAGATAGAACATTATTAAAAATGCATTGACTTTTTTTAAAAACTCACTTGAGGTTCCTTTTGAGCTATTCTTAACTAGCAGGTTTTATTATATAACACATGTTTTACATGTTGGCTTATCTGTTTTGCATAGAACTTCATGCTTATGATAGAAAATTAGAAAAAGAAGCTATTAAAATATGTAAAAATTTGTATATAAACTTTCTGTTTCCTTAAAGTGGAATAGGTTTGTTAATTACATTCACTTTAATTATGATAATGAATGTTTTCACACTTAAATTTTTATATAAGCATTCAATTATGTTACACATTATAAAATATTTTAAATGACAAATTTCTAGTTAACAGATTGTTTCTAATTTCTCATTAATCGTGTTAAAGCAATATTCCATGTATGTTTAGTTTTCTTCCTTGTCTTCTTATTCATGATTATCATGTATTATTTACGATGTCACTGTGATTTTTATACTTTCATGTCTCTGTAATCTATGTTAAAGTAACATGACAGTTTGGTACCTTCAATTCAAGCAATCAGAGCTCCAGACATCTTTATGCTCAAAATTACCTAAAGAGGGAGCTCTTGGACTTAGGACTTTCTCCAGACTGGAACTGATCAAAGGAAACAAAATATAATTCAGATATTAAAACGGTATGCAAATTGGTGACTAGTTACACGGCTCACACCAGAAAGTGAAAATTCCATTTATACTTCAAACATTACCCTTTTCACATCTTCCCTGCTAAATATTGCCTTGGATTCCTCAGGCTATAAATACTGTCTTTTCTATTTGGGGATTGGTTTGCCAGTTCCATGGAGAATAATACATCATGTTCCTCTCCTTTTTTGGTGAATTATTAGGCCATAACAATTATCTGTTCTCTTTCTGTTGTCTCATAAACAATATGGAATTAGCACAGGAATCGTGTGCTTACAATATATGTTGAAGTGAACATATTAACAGTATATTCTACCATCCTGAAGTTAAAGAAAATACTGTAAGTACACTTGACCAAATTTTTAGTTTATAAAATCTCAAAAATATATAAGAATGAGCCAAACAGCTGTAAGAGATCTGTGAAATATACACGACAATATGTTGCAGGCTGAAATCCATGGCTGTACTTAGCAGACTATATATATAATCTTTGCTCCTATATTACTGTATGTTCTTAGTCTCTGAGAGTAGAGGAACCTTGTCTGCTAGTGAGGATTAAGTTTTAAACATGAATCCAGATTAGGTGCATCAGTCAGTACCCTGTGTAATTTCTGTGTTCTGTTATCAATAGCCTGTTCTGAAAAATTTTGCTTAGGAGTAATTGCCCTTGAGAAAACCAAATAACAGTGCCTATGATTCCAGACATGTGGTGAATTTTTCCACAAGTTTTGCATCATAATCATATTCAGAGGCTGACACATCATCCTCAGGATATACTTTTTGACATCAGTAATATGATTTTCAGGCTCAAAATGAACAGAGGTGTAGGTGGCAGTGGTGACATTATCGCAGATGTTATTTGTCCCAGCATTAAGTATAGAAATGGCTCCTCTGTGAACAGTTCTCATAGTTTTGAGAGCTTCTACATGGGAGTAAATTCAGCTGTTTCTCTGACATTATTGTGGCTGTGGGACTGGCTGAGAAAGCAGCTACAGTGTGTTCTCTTCAAAGATTGCATGTCATGGCTTTAAAACTATCTAGAAGAGGTTTCAACTACTGGACAGCAGGTGAATCAATTATTAGCTGTTGTCCAAGCTTCAAGGGTCAATGATTGGTGATAAGAATAGGATCAGAATGTGGGGTGATGGCTTGAGATTCAGGAAAGGCACCAAAGCTGAATGAGTGTGGTGGTCCATCTGTACTCCCTGTGTTCAGGGTTAGGGATAAGGGGTTTCTGAAATGAGCTTGGTACCTAGACTAGCTGGATTGGAAGCTTACTTCCATATAGAAAATGGATAGAAATTAAAGGAGATACACAACATCAAAATCTGACCTCCGCTAATGCACACACATTTAAATATGTTTGTGTATTCTCACGTATGCGTACACATGAATGCATGCATGCATGTATGCACACTCACACACATACACACATGCCATGTGCCAAAGAAATCTTCATAATTAGCCAGGCAGACATGGCACATGCCTTTAATCCCAGCACTTGGGAGGCAGAGGGAGGCAGATTTCTGAGTTCGTGGCCAGCCTGGTCTACAGAGTGAGTTCCAGGACAGCCAGGGCTCCACAGAGAAAACACTTCTCAGAAAAAACGAAAAAAGAAAGGAAGAAAAAAAGAAAGGAAGGAAGAAAGGAAGGAAGAAGAAAGAGAGAGAAAAGAAGAAAGAAAGAAAGAAAGAAAGAAAGAAAGAAAGAAAGAAAGAAAGAAAGAAAGAAAGAAAGAAAGAAAGAAAGAAAGAAAAAAGAAGAAAGAAGAGAAATCTTCATAGGGTCATAGGGTGTTGTGTATCTTTTGTCTGAAATTGAAATATGCAATCTGGCAGGGTTTCTCCATAAGATAGAAAGCAAACAATTTAAAACATTTTCAGGAAGTCCCAGAAACTGACCAGTTTCACTCTCCCCAATTACCCCAACATGTTGAGCTGCCTGCAGCCTGTGCAGTGTGCTACAGGATTCCAGCTTTTGTGAGTTGCCACCCATGCTGGGGTGGAGTTTGATGATGCAGCTTTCTTTGAGACATTTCTGCTCTTATGAATATACATATATATATATATATATATATATATATGTATATATATATATATACACACATATATATGGTGGTTTTTTTAATCAGTGAAGTAAAATTATACTGTTGATTGTTATTTCTTAAAAAGAAATTAACAATATAATTTATAAAAATAAAAATCATCTGTTTGAATGATACAGAATTAAATAAAATTATATGGAAGAGCAAGTTACAGTTGATCAGAGAACATATGTGAAAATGTTAGAGAAATGGACGATGTTGGTAACCAGTAAGTACTTTGCTAGACAATTCATGGTTTCCTGGTCTGATAAAAGAAAACACATGGTGGGACTCATGTCTCTAGGTGCATATGTAACAGAGAATGGCCTAGTTGGCCATCAATGGGAGGAGAGGCCCTTGATGTTGTGAGAATTCTATGCCCAAGTATAGGGGAATGCCAGGGCCAGGAAGTGGGAGTGGGTGGGTTGGGGAGCAGGGGGAGGGGCAGGGGATAGAGGATTTTCCAAGAAGAAACTAGGAAAGGGGATAGCACTTGAAATATAAATGAAGAAATTATCTAATAAAAATATATTAAAAAATAAGTATGAACCAATCATGTAAGTCATCTGCTTATATTCTTTGCAATTAAAATGTGTTATGAAAACGTATGTGTAGAAGCCTGAAGATAATCTCACATATCCTTAGGATATCCACCTCATTTGAGACAGAGTTCTCTTGGTCTGAACATCACCAATTAGGCTAGGTAGTCAGGCTGGTGAGCATCAGGGATCTTCCTGTTTCTGTTTCCCCGCTGCTTGGATTAAAAGTGCAGACCATCTTTATGAATAAATCTGTTATGAACATAATGTCTCTGTGGTATGGTGGAGTATCTTTTGGGTATATGTCCAGGAATGGCATTGCAAGGTATGAGGTAGAACTATTCCCAATTTTCTGAGAAACTGCCAGATTGATTTCCAAGGTGATTGTACACGTTTATATTCCTAACAATGGAGGAGTAGTCCCCTTGCTCTGTATCCACACTAGCATGAGCTGTCACTTGAGCTTTTGATCTTAGCTATCTAGACTTGTATTAGATGGAACCTCAAAGTCATTTTGACTTGCATTTCTCTAATGACTAAGGAAGTTGAACATTTCTTTAAGTGGCATACTGCAAGACGATTTGCTCAACTATGTTCATAGCAGCCTTATTCATAATAGCCTGAAACTGGAAACAACCCATGTGTCCTTCAACTGAAGAATGGATAAAGAAAATGTATTACATTTACACAAAGGAATACTATTCAAGTACTAAAAAACAGGACATCATGAAATTTCTCAGTAAGTGGATAGAACTAGAAAATATCATCCTAAGTGAGGTAACCCAGACCCAAAAGACATGCATGGTATGTACTCACTGATAAGTGGATATTAGCCATAAAATACAGGATAATAATGCTACATTCCAGAGATCCAAAGAAACTAAGTAACAAGAAGGGCCCAAGGGAGGATGATTGGGAGTCTCACTGGAAGGGGAAGTAAAATAGACATCTGACGTGGATGGAGAGAAGGAAGTGGATGGGAGAGGGAAAGAAAAGTGGGATCAGGTATGGGGAGAGTGGGAGTGGGGAATGAGAGGGCTGGGAAGGAGAAGGGTAAAGGGATGGGGGAGGCGTTTCCGGGATAAGCCAGAAACTTGGGATAGGAAAAACTCCTAGGAGGATATGGGGTGACTCTAGCTGAGATTGCTAGCAGCAGGGGATGTAAAGCCTAAAGTGGCCACATCCTATAATCATTCCAGTGGAGGGAGGGAGACACCAACCCACCCAGAAAATCTTTGATCCTATATTTGGCCTGCCTACAATATATGCAGGAATAAAAGTGGAGCAGAGATTGAGGGAATAGACAAGCAATGATTGGCCCAACTTGAGATCCACCCCATGTGAGAGAACCAACCCCTGACACTATTAATGATACTCTGCTATGCTTGCATGCAGTATCCTGGGATAACTGTCATCTAAGAAGCTTCATCCAGCAGCTGGTGGAAACAGATGCAGAGAACCAAACATTAGGCAAAGAGATCAAGGAGACCTACAGTGCCAACTAACCTGGGCTTATGAGGGCTGAGACTGAACCAAGGCCAAAGAGTATGCATTGTCTAGGTCCCCTACACATATGTACAGCTTGGTCTTTATGTGGGTCCCCTAAGAATTGGAGCAGAAGCCATCTCTGTCTTGGACTCCATTGCCTGGCTCTGGATCCCTTTACCCAAGCTGGGCTGTCTTATCTCAGTGGGCAAGAATGCACATAGTTCCAGTGTAACTTGATATGCCAGGGTGAGTTGGTATCCAGAGCAGGAGTGCTCTCCTTCTCTAAGGGTAAGGGAAGGGATAACAGGAGAAGGCAGTGGGAGAATGGGACTGGGAGGAGAGGAGAGAGGATGGCTGTGATCAGGATTTACAACCTGTACAGGCTTGAACCCAGGTCCACATGCTTATACAACAAGCACTCTGCTGACTAGATATAGGCTCAGTACTATTTGTTTAAGGGAAAATCTATGTTATATTTTTAAACACTGATTATTCATCAAATATTTTTAGACAGAATGTGAAATCCTGGAGGCTAGCTTCTTGAGTTCTTTATATAGTTTGGTTATTAGCCCTCTATTGGATGTGGGCTTAGAAAAGATTTTTTTCCCCAATCTGTAGGTTGTTGATTTGTCCTATTGTCTATGCCCTTTGATTTACAGAAGCTTTTCAGTTTCTGAGGTCCCATTTATCAATTCTTGATCTTAGAGCCTGAGCCATTGGGGTTCTGTTTAGGAAATCCAAGCACCATGCCAATGAATTCAAGACACTTGCCCACTTTCTCCTTTATTAAATTCAGTGCATCTGGTTTTATGTTGAGGTCCTTGGTCCACTTGGACTTGATCTTTGTGCAAGGTGACAAATATGAATCTATTTTCATTTGTCTACATACTGACTGCCAAGTTAGACCAGCAACATTTATTGAAGATGCTGTCATTCTGTTTTTCATTCTGTTTTCCATTGTATACTTTTGGCTTCTTTGTCAAACATCAAGTGTCTGCAAGTGTGTGGATTTATTTCTGGGTCTTCAGTTCTATTCCATTGATCAACCTGTCTGTCTCTATACCAATACCATGCAGGGTTTTTTTTGTTTGTTTGTTTGTTTGTTTTGTTTTGTTTTGTTATCACTATTGCTCAATAGTACATACAGTTTGAGGTCAGGGAAGGTGATTTCCCCCAGAACTTCTTTTATTGTTGAACATTGTTTTTGCATATTTTAGATATTAGCCCTCTATCACATGTAGGGTTGGTAAAGATCTTTTCCCAATCTGTGGATTGCTGTTTTGTCCTATTAACAGTGTCCTTCGCCTTACAGAAGCTTTTTAACTTTATAAGGTCCCATTTGTCAATTCTTGATCTTAGATTATAAGCCATTGGGGTTCTGTTCAGGAAATTTCCCCCTGTGCCAATGTGATCAAGGTTCTTTCCCACTTTCTTTTCTATTAGATTCGTCGTATCTGGTTTTATGTGGATGTCCTTGATCCACTTGGACTTGAGCTTTGTCCAAGGAGATAAGAAGTCTAATATCCAACATATATGAAGAACTTAAAAAGATAGACTCCAGAGAACCAAATAACCCTATTAAAATGGGGTACAGAGCTAAAGCGAGAATTCTTAACTGAGGAATCTTAAATGGCTGAGAAACACTTAAAGACATGTTCAAAATTCTTAGATATCAGAGAAATGGAAATCAAAAACAACCCTGAGATTTCACCTCACACTAGTCAGAATGACTAAGATCAAAAACTCAGGTGACAGCAGATGCTGGTGAGGATGTGGAAAAGAGGAACACTCCTCCATTGCTGGTAGGATTGCAAGCTGGTACAACCACTCTGGAAGTCAGTCTGGTGGCTCCTCAGAAAATTGGAAATAGTGCTACCAGAAGATCCAGCAATACCTCTCCTGGAGATATACCCAGAAGTTGTTCCAACTTGTAATAAGGGCACATGCTCTACCATGTTCATAGCAGCCTTATTTATAATAGCCAGAAGCTGGAAAGAACCCAGACGTCCCTCAACAGAGGAATGGATACAGAAAATGTGGTTCATTTACACAATGGAGTACTACTCCACTATTAAAAACAATGTTATAAAATTCATAGGCAAATAGATGGAACTTGAAAATATCATCCTGAGTGAGGTAACCATGTCACAAAAGAACACACATGAAATGAACTAACTGATATGTGGATATTAGCCCAAAAGAAGCTTGGAATACCCATAATACAACTCAGACCATATGAAACCCAAGAAGAAAGAAGATCATACCAAAGTGTGGATGCTACAGTACTACTCAGAAGGAGGAAAAGAATAATCTCTGGGAAGTAGAGGTAGAGAAGGATCTGGGAGTGAGAGAGGAAGGAGAGGGAAAAGGCAGAGCAATACAGTTCAGATATGGGAGGAGATGAGAGAGAAGTACAGAGGGTCAAGAATTTGAAAGTAGGTGTAGAGAGCAGTAGGGCAGGTGGTGGTGGGCTAGCCACTAGAAAGTCTCAAATGCCTGGGACTCAAGAGGTTCCCAAGACCCAGCAGGGATGACTTTAGCTGAAAAAAATCCAACAGAGAGAAGATAGAACTTGTAGAGACCATATCCAGTGGATAGGTACAGCCCCCCCCCCCAGTTGAGGGATGGGACCACCCACTCACCTCAAAAGTATTAATCCATAATTCCTCCTGTAAAAAGGAAATGCAGGGACAAAGAGTGGAACAGAAACTGAAGGAAAGGCCATCCAGAGACTGTCCCACCAAGGGATCCATTTCATCTGCTGACACAAAACCCAGACACTATTGCTGATGCCAAAAAGTGCTTACTGACAGGAGCCCAGTATAGTTTTCCCCTGAGAGGTTCTGTCAGAGCTGAACCAATACAGATGCCACAACCAAACATTGGACTGAGCTCAGGGACCCCAGTGGGGAAGTTTAGGGTAAGGACAGAAGGAGCTGAAAGGGTTTCCAACCCCATAGGAAGAACTATAAAATCAAACAACCAGAACCCCCAAAGATCCCAGGGACTAAACCAGCAATCAAAAAAACACACAGAGGTACCCACAAATACAACTGGATATGTAGTAGAGGATTGCCTTATCTAGCATCACTGGGAGGGGAGCCCCTTGGTCCTTTGGAGGTTTCATAACCCAGGATAGGGGAACGCTAGGGTGCTGAGGCAGAAGTGGGTGGGGGTTGGGAGAGCACCCTCATTGAGGCAGTGGGAAGGAGAAGGATATAGAGGCCTTGTGGAGGGGAAACTGGGAATGGGGATAACATTTGAAATGTAAATAAATACAATAGCCAATAAAAATTGTTTTTGCTATCCTGGCTTTTTTCTTTTTCCATATAAAAATGAGAATTGTTCTTCCTTTGTCTTTGAAGATTTGTGTTGGAATTTTGATGGTGATTGCCTGAATCTATAGATTGCTTTTGATTTGATGGCCATTTTTGCTATGTTAATTCTACCAATTCATGAGCATGAGAGATCTCTCCATTTTCTGAGGTCTTTGATTTCTTTCTTGAGAAACTTGAAGTCCTGGTCATATAGATATTTCACATTTTTGGTTAGAGTTACCCCAAAATATTTTATATTATTTGTGACTATTGTGAAGGGTGAAAAAAAAAAAGTGAAATCCTAAAGCATCCTATTTTAGTGTGTGTGTATGTGTGTGTGGCCATGAACTTTTTGAATGAACCATGTGTGAGACTAATCTTGCTTATCTAGAGTGTCTATCAAGTTCTGGAATTTTGTGATATAACTGTGTTTATAGTTGTGATTGCCTACAGCACACTTGTGCTCTGGGGTATGCTCTAGAGTTTTATTCAAGCACATTCATTTGATGGCCAGAAGAGTCACTTAGTTGTCCCCTGTGTTGTAGCACCATGACTTAGCTATTCTCTGGTTCCACTGTCATAGTTTAAATGTTTCAGTGTCATCCTAGTGTCAGATCACAGACTTCTGTGAACTGTTGCCCACAAGTGAATTGTATACCCAAAGTTACACTAAATTTGCCTCAGGACATCAAGTCTACAGAGCTTCCTTGGGATGTCCATATACTCCACTTAAGGCTCAGTGAAAAACAGCACATTCTACCTAACCTGACCTCTGACTTTGATGTGGCAGAAGAGGATGGATGCCTGCAAGTTATCCTCTGACCTCCACAACCATCCCATGGCATGCATGTACAACACACACACACACACACACACACACACACACACACTATCTAAGGTTTAAGATGTATTAATTGCATTTCATTAACTTTATTCTTTAAGAATCAAAACACAAAATTAACTGTGATGTTAATGTAAAAGGTAAGGGAAGACGAGAAAGATCTGAATCTGTGAAAATTGCATTTTCTCTTGAATGATGGCAGAGTTTCCCCTGAAGGAGTTTCAAGTTGAAATTTGGTTCCAGACCTGTAAAAAGTAAAGATAATTTGGGAGTTCCGTGAATAGCATGCTAATAGTTTTAACGTTTAAGATTTACTTTAATTTTCAGGAGTGCTTTTATGCCCATAAATTTAATGTTTCAATTCAAACACATAAAATTGACCTATAGCGTACAACACAATGGAGATAAGTTTTATACAAAAACATTATCCTTCACTGAGTTTCATTATAAATGGTACATAATGGTTTTAATTCAGGACTCTAGATTCATGAGATATGAGCAAACATACGATTGAACACTGATTGCTTCATTAAAAGCATGGTCATACAATACTTTGGATCAATAAAATATATAATTCCATATTAAATACTCGTTTTCATCCTTTTTCCTATTTTATAATCTTCAAACTATCTTTGAGAATCATCTCTTTCTTAACACAAGTTACTAAATAACAACTCAATTTCAAGATATGTGCAGATGGCCTTCTAATGAAGCCACAGGTGGTTTCTGTTCTCTTAATTAGTGCCAGTGGGAACATGGTGTAGTCTTAAGCCCACATTTGAATTTGAACAAGTTCTGACTTTGTACATTCTACCCACATTTGTACTTGAGTGTGAGCTCAAAGTTACATCAGAATGACAATCCAGAGAGAATGTTAACCAGTCTCAGGTTACTGCTGAGAAGGTAGAAGATTCCTCTTCCTTGCCTGTCGCAGTCTCTCAGATCACAGGCCTTCCTGTGGCATCTTAGACCACAGAACAAGCAGTCAGTTTGACAGATAAAAATCATTTGTTATAACGGAACTCAGCAGTCATACTTTTGTACCTCAATTGTTTTACCCTTTGTGAGATTTTAAAAGGTTATTAATATTTCTCATTATTTAACTCCTTAGAAGTTATTTTAAGCTTTAGTAACTTATTCAAATAATCAATAGTAGTTTGTTTTGTGATCAATATTCTGAAAGCATTCACTTAATCTTAATTAGCTTTTAAAGTTAAGCATTTCACTTCTCTCATGATTTAACAAAAAGGTATTTATAAGGTTCAACTTCATGGATCTTTCCAGGAATGGTATCTGAAGTAAAGAACTGCATGAAAAAAATAAAGGAATTATCCTTTTATGCTATAAATATTAAAGTTAGAATGTGAACAAGGCTGATTTAATCCCCTTCCCTCTCTCTCCCTTTCTCTCTCTCTCTCTCTCTCTCTCTCTCTCTCTCTCTCTCTCCTTCCTTCCTTCCTTCCTTTTTATTTAAAGACTTATTTATTAATCTTATGTATATGAGTACACCATTGCTCTCTTCAGACACACCAGAAGAGGGCATCAGATTCCATTACAGATGGTTGTGAGCCACCATGTGGTTGCTGGGAATTGAACTCAGGACCTTTGGAAGAGCAATCAGTGCTCTTAACTGCTGATCCATCTCTCCAGCCCTCTTTCTTTTTCTTTCTTCCTTTCTTCCTTCCTTCCTTCCTTCCTTCCTTCCTTCCTTCCTTCCTTCCTTCCTTTCTTTCTTTCTTTCTTTCTTTCTTTCTTTCTTTCTTTCTTTCTTTCTTTCTTTCTTTCTATTATAACTAGGGCCTCATGCATGTTAGGCAACAACTTTATACTTAATTATATTCTCAACCCTCCCCCTCTTTTCAATTTTTAATTTTGAAACAAAGTCTCTCTAAGTTTCTGAGGTTGTCCTAGTCTCCATGTAGATTTGGCTGGCCTTGAACTTAAGATCTTCCTGCCTCAATCCTCTAGCATCTAGGATTATAGGTCCACTACTACATGTGACTCCAGTATACAACCTGATTGAAGAAATGTTATTTTGGTAATTTTAGACCCAAAACAAGAGAATATACAAAGTATTTTACTTAACTGCTTGTATAAGCACAGATGAAA
This sequence comes from Mus musculus, assembly GCF_000001635.26. Lineage (NCBI taxonomy): Eukaryota > Metazoa > Chordata > Mammalia > Rodentia > Muridae > Mus > Mus musculus. The sequence continues at coordinate 87,930,494 of NC_000071.6, read as the reverse complement.
TAAAACTAATAGATTAAAGAAGAATTTTAATCTTTAGGAAAATGTTTGATAAAAGCTCAAATTTTCTTCATTTTGTAAAAACAGATTATTTTCATTTCTTATTGAAACAAAAACTTATTTGCTAATACTATATTTATCCCTAGTTACAATTCTACGTAACTGTTTTTTCCTGTTTCCTTAACATGATTTATCTATCACTTTTACTAGTTTAGAACTTGTGATTGTGTGAATTTGTCCATGCTTTTTACCCAGATTGTTCATTTTACTTTTGCTACTTACCTTTATTGTCTTTTTCAATGTTTCCTTAGTGTTTTATGCTGCAGTTGAGGACACTGGGACTGTAGTAGTCTCAGGGGTATTGATAGACACTGTGGAAGCTTCAGGATTGGCCACAGTATTTACTATTGACTCCATGGTAGGAACTGGTGTGGACACAATGGGAGTAATGGGGTCGATGGTTGGAATGGCGGTGTTATCCTGATTTTCATTTGTAGGCATGGCAAGAAAGGATGGGTTTGGAATGGCATAAGGTACTCCAGCAGACTGGGGGAAATTTGGCATTGATTGCCATTTGGAGATTGGGGCTGGAGACCTAAGCAGAAGTAGTCTAACAACAAGTGGGTAGTACATGTATGGGCTAGCAGTAGCAGGCAAAGATGGCCTGTAGTGGTAGTAATTAGGTTCATATTGATTGAAGTTCAGGACGGAGCGGACTGGTGTGTACAGGACTCTTTGCTCATCGTACACTATGTCATTCTTCTCACCACGGCACTGCAGAAAGAGAAGGTTACACAGAAAGGTTCTGATTGTTGGTCAAGATACAAAACAACTTCAGCAGCTTTTGAAATAATGCAGTGTATTGTGTTGAGCAAATGAAGTATTGAAAGTATGGAATCCTGCATCATTATTTAATCAGATTTGGATATACACATTTCATTTATGATTTTCATCTTGTGTAACATTACTTGTAGCAACATAGAACTAATATTTGTTTGTTTTGAAGAAATTAGGTCATTAATAATGTAAAATGTGCTTCCTCATATGGAAATGTGGCATATATGAAAAGTAATTACCTGACATTACATATTTAATTACAGCACCTAGAAAAGTCCAATAGAGAACTTTACCCTGTTATACACAAACACACATGATGTGCATAAACTCATTTGGATATACCAAGGCCATCATGATCTACATTATTATGTATAATTGATACTTACTAATTAAAATTCTTTTTTTGTTTTTTTTTTGTTGTTGTTGTGTTTTTTTGTTTGTTTGTTTTTATTTTTTGAGACAGGGTTTCTCTGTGTAACCCTGGCTGTCCTGGAACTCACTCTGTAGACCAGGCTGGCCTCGAACTCAGAAATTCACCTGCCTCCGCCTCCCAAGTGCTGGAATTAAAGGTGTGTGCCACCACTCTAGGCTAATTAAAATTCTTAATAAAATAACAAGGAAAGTTTGTTATAAAGTAGGCTCATAGAGCAGGGAGGGATTCATTTTATGACTTAAAATTTCTTCCTATTACTCAAAGAGAAAACCCAAGTTCTTAACATGCAGCTGACTACAATAAAGTATAATGTCAGGAAGTAAATGTAAGTAACTAGATATAAAAATCATTGTAATTTTTAAAGGTAATTTTGACCCTAAGAATTTACTCTAAAGGATTGTCTCATAGACACCTGTTTACGTTTAAAAATTAAACAAGTGCTCAGCACTCCAAAATTTTATAATTTCAATGGCAAGAGAGAACACACTACTCTCTAGATTGACTCCTTTTTTAAATTTATGTTTTATTTTGCTGCTGAGAGAGGAAGTTCCTGGAATTTCAGAATGAGCATGAAAACAAAGCATACAAAAAGCCTGAAGGACAATGAATACTAGCTTAAAAGAGGCAGAGTCTTTCACATGTTTAACTTTTAAACATAAAATATAATTCTGGAACTAATTATGGACATAGGACTATCTATGGACATGAATACCTGGGAACCTGGTAAGGAGTTGGCTAGCCCACACAGGATGAAAAGTGTCACAAAAGATAGGGATTTGAATACTAAAAAAGCCAACAGGTCTCTTAAACTTGTTGAAATGTTTAAATATTTATTTAGCTTTAAGACAAGAGGCCTTTTGATATAATTGAGTTTTTCCGAATATTGTGGTTGGAGTTCATGTCTCTAACAGAGACAATATCAACTTACGTTTGAATCTGGGTTTTGTATCTCTGCAGCCTAAGGAGTTATGGAAAAAGAAATCATGAGAAACATTTAAATAATTATTTAAAGTCTTTAAATATTTAATTCCTTAAGGAAACAGGAGCACAGGCGTAATAGAAATTTCATCAGAAGGATTTCTGATCTTAGACTAGGATTCCTATACTTAATGTTTATGAATTGTATTTACAGTATTTTCTTTCTTCTTTTATTATTACTTTTATGTTTTTTTACAGTCTAGTTGTTGCCCGCCTCCTGGTCTACCCTCCCATAGTTCCTCATCCCATTCCTCCTCCCCACTGTCTCCAAGAGGAAGGCCCCACCCCTGCCAGGTCTCCTAATTCCCTGGGGCCTTAAGTATCTCCAGGGTTCGGTGCATCTTCTCTCACTGATGCCAGATCAGGCTGAATTTTGTAACTTAAAAATAAATTCCTAGAGTATAGGAATTTGAAAGGCTTTCTCTGTGTGATAAAGTATGTATTATGCTAACTAAATGAATATCTAAAAAAGATTATTTATTCTTATAAGTAGTCAAACTAGTAACCAGCTGTGGTGCTCCTTGAACAACCTGTATTTTGATATACATATAACTAGAATTCTTAAATAAAATGTATTTAACATCTTACCAATACAATTTAAATGAAATTGACTCACCAAAAAGGGCAGAGTTAATGCCAGAATATTCACAACTACGATAAAATTCCTCATCATTGCACCTAAAAATAAAATTTAAAATTATATGAAGAACACCTAAAATAAATTAAAAAATTAAATTAAGATTCTTTGGTTAACAAGTTAGAAGTGATTGCATATAATGTTTTCCTTGGGAGAGGTGGGGGAAACTGAATTTATCTGCAGATTTAGCCAGTGCAGTAAATCTCTTTTCTCAAAATAAAAGAAACACTGAACTTGAAGTAAAAATTAGTTTAAAGTTAATTTTTGACTATGAAAGTATCACTAAGACATAATCATCTATTCATTTGATCCAATCTACTGGGATTAAGAGCTTTGCCAAATGCTGAGAATATGGGGGTGCAGCCAGGGCTTGGCAGCAAACTGCAGGGGCTTCTGGATAAGGGATTTGTAATCTGCACCAAGCTAGAGAACATCATAGATGTTCTAACTGATGTGCTGTCTGAGGGAGAGAAAATTAGCAAGTTTAGAACCCAAAATGTAAAGATTTTGGTGTTCTGTGCTACAGACCAAGGCGTGGCTCCATGAACTGAAAATCACGCAGTGTGAGAAGACAAGGGTTTGAACCCGGAATCTCCTGTGACAGTGTAACAATTGGGAAATAATTTCCTCCTTCTAGGCTTTACATTTGTTACAGGACCTCAAACTGGGTCATGTCTGTGGCCCTTAATCAATATATCACAGGAACTCATTGGAGGCAATGTTTGTCACAATGTAAGTTTACTTTTCCAGTAATATACATGATATGACTGATTTCGCTGCTTTAATGCAGTATAGACATGGCAATTTAAACATATTTGAGCAAGTTAAACACACCAGCTAGTCTTTTCCTAACAAAGTCCTCTCCTCATTTAATTTTAATAGTTCTTAGGTAATAACACAACACTTAAAACTTCTAATATGTTAGCATATATTGTATTTGTGGTGAGAATACTGTATTTTACTGAAGCTATTGTTTCTGATACACTTGTGTAAACATGAGCTATGGAAAAATAAGCTTTATAAGTATCACAGAATCAACACCTATATGACCCTACCCTGCAGGAGGAAAAAGGAAAGAATATCAAGCCCATTTATCTTTCCTGATGTGAGTCTCTGATGATGAGAAAGGCTGTTTGCTAAACTGACTCCAGAACCACCTCTTAAAAAAAAATCACTGAATTTCTAATACCTCATGTGTAATCAAGTTTGTAAAACCTATGCAAAATATTTTCTTGAGAGGATAGAATTCCTTGTTAAATCCATTATTTTCTAATTACCTTTTCAAATCATTACCTGAAAAATAATATTTCTTTGTTTTAATCACAGACTCCTCTTCAATAATTAAAGAATATATTTTAATATTTATTTTATTTTTACATTAACACTTCATTATAGATATCACATTGCATAATATATAACACATATAAACATATGTAACATTATATATATTAACATTAAATGATAAGAACTCCTTTTCAGTAGAAAGCTAAGATTTTACTTTATAGCAGATACATAGTGGTATATGCTTGTGTTTGTTGCTGTCACTTTCTAAGGAGACATGATTTTTGAAAATATGAATTAAATTAGCTTTGAAAGGCATGTTATAATATAATATAATAAGATATGATATGATATGTAATTACACTATAATAAAAGGAATTATGAGTTTTAGGTAGAGATAAGATTTGAAGATAATTATTGGACTATTTTGAGTATTATAGTTCTATCTTTCTGAAAAATTAACCCTCTCTTTTTATAGCAGTAGTAGGCTTACTATAAATATTATAGTTAACAATGTCTCATATAATTTGACAGTATCAAACCTAGACTTTAAGACAAAGCATAGTTAAAGGAAATGTGATTCCAAAATAACCTTGATGGTTTCCGAAGTAGCTACTCTACATCATCACTGCCCTGGGCAGATGGTTAGTTACCTTTATTTGGAGTCAATTCTTGCTTGGCAGTAGGGTTTGCCCGGCCTCTTAGCTGCAGAGAAGACCCAAGATAAATAACGGAGACTAATTACAGGGTATTAGTACCGGTAGTCAGATCTCATTTCCCTCCTACTTTTCACCCAATAGGATGATGACAGAAAGGCAAGATTTGAGGTCACCAGGGTCACCTGCAGGTCAGTCTTAGTCAGCACACAGCAGGCCGGAAACAGATGTGAGTCATAAGCATGCAGGGAAAACAACCAAACTCCTTAAAGAATGAATGTCCTGTGCTTTCTAAAAATATAGGAAAATGTATACAAATGTACTAATTGCATTCTTAACCTCTATCATTTCATCTAGTTGAAACTAAAGTTATTGCTAAAATAAAATTAAAACCCAATAGCCACAATTATTTTTCACATTTTAAGTGTTTTTACTTGAAGAACTATGTCTTCAAGGGACTTTATATTTAGTATGGTCCATGTTGGTCATTGTTCTTCCAAATGTACAACTACTTATTTTAAAAATAAAAATCAGCAGTCTTAATTATGTGTGCGTTTTGTAAGTTAAATTCATGCATGAAACATTTTCTTTGCTGTGAAGGCTGAGCATTTGCGTTTTTGCTTCAGCGTGTATTCCTCAATTGTTCAAACATTGAACACATGCTGTTTTAATGAACCCCTAAAGTGTCCCATTTTGGATGCCCAATATTAAGTAACTGAGTTAGGAATCATTGTTCTATTTTAGAGTCAGATCATTCTGATTTAGCGCATGGATTGCAAAACTGCCAATGCTGTAAAAATTTTAGTAAAATGAAGCCAAACATGTATTTTGCCTAAATGATATCCTGCTTTACCTGTCCCTCCCCCCACCCCAGGGTAATGCTAACAATGACTTTGCTTTGTGAAAACCTCATCAGAGGTATTTACTGGAATCCCTGCAGAGCAGCCAGAATGCAGAGCAGAAATAATGTCAGCATTGTATAATTTTTATGTATTCCTGCCTGTTTCTGGGAACCATTACACGTCTTAGAAAGCAGGGAACATTGTTCTGAATCCTGAGAATACTTGTGCAGCTTCTCCACAATAAGCCCTGGCTTTCTATTTCTTAGAAGTTTGCTTCTCTCGTTCTTTCTCTGACACACACAATATACAAGCAGCCTGTGTATGGAGACTGTCAGGTCATCCTATTGCCTCAAGGGCCTAGGAATAAAGGTGGACATTTATGGTCTGGTTATGGTTCATCAGACTCTGAAGATGCTTTATTCCATTCCAGTCCTTTCTCAATCATCAATTAAGAATACATGCTTTAAGCTGTTTTATTATTTGATTAAAAAATAACCAAAAAAGACTCAAATGTATCTAAAAATATATATATATATATGTGTGTGTGTATATATATATTTATACACATACATATATAATTTCAGAAGGGGAATATGTGTCCAGAATAGCTGAGTGAATTCTGGGACCCCTTCTCTTCAGAAAAGCATTTCTGGCGTGGGTCAACCACTCACTCACTTCAAAGGGAGGGGCTTGCAAAGCTACACTGTATCCTCTGACCCACTCGGATTATTCACATCGTGTTCCAGGCATTTTGAATAAAAAAGTGAACTAAAACACATCCAGTCACTTCTACCACGACACAGTGCACAGTCAAGTCCAACACTTACTCAAATGCTATTGGCATGGGACATTCTAGTCTAAGGCAGTCTAAGTCTGAGTAGCTTTGAGCGGTCATTGCTGAGGTTTTGAGTTGAATTAAGTAAACTCAAACATGTAGCTATCTTGATGTTCTGTCGTTCTTCAAAGGAGAGCAAAAGGGATCTACAACTCTCACACCTTTAGATCTCTAAGGAGAATAATATGCTGCTGAATAAGACCCAGGCTGTAGATATTTAGTAGTCTGAAACAGATTCACCACCTTTGGTTTTCTGAATGCAAAGCAACCTCATACTATGAGAGGAGAGACAGGAAGCGTCTAAGTCTGCTCCCAGCACTCTTTCCTATGGGTCCTAAGAGTGTATATCCATATAATTGTTCAATTAGAGGGGCTGAGAGGAGGTTGCTATGACGATACTATTTCAAGCAATGTGAAAACAATTTAAGTAAGTGGGAAGATAATTATTTACGTATGGTTACTCTTGTTGCTAACACCTTGCTTATATTTTGTTCTTTTAAACCTCTGATAACCATTATAACTATTATTTCTTTGCTGATATTCATATAAGTGTAGCTTTCTTTCCTGACTTTCAATTTGACTTCTTGGTTACCTCATTAGTGCTATAAAGATCTCAATAAACTATTGTGTTCTCAGAGGACAATGTTTCTGACAGCAGTTTCAGTGCAAAGAGCTCTTTCAGTTTCCTATTATACATAGTTCTTACCGGAATGATGGGCATTTTAGTATAAAAATCTGTATGAGATCTTAGCTGTAAATAATAATCATAAAAACCTACAACAATATTCTCATAGAAATTGCATTTTGTAAAGGTTAGGTATAATATCAAGTTTTCTCTCTTGCAGTTGATTGACTTAAATCAACAGCTAGCACATGCATAGTTCTTATTAAAAGGAGACACTAGGGAAAATAACACAAAGCCAGACTATCTGATTGTATAGAATGTGTAGAGCAGGGTTTCTAAACCTGGGAGTCACGAGTTCCCCAACTTTTTCACCGGGACCACATATCATATGACCTGCATATCAAATATTTACATTATGGTTCATAAAATTAGCAAAATGACAGCTATGAAGTAGCAAGGAAAAGAGTTTTATGGTTGGGGGTGGGGTTACCACAACACGATGAACTGCATTAAAGCGTTGCAGCACTTGCAAGATTTAGAACCACTGGTCTAGACAGAATCTTCAGAGACTGGGAGGAGATACTCCAAGTCTCCTGGTGCTCAGAGTGAACATGATTTTTACCTTAGCATTAGAGCAAAGCTGAGTTGATGCCTCAGTAACTAGTGTCTCTAGATTTCTGTAGTTATTGTAAAGACACAGACAAAAGGTAAGGAATGAGAGCAATTTCTATTTCCATAATGCATTATTTTCTAATATGGTTTAGGCCTGTGTAACCCTATATAATATTTACTTTGATAGGCATCCATCTGTTCTTTTAACATTTTTCAAAACCACAGATGTCTATTCATTCAAATCTAGCACTCCTCACTGTCTCCTCTTCTCAGGAAGCTCCTACAAGCTTTTGCACTCGGGGATTTTCTTGCTGAAATGCTTTTGTTCCTCTTTATAAATCACCAGGTGCTCTCAACTTCTCTGTTGGTTCCTTTTATTGTCCCCAACCTTAGGAGAACTTTCCAGGACTCTCTCTGAGTCTACCTTTGTTCAGTTTTTTTTTTCTCTTCCTGTCCTTGGTATGATTTTGGTTAACTCAGCCCATTCTTCTCCCCTGAAATACCACCAGTGAGTGTCTTTTACTTGACTGTCCTCCAGGTCAGGTGTCCAGCGTCTATGTATAATATCTTGACTGACGTGTGAAGTCGATTCTCCTGGCCCTGCAGAAAGGGCTACTAAACTAGCCCTCTACTCATGTCTTCTGCTTCTCTGAACAGTGCTTTGATATTCCCAGAGGCTGGAGAGAAAAATCCTGAGGTTTTAATCGTGTCTCTTTCTTTCCACAATAAATTAGAAGAACAGAAAAGCCTCAGGTAGCCATATCTCCCAAATCTACTGCTATCTTCTAATGTTCCCCCTTTCCCTTGCTGCAGTCCTTTTGTCTTAGGTCTAGACAATTCCAGTGGTTCCATCTCTCAGTCATTCTTCACAAATGTATATAAGAGCAGTTTTGAATGTAACTCATCTGAGACATCTTTGGTTTTGGTTTTGGTTTTGTTTAAAATCTTTCAATTTCTTCCTGTGGTACTTAGAATGCCTTCCACACTCCTTACCAGTACCTGCCAATTTTGGAGTGGTTTTTAATCTTGGTTACTTTTGTCCTTGTTACTTTTCCTCTCACTGTGTTCCAGCTTGGGTGACTTTTTCCTTTCTGTTCTGCTCTAGTGCTCTCTCTTGTTCTCTCTTGTTCTCTCTTTTTTTTCCATTTTTTATTAGGTATTTAGCTCATTTACATTTCCAATGCTATACCAAAAGTCCCCCATACCCACCCACCCCCACTCCCCTACCCACCCACTCTCCCTTTTTGGCCCTGGCGTTCCCCTGTACTGGGGCATATAAAGTTTGCAAGTCCAATGGGCCTCTCTTTCCAGTGATGGCCGACTAGGCCATCTTTTGATACATATGCAGCTAGAGTCAAGAGCTCCGGGGTACTGGTTAGTTCATAATGTTGTTCCACCTATAGGGTTGCAGATCCCTTTAGCTCCTTGGGTACTTTCTCTAGCTCCTCCATTGGGAGCCCTGTGATCCATCCATTAGCTGACTGTGAGCATCCACTTCTGTGTTTGCTAGGCCCCTGCATAGTCTCACAAGAGACAGCTACATCTGGGTCCTTTTAATAAAATCTTGCTAGTGTATGCAATGGTGTCAGCGTTTGGATGCTGATTATGGGGTGGATCCCTGGATATGGCAGTCTCTACATGGTCCATCCTTTCATCTCAGCTCCAAACTTTGTCTCTGTAACTCCTTCCATGGGTGTTTTGTTCCCAATTCTAAGGAGGGGCATAGTGTCCACACTTCAGTCTTCATTCTTCTTGAGTTTCATGTGTTTAGCAAATTGTATCTTATATCTTGAGTATCCTAGGTTTGGGGCTAATATCCACTTATCAGTGAGTACATATTGTGTGAGTTCCTTTGTGAATGTGTTACCTCACTCAGGATGATGCCCTCTCTTGTTTTCTCTTGTTCTCTCTTGTTCTCTCTTGTTCTCTCTTGTTCTCTCTTGTTCTCTCTTGTTCTCTCTTGTTCTCTCTTGTTCTCTCTTGTTCTCTCTTGTTCTCTCTTGTTCTCTCTCTCTCTCTCTCTCTCTCTCTCTCTCTCTCTCTCTCTTCCTCCCTCCCTCTCTTCCACACAATCTAAACTTCCATTCGACTCCTCCCTTCAGAGATGCTTGCTTTCTGAAGCCACCTTTCCTTCTTTCCTTCGCTGGTCTTTTGTTTCAATTTTTGTTTCCTTCATGACATCACAACATGAGTTTTGAAACTTATAAAGGAAAGCAAATTCCCAGTCCGTGAGTGTCTGTTGGACACATATTAAATATTCAAACGTTTGTTCTACAAATGGTTATTAGGACTGTATATCTAAGAGGTGGGTTCCCATATTATCCCACACTACAATTGGTTATTTTGGAAAGGAATGTCGCCGGAACTCTGCACATCTGTAAGGTATTTATCCACTAAGGTTCAGCTAAAGTTATGCATGGGAGGACCTTTCCTAATTTAGGAAGAACTAGTTTCTTTGTCTTTTTCACCCCTACCCTCAGACTCAGCAATCACTAGGAAAGGGGAGGCAGGAAGAGTGTAGGAGTCAGGTAAAGGCTAGTGAGTCAGACTCTTCTGGACCTGACAGACACTGCTCTTGTGCACTCCAAGTAGCTGAGGTTGCTTACCAGATACAGTCAATCTACGTTCTAGCACTGGGAGAGGAGCCACTTCAGAGTCTTCACCTCTAAGGAGCTACTGACAGGCTTTGGCTTCAGGGTGGGTTCGTTATCTTTAAGGGCCTGGTTGGTAGGCCATACTCCAGTGGATGCCCAGGGCTAGTAATGTACTAGAAGAAAAAGTTGTACTTGAGTTCTAAAAAAGAAAAAAAGATAAATTTTGACGAGTTAGGAAGATGGCAGCAGGGAGAGGGCATGAAATCTCGGAGGAGTTAGAGGTGAATACAATCAATATTGAATGAATTTCTCAAAGAATCAAAAAAAATATTAAGATCAAACAAGCCCAAAATAAAACACCCTGGGAGACCTGTTACACTTGATAAGCTTGTATATGTGTTTATTTCCCGTTCATGTGAGGATATTAAAGAACATATCTTTGTCCAAGTTCTTAAGCATCAGCATAAAAAGGGGTACAGGTGGCCTTCCAAATCTAGTTCAATATTTAGAGATTCAAACAACATCAAATTAAAAATATTTTAAAAATAAACAGGAAAGTTTCCAAGCAGAAAACTATCTATGTGATTGTCCTGTGTTCAGGACCAGCAAATGAGAGGATGCCCAGGCTACAGTGTGATTCCTGTACCATCTCCCAGGTGCCCAGCCCCCAGCACACACCCCTTTCCTGGTTTATGTAGTTAGGCTATGATGCTTCATCTATACTGGATACTTTTGCACAGTACTTTTTGTTGGGCTTTCTAAACAACCCAGAAATACTTTAATGCATGTAAGTAGCCACACATAGTTCATAAGCAGGTACTACAACATCTTTTCATTAAGGGATATAGGCATGGATCTAGGAAAGGGTTGGAGGGTTGTCTTAGGACCAATCACTGTATGTATGACAAGATATCTGTTTTCCTTTTTTAAATGTTAAAATAGTATAACTTTATGCTTTTTACCATGAAAATCTCTTTTAATAATATACCATAATATAATGCAATAATAAGTAAAATGTCATATTTTTATAATTTTATATATTATTATATGTTATTCTCCATGAATTTACCACCTAATGTATTTACAAGCTGGTTACACTTTAAACAGCACAGTTTGGGGACACATTAATCTTATTAACTATTTTTTAGATGCTGTGGGAGTGGCTCTTTCATAGTTTAGCTTTGAGAGCCTGGACAAAAAAGAATATTTTCAACTGGCACTTTCCAGAATACATATGTCTTTTGAAAATTTTACAATGCAAATATTTTAATGATAAATAAATATCTTTGGACTCTTCTAATGAGATGGTTGTTCCAAGGAGTACACTTTGAAAAATGATTCACTAGGTGGGCCCAAACCTACAAAACTAACATTAAATGGATGTTTGATTGACAGGTTTTATTAGGATACTTTCCTACCGATACATTTTTAAAGATGTTCAGAGATTAAAGATATTTCTTAAATTTTCTAATGGACAGACTGGTCAATTTTAACCAATATATTTGCATCATAGGATAATCAAAAGTACATGGTAGGATCTCTTCCCTAACCCCCCAAAATGTTACCGTGTCATAATGGGAAGTGAATAAAAGAATAAAATCAAAGCTCTAATCTGAGATTCAAAGATAAGAGAGAGAGAGAGAGAGAGACAGAGAGAGAGAGAGACAGATAGACACAGACACACAGACACAGACACAGACACAGACACAGACACAGACACAGACACAGACACAGACACAGACACAGACACAGATACAGAGAAAGAAAGGTGAATATATTACCCAAAATTCTCTTAGTTTATAGTAGCTTTTGTTAGTTAGTCTTAGGCCCCTAGAGACTTAGTTGACCATGATTCTAGGCCTCCCATTTTTCTTCCATGCTGGTCTTTCTCCAGTCCTACAATGGCACACAATATGTTGGCATAGGTTTCAGAAGTGATCCCTATAAAATCAATTTACCATAAGACTCGGTCCTCCTGATGTCCTAGTATTTAGCGGGATTATTATCTAAGTGCATAAGGAGTCTGTAATCCCTGCAAATGACTAAGGAAGACAGAAGTTTCTGTCCACCAATATAGCTAAGTGCCTCATTACGCTGACCTTCACTTTCAGCCAGGATGCACACAGAGAACAATGTTTCCATGGTTGGTGCAAAGGGTCTCATCTGTGCATAAATTTATTGTGGTGGAAAGATACAGTCTTAGAACTTTTCTAATTTCCTGATAATTTACCACCGAGACAAGGGCAGCGATTGTGACATAATAAAGGCTCATTGTCCAACAGAGATTTTGTTGGATGACTTCTGTACCTTTCCTTCCTGCATGGCATTACGCTGTGTTCACCATCAGGTTAGTAGGAAGAGACAGTGAACAGGACAAACTGTCTTTTTATATAATTTTGCTCTAGAAAAAGCCCACACAACACTAGATAAATTAAAATCCTCAGAAATTTGAATGTCTAATTCATGTATAACAATATGTATGAATTGTAGTATTCAGAACAAAATTTTATTTATGACTTGATTATGACTAGAGTTCCTACAGCAGAAAATGGATAGCCAAGAAATTACTCAACTTGCTGCCCTAAAATTGTAATTGAATAGAATAAATTTGTCAACATTTAAATACTGATTTTAATAATTTCATTTCCTGAGAGAATGAACCTTTTACCACCTTCCACATTGATATGTGTGAAAATGCTCTTTTTAAAAATATTAGGAATTGTTAATTCTTGTTAATATATTCAATTTAGCAGTCACTGAGCATCTAAGGACTGGAGTACATTTAGATTGATGTCATATTCCAAGGCTTAAGTAAGATGCAGAAAATGATATGGACTGTTCTACTAGAAGCTGTAGCGTGGTTAGACTCATTTTATTATTATTATTATTGTTACTATTGTTATTATTATTAGGTATTTTCTTCATTTACATTTCCAATGCTATCCCAAAAGTCCACAATACCCTCCCCCCACCCACTCCCCTACCCACCCACTCCCACTTCTTGGCCCTGGAGTTCCCCTGTACTGAGGCATATAAAGTTTGCAAGACCAATGGGCCTCTCTTTCCACTGATGGCCGTCTTCTCATACATATGCAGCTAGAGACACGAGCTCCAGGGGGTACTGGTTAGTTCATATTGTTGTTCCACCTATAGGATTGCAGATCCCTTTAGCTCCTTGGGTACTTTCTCTAGCTCCTCAATTGGGGGCCCTGTGATCCATCATAGCTGACTATGAGCCTCCACTTCTGTGTTTGCTAGGCCCCAGCATAGCCTCACAAGAGACAGCTATATCAGGGTCCTTTCAGCAAAATCTTGCTAGTGTATGCAATGGTGTCAGCTATAAGTGGATATTAGCCCAGAAACTTAGAATACCCAAGATATAAGATACAATTTGCAAAACACATGAAACTCAAGAAGAACAAAGACCAAAGAATGGTTAGACTTATAAAGCGCAGAAATAAAGTACTATGGGAGGAGGTCATAGTGAGGACATTTTTTTTTGACTGAGATATTTTTTATGAAGATCATAATATTGAACATGATTATTAAAAGATAAATTGAATATGAATACTGAATTAGAGGACTGTATGTTTCACGAGGAGAAATCACCATGGCAAAGGCATAGTTGTGTGACAAAGCCTAGTTGCAGACAATGGCAATGCCTGGATTTTCTGAGCTTAGGATATATGGGAGCCAAGTGAAGGGAGAAGATTTTGAAACGAAACTTGGGATTAGTTGGTGGGCCTCGAGGGCCTCTTTGTGTGTCTGTGTGTGTGTGTGTGTGTGTGTGTGTGTGTGTGTGGTGTGGTTGGGAGGCCGAACATAAGGAACTTTCAGTGATTATTGGACCTATCAGAAATGATGTTCAATTTTTGCTATGAGGTAATGCCAGAGAAAGAGTGGCAGCTATCCATTATCCTAAAAGCCATAAGATGATTTTTCTTCCTGACATAAAGTAAAAAGAAATAGATTTAACTAGTCTCTGATCCTGACTCAGAATTTATTTTTGTGCAAGTGCTACTGTTACCAAAGCCGAGGAGTCCGGTGGATCTACCTTTGCATTTCTGCCGTGTGCTGGAGCTATGAGCATCTAAAATCCTCAGGAATTCTTTCATCTTCAGTTTTTCCAGACAAGAAAGAGATTTGGGGAGATTTAACTTTGTAGTGACTTTTATTTTTAAAGTTCTTGTAACATGTAAGAATGATTTTAATGCTATTTTAAGGATATTAACTATTACTGGCTTTTGGGTTTAGAGACAACATATTCTTTTGTTTATGTCCTTTTCCAATGAGTCGAGCTTACTCTTCTGCAGTATGTACAGATTCAGTTGTTGAAATATATTTTAGATTAATTTGGTGAATTTTCTCTCTTGGTACTATTAAGGCATTTATACAACATAAACCTGTGGACACTTTCATTCAAGATATACCAGGACTGCTGACTCAATCACCCCTATTCTTCATGCTTTTTTCTAAAGTGCTGAGCCATCACGTATATTTAGGGCTGGCCAAAAGCTTAGCAAATTAAATGGTTTCCATGTGTTATGTTTTGAATGAGAATGACCCCCATAGGTGCATATATTTGAATGCTTGTTTCTGCAATTTATAGAACTGTTTAGAAAGGATTAGGGAGTGTGGTCTTGTTGGAGGAGGTATGTATCACTGGGGGTGGGTTTTGAGGTTTAAAAGTTGATACCATTCCCAGTTGTCTTTCTGCCTTGTGCAGAAAGATGTAAAATCTCAGCTATTTCTCCAATATCATAACTGCTTGATGTCATAATTTCTGATTTACCCTCTGAAGATGTAAGCAAGCCCCTAATTAAATACTTCCTTTTATAAATTGTCTTAGTCATGGTGTCTCTTCACACCCATAGAAGAGTAACAAAGATAACATGTAAGCTTACGGACAATGAGTTTGATATCCAAAACTAACAAAGCCACATCAAAAACAGGTACAGTGACATGCATGTCTAATCTCAATGTGAGGAAAACAGAGACACACAGAGATCCATGGTGCTTACTGGACAGCCATCCTAGATTAATCAGCAAGCATCAGGCCAATGAGAAACCATGTCTTGAAAAACAAAGTAGGTGGAACCTGAAGGAATATTTGAGGTTGAACTCCGGCTTCTACATATGCACATGAGGATATGGACAGACACATACCTAGGTGTACAATTCACACATGTATATTAAAACACGCTAAATTTTATGTTTCACTTTTATTATAATAAATATATTATTCTGACAAGGGGCCTAAGTATCAAGTGGCTTTCTAAATCCATGTCTCTGTCTCTTACATTACTGCAGCTCTCACACCTTACTGCAGAAGTTTCTGTGAATTA
This sequence comes from Mus musculus, assembly GCF_000001635.26. NCBI lineage: Eukaryota > Metazoa > Chordata > Mammalia > Rodentia > Muridae > Mus > Mus musculus. Next base: position 87,914,822 of record NC_000071.6, on the reverse strand, counting down.
TGGGTGGTGAGAGCAGAAACTGAAAATTGGTCAAAATTCACAAGATATATTGTTCTCAGCCACAAATGGGACATAAGTCTCCTATTCTTTACACAAGGCTCAGGGACAATAGTAGAAGAGGTAATAGAAATATTGTAAGAATCAGAGATTGAGGAAAACTAGAACAATACAGAATCTTCCCAACATGATAAAACTACACACTCCTGAGCCCACTGCAGTTCTGGTTGCCTGCATAAGTCCTGCAACAATGGAAACACCCCATATTCCAGCATGAAGTGGAAGGCTCACAAGCCTTCACCCATAACTGAGAAGATGGATTCTGGGAGAATGAGAGTCAGCATTTTTTAAGGATGTGGCTTACGTGGATGGCCAAATAACGACAAGTTTATGGGCAACTCAACTTAGACTTGGTGGGCTATTAAAAAAAAAATGAAGAGGACACAATGTTGGGTGATGGAGATCTGGGAGAAGTGAGGACGTGGTGGGAAGGATGAATGTCATCAACATGCATTGTATACTTGTATAAAGTTCCCCCAAGTTAATAAGATGTTACATTTTTAAAATGAGAAATTAAAAACAGTCATAAAAACATAAAAACTCAGGATCTTCCCTTTCATGCTTAGTAAAAGGACTTCCGAAGAGACCACAGTATATGCTATTTCAATTGCTTTTATTTTTCTCTCTTAACAGGAATATTGATCCTTCAAGGAAGTGGTTCATATTCAATTTCAAAGCAACCTGAAAGAAATGAAAGGTATATGATTACTAATCCAAATGGGTCATTCTCTAGAGAACTTACAAGATATACATGCATATACGTATACACGTATATTGTATCTTATGATATATGTTGTCATAAAAATCCATGTAGCTCAAGACTTGGAAAACATTTAGCACATGAATGCTGAATAGAAAAAGAAAAAGTCAGAGCCTTTCTGTGTGTGTGTACATGTATGTATGTATGTATGTATGTATGTATGTATGTGTGCATGTATGTATGTGTGTATGTGTGTACATGTGTGTATATGTGCATGTATGAGTGTGTGTGCATGTGTTTGTGTACACATATTATATGTATGTGCATTACAGTGAGAAGTTTTTGTTTTCTAAAATGTTTTGGGTCTGTAATTAGTCTACAATATAGCCTGTACCCAATCTATCCAGGGCTTGCAGACTCACCACTTTGAGTCTGGTATGCTGAGATAACAGTAACTATATTTTAAGTGAAACATAAGGCTATAGGTTTTTTTTTTTTTAATGTTAGGCATACACCATTGTTTTGGGTGATTAACATTAAAAATCTTAGCTTACTTTCCTAAGGGTTAGGAAGAACCTAACCCTTAAACTTTCCTTTACTGTCTAGATTCATAAGTTCATACAGGCTCAGCTTTATATTGACATTTGCTTCTACTATTCCTATGATTCATCCCAAAGTGGAAAACTGTTTTAGTAGAAAATGCTTAAATAAAATTATGAAAACAGACTTGGTTTTATTGTATTGTAACAAACAAGGAATTTAAACTGTTGTGTTATTGGATCAAAAGGACACATAGTATATAACTCCACTGTTGGTACCAACAATATTTACTGCAGAAAACCACGGAAACATGTACGATCCTAATAGCTAGCAACAGTGTAACATTTTCATGGAGTGATGCGTTTATACTCACAAATAAGAAACAGAACAGCCAAAGTGACTGATTATTCAAACTCACCTTAAATAATCCACAGTGTGACTTTTCTTTCATTTGCAGTTAAGGATCTGCAGTTGGAGGGGGGGTGAAGGGCAGGGGAAAAGGAGGATAATAATAATAATACCACGGGTAGCCTTGATTTAAGAATGGTGGGTATGTACCAAATGGATACCCGTATGGGGGAAAGGGAATCCGTAAAGGGAATTCATCACTGTCACTGTCACTGGCCTGTTGATAAAAGGAAAGGCCAGTCTTTATTTGTAAAATTAACAAGGGCTTAATTATTTCAGTTTAGAAAATTAGAGATAACTACATTCCAAATCTTAGACTTCAAAGCAAATTTTTCAAATAATTCTTTCTATAGCTATAAGGCAACGAATGATAAGAGAGGTGAAGGCTCTGTAATATGTATTGTTTTGATTCATATGACCATTAACCAAATCACATGTTGAAAATCATCTCTTTATTTCTTCCTCTCATTCTGTGTCTACATTTCTATCAGTTTTTGTGCTGCATGGGTGGAGTGCAATATTATTGACCTAAGAATGGCCTGGTCAAGGATTTCAATGTCTTAGACCAAAGGGAATGGCAAATCAAGGTTAGGCTCAGAAGAACGTTTAAGTCTTCGCCTAGCCAATGTATGAAATGGTTACAGTTAGCTAAAACCAGTGTGTGCAAAAGCGGCATTTGGTGCTTCCTCCTCCCAAATGACTGCTATCTAAAACCACTCCCATCCAGAGACCTTCTGCTGACATTAGCTAACTCACTTCTTTCTCATTCCTGCTGTATATAATAGAGTGATGAATTTCGAGGCTGCCACAGGTACATTTCCATCAGAGCACATGGCCTACTTCATCCCAGTTTTTCTGTAAGTACGTCTGTCTTTTCTTCATTCCCATGCCCCCATTTTTCTTGAATGTTTTTACTTGTCTGTTCATACCAAAATAATGTTTTGCTGTTTTTTTTTTTCCGACTTTTGTCATTAAGACTGGCCTACTACCACCTGGAATGGGAAGTCAAATGTTCTTAGATCATTTATGCTTAGATAGATCACTTGGTCCCTAACTCAATGCTATTGAAAAATGTTGCCTTTAAGAGGTGAGGTATTTTAGGAAGTTCCCTGTGAGAACTGCACTGTGCCCTTTGTCACAGAGTGACACACAACTAAACCTGCATGTCACTTTTATATGAAATGAAAAGGTTTTTTTCTTTATATAGGCAGATATTAACCAATTAATTTATACTGAATTCAGGTATTCCCCCGAAATCAAACTCTATACACTAGTCTAATGCTAATATTCCAAAGATTTTTGAGACTCTCTCAGAGGTCAAGAGGTTTGGGTGTCTAAATGCCTTTAATCACAGTTGTGACTATCTTACACACACACACACACACACACACACACACACACACACACACACACACACACACAGACACACACACACAAACAAAACTGACATGGGAAGATGAAAAGCAACTTACACTTCGTTTTTCTCGTTCCTGGTCCTTAGGCACCTAAAAGTCAATAAGTGAAATTAACTCGTCCTGATGTAAACACATGAGAAATATATGCATATACATGTAAAAAATAATTCAACTACTTTCTAATACTGTTTCATGCTATCCATCAAAATATAGGACTTGGTTGTCCAGATATAGAGGCAATATTCAGGAAAAAATGCTACTGGTCATCATGATTGCCTTTTCTTTTTGTGGTGCTGAGGATCAACCATCCTTTGATACTTTGAGAATCCTTTGGGTCCTCAAAGTTAGTGTCCAGGCTTGTTTTTGTCAACCAGATACAAAGTTGGGTTCTCTGGGAAGGGGAACCTGATGTCTCCATCCGTTTTCTCTTGGGCAAGTCTATAGGGCATTTTCTTCTTTAATTATTGGTGTGGAAGGACCCAGGCCACTCAGTCAGCACTATCCTTGAGCAGGTGGCCCTAAGTTGTATGGGAAAGCATGATGAATAAGCCACAGGGAGCAAATCGGCAAGCAGCACCTCTCCATAGCCTCAGCTTTGTTTCTGGTCTCCTGTTCCTGTCTTTAGTTGCTGCTCTGGCATCCTTTAGTGATGGGATGTGACCTAAGAGCTAAGCTGCAAAGTGCAACAAAACAACCCCCCCCAAGCTGGTTTTGGTTATGGTGTTTATCACGACAATAGAAACTGAGACAGCTATCAGGTAAGTGCTCTAGTACTGGATGGTGCTCCCATTTCTCAGAGAGAATTTTAAATGTTATTGTGTTTGCTACTGCACAAAAACTACGTGGCATCAGTCATGCACCAAAGAGCATATGACATTTCCTGAAATATAATGCTACAGGTCAGGTTGAAAGTATCTTTAAACACTAAAGTGTGAAGAAAGAGCAATAACATTGTCGAGAATCGTGAATCTAAACTTCATAAACACTTTAGAGATTAGATGTGAGTACTCACGGGGAGACAAGCAGTTACTGCCACGATGGCAGCGAGCAGGAGAAGAGTTTTCATCTTGTTCTAGGCATCATAAAGAAAACTGATTATTAACGGAAATCCAGAAGATGCAAGCCTGGTACAGTGTATGTAACTAATAGTTCTCAGGACTTAGCTGGCCATTTGCAGTTTATTGCCTGTTTACTAGTGGGAAACTTTTCAAAAGTAAATACTGGAATGGTTTGTGTTTTTATGACTTCATTGTATCAGTTCTTTAAAAATAAGTATTCACATATTTATGAATACTGTCTTAAAAGCCTTATTAACTAGAGAGTTAGTGGTCAGTATGAACTACAGTTTTCTGAAGAATATTTATTATTTTACACTGAGAAAAATGCTCATTTCCCATTTCACTAACATCATTTGTGGACAACTTTGAGATCATGGCTATTCGTTTTTATCACTTTATCCCTTTTCTATGAGACAGAAGAGTAAAACATAAAAGAATAAAATGTTGCTACATCTTGAACTCTGTCTTTGTTTCTTTCTCATCATATCAATGAAAATGTTACTAGAATATACAGCATACTGGGATGTAATTGATGAGTTTAAAGACATGTATTTAAAAGTTTTGTCAGGTTTAGCATTCTAATGGCCAACTCTCAGTATAGAAAACCGATAGTACAATGTGTCCCTCATTTTATACACTTCTACCTTCCTTCTTCAGACATTGTGCAGGCCACTCTCAAGGATATAACTATAAAGCTTGAGCCCTTTCAGGTGGAGACTACTCAGAGATAGATAATTATGTCTTTGTAATGTAAAACAATATGTGATATATACTATGGGCAGAAGTTACAAAATATGGAGAGAATATAGAAGAGACAGAATGGGGAAATAAGTCTTGAAGAGAATAGAATTGTAGAGAATTTTATACAAAGGAATAGTTTTCAAGGATTATTTAAAATCTCATTAAACAGAAAACACATCACAGACTCCTTTGTTTTATAATTGCTATATGCCATAATTACCAATGACCGTTTTCCCCCCAAGCCCTAGTAGTATATTGTTACATACATAAGAGAACCCAAAATTCTACTGTGAAACTTTTAGAAATGATAAACAAATTCAGCAATGTAGCATGATACAGACTCAACTCTCACAAATCAGTAACTTTTCTTTACACAAATAATAAACATGCAAAGAAAGAGAACCTAAAAAAAGAAAAGTCTTATGCATCAGATGTGTTTTGTGGCACCACCAATTTCATTCAAAGGTTGATATAAAAGAGAATTTAAATAATTATTATTTGAAATCAATATGACATATTAGAATGGTGCATAAATGATGATACTTTAAAGATGAACAGGATGTTACTAACAAAGTCCTAATTCTTTTTTCCCGGCCAAGACAGAGACTCACTGTGTAGCTCTGGCCGTCCTGGAACTCACTGGATAGACGAGGTTGGCCTCAAACTTACAGAGATACATTCACTGGCCTTGCCTCCCAAATGCTGTCACTAAAGATTTGCACCACTGCATGGAAGGTTAATTCTTCATACCCATAGAATTCCTTCCATATTTGTTGACTTGGTCCATAAAATTCAAAATTATGAACCTGATGCTATTTCCATTCCTCTCGTCAGTGCCCAGTCCTTGCAAAGATTCCTTTATGGTCATTCTTAAATCCTTACTATAGAAAAATGGTGGTTTTAAATTTATACAAACAGAAATACACAAGTGGACAGTCAAATCACTGTTTGTAATTTCAAGCAAGTGTCCCATTACAGTTTCAATTCTGGTAGTTTGAAAAAATTAATATGTACATATACCATCTGTCTCCTAGAAGAGTTGTATATCCATAGTTTACAGCATTAGTTCAGAGCCTTCTTACCTGAAACTCTCCACTCTGCTCCTTCTAGCTGATACTGCTATCGTCAGGGGAAGATGACAGGCACCTCACTGTTGCATCTCTTTTATACACTCCCAGCACAATGGAATGGAGAAGTCCTTGGCTGGAAAGCTGCTCCTGGGATCAGTCAGTATTCTACTGACTCAACTACCATAATCCATTGAAACTGAGAAATGAGTGATACTGGTAGTTTCATAGAAACTATGGTTGAGTGATACAGAATATTTCCTTTGTGGTTTTCCTTTAAATTTTGTCTCTCATGGATTTGGGGCTTATTGCTCTATAGACAAAAGTGTTGCGTGTCTATTATTCCACTTAATCTCTAGAACAGCCAGCAGCAAGTGCAAAATGATTATTAGATCTTACGCCAGTGTACGCCAATGGCCTGAGAAATTGAGAGAGTTAGCACTTGATTTAAAATACCACAACTAGAATTCTGTCAATATTATGTTGATTTCTGCAATTGGTTTCCAAGACCCATCTATAACCAGCATTTTACAGTGCCACTCGAAGGGTAGAGAAATCCAAAGAAACACTAAAGTTTATTATACATAACAACATTTATTCTTGTTTCACTGGCTTTAAGAGAACTGAACTGATGATCTGTTAAATACAATATATCAACATATATTAGTTTTCATTTTGATCATTCTGAGGTAAGAGTAGGTTCTCATTCAGAGGTAGACTTGTTAAGTGCATGTGTGTGTGTGTGTGTGTGTGTGTGTGTATGCATGAGTACCCATACGTGTATGTGTGTGTGTTGTATGGCATGTTTCTGAATGCCTTTCCTAAAAGTTGATTTTAGTTTCTTTTACTTAGCTGAAAGTATTCTAGTAAAAATTGCTAGTTGTCACTTATTTTTGAGGCCCAGATATACTTTCTATCTTCATGAAATTTTATGTCTTGACATTTAATAATGATTTTTTAATTAAAATAACAAAGTTCTATTATTTCTTTCCTGTGGTTCCCTTAAATTATTTTATTTTTTCATATAATATATTTGTATCACATTCTCTCTCCTCCCCTAGCTCCTTCCAGATTCTCCCTACCTACCCATCCATTGTCCTGTTATGTAAAAATTCTCTCAGAACTCCACTTCCTCCTTCTTCTCCTCCTCCTCCTCCTCCTCCTCCTCCTCCTCCTCCTCCTCCTTCCTCAGAAGCCTTGTGTGTTCTGATTCCCCCTTGAATTTACTGTATGCACTTGACCACATATGGCTTTTGTCCTCACTTCTAATGAGTAGGGTATGTAATCAGTCCCTACTCTGAGACCATGGCTTATCTAAGATCTTCTGGTGCACAGGTTCTTTTTATCCAGCTGCATAATTCACTATGATGTTGGACGGACAGTCAACCAACACACATGAGTCCACCACATTTTTTCATTTTTCGTTTTATAGTTTTCTGTGTGTATATGATGATATTTTTTTTACCACTTCAGCCTTCGTTGCCTGCTTTCATTCTCTCTCCCACTGAAATCCTTCTCAACAAGTCTTCTACCTACTTTTATTTCTTCTTTTTCTTTTTTTTTTTCCACATGGGTACCTTTACCACCATTACATTTTTTCATACAATGTATTTTCATCATATTTTTTCCCTTTGCCCAACTTCTTCTAGATCTCAAATACCTCCCTACCCACCCAACTTCCTACTCAAACAAGACAAAGTCCCAAGATGGAGGGAAGAGGATGTGGACACAAAGTTCCACCCCTAATCAAGAAACTATTTATAACCAAAACTGCTGTTATCAACGGATAATCAGTTTTGTCCAATGGAGTGACGCTAAGTATATCAACCACACATCATGGCCAAGCCCCATTTGCTGGAATATCTGATTGACATAAAATAGCCTTCTTTTTGGATGACTCACTGAGTTTAGAGTTGTTTGCAAGTAATTCACCAGTCATGAGAAATTAATCACCAGCTACCCAACTGGAGAAAAAAGTATCACTTCCCTCAGACATTAATAATTGCCAGTAGTTCTCCAAGTAGTGTTGAGGACCCATGGTTCCCTTTCCCATTCTCAGTGAAATGTTAATAGGCTCAATCTAATTTAGGTTTGTGTAGTAACATCAGCTGCAGTGAGTTCAAGAGTGTCTAGGTTTTGTCAATCAGTATCTTTTTGCTACACAACTCTCCATAATTTGGCGGCTCTTACAATGTTTCTTCTCCTTTCTATCATGCTCTCTGAGCCCTGGAAGCTGTGAAACGATGCCTTATTTAGAGACCATCACTTCACCACCACTGACTCTTCTCCTTTTGACCAGTTATGACTCTCTTTTAATTCTGGCTTGATGCATTAAGAAGCCTTTCTGAACAATACTGAGAGCAACACAAATCTATGGATATAAACATATTTAGAATACAGTTTGGCTATGTGTCTATTTAGTAAAATAATACTAGTAAGTTGCCTTTGAGGGTCTATGACCTCCCCAGCCAGGGACACTCTTCCAGGCTAACAATTCTAGGCACACAATTCTGTCCTACAGAGCAGGCCTAATATCTTATCATAAAGTGGTTGGTTACACAACCAGTATCTCTAGAGCTCCCAGGGACTAAATCACCAACCAAAAGGGACCCATGGCTTCAGCTGCAGATGAAGTAGAGAATGGCTTCATTGGATATCAATGGGAGGAGGGGCCCTTGGCCCTGAGAAGGCTCGATGCCTGAATGCCAGGACAGAGAAGAGGTAGTGGGTGGATTGGTGAGCAAGAGAAGAGGGAATGGGATAGGGGATTATTGGAGCGGAAACCAGGAAAGTGGATAACATATGAAATGTAAATAAAATATAAAATTTTAAAAAAATGTTGGTTACAGCAGAGTACACTCTTGCTATAGCTTGCAGGAAGCTCACCAATTTGTTATACAGAGTACACCTTACTACTGGAGATCACAGACTTCAAGCTCATGTTCATTTTTATCTCCCTATTTCTCTAAGGAATGTAACATCTTCAACAGTTGGGTCTTATCAGATAATTCTGGTGAATAACAGAGGAATGTCAAGAATGAGTATTGTTTTGGGGGCCTCTAGAACCTCTCTAACAAATCCTACAGGAGTAATCCACACCTCACAGGACGAGTATGGAGTGCCTGTGTGCGTGTGTGTGTGTGTGTGTGTGTGTGTGTGTGTGTGTGTATTATTTTTCCTTGAAAAACACTTTGAGGTAATTCACATGAAACAAAGTGAACAGATTGTCATACAAAAGTCCATAAGCTTTTAGAGGGACTCAGATGTCAGAAGCAAGATATAATATGTTAACACAATAGAAAACTCTCAAAGGACAAACTTTAAATATAAAAAACACCCATCTCTGCATATATTCAGGAAGGAGCTTGGACACCACAGACTGAGGTGTGGCTGAAGGCACTGTTGTGTACCCAATGGAATTAAATGATCTCTTTGGATTATTTCAACTATAATGCACAGACCAGGTGGTGCAGAAGGAAATGGACTGATACATTCTAGCAGTCATGTAAATACAAACTCCCCCAGTCATTAGTAAGTAGTAGGGGAATTCACTTTGAAAGCCACAGTATGGTTCATAGACCAAAGTGGAAGACTCATTGATTCTTATTTCAGAAAGAAGCCAGAAGTCGATTAGACCACAGATATGGTCTGTAGAATTTGCAGCTTGGATAAAAGTTTGATACACTTTAGACAATTATCATCATCTTGTATGAATTGAAATCAGTGAGAAATAACCTAACCTTTCATGTCTAATTTGAGGATGGTTTTTAAACAAAAGAACAAAGCTATGATGTCTTTTTTTTTAATAAAGAGAATGAACACAAATGCATGCTTGAACTCTCTTTAAAATCATATTCACTTACAAGTGACTTTAGAGGCTATAAATTCCTACAAATTAAGTGTGTGTAAAGGAGGTAGTGACTGAGTAAATTCATCAATTCCCTTGCTACTTGGCCTACAAGCTATTTAAAAGAAAGATGTTACAGAATTCTTAAGTTTAAATTGATGGAGCAAGTGTCAGAGCCACTTACAAACAATCCTGTTCCCACATCACTCATCAGTGGAGTGGGCCTGGCTAATATTAGAACCAAGTCTGTGCTTAATGAATCATATTGAGCGTGTGAACTATGTTTTTAGTGACTTGCGTGGACATCTCTATTGTAAAAGAGGTCCAAACCACAGTCCCGGATCTGAGCATCCATGTAATTATTTTCCCTTTGCCAGAACCAGGCCATGATTTTACCAGCATCATTTGAATTTATAACAGATACTAGATATTATTAATAATTTGAAATAGGTTACATGGCATTAATGTCTATAGTTGATACACATTACAATGAATTTTTATAGTTTATCACAAAACTTCCTTTTTCTCTCTGCAAACACATGTATGAATACAATTTATGGGGTGAAATATTTATCTTTATCTTAGGCCTATGAAAAATTTTGCCCGCACGTAGTTAAGTGCCCTGCGTGCCTGCCTGATACTTACTAAGAAGACATGCTCCTTTGAGAGAGGTTCAAGAAAAGACTCACAGAGGCATACATATTCATCTGAGTCAGGCTTTTCTCCTACTGACTGATTTAACACAAACAATTCTTCCAACGATTGACAACTACTCAGTTGTTAAGCATTAAAATATAATAAAACATTTCCCTCCATTTGCTACATGGCTCATACAATTTAAACAAAGTGATACTTCTAAATGTAACAATAACCAAGGTTTCCTACTCAAACTAATAGTGCCCTTCTGGGCTTTATCTAACCTCCTTCCTCTTGGTCATTATCCATAATTTCAATGCTCTCTCTTACCTTATTTACTTATTTGAATTATGAACATGTAACATATCTGGGGGTGGAGAGATAGCTCAGAGGTGAGGAACACATCCTACTCATGTAGAGGACCCAAGTTTGCCTCCTAGCACCTATGTCAAGTGGCTCACAACTGCCTGTTGCTCAAGCCTCACAGTATCAAATGCCTCTGGCTCTGAGGGCACCTGCACAATGCACATATGCACACATATATGTACACAAATCACAAATGCACTTAACTAAAGATAATAAAAACAAATCTATGAAAAATGTAAGTTTTACATTTAACAAACCTTTTGATTATAGTGAATCCTACATGATCTTTTTTTGTTTTGTTTTGTTTTTTTGTTTGTTTTTCGAGACAGGGTTTCTCTGTGTAGCCCTGGCTGTCCCGGAGCTCACTCTGTCGACCAGGCTTTCCTTGAACTCAAAAATCTGCCTGCCTCTGCCTCCCAAGTGCTGGGATTAAAGATATATGCTACCACTGCCCAGCTACATGATCTTAATAAGCAGAGAGTTATGTGAGCTTCACAATATTTGAGATGACTGTATAAAAGCACTGACCAATATCAAATGTTTCAAATGTCAAATGTATTATATATGTCACCTACCTTCTTTTTTCATTAATTAATTTATTTATTCACTTTATATCCTGCTTGCAGCTTCCTCCTCCCAGTTCCCCCATCATATAGCCTCATCCCCATTTTTCCTCCTTTTCTTCTTGGAGAAGGTGTAGGAGCCCTGGATACCAGACAACGCTGGTACATCAAGTCACTGCAGGACTGGGAACATCCTCTTTCACTGAGGCCAGACAAGGCAGCCCAGTTAGAGGAACAGGATCCACAGGCAAGCAACAGAGTCAGGGGCAGTGCCTGCTCCTGTTGTTAGGGGATCCATATGAAGACTAAGCTGCACATTGCTACATATATGTGGTGCCTAGGTCCACCGTGTATCCTCTTTGATTGGTGGTTCAGTCTCTGGGAACCCTCAACGGTCCAGGTTAGTTGACTTTATTTGTCTTCTTATAGAGTCTTTATCCCCTCCTAGTTCCTCATTCCCTCCTCAATCTCTTTCATAAGACATCCCTTGCTCAGTCTAATGTTTGGCTGTGTGTCTCCACATCTGTTTAAGTCAGCTGCTGGGTTGGACCTCTCAGAGGACAGTTATGCTAGGCCCCTGTCTGCAAGCATAACAGAGTATTATTAATAGTGTCAGGGATTGGGGCTTGCCCATGGGATGGGTCTCAAATTGAGCCAGGCATTGGTTGGCCATTTCCTCAGTTTCTGCTCCATCTTTATTGCTTCACATCTTGTAGGCAGGACAAATTTTGGGACCAAGTTTCTGTAGGTGGGTTGTTGTCCTTATTCCTCCACTGAGAGTCTTCCCTGGCTACAGGGGGTGGCTATTTCAGACTCCCTATTCCCCCACTGCTAAGAGTCTCAGCTAGAGTCATCCTCACGGACTCCTCTGGCGCCTCCCCAACCGTAGGTCTCTGGCAGGTCCTAGAGATTCCCATTAACTCCATTTTCTCCTCAGTCCCTCTACCACCCAGTTCCCTCTTTGCCTATACCTCTGCTGACTTTATTTCCCCTTCTGAGATTCAAGCATCCTCCTTTGGGACCTCCTTGTTATTTATCTTCTTTGGGACTGAAATGCATACATTCTTAATAGCCCTATGGAGTAAGATATAAAATATCTTTACTTTAGACAAAAATTGGGCTTAGAAGATTAAGGATGATAAGATTATAAAGCTAGTGAACTGTAACTTAAGGTCAGACAAAATTAGTCACCTTCTAACCACAGTACAAGGAACATGAAGTGAAGGAATCCTGTGCTAAATGAATCATACCAAGGTTCCGAAAATTTCAAAACCTGTTCTTTTAAAATTATTTCATATTAAAAGGTTACATTCACCTTTATTTGACAAAAAAAATAATGTACTCTAAAGATTGTCTTTCCATTTTAAATATTTTAACTGGGGTTTAAAATATGGTAGATACATTTTGGCTACAAAAGGAAATTTTTGAAATAACTTTTTATCATAATTGAACACTTAAGACATATATTAAATTTTATTCTTTATTAGATATATCAAATATGTAATTTTTAAAATAAAATTTAATATGTTAAAGAGCATATGATCATGTTTTATTGTTTGGGAGAATTAGTAGATAACTTATACCTATAACTTTGCTCCTCAAATTATAACATTATTAAACTCATTGAAGAGAGTTGTTTATTAAGTGTTGGAAACTGTGCACAACAGTGTACAAGGAATCAGGGCAGACATTGTCTATGGCTCCCTGGAGCTTACAGCGACTTGGACAATTGAAGGAAGAGTAACCCTGAACTTTGTATGTGAGATGATAGAAGAAGAGAAAGTGCTACAGAGATCTCACAGGGCACAGGCCCGGATTACTCAGGCACCACTAAACAGAAAGACCATTTTCATGTTTAGTAATTTTTAAATTTAAAAAATTGAAATGAAAGTGTTTCCTTATTTTGTTAACTTATTAATTAATGTATTAATTTATTTTACTTTATTATCTATTTAGTGAGTTTACCTTATAGATCTTTTGTGTATATACTGTGGCTTATGGTTTTGTGTTTGTATGGGATTCCTGTGTGTTTCTGCATCTATATGTATTTCATATGCTTTTTCTTGGGATGCTTTTCTTTTTTCTTTTTTTATAGTTCTGATCTAATAATTTGTCTTTGTTTTACCTTATTTTATTACTATTTTAGATGCCTGCTTTCTTTCTAGTACAAGATGCCTAGAAAATGTGTAGGCCTGTATGGGAAGGAAGTGGGGAAGATTTTGCACAAATTGAAGGAAAACCATAATCTGATTATATTGCATGAAAAAAATCTATTTTTAATAAATGAAAAATTAGGAAAAACAGAAAGAACATCATTAGAAGTGAATATGATTAAAATCCATGTGTTCAGTCCTGAAATCATACATATACAAGTAACATTAAATTCACTATGTATATTTTATTTATATATTTATATAATATAATATATATTTACATATTTAATATACATTTATATACATACATTTATATACATATGTATATATAATATACATACATGTATATGCATATACATGTTTAATATAGTGTATATATTTACATATTTAATATACACTGAAATAAATGTCATATTTATATATTTAATTTATATATTCATATAAGCACATATAAATGTATGACATATAAATACATATACAGTATAATATAATATATGCATATTATTTTATATATTTATATATCAAGTATATAGTATATTTTTGTTTATATATGTATGTACATATATATGTGAGTACACACACACATATATATAAATAATTAAAGACAAAGAGGTATTAATTTAAGAGAAAGCAAGAGAATGCATGAGGTTGGACAGAGAAAAGGTAAGGGAAATATTGTAATTATATTTTAATTTCAAAAAATCTATTAAAATATATTAATGAAACACATTGCATATAATTAAGATGTGCTGATAAAAACTTAAATTCTATTGTTGAAGATAAAATAGAAAAGGTTAAAGAACAATATTCTTAGCAAAATGCTAAGAAGAATAACCTATGGCATAATCCACAGAACCCGAGTTTTCTTCAGCAGGAGGTAGTGGAAAGGTCAGTGGTGTAGCACCACTGTCAACAGGGCCATGTCCTCCTGTGACTTCTCAGCCTACTAAAGGATTCTGACATGAAAACAGAGGCCACATGGAAAGGGCTGAGTATTTTCAAGCAAAAGTAGGACATAACTAGGTTTTCATTTTTTAATGATCATACTATTATAGGCCAAATTTCTTCTGAGGGTGGGCAAGTGACCGTTGAAGATAATAAATTTTGCAAATACATATGCGACCAAACCTTATCATGTGAACATGCTTTTCACATGAATCTGAAAAGTGGCAGAATCTTATTTATATGCTTACTTCATTCTTGAAAACGAATAGTAACTGGGCATGATATCTCATACATAAAATCAGAACATTTGAGACACTGAAGCAGGATTACTGGGAGTTGAAGAAGTCCTATGCTGCACTGAGTTATAGGCCAGCCTGGGCCGCAGAGTATGACCTTTATGTCAGAAGAAAAGAAAGAAAGAAAAGAAAAGGATCACCCTTCTCCTCAGCTTCTTTCAGCCTTCGCTAATTCAACAACAGGGGTCAGCTGCTTCTGTCCAAATAGACAGCATATACCTGCTGACATGAGACCCCCAACACACATACAGTAGAGAACTTCTGGGTCTGTGTTCATTCAGAGATGATGCACCTAACCCTCAAGAGACTGGAGACCCCGGGGAGTTTAAAGGTCAGGTTGGATGGGGGGAGGGCGGGCATCCATGTGGAGACATGGAGACAGGGTGGGGTAGGGAGGAGGTGTGGTATGTGGAGCAGTCAGAGGGGGTATGGGGGTATGGGGGTATGGGGAATGGAATATGCAGTGTAAAATATAAATGAAAAAAAAGTTTCAAAAAAGCAGATGGAGAGATTAGAAAATAATCAGTATTGGCAAAAACTCATAGTAATGAACACTTGAATAAAGGGTAATATCTATATTGTTTTGTCTTTTCTTGTTTTGACATCACCCATGGTTAGGGGTACAGACAGGTAGGCCTGGATGACAAAGTCATAGTTACAGCAGCCTGAGACAGTTAGACCTTCTAACCAGGGATGTTTGAGAGTCACCCTGTATTGACATAGCAGACAGCCAACTCAAGAGCTATAAAGATCACATTGACAAGACTTTGTTTTTCATGGGAACTAAGAGATAAGACGGCAGTAAATATATATATATATATATATATATATATATATATATATATATATATATATAGGCAAGCAAATAACAATGGGAAAGAAAAAAATCCATCTTTCTCCAGTCAGAATAGTGAAGAGCAACAAAAACAATGGCCAGCAGATATTGGAGATGTGAAGCAAAGGGAGTCATCTCTGTTGCTGGGATTGCAAACTGGTTTAGTCACTCTGAAATTTATTGTGGAGAACTCAAACAAACAAAACAAAACAAACAAGCAAACAAACAAACAAACAGCCTAAGTTTACCACATAACCCATCTATATCTGTCCTTGGTGTGTACCCAAAGGACTCAGCTTCCTTAACCATTTCAATCCTATTCATAATAACCTAAGAAATGGAAATGATCTACATGTCCTTCAACCAATAGATAATGGAAATGTAGTATGTATACACTATGGAATGAAATCACGAAATTTGCAAGTAAATGAATAAATAGAACTAGAAAATACTATATTGAGTGAGGTAACCCAGACTCAGAGTCTTAAATTCACTCTCATCTTTGTTCCCACTCCAAATCTTCTGCTATGAGTACACACAAAAACAAGGGAATGAAAAAGGGGCTAGGGAGAGGGAAAAGTGAACTCTAGAGAGCAGAGTAGTGTCAAACAGTTGACAATGAGTGGGGAAAGAGAGAGGGGATTTTAATTGGTGGGGATGGACAATGAAGAAGGAGAATAAGAGGAGGGATAAGAAACAGAATTCTTAGAAAAGACATAGGGACTCAGCTAAAATTTCATATATGTAAGTACGTGTACACACAAAAACACAAACCTATACATACGACCCCCCTCCCGACACACACAGGGTAATAATACTCTCCCCAAGAACCCTAGATTATCTAGCAAAGACCCACAGTAACAGGTATGAGAAACCATTGTCTTTCAAATTGTTGGTCAGGGGAGTTAGATTTCTAAAATATATATTTTATTGATATAGTTTGAGATCACAGACACAGGATTGGGAACCTTTAAGCAATAAATGACAAAAGAGCCTCCCCTTTGAGAATTAGCTTTTATTGTATCAGAGGTAATATGCAAGCTGTTAACTGAGGAAACCAATCAATAGTCCTACCCAGATGTTATGTCTATGAACCACAATGATGACCACAATAGCAAGATGCAATAGTGGTATTCCTATTCTGGTGGTAACCACCTGCTTTCTAATTGGACTCAAGGCCCACTTAACCAGCTACTATAAACCTAGGCAACTATTCATGGATAGAGGGTCCATGAATCTTAGAGGGGAATCTACTATTTTCACTTTAAAAAAAAAAAACAGTATAAATCCCAGCACTCGGGAGGCAGAGGCAGGCAGATTTCTGAGTTCGAGGCCAGACTGGTCTACAAAGTGAGTCCCAGGACAGCCAGAGCTATACAGAGAAACCCTGTCTTGAAAAACCAAAAAAAAAAAAAAAAAAAAAAAAAAGGTCCTCAAAAAAAACAGTATTAGAAAAAAAAAAAAATAGCCAGGTATAGTAGCGCACGCCTTTAATCCCAGCACTCAAAAAGCAGAGGCAGGCAGATTTCTGAGTTCAAGGCCAGCCTGGTCTACGAAGTGAGTTCCAGGACAGCTAGGACTACACAGAGAAACCCTAAAAAAAAAAAAAAAAAAAAAGAAAGAAAGAAAAGAAAGAAAGAAAAAAAACCAACCTAGTATAATATCTAACTGAGTCATAAATTACTTATCTTTATACACACAGATGAATGTGGACCTCACTTCTCATCAAAGAAGCTTCATTTTGCATCAGAAGGAAATCATTTCAAAAAGTCCCAACTAGTCAAGAGGTGAACAATAACTGACTGTGGGGTAGATACCCAGCCCCTGTGCTACACCTACATACAATTTACACTTGCGGCTCAGAGGCTCAAAAAAGCATTACAGAAGTGGCAGTGGGCAGATTGTAAGAGCCAGAGGGTCAGGAAGTCTGTTGTGAGGCTGTGCCTTTCTGCTCTGACAGGGAAGCCATACCCATGAAAACTCAACATCATGGCTGCCTAAACAGTGCCTAAACAATTCCAATGACAGTTGAATTTCCAATGTAGATGGAATTAATTTCCCAGGGTCCACTCTTGATGCTACAGACAATTAACAATTGGAAAGAAAGGAAGAATAAACCCTTAACTGGTTATCCAATACAAAGTGATCAGCCTTAGAAACATATACATGCAAGCAACACTGAATAGACTTGGCATTTTGTATTTATATATTACTCACTTACATGTATTTATGATAACAATGATAAAGAAGAGGAGGACCTATGAATCTGTGAAAGATTGGAGGCAGGGTAAGCAGGAAGAATGGGAGAAATGATGTAGTCATACCATACCCTTAACACTTATAAATAATAACAACATAAAGAAAGTGAAGCAATGGCTGCTAGAAAGGGGAGTGGAAGGAAGGAAGAAAAGAAGAAAGAAGGGAGGAAGGAAAGGAGGAAGGGAGGGAGGGAGGGAGGGAGGGAGGGAGGGAGGGAGGCAGGCAGGCAGACAGGTGGATGTGTATGGAGTGAATGATGGAGGGCGCTATACAAAAAATAAAGTATGAAAATGTTTGAAATGTATGAAAGTGTGATATCAAAATCCATCACTCTGTATGCTATTTTTACTTATTTTTGAGATTATAATTTAATTACAACATTTCTCCCTTTCCCTTCCGCCTTCAAAACTTTTTTACATTCTTCTCCCTGTTCTCTTTTGAGATCATGGCCTCTTTTTCACTAATTGTTATTGAGTATGATAATTTTTAAGATAAATAAATAACTGCTAACAAACAAACAACACCCGCCCCCCCGCCGCCGCCTGATAATCACCTACCAGATCAATGCAGAGGGATATTCTAGAGGAAAACAGATAGAACTCAGAGTACTGTTTTGCCATTTACAAAGCCAGGGACAGTTACCAGACAAGCAGAACTCTGCATGGCTAAAGAAACAGAAAGTAATGCTTAAATCAAAATAAGCTGCAGAAAAGACCACAGACAATTTACACATTGAGGTCAACAGATACAGACAAAAGTAAGTGGAGTAAATGTTAAGGGATCAACAAGAATGTGAAAACATACAAAAGTAGTAACTTCAAAACAGAAAATACACAAATGTCCATTAAGCATAGAAAATTAACATAGACACTTTATCTTGTGTGTTATAAATAATAGGTAAAGTTAGAAAGATAATAATTCTAAGCTCTGTTTAACAGAATTTTTGTCACATCTACTTATCCTATGATCTATCAATAATGATAACTAGAAATAACTTAAATGCTCTAGGAGAATGAATAAAGAAGATATGAATGAAGAATATATATATATATATATATATACATATATATATATATACATATATATATATATATATATGAATGATTGGAACACATCATCAGGAAAATAAATCACAAGAAACTTCGTTTAGAAAGGGAAGCCAGACATGAGAAGTATATGTGATCTTACTAATACAGAGAATTAATGTGTGCTGTGCTGACAATGAAAGCAGGGGTTAGATTGACCAGAAAATATCAGGGCATTCATTCATTCAGATGCTGGCAGCTTCAAAAACAATGGTCAACAGAACATTCAGATTACATTTTCTAAATGCTTTCTCATTCTAAAGATAATGAATAAATAAATAAGACTAAAAACTATTTATTATTATACCTTTAATATCACTAAACCCATCTCATAGTTTTTCTAACTATTGTTCTGACTTGTCCTGAATAGAGACACTACATCACATGTCTCCTTCCTCTCCAGTCTTTAATCATCCCTCTTATTATATTTTCTTTAAAAATTGAGCACTTGGTGATACTAGTTCTAATATTAGAACACACTAATGTTCTAGGGTGTATTTTCAGTACTTGATTTAAATTACACCATAGAAATTTAAGAATAATTTTCTGAGCAGTTGGTTGGAAGTTTGGGAACACAATCCTTTTAGCTGTTGAGCAGCTGGGGTTTATTTTACTTGCAGTGTCTGTTATGTCTGATGTTAAGAGCTCAGTTAAGCACTGAGAATTCCATTCCTTAATTGTATGAACTCAGGGAAAATTGGGCAAAATAAAATGGAAGGTGCAATAGATGACTACTGGGTTGCTTTCCTCAGAGCAAGTAATAGACTCCAGAGTTATAATGCTATTCAGTGTGGAAACAGCTAAGATACTACAAAATATGATCAACTGTAGAACCTAGAACTCCAAATTTAAACAATGTAATATGTATTAATATATAAACTCATTCATCTTTTCTTTAATGTATGTGGATTCATATGCATCTACCAACAAATACATTAGTCATTATTAAATACCAAATTTCCTATTTTTGGATAATTTTTGCTGAAGGCCTGTTGTTGAGAAAAGAAGTTGAAAATAATTTTAGGTTCATGTACAAAGGAGAAAAGTAAGTCTTGTGTACTTCTGTGTTGTTTTTTTTTTTTTTAAAGAAGGGCTTTCAGAAATTCTGAGATTCATGTCTCACTCTCTCCTATTTACAACTGAGAAGAGAAACTAATGTTTAAGTGACACCTTGAATATTCAAACCAAAGAGAGATGAAATCCAAAACCTATGTCTGCAAAATCTGTCCCAGTTTCTGTAGGTCACTGTCACCCTAAACAAACACGCATCTTCCTTTTGTCCATTTGAATTCAGCACCCATCTTTCTATGTAGTTGTGGTGTACTAAGGGCACACACAGTCAATATCTGTTTCAAAACCATTTTGGAGGACCAGGTGTGGTGGTATACAGTTTAAGCACATTCAGAGTCAGGAACTGGTAGATTTCTATGAATACCAGGCCAGCCTGGCCTACCTACTAAGTAGTTCAAGGATAGTCAAGGCTATAGTATGAGATCCTGCCTTAAAAAAAGGCAAAACAGAGCAAAACAAAAACAAATTTGATATTCATGGAGAATGAGTCACAAACAAGCTGAAAGAATGAACCTTGTTCATGGGAAAAATAATCAGATATTGACATGAGAAAAATAGACACATAGTTTAATGTCAACACCAATCAGTGCACTCATCACAAATCTATTAATTAGTACATATTTATTCTCTTGAATGACATAAGTTTAGAGGCATTCTTTATTAACACAGTTATCAAATTAATCTGTTATCATAAGCTTTATTGTGTGTGTGCGCGCACACATGAGTGCACTTGGGTGTCACATGAATGTTTGGAAGATTATCATTGCAATCAAGTTTCACTATATTATGCAATGTTTTAAGAAGGTGTAGCTTTTTGGTTAAATGTGCTTTATTTCTAGTGCTTGCCATTTTCCAGGTTATATAATCCTAGAATATTTGGGAAAAAAGATAGCATTATAAAGATAGAACTTATTCCATGATACATTATTTTTTGTGACATGAATAGTATCTTTTATAAGTAAAGAAATGAGATCAGTGAAGACCCTTTATAATTATTAGACAAACAGAGGCTTTACATCATTAAACAAATTTCTATTAGCATGTAAGTAGAAAATCATCTTTAAAAGACAGCCAAGGTACCATCACATCTCCCTGAAAGTAAGACAGAACAGGATTTCAGTATTAGTAGGCTCCTTTGAATAAAATTGTCTAGCTGCTTGGAAATTGCTTATTAAAGAAACAAACAAACAAAAAAACCACCTCACTGGTTGTTTTACACTGACTGATGCTCACATTGTACTGAAATAGCTTTCAAACTTTGGTACAATCAATTGTTTTCATGATACAAATAGTACATCAAGAAGGGGTTCTTTTGAAGCGGTGTTGATGCTCTTTACTGCTGACTGTGTTTGTTTAGACTCTTTTCACTTGAATGCTGCCCAGTGTTGCTTCTCGTAGAAGGAAGAGTCAGAATAGCGTCATAAAAAAAAATCTGCAATGCTTTACCTTTTAGTTTTCTTTTTAAGTGATGTTGCATGCCTTTGACTGTGTGTTTTTATTTGTAGTATAATTTCAAGGATGCCTTTCTAAAATGTAGCTTCAGTAGCCAAACAAGTTTGTTTAAACAGACAATTAAAACAGTTATATCAAGAATACAATCGGTTAATTTTGAAATTGTTCTACCATTGTACAATTCTTTTGTTATTTTAAGACTTTCATTTAAACAGATAAGGGAATATTGACACTGTCACAATGTTTAGCATGCAAAGAGAAAGAATGACCTAAGAGTGCTGAATATGTAGAAAGCATGAAATTTCTTTTATATAGAAGCAATATATTGAACATTTATAGGAATCATATCAAGTTTAGACTAAAGGCAGACATAACTTGAAAAAGTTAATTGTGATTTTTAAGTTAGGAAAATTTCATAATTGGCATGGTGTTTGTAGGCAGATATAAACACTATCTTGTTACTTTATAATCATTAGGCTAAGAATTTTTCATTAATTTTCTGATGACTTTTCTGTTAAGAATTGTCATGGAATTTAAAGCATAACTTTGGCAAAAATAATAATAATAATAATTATATATATACCTACCAAAACTTCCAAGTGATTTAAGTAATCTCTTATGGTTCTCTTAGACTATCAGTCTTGACCTAGCAAGAAAGAACATCACAAGAGCTCGTATTAAAATAAAAGAAAAATTTCACTCTAACACATTGATGTAAAACAATTTTTAACTGCTTTATCCAGAGTTGAGGCCACATATGATATTACTCATACTTTTATTGTGATGTTTGACCCTATAAATTAGCTTCTCACTTAGATCATAGACATGTATTTCATCAGATGAACCTTTATTCGTTCTACCTTCTGTTCTGGAGCAATAGTTGGATCTATCCCAGAAGTGAAAAAATTGTCGGTGCTGGGCTTTGGTGAAGTTGTAGGCATGAAAACTCCTGCATTATCATGCTTAAAGCTGATTGGTTCTTTTTGTGGATAAAGCAGGCTTCCTTCTACTGGCTGTAGAGATCAAGAACAGGACAATGTGGTTATAACTTCAAGTAGATGTTTAACACTGGGAAGAATATGAAGTTCAAGGAGTGAGCGGCACAGGCAGGCATCACGTTAAAAGTTTGTGTCTTCATTAGCATTTTTAGCTCATAAGCTATCTTAGAAAGGTTGTGATTATATTTAAAAACTATGCTTGTACACTAACAACCACTTTTATATTGACTCTTGAGAACATCATATATGTCTGCTACGTTTTATGATTATAGCCACACCACATTTTCCCTTTTAACTTCTTCTGAAGTCTCCTAGCACATCTCCCTCCCAACTTCTGCTTCTCCTCCTCTTCTTCCTCCTCCTTCTGCTTCCTCTTTTTCTTTTTTAAAAATTATACCCACTGCATTAAATTAGTTATGTTATTTTGTACATTGGTGTGGACCATCCACTAATGCATGCATGGATTAATTGTCACCACCAAAACCAAATGACTCTGACTCTCTCTGTCTCTCTGTCTCTCTCTGTCTCTTTCTCTCTGTTTGTGTCTTTGTCTCTTTGTCTGTGTCTCTGTCTCTCTCTGTCTGTCTGTCTGTCTGTCTGTCTGTCTGTCTGTCGGTCTCTCTCTCTCTCTCTCTCTCTCTCTCTCTCTCTCTCTCTTTCCTCAAGCCACTGCCAACTGCCAAAAACCCTCAGCTTTTGACAAAAGCACAGAAGAGTTTCTGGATGAAAATTCTCACTAAATATTTGAGGGACTGAATGATTTAGATCTTGACTTTTAGCGATTACAGGGGGTGAACTCAATAATTTTTTGACATAAGTGTTTATATTAAAATGAATACCCCTGGAGGACCTTCTAAGTTCACTACTCAATTTCCAGTTGCTGCAAATGTTTTGTAAGGACTCTTACCATTCCAGGAGTTTCTGGAGCTGTGCCTACAAAGCTGTCAAAAGCTAAGTGCTGCTGCCCTCCTGGTACCCCCTGAAGAAGCAGAAAGTTAACGATATTTAAATCAGTGACAGATCATCACACATTCTTCTGCCAGCCATTGCACTCAAGCAGTCATCGGCTTTTTCACAGGCTGGACCTAGATTGCCTCGCTCATATGTAGCAGATGTGCAGCTTGACCTTCATGTGGGTCCTGAACAACTGGAAACAGGCTATCAAAAAAGCTGTTGCCAGGAGCCGGGCGTGGTGGCACACGCCTTTAATCCCAGCACTCAGGAGGCAGAGGTAGGTCGATTTCTGAGTTCGAGGCCAGCCTGGTCTACAAAGTGAGTTCCAGGACAGCTAGGGCTATACAGAGAAACCCTGTCTCTGAAAAAAAAAAAAAAAAAAAAAAAAAAGGCTGTTGCCTATATGTGGGGTATGTCCTACTAGATGGGCTACCTTGTTTGGCCTCAGGGGGAGAGGATGCTGTCTAGCCTCAGACTTGATGCACCTGGGTGTGTGTGCGTGATACCCAGGAAGACTCATACCTGCTCAGAGAAGGAGAGGGAAGATGGGAGGCGCGGGGGAGGATGGGAGAAGATTACGGGAGTGGACCAGAAAGGGGGCAGAGAGAGGGATGTAAAGTGAATAAGTAAAAAGAAAACAAGGGAGGAGGGAGGGAGAGGGAGGGAGAGGGAGAGAGAGAGAGAGAGAGAGAGAGAGAGAGAGAGAGAGAGAGAGAGAGAGAGAGAGAGAGAGAGAGAGAGAGAGAGAGAGAGAGAGAGAGAGAGAGAGAGAGAGAGAGAGAGAGAGAGAGAGAAGCATTCCTGGCAGGTGTTCCTCCAGTTAGGATTCAGAGTAGAGCATTGGTTTCATAGAAGGGTGTTTTGAACATGATGAAGTTAGAAAGGTGAATTTTTATATTGTTTTTGTTTTTTGTTTTTTGTTTTTTGTTTTTTGTTTTGTGAGCCCTTTATAGCCTCAGTAATAGTGTCAGGCCTTGGGACCTCCCCTTGAGCTGGATCCTACTTTGGGCCTGTTGCTGGACCTTCTTTTCCTCAGATTCCTCTCCATTTACAGCCCTGTAAGAAATCTTTTTATGATTTCTTATTTATGTTCTCATAGCAATGTGTATATAATTCTGACTTCATTCATCTAGAAGTGTTTTCTGGATTTTTTTTTTCTATCTGAAAGATACCCATGTTTTTAATAGACAAGCAAGTAGCTCCAAATATATTTTCAGAAATCAAAATTATGTATTTACTCACAGGTTCTGCTTGTGGTGGTGCGAATCCAAATTGATTATAGAAAGGTATCTGCCAGAATTTTGAGAAAGGTGTTAGACTTATTGTGATGATTTTTGACATAAATTTCTGAGAAATGATTACTTAAAATTACTTATCTTTTACATTAACCAAATGCTTTTGGAGAATCCACATGCTTTAGTTTCAAAATATTAACATTAAATGTCAAGATATCTTTTAATGCCAAATCATAAGAAATCTTAATTTACATTAAAATTCTCAGAAGTTTTGCTATGTTTGCAAAACTGAAATATAGTTATCAAATTGTGTCTTAGGTTCTAGTGACCACAAATATTTTTCTTAGCAATCTTTTATATCTTGATATTTTAAATATATTCACATATATGTCTTTATATTTAAGTGATGAATTCTTCTAGATTCTGAATGTGAGAAACATCAAATTGAGGGGAAAAATCAATTTTGAGCCTTATTTCATTAGAACCATTTGCTGATTTTACTCCTTATAATTATAGGTTTATTATACAGGTGTGCTAAGAGGAGAGCTACTATGTCCTATTCTGTGAGGTCAAGTGGTCAAGAACATGCACTCGATATTCTTAATTATTCTTTCTGCAGGGAAATTACCTTATTCTGAAATTGAACCACAGACTAAACCAAACCCTCACAGTACCTGTTCCTCAAATAGCTGCTGCCCTGTGTGCTGTGGTGAGGATGTGACGGTCTGAGGCTGCTCCCAGGGCAGAAGCATGTAAACTGGATAGTACTGAAACATCTGTAGACATGGGAGTACATGAGGGAGCCCATTAGATCAGGATGTGCAATGCTCTTCACTCTTTTACCATTGTTAATACTGTAAAGTTGGTTACACAGGTATGAACTACCATTCCCAGCAAATGTACTATGCATAGCAGATGTACAGTGCTTCTCAAATTGTGAAACAACTTGAACCCAACATGAAACAGGACTTCATTTGTAAGAATACATATTCAAACACGTTTGGCTATAATAGATTAAACTAAGGTAGGAAGCATGCCAAGAGTGAAAATCACCCATTAAGCCTTTAAAGACCTAAGAATGTTTGTCTGGTTGGGTAGAGTTTTAATATCTCAGGTTTAACATAGAGCTTAGGAGTTTATAATTCTAGAAATAGCCCACAAAGCTTTTGACATAAGCCTATGCAGAGAGCCACTGTATTAGTGGTTGAAAAGGGGGTAGAGGACTGACTTCTAACAGGCATTTGGTTCATAGGGTTAAGATACTTAATCTCATTAAATCTATGTTTCCTGGACCTTAAAATGAAGTAATTGTATTTGTCACATATCTGACTCACTACATACCTAAGGATATACAGTGAGATAATGTCTAGAATTGTGTTATTATGTAATGACAGTGTGAGTGAAACTTAATTACATAATTATACTTATAGAAGATCCAAGCAGAATAACTTTGTTTGAACAAGTCAACAGTCTTCATGTGAATCACAATTTATATATAGCCGTGTTCCTTTGAATCTGAGTTATTATACAATTGATTATCCTAATATTGACAGGGTTTCTATAGTCACATAATTTATTAGTTTAATATTAATTTTTTTCTTCCTGAAGAGAAATACTCATTTAATTATAATATGGAATTATATTTTAAATACTGCATAAAAGAGACTGGGAAAGTTTTCAGAGGAAATTTTATAATAGGCCAATAATGTGTGTTAGTGTTATTTATAATAATAAATATGATTATAATCATATATGCTATTTATAACTACACACCAGGTACAAATGCAAAATCATATGAAACAAAATTTGGGAAGGCAAAATGTCAACTCATGTTTTTATTTTTTAGCTCTTCCCCAGTGCTGGAACTTAAATACAGAGAAGACATGCTACTGGTCTTATTGAACTCATCACTTCCAGCATAGTTATGTCATAGGTATTCAAGGGTCCTAGAGACTCATTTCAGCTGCCTGTTTTTAAAAAAATCAGGTTAGGCCAACATCAGCAGATGCCCAAAAGCCACTTATGGTGCCTCTAGACAGTGGTGTGTGGTACACAGCCTTAACAGCCCTGATACTGGAAACCCAAGGGAACAAAAGGGAGTAAAAAGGAGAGTGAAATGAGCCTTTCTGTCTTTGTCAAGGAATTCTCTTCACTTACCTGTGTTTGATCTTGAGGTACTTTGACAGGTACCACATAGGACATCTGAGGAAAAGAATAGTCACAAAGTCATATAAGCAAATTACTCTTGACTTGTTATTTGCAATTCTTGGTTTGATTTCCCTAGATCTAGCTTCCCATGAATCATTTCATTAGCAATGCTCCATTAAAGTTTCTCTTCTACATGAGCTATAATTCATACAAATTCTGCTCCCACATGGTGTTTTAGTTCCTGGTTATTGACTATATTCTAGGGCAATTGGTTTTAATGTTATTTTTATGTTAAAAATCAGACTATATAAGGAGATACTTTCAGGGGTGGTTGCAATAGTAGAGGAGAAAACTTCATAAAAATCCTGTCATATTTTCAAGCTAATTCACAATAACCTTCATACCCTATCTGACAGCAGCAAGATGGAAGAAGCTTCACTTACAGGGCTAGCACTCTGCTGGGTCTGAGGTGGTGTCTGCTGCTGAGAGAGGTCTGGCTGGCCAGCCTGGCCTCCTTGGGCAAGTCCAACCTGTCTTGATAAAGGTATCTGATTTGGGAATAGTCCAGCAAAGCTCTCTAGTGTTGAGAGAGTAAACTGTGGGCGTCCTGAGACCTGAGCCTGCTGCTGCTGCAGAAACCCAGGGAAGGGAGGAATCCAGGAGTTGAAGGCACCCTGTGAAAAGCAAAGATAGAAGGCAATGGTTACTCTTTTATGAGAAAGAAAGGGAGAAAGGAAGGAAGAAAGAAAGAAAGAAAGAAAGAAAGAAAGAAAGAAAGAAAGGAAGGAAGGAAGGAAGGAAGGAAGGAAGGAAGACAAGGAAAGAAAGAAAGAAAGAAAGAAAGAAAGAAAGAAAGAAAGAAAGAAAGAAAGAAAGAAAGAAAGAAAGAAAGAAATTGAAATCAACCCCCAGTAAGAAAGGCAAAAAGAGAAGACAGCATCTCAACAACTAATAAATGTCACAGTTTTCAAATGATGAGAAACATGGAACACAAAGTTAATAAAACAGCGCAAGTTTCTGCAGATCTTTGACTGGAATCAAAAGACCTGCCCCC
Source organism: Mus musculus (assembly GCF_000001635.26). Lineage (NCBI taxonomy): Eukaryota > Metazoa > Chordata > Mammalia > Rodentia > Muridae > Mus > Mus musculus. Next base: position 87,886,939 of record NC_000071.6, on the reverse strand, counting down.
TACTCCTCATGGTTGGCTATATGTGGCTTGTTTAAAAAAATTAAGTGTGTCAAAAATCAACAGAATTACTATGTGGCACATAACAATTTTTTTTTTACAACTCCAAAGCTGCCCCCCTTCCAGTCTCCTCTCATTGAGTTCCTTCCCTCCCCCATCTCTCCTCCCCTTCTCTTCTGCAAGGATGGAGGCCTCCTTGATATCTCCCCACCCTAGTTCATCAAGTTATACCATTTTTTAAAACAAGTATAAGTAAATGCATTTTGTTCTCATCCCATACCATAAGAAATGCTCATTAGAAATATATTCCCTTTGAACTAAACCATTACATAGCAGTACCTGGAACTGCAGTGGCAAAAGTTGACCATTATTAAGATTCAGGAGTAGCTGGAAAAGGAGAGACAAGATGGAAACTAGATGACTATGCAGTCTGAAATGCTTTCTGTAGATAGAGTACAAGGCAGTGCTGGTTGATCAACTCTCAATTTGAAGGGCCACATTTCCCCAACAAGACTGCATTAAATCACAGTGATTAGATAAGTTAGAGTTGAAAGCAAGGCTTGGGTTTAACAGTGCCATTCCTACTGTGTACAAGAGTGCACAGTTTCGGCTCATCCCAGTGGCTTGGGTATTTTCTATGTTTATACATTGATTTTTGAGATCCACATAGGGAGCTATTGGAACAAATTGTGTTTGGGGAATTAGAAGGAGGAAAAACACTCTTTAACAAGGTACACAGGAAAACAGCCATGCAACTCGGGAATATGTTTAGAAATGTTTAATTTAAGGCCCATTGGACACACAAACTTTATATGCCCCAGAACAGGGGAACGCCAGGGCCAAAAAGGGGGAGTGGGCGGGTAGGGGAGTGGGGGTGGGTGGGTATGGGGGACTTTTGGTATAGCATTGGAAATGTAAATGAGCTAAATACCTAATAAAAAATGGAAAAAAAAAAAAGACCTACAGGGCTGGATGCAGAATTTTATCTCTTCCCAGTGTGTCTTCACATACAGAATGCAGGAGAATGTTTTAATAACTTAAACTAACCTCATGACTGTTGCTAGCAGACAATAGACGCTGCGAGATAAGCTAAAAAAAGAAAAAAAGAAACAAAGAAAAGCTGTGAAGCGGGGTAAATGCATGGGTTTATATGTAATCTGAAGCACAATGAAACACTTACCGGGGCTGATGATGAGGCTCCTATGAGTCCAAGAAGAATTATAATTTTCATTTTCAGATGGTATACCTATAGAGCAAGTTGTGACACATGGCTTTAAAAGAGACTTTTTGCTTAAAGTTTAATGACCAAAATAAAGACTGGCAAATTCATCAGACCACCTATCAAATCCAAGTAAACAGTTGATTCAGTTCTTCAAGTCTAATGTTTTACGGCTCAAAATAAAATGTTCTTATAATAACCATTGTCTCATTTTCTCTCAGTGTAGCTATTTATGGGGAAGAGCTGTTTGCTTGACCATAAAGTTCATTTAGTGGCAGGTGATTGTTAGGCTCTGACAGAAGTGAATGCCCTGTGGAGCCCCCTACCTGGAGTTTAACTGACTGGATTCTTATTATTAGGATGATCTTAATGTTCTTAGTGAAAAGGCATCATAACAAAAATCTAAGAATCCTAAGCAAAAGAGAAAAATTTCCACTAGAAGTCTAATACTGCTGATTATTAACTGTAGTGGTCATAGCACTACAAGGGACAGGAAAGGGAAATGGCAGTAGTGATGCATATCATAGCATAACTAGTGGACACTTCTTGTCTCCTGCCTCTACTTGAAGAGTTCCCACCATATTTCATATCCCAGACATAGACAAACAATAGAGTGCCCATGGTAGTGCATCAGAGCTGGGCTCTTAAACTACCAAAGCAAAGATTTGATATCTTACCTTACTTCTTTGCAAGATCTGTGCCCCTTTCTTTCTCAGTCTGCTGTTCAGATCCTCTTAAAATTTAAAACCCATCTTTAGAAAAAAAAAGGGACCAATCATGATTGAAAGGGACCAGTGATTCAGTGGGTTTTAGACAATGGCTTAGCTAATAACCCCTTTCCTAATCATCTTTGTGGTGTATGGATTCCCACACCCTAAGTAATGCCTTTCAATTACCCCAAAGACATTTTTCTGTGCTCGCTCCTGGCTTTTTCTTGGTCATGACTAACTCCCCTAGGCTAATTTTGTTCCACTCCTTTTTATCATTTTAAAAATGGATAACTTAAATAAGTAACCCAAAAATCCTTTACTAAATTCAAGACCAAATTATTGATCTTTTTAACTTTGAGAAAAAAATTCAGACTGAAGACAGAACACAGATATTAGTACATATTCAAAGCATGGTTGCTGACAAATATTATCCAGTGTTCTGATACTAGGTTGAGGTAAGATGAGGTGGATTGTCTTAAGTTTTTTTAAATTAAGTTTTAATTAATCTCATACACTATATCCTGGCCACAGCTTCCCCATCCTCCACTGTTTTCAGCTTCTCCTCTTCCCAAGATTCACATCCTCTCTGCTGTTCTTCAGAAGAGAGTTGTCTTCTAAGTGACATCAACCAAACATGGCAAAATGAGATACATTAAGACAAGGCAAAAGTCCTCTTGTCAAAGCTGGGCCAGGCAACCCAATAGGAGGTAAAGAGCCCCAAGAGCAGGCAAGAGTCAGAGACACGCTATTCCCACTCTAAGGATCATTTTTAGAGGTCATCACTTAAACCTTTTAACAACAATGGTGAATATCCTTCTTTTTCTAAAATAAAATTTTAAAAATCTGAATTTCTATATGTCTACGAAATGAATGACCTTAAGTTAATCAACATGAATCACAGTTTCTTACGGTTTCCGATATTGAAAGTATAACAGTATGATTAACTAAACATTATTTGAATTCATTTATTTCAAAGAATTGAGTGTTTATTCTGAGTGTCAATATTTTATATTCTAATGTTCTAGGATCACAAGTATTCTGATGAAAAATTATCAATTAATTTCCATTATGTGGGAATTACTTGGTTAATTTGTTCTTATCATGTAATGAAAACAAAAGCTAATGGCTTTCTAAAACAAAGTTTAATAAAAACTTTCCTAACAAAATGGAACTTAGAGTTTGAGCATTGGATATCTGTGCAGCAAATGGAATCCCTAAAAGTCTAAATCATTTATTAAAATAACATGACCTTTTATCATATGAAAGAAGAGAAGTTACCGCTAGGTTTTATATGTATCAAAAAAATCTCAACATTAGATATTTAGACTCTGCTAGAATGTGATAGCTAATATACTGAAACTCGGTAAAAAAAAAAAAATCTCAAGACTAGATATTTAGGCTATGTTAAAATGTGATAGCTAATTTACTGAAACTCTCTACTTAATATAATAACCATTCCAGGCTTAAAAATGTAGACAATTAATTAAGTGGTTAAACTAGATAGAAGGGTTTTTTTTCATATTTACACACACACACACACACACACACACACACACACACACACACATGATATGTGTATATAGACAGACTTTGGCTTACTTTTGAATATTTCCAAATTAAACTAAATATACTGTAAGTTAACAGTCACTTGAGAATTTCTGTTACATCCCACATGACCCAGGCAGCTAACCCCACTACTGAGTCAGAAATTTGCCAAGGATTTGAACTAAACTGAGATGGCAATATCCTGATGTGAATAGCTTCATTTTGCTTTACTCTTCAAGTCTGAAGATAATTAAGAGGCTTTATTTGAATTTTCCATTAGCTGACTATCTTAAAGAAAAGTAGTTGAGTGGCTGGACAGAAGGCTTTATGGTTAAAAGCACTTACCTTCTTCTCAGCACCTCACGGTACCTTCTCCAAAATTGACCATATAAACGGTCACAAAACAGGCCTCAACAGATACAAGAAAATTGAAATATCCCATGCATCCTGTCAGATCACCACAGACTAAGGTTGGTCTTCAAGAGCAATAAAAACAACAGAAAGCCCACAAACCCATGGAAGCTGAACAATGCCCTACTCAATGATAACTCGGACAAGGAAGAAATAAAGAAAGAAATTAAAGACCTTTTAGAATTTAATGAAAATGAAGGCACAGCATATCCAAATTTATGGGACACAATGAAATCAGTATTAAGAGGAAAACTCATAGCTCTAAGTGCCTTCAAAAAGAAACTGGAGAGAGCATACACTAGCAGCTTGACAGCACACCTAAATGCTCTAGAACAAAAAGAAGCAAATACACCCAAGAGGAGTAGATGGAAGGAAATAATCAAACTCAGGGCTGAAATCAACCAAGTGTAAACAAAAAGAACTATACAAAGAATTAACAAAACCAGGAGCTGGTTGTTTGAGAAAGATTTTTCTTTCTTTCTTTCTTTCTTTCTTTCTTTCTTTCTTTCTTTCTTTCTTTCTTTCTTTCTTTCTTTCTTTCTTTTTCCTTCCTTCTTTCCTTCCTTCCTTCCTTCCTCTCTATCTTTCTTTCTCTCTTTATCTTTCTTTCTCTCTCTCTTTCCTCTTTTTCTTTTGTTCTTTTGTTCTTTTATTGTTCTTTTTTTGTTTTTTTTTTTTGTTTTTGATTTTTGTTTTTTGTTTTATATATCAAATACAGTCTAACAGGACTAAAACTGAAAAAGGAAACTTGAGAAAATATCTCCATCAGATTGTCTAGTAGGCAAAAGATTATTGAGTATTTTCTTGGCTGATGATTTACTCTTGCAAGTGCCATCCCTGAACAGCTGGAATAAGAAATCAATCTGCACAAGATAATAATCATATTTCTTCACAACCTCTTCTTCAGTGCCAGCCTCCTCCAAGTTCATGTTTGATTTTCTGTCCTGACTACCATTGATAATGTACTGTAAGATATAAAATGAAATAAACTCTTTCCTCTCCAAACAAACAAACAAAACACTAAAAATGAAAAAAACAGAAACAAACCAAAACAACAACAACAAGAACAACCTCCCCCAAGCTCCCACAAAACAAAACAAAACCAAAACAAAACAAACCAAACCAAAACAAAACAAAACAAAATTCTTGCTGCTCTTGTAGAAGACCTGGGTTTGGGTCTCAGTGCCAACATTATATGGCTCAAAACTACATGTAGCTATGGTTCCCGAAGGCTTGAAACTATTTTCTGGCTTCCATTGACAATCCCCACATGCACATACATGTATGTGGGCACACACAAATGTATATAAGATTAAAAACAATTTAAAATGTAGTTAAAACTTACCATATATGTAACAGTTGACACACCTAGAAAACAACAGCCCATGCCTTAATATATGATAACTTCCAAGTCCCTATATCATTGTAAGCAAAGATATACCTGAGGGGAGAGGAAGACCTTGTTTCTATACTGCAGTGTGCATGTTGAGTGTGCCTATTTGTCATATTCAAGACTGTTGTACATGTGCCCTTCCTATAATTACATCATTTATGTAGAACACATTTCATTAAGTTTTGTTGAATAAATGATTTATATAATTTAAGTGAGGAAAAAGATCCAGTGCTATATATAGGTCCAGATCATTCAGTATAGGTTAAGGTTCAAGGACACAGGATGAGAAAATCCTGAACCAGACAGATATTGTAACTGGACGTCATTATTTTGTTTTCGTTCATTCACCAGCACAAAACAAAACTTCATTCAAATAAAAAGGTGAAACTACATGGATCAAATGCACATGACTGTTGGATTAGGTACCAGTGAAATTATTCATATCTGTGCTCTGTCTTAGTAACCTAAATGTTGACATGACTTAGTTTTTTTAAGAATCCACCAAGAGGCTCACAGAATACTGTTGTGAAGTTGACTACTGTTCTGTGGATTATGAAAAATAAATCTGAACTTTGGCACTCCTTAAAATAAAATGATTTTTGTAATACATGATCTATAATTTCCAGGAATTTCTAATACATACCTATATAGCAAAGATGAAAAAGATGAGGCTCAAGAGGTCCAGCATCTTTCTTCATTGTTTATCCAGTGACACAAATAGTTACTGGGAAGCCATGTCCTTGCCAGGCACCAAAGGAACCTTGGTGTTAGGAATAAGAGTTATGGTTGTAGTTTCTAAGAGAATTAAAAATTTTAATTTAATTTAATTCATTGTCAAAAATGTGTGAGAGGTGGCTGCTGAGGTGGCTCAGCAGTTAAGAGCACTGCCTACTTTTCCAGAGTACCTAGATTGGATTTTTAGCACCCACTGAGAAATTTACAACTATCTGTAACTTTATTTCCAAGGAATCTCACACCATTTTTTAGTTTCCATGAGCAACAAGGAAGACAAGTACTTTACATTCATATAACTACATACAGGAAATAGAAATAAATAAATAAATAAATAAATAAATAAATAAATAAATAAATAAGAAAGTACCCAAATTTTGGTTAGAATTCTAGTCCTTTGATTCTGGATCTAGCATTATTCTAAGGAATATACATATCTAACTTGAGAGGGAAACACATAGTACCATAATAATTCTAACTAATAGAAAAAGTATAAATTTGAGTGAGTTTACATATTCTCAGAAATGGAAGATTTTTGTGACCAAGAATTACTTCATTAGTAGATTTTTCAGAAAAACCACTGGATGAGAATCCCAGATCTAAAGAAAGAAATCAGTATCTTCCTGAAATTCAGGAAGAATCCATCCCAGGGAAAGAGACAAGACACAGTGAAGAAGACACAGCAGTTCCATTTGCAATCAACAAAAACAGCAGTGTAACTGAAGTAACACTGGAAATGAGAGAACGGTCCCAAGAGCTGGTACCCCTTGAGAAGCAATCTCAAGGAAAAAAGCATAAGGTGCCCAGGACTCCTGACAAGCCAGGAAGGAAGGAAGACTTCAATAAGGGATCCTATTTATCAGTTACACAGAGTGGTGAGGGCTTTTGTGAAACTCCCAATAGCCTGACTCCAGAGGTAGCCAAGAAGAAAGAGCTCAGAGAAAGGTGAGTCACATGTACCAGAGGATTTGCAGAGTCAGTCAGACCACCATGGACAGACTCTATTATAAATATATGTAAGTTTTAATTCTTTCACTAAAAAGCTGGAAATAAATATAAAATATTAATTTTATAGTATTATTATGAAGATTCCACTTCCTTTTATAAGCCCTATCTCTTAAATTCTATCTTTTCCTTTAAACAATGGCATCCTGGTGAAATAAATCTCTGACCAAAATAAGTAAACAAACAAAAGAACAACACTCAGAACTCTCCAAACCAAAAAGGAAAAAAAAAAAAAAAAAACCAACAACAACAACAAACCAACAGATGCCTGATTTGAAACAACTCAAAATTCCCTTGATGTTATTATTTCTAGTAAGTCTGATATCCAGATATTATTTAACAATGGCTATTCACTATGGAATCTGAAGGGATAGTAACAGCCATTCTGACACATCACAGCCTTCATGAGCTAGTGAACTCTTCAATCAACCAATACCATGGTTTTGTTGCTCATAGAACTTTTTGGGTTGCACCATAACCAGCATGATAGTAGTAAGTCAGAGCATCAGGTGTCTGACTCTTTGCTATATGGTCTAAATGTGTTTTCTCATGGGGTTCCCCTGAGCACCTGTGAAGTGTGATTACCATTATTATATTGGTAAGAAAACAATGGACTAGTTCCTCATCAGTAGAATTCAAATTTGAACTCTCTTTACAAATGTTTCACCATCATAGACTTTGCATTTATTTGGGACCAAAACACTGGATAGTGCAAGCATTTTTGATTCTGTTGATTTCTTTTTTTATTAGTATTTGAGAGTTTCATACAAGAAGTTTTTATCGCATTCATCCATCACCCAACTCTCGCCAGACAAGCTCCTTTCCTACCCACTCATCTTTGTGCCCTCTTATTTCTAAATCCCAACAGCCCAATTCATGCTGCACAGGTATTCTTAGATGGGTGTTCTTCCACTAGACAGGAGTGAGCTCACCAAGAGCTACACTCTTAGAATGATCAAAATTTCTTTTGAGCATTTGTTGAAAATTCTCCAGATCTCTTGCACTCTATAATCTCCCATATAGACTCTTGCAGTCAATACCTTTCAGCTTATGAATTTTCTGTGGCAAATCTTAGATTGTTAGAGAATTTTCTATGTGATAGCTGTTGAATAAGCTATGTACTTTTGCTTCTTCAAGAGCCTAAAGTTGCTTGTATCTGCCATGAAGGAAAAAAAAAATCCAGGCATGTTCCAATCATCAGTGTATTTAGTTGAAATCACTAAGCATGAAGGTCATTCAGCAATAGCTCTTATTGTTCAGGCCACATTTTAGCCAAGAAGCATGGTAGTTCTCTATTCCTTTCCCATGGAGGTTTTCTACTTGCAATAACAATTACTGGAAGCAACTGAAGCCAGGAATTAATAAGCCAGAATCACAGACAACTTCCTTCTCTTAGAATGTATTTTAGAAAGAACCAAAAGTTGCAGAAACACCAGGATTCGGGAATAACTGTTACATTACTAGGCAGACTCATTTATAAGTAGTATCAATTTCTATTTTTATCTAATAAGGAATTCTTGTGATTTGTAATATTTTCAGATGGGTGTTTTGGCTGTTATATTTATGACTATACTAGAGACAGTAAGAATTTTAAATGTGTTTTCAAAAATATTTTGGCTTTCCATGCTCTATTCTTCCATATGTACATGTGGATCTCTGACATGTAGACCATTCATTCTCCTATAAAACTTCACACTCAGTACCTTTCTGAATGATGATGCTAACTAGGGCATCATTGTTTATCTAACACATGGACTCTGTCAAGTCCTGTGCGAATGTTGTATTTATACAAATTAGTTGCACTGCTCATCACAAATCTAAGCCATATTTAGATATGATTTGATGATCTCATTTTCAAGTGAGATACACAACAGTTATTAATTTTAAAAAGTCTTACTGTAAGTATGTGGATGAGGTCCAGTGTCAAAGTCTGACTGAGATCTAACTCTAGAATCCTGTTTGGACAATCACATTAAATAGAACATGTGCTCTGACAATGACAGTACTCTCACACAGATCAAATGCATATATGCCCACTGTTTCTTCTATTGTTTTTGTATACAGATATGATATATGAATCAAATGTCTCTGTGACCAGCATAGAAACATTGATGTGTGAGGTATGGATCAGGGAGAACCATTTGCTTACATATGTTCAGTCTCTACCAGAAAGAAAAAAATTGAAAGATCTTAATTAGTCTGATTAAAGCAGGCTAGAAAACTAAAAAAAAAAAATTCAGAAATATAAAAACATCCAATATTCTAGAAAAATCTCACCTCATGATTTTATTCACAAGACAAAACCTAGAAAAAAAAGTCTTGTAGATAAACAGTTAAAAAGTGTTACTAAGTAGAATCTAACCTAGAATGTATAAATACTTTTAAACCAATTAAGAGAAAGTATAAATCAATGAAAAATTATCACCATTTAAGATCCACCAAGTAGATTACTAGTCTCTACAAAGAAGGCTAAAGAGTTCCATGAATAAGCATTGTGTAATGATTTATGAGCTGTCTGAGGATGGGTTATGCGTAAATTCCAGCTTTGAATAAATGTAAGGTTGGGCTGAAATGCCTCTCCTAAAAAACTGTGTGGAATAATTTGGGGTCAGTGAGGTTGATGTTTGGTTTCAAGAATGGCAGGAGGAGCCTGACCACTGGTGTACTTTTATAGCAATTACTCATCTTGAGTTCTATGGAACACAAAATTCACTGGTTGGTTATGTTAACTTTCCAGCAAAGAATGCCCATTATTTTTATGAAAAATTCTAAGTCCAGAAAATCACACAAAGTTAAATATATACAAAATCTTTATTATTGTAACAAAAGATATTTAAAAGAACTTTTAATGCATGCATGTAAAATACACTTTTACAAGGGCATTTGAATTGAAATATAGAAGTACATTTTCTCATTGTATATTTTATGGGTACCTTGGAAAAATGGCATTTAGACCTAAAGATTAGATGAGCTTTCCGATATTTCCTCTTGGCACAGGTTGATGGATACAGGTTGAGTCCAAAGCGGAAGAATTGTTAAGATCTACCCTGGAACTAATCCTGTTCTTTTAGCAGGATGTGCTTGAGAAATCTCTGGCAGCTCCTTAGTGACACTGAGAAACTCTCAGTGGAGAATTCTGAAAAACTAAATGTCTTGTTCTTTCCTTTAAAGGTCAAACTGAAATAATTCAAGGGTGTATTTTCCATAATGGAGCAATCATGTCTAAGTGACTGGGATGGTTGAGGTTTGTGGAAATAAGATCACCATCAACACCTGGGTAAAGCTGTCAAAAATGGAAGTACAAGTTCAGAAAAACCTGGAGTTCCAAACCTCCTGTATAAGTGTTTCAGTCTCACGTTTGTAATGTGTAAATCCTATTAAATAAAAACATTGTTAGGAGAAGATAAGATAAATGAAGTGTGGTAGTTCATTCAGACACTAGCTCCCAGTAATGTGTAGATATGATAAATTTTCACATAGCTAATTCATTGTTTACCTTATTTATTTTCTGTAGATTGCTACTTGGTAGCATGAGTTCACCTTATGATGGCTTAGATATGAAAGCCATTTCATGCTCTTAATAGCTGTATAGCTTTAGGAAAATTCTAATTAATTTGCATCTATTCTCATCCCTGTAAAATGGGTACAAATTATAAATATATAGGATATCACAAAAAGTGAAGAGTGCAGTTCACTATTGAATGACCCCTGTTAAGCCAATTTAGAGGAAACTTGACACTCCTTTATCTGATAAGGAGAAGGCTCATGAGATAGAGGAGGTTTAAGAAATGTCTCTAAACAGACTGACTTGTATAGGAACCTCCACTTCAATTAAAAAACTCGTCAGGCTTAATGAAGAAAAGTTACTTAGATGAAAGTCAACCTGATCAGTTAATAGTCTCTGATACTATTGCACATATATCTACCCTGCCCTTGTCCCACTCATTAATGTTACTTTGCCAAATCTAAATCATAGTAACCCATACTAAAGTGAAGGCTTTTTTTTTCAATCAAAATTATTTATTGAATTATCCAGAAAAGTTTAACTCAGATAAATTATTTACAAACAAGTGAGTGTGACTTTTTCTTAAATGTAAAGATTTTTAAAAAAAAACTATGGGTATGTGATTAAGCGTAGGGTGACACAAAAAGCCTTTGTCTCTCTGTCTGTCTATCTATCTATATCTATCATCTTTTTAAAAAAATACTTTATTTATTTATATCCCAAATGTTGCTTCCTCTCAGTCTCCCTCCCAGAATTCTTCACCTCATCCCCTGTCCCTTTGACTCTGAGAGGGAGCTTGTTCCCTACCCCAGACATCTCCCATTCGTGGGGCATCAAGTCTCTACAGGATAAGGTGGATCCTCTTCCACTGAGGCCAGACAAGGCAGTCCTCTGCTCCATATATGCTGGGGGCCTTAGACCAGCATGTGCATGCAATTTGGTTGGTGGCTTTGTCTCTGGGAGACCCCAGAGGTCCAGGTTAGTTGACATTGTTGGTCTCCCTAAAGGGTCTCAATCCCTTCAGCTGTTTCAGTCCTTCCCCTAACTCTTCCATAGGGGTTTCCGATCTCAGTCCAATGGTTGGCTGTAAGTATCTGTGTCTGTCTCAGATGCTGGTAGATCCTCTCTGAGGTCAGCCATGCTAGGCTCCTGTCTACAAGCACAACAAAGCATTAGTAATAGTGTCAGGTTTTGGTGCCCGCCCATGACATGGATCTCAAGTTGGGCCAGTCACTGGGTGCCCTTTTCTTCAGTCTCTGTTCCATTTTTGTCCCTGCAATTCTTTAAGACAGGAACAATTTTGGGTCAAAAAATTTGAAGGTGAGTTGGTGACCTCCAGTGGGCACTGGTGGCCCTGTCTAACTACTAGAGGTGGTCTCTTCAGGTTCCATCTCATCACTGTTTGGCATTTTGGCTAAGGTCACCTACATTGTCCTCAGATTCTCTCACCTCCAGGGTCTCTGGTATTTTCTAGAGGTTCTCTTCACCCTCCCACTCCTGCAGCTGCATAATTTCCATTCATTCTCTTGGCCCTCTGGGCTTCTCTCCTGTCTACTCCCATACCTGATCCTGCCCCCTTTCCTCTCTCCTCTCTCCCACTCAAGTTCATCCCTCTGTCTGCCTCCTGTGATTATTTCTTCTCTCTTCTAAGTGGAACTGAAGCACCCTCACTTGAGGTTTCCTTCTTGTTTAGCTTTTTATGGTCTGTGGGCTGTACCATGGGTATTCTAAGCTTTTGGACTAATATTCACTTATCAATGAGTAAATACCATGCATGTCCTTTTGTTTTGTGTTACCTCCTTCAGGATATTTTCTAGTTCCATCCATTTGCCTGCAAAATTCATGATGTCCATATTTTCAATAGCTGAAGAGTATTCCATTACTTATTCCACAAACAAATGAGTGTGACCTTTATTTTTAAAAATGTGAAGATTTTAAAATAAAATGATGGGTATGTGATTAAGGGTAGGATGACACAATAAACCTTTATCTATCTATCTATCTATCTATCTATCTATCTATCTATCTATCTATCTATCTATCTATCTATTGTATGCCTTTTCTGATAAGGTCTTCATAAGCAATAAAGATTGCCTGCAATTCACTATGCATTCAAAGGGAGCCAGCAAACTTCCATCTTTCAGCCTCAGCCTCCTGAATTCTGGGATTATATGTATGCACAACCATATTTACCTCTAGTAAAACTTTATAATGCAGAAAACATGGGATCTGGGAAATAAACAGGGGAGAGTCTTATCACATAGATACACAAGGAAAGAGCATTCTAAGCAGAGTGTGCATCATGTGCAAATGCACGGAGCATGACATAAGCTCACAGTTTGGGGATCATTTATAATTCAGGATAATTGGGAGGTAGGATCCTTGTGGTTAATAATAGCGGGTGAGGTAGAGGCTGTAGTTAGGTGGTCACTTCGTGTAAGCCTTTCTTAGAGAAATAAATATGATTGTGTTCTATCTTCTTGGCAGCTGGCCTCTATTAATTAAGCAAGGCAATGAAGGCATCACCTCTTAGTAATGTCTAGTAAGTATTTCCATTCCTCATCCTGGCACATCTCATGGTCTAGTTCGCAGCTTTTACACTTGGTGATTTGCTTTGATCAGCTAAATATGAGTGAGAAATATATGTTACTTCTGACCAGAGGCTTTAAGATAATGGGCCGTTCTCTTTCTGCAGTGGTCACTGGCAACAGTCCAGACAGAAGCTATTCATCAACTTCGCTTCTTCAGTCTGGATTCCACCCAGGCAAAAAAAAAAAAAAAAAAAAAAATCATCTGAGATTTAAAGTAGACCTGCAGTATAGGAGAAAGGAGAAACAAATATAATTTAAATCAGTGAGATATTAGGTTATCACTAGCTTCTGAGTGTTTCTTATTAGTGTCACAATTATAGTTTTGTAAGATCATTCTGGAAGAAGTGTTATAGACAGAATCAGACAAGCAAATGAAGAACCAATATAACTTGTAACATGTGGTTTGGCAAGAGCACAGGACACAGCTAAATTTTATTTTGCTACTTATAGCTTTATGGATGAGAAGTCTTTTGATGTCTTCAAGGAAATTGTTTTCACAGGACGGTGTGTTATCTATTGAACTAGCTAACTCTGGTATCCACTTGTATAGTTACATATACCTGGTGACAAAAACTGAACAAAAACATTATTGGTTAGTGTGTGTGTGTGTGTGTGTGTGTGTTTGTGTGTGTGTGTGTGTGTGTGTGTGTATGTGTGTACACAAATACATTCCAATTATGGATACCAGTAAGTTTTCTTGTTGATTTCATATTAACCTGTTCTCAGCTCTTTCTTATACTCCAACCAAATGACTTATCTTACACAAGTTTTATGCCAGGATCTTTCCAGTAGGCCAGTTATTGACTTTGGATCATCTTTGCTCTGAAATATTTTACCTGCATTTCTGGTGGTGAGAACCTACTCTCTTGAGACCTTATTTTCCTATCATTAATTAGAACTGGTAGCTATGATTATCTCATTTGATTTGTGGAATTTCTCTGAGAATTAAAATACATGGAAATGTTTTATGTACTATCTAAAGTCCAAGGAGTCCTCTTTAAGAAGGCTTATACAGCTCTGCCCCTTGTCTCTCTCACTGACTCCTTTCTCCCTCTCTCTCCTTCCCCCTCTCCATCTCTCCAGGTGTTCCCAGCAGGCCTTTCCCAGCTTCCTCTCTCTCTCTCTCTCTCTCTCTCTCTCTCTCTCTCTCTCTCTCTCTCTGTTCTTCTCTGTCTTCTATCTTTCTCTGCCTCTACTCCTTTCTCAATCCCCCTTCACATGCCCTCAAATAAACTCCATTCTCCACAAAAGAAGGCTTATTCCTAAATATCAATGATCATGCTGTTGTTTGCAGTGCATTCTTCTCAATCTCCAATTCTTTTCTTTCTTTTTTTTTTGAGTTCACAAATTTTTCTTTTTATTTATTATATTTGGTACCATGCCTAATCATTACTTCTTCTATTTTTTTGATTAAAATTTTTATTAGGTATTTATTTCATTTACATTTCCAATGCTATCCCAAAAGTCCCCCACCCACTCCCCCACCCACTCCCCCATCCACCCACTCCCAGTTCTTGGCCCTGGAGTTCCCCTGTACTGAGGCAGATAAAGTTTGCATGTCCAATGGACCTCTCTTTCCACTGGTGGCCGACTAGGCCATCTTCTGATACATATGCAGCTAGAGACACGAGTTCTGGGGGGTACTGGGTAGTTCATATTGTTGTTCCACCTATAGGGTTGCAGATCCCTTTAGCTCCTTACATGCTTAAACATAAGGTATCATTTTCCAGCAGCAATTCCTATAGGCATTCTCTTCTCTTACTGAATACTTTCCCTCTTGAAGTTCTATAACATTTTTTTATTTCTCATACAGAAACAGTAAACAAACATATGGAACCATAGACTTGAATAAATGTGTCTGTCTATATCCTAATCTTTGGATATTTTGTCTAAATATTTACATTGCTAATTGAAAAGAAGAAAAAAAAGAAATGATAAATGTATATACCTCAAAAAAAGAAAAAAAGAAAAAGAAAAGAAGTAGAATTTTATCATACATGAGAGCCTCTACTGAGTGACTGTGTGCAGCAATTTAGAATGTTGAACTGATATGCATTTTAAGGACCTAAGTCAGTTTTTGTGACCGAAATGGGCACAGTGAGTCCCATTTGAGGGTGCTGCTTAGCTGTCACCCTCAAACCTGGCTAAGTATCAGCTCCTTCAACAGCTCCAAGGTTGTTGATTAGTGATGCACGTCTCTGAGCACTACCACACGAGGGCGCTGTTTGCCACAATGGTCTTTTTGTTTGTTTGTTTGTTTTTTTTGTTTTGTTTTGTTTTATTCCCCTTATAAAAATGCAAACTTCATATTGTTGTTCCACCAATAGGGTTGCAGACCCCTTTAGCTCCTTGGGTACTTTCTCTAGCTCCTCCATTGGGGGCCCTATGTTCCATCCAGTAGCTGACTGTGAGCATCCACTTCTGTGTTTGCCAGGCACTGGCATACTCTCACAAGAGACAGCTGTATCAGGGTCCTTTCAGCAGAATCTTGCTGGCATATGCAATGGTGTCTGCCTTTGGAGGCTGATTGTGGGATGGATCCCCAGGTGCGGCAGTCTCTAAATGGTCCATCCATCTAGAGACTAACCAGTACCCCCAGAACTCATGTCTCTAGCTGCATATGTAGCAGAAGATGGCCTAGTTGGTCATCATTGGGAGGAGAGGCCCCTTGGTCTTGCAAACTTTATATGCCTCAGTACAGGGGAATACCAGGGCCAAAAAGTGGGAGTGGGTGGGTAGGGGAATGGGGTGGAGGGTATGGGGGACTTTTGGGATAGCATTTGAAATGTAAAATAAGAAAATACCTAATTTTAAAAAAAGGGAAAAATGCAAACTTAATTTTTGGGTGGTAGGGTCAGGAAGAAACTGTCTAAATTGTGTAAATATAGATTTCTGACCCCATAATCCAAATAATTGAAGATAACTTCATCTCCATCAGTTATATTCAGTGAAGAAATTGGAGTGGTCATAGATTCTATGGGTAAAACAAGTCGAATCATTCCAGGTTGAGTTTCGGTCATGTAACTCATAGGTTATGGTTAACGTGGCTCCCTGATTTTTATAAGGTATAAAGCATCATCAACAATATGTAAAAAGAAACCCAAATGTTTAGAAGAATGATATTTCTATTACAATCTATTTCGAAAGCTTACCTAATGGAAACATGTCATTTGTTTGGATTTTACATAATGAAATTTAGTATAACTCAGAGCATGTGCTATAATCCCTCAAGAGCTGTGCAAATAAATACTCATATACCCAGCTTCTGCAGGATTTCCACTGTGAAGGGCTTAGACTGATATGTTATTTGAGAACAACACAGAGCAGATTCACCCAAGATGTATTCCATGGATTAAGTCTAGTACAAGGAAATTAGATGTGACAAGAGAAATCAATAAAGCTATTCACAGATGAGAACAGGCCACCTTGTCTGCCAATGAGAGAACAGCCAAGGCAAACAAGGTCAGAATGGGAAGTGAGAAGTCCATCTAACCCAACCGAAGCCACTGCCTTCCTGAATTCCCTCAGGACAATGACATTGCCAGCCAGAGCTGAAAAGGACTGGCCACTGGCCAGCCACCTGTGTACCCAGAGGCAAAACTGAACTGCAGTTGTCCCAGTTATTTAGATAGCTTGCCAATTTCAAGAGTTAGGTTGTTGTTTTTTTTTCCCCCTCCATCTATGTTATCTACACATCAATGATTCCAGAGAGCTCCTCAGAAGGACACGGCTTCAGTTTATAGGTCATTTATTACAGCTCAGCAGGCTTTTACCATCAGGGCTTTGATTATGAATAACTGCTGCCCATCACTGAAAATTAATCTTTAATCATTTTCTTAAATGAACAAACGCTAAGCATGTAGGGTCTCAGGAGGTTAGAGGTGGATGTGTAGATAAAATGCTTCTTGAAATGTCACTTTTCTTGTTAAGGTGACATCCAGAGACAAGACATACACACAAGAATATGAAGAGAATGAGCATACACCAGAGAAGGGACTGGATAACGAGCTCCTGGACCCCAAAGCCAGATTTGGACAATCTGTCATTATTTCTGTTATTACCCAAAACTTCCTAGTCTGTATCTTCCTGGCGTGGTCAATTGTTGACGTTGAAGACCAACCTTCCCGAGGTAGAGAAAACCTCACTCCAAGTTAGCCAAAGAAAGAGCAAGTTGAGATGATTGTCTGGATTTGTAGAAGCCACTGGAATGTATCCTTAAAACCTCAAGATTATAATAGAGGTAATTAATTATCTGTGGGACTGATCACCTTATGTAAGCTAACAGAATGAAGTCTTAGCCTGAGCAGAACCAGGTTTTAAAGTGGGATTGGTATTTGAAACTACCATTCATGGAGTTGAGTGGTGGTGTGTACTGTCTGTGCTGCCACCCTGTCCCCCAGGCTGAGGTGTGAAGTCTGACTCTCAGACATTTCTGGAATCTCACTGGTACTTTGCTTCCTCTCCCTGGAAGGACCAGGGATAGTTAGAGTCCCAAACAGGTTTTAGGGATCAACATGAGACAGCACATTATTTGCATATATTTTACATACATATTTCTTTTTACTTACAGAATTGAGTAACACATTTGGAGAGTACGTTCTGTTGCATTTTTCAGAAAGGAACAGATTTGGTTGTATTGAAAACCCAAGGATCACAGTCTTCTCTCTCTGTCCTCGGGAACTGCTCATTGCTTTGAGAAAGAAATGGACACAGGAAGGCCATTTGTAGCTGTGTAGCTGTCAACCCCAAAGCTTACTTGTGTCCCTTTAATAACCTCCTGTGGCCAGTCTCTCACAGGAAGACTTATCTTCCAGCAACATTTCATGGCCTAATATTTCTGTTTTTTAAAACTTGTATTTCTACTCCACTTTGTTCAAAAAGCTGTACAGTCCAGAACTGAAATAGTATGAAAAGAAAATCTTATTGATGCCAATGCAGTGATTCCCCCACCTCAAATATGCAATTGCACTATTTTACTTGTAGAAGAATGATATTCATTTTTTGTTTTTGTTGGAGAAAGCCCCCACTGATATGTGAAATGTTATCATTATACCTAAGAAGGCAGGCTTCTTGAGGCAACATTGAAGGACTTTGAGAGTATACAAGATTGTCTAAATTGCTAAAAGACTTAAACTGGGGTTATAGGGAGCATGGATGGGGGATATAATACCATTATACTGCTGAGAGGCCATTATTATTTTGTTAATATATTGTCACCTGTCCTGAACCTCAGACAGGCTCTAGATAACTGGTAGATCACACCCTGTATACCCAGTTAAGTTGGCTTTAGACTGGTGGAATAGGAGCTGGGACAGGGATTACTATGTGCAGTTTGTTGGGCATTGAGGCTTAAATGGCTGCTTTTAGTGATAGTGCCATCGAGGAGTCTTGCTCTTCCACAGAGAGGCTGTTGGACTGTATCCAGCCTTTTCTCTGAGCACTTCCTTGTCAGCCTTAAACTAAGGTAGAAAAATGAACCACATGAAGAAACGTGGTGCCACCCCCCAACCCCCACCCCTGTCAAAAAAGTATTCCCAACCAAGAAAAAGTTCCTTTGGCAGTAAAAAATGGGGTACACCTTATTTCAGGAATTAAATTAATGTGTGGGTCTCTCAAGTGACCACAATGAAGTGACTATGGGTGATATAAGCACAATGGCATACTGGTATAAGTAAAAAAGTATGCAGTAAACTTACCCCAATATGTACATTTTACTACCAGTGCAGTGGTCTGTTAGTATTCAGCAAACAAGGTTGACAGTCTTCTCAAATGACAGAGAAGAGATATCTTTAATGAGCATAATTTATATTTGTTTGGCTGAATTTCCTGGGCTGTGATCACATAATATTCTCTACTTAAGGAGCACAGAAGAGAAAGTAAACCAGTTACAGAAAGGACACACTGGGTATTTACAGACGTGTTACAAAGCCTTCCTGTGGGATTGCATATTATGGGTAATCAAGGAATTGAAGTTTACTTGGGACGTTGTTGTCGGGATAAGAAAAAGTGGGTTGAGGATTAAATCAAGCCAATGATAGAGAGGAGTAAGACGAGCCATAAAAAAAAACCCATACCTTTATCATGACTAGATCACCAGTGACCTTGACAGCACCCAGGAGCACAGAGAAGGTTAAGAGACTAAGGCCTGAGGAGAAATAAATTTACAGTGAAAACTACTGCTAGTGAGGATTTCTCTTTGATGAAACTTGTCTATGAAAGTCAAAATAAAACACAATTAAAGGAAAACAAACATGTCAAAGAGTTTGTAACTTGAATTTTGAGTTTTGTTTTGTTTGTTTGTTTGTTTGTTTTGTTTTGCTGAGAATTTGGCCTGTTTAAAGGACAATAAGTAGAACACACCAAGGATCAAGTTTTAAAGAGAATAATAATAAATGCTGGCAGTTCAAGTTTTCTCAAGAAGTGTGCATACTAATACACAAAGCAGAGGATCCTGTAGTGTGGAACTACATGACTTTTGTTTTCCCTCTGTTTTGCTTTTCTTCTTTTGTTTCTTGAGTCATGGTCTTTCTAGGAATTCCCCATCCTCAAACTTATTGTGTGCAGTGTATAGTATACACTGGCCTCAAACTCTCATCACATTTCTTGACTCAACTCTTCTAAGTGTTGGGAATTACATGCTACCTGCATTTTTCTTATATTGTAATTTTCCCTTTTTTATATAATTATATATTTCTGTAGAGGAAAAAAAAACAAGGTTTGAGGGTTTTCAGAAAGTCATATAATCAAGAGAATTGCTATCCATTCAGCTTTCACCTTTACACTCTCTTGCATTTAGTAGATAACAACTTGCCTTTAGTAGGTACAATTTTGTTTTCTTTTTCTTTGTCTGGTTGCCATTGACTACTAAAACACATACTGGCATATTGGTTGGAATAATATTAAATAAAAAGGCCAGTTTGAGGGGTGTTTAGTCATATAAGATAAAGGTTATCAAAGGTCAGAAGTAGGAGACCATCATAAAGAGTTGAGTTGAGAATGCAATCAGAAATGCCTGCCTTTTACAGTGTCAAAGTTCCCAGCATTGCCTAAATCAGGGCATCATAGAAAGACCACATCTACAAACAACTAGCTTGGAAAATGAGCTGACCAGGATGAACTGAGGGGCTAGAAAACCCAATTATAAAATGGGCAGCTTCTATGAGGGTCCTTTCAGGAAGCAGACTGGCTGGGCCAGTGGGGACGCTGAAGGAAGAGATGGATAAAAGGCATGTGGGCCTACAGGACAGACAGGTTGGAGTGCTCTATTACATTTCTTTATTCTCAGAGGTTGTGGCCCAGGGATTTGATGGTGATTTAGGTCAGAAAGATTCTTAATAAAATATAAGATCTTAGACAATGTTAGTATCCAAACGCAGTGTGATGATTTGCAGTCTAGAGAGGCGTGCTGACAGTTCCTAAGTAATGCCGGGACAGAGTTCACCAACAGGAAGTTTGAATGGAAGTGACACAGATCTTAGGACTAATGGCCACCATCTTTTTATAAGAACCCTGTATGTGCCCAACTTTCAAATGTCTTTCCTCTGATGCACTGAGGGCAGCAAAACACGCACATCTACACCAAAATACATCAGTGGTACACAGTAAAGCTCTGTACCAGTCTCTATGGAAGCTCTGTGTTCTGTCTTCCATGGTCAGCATTTGGTTTATACACGTCTTGTTTTATCTTTTTTTCCCCCTGTATATCCTTGCTGTAATGTAAATTAACTGGGAACAATTACTTTTCTATTGTTAACACCCCAGTTCCCACTCCATAGAATAATTCCTGAATCAGAGAACTAAACGCTATTTGGGTTTTTTTTTCACAATTAAATTATTTTATTTACTAACATTCCAAATTTAACTCCTCTCCCAGTCCCCTTCCCCAAGTTCTTCATCCCTTCCCTCCTCCACTTTGCTTCTGAGAAGGTTTTCCTCCACCGCCCTCCTATCTCCACCTCACTTCCACCAGCATCTCCCTTCCCTGGGACACCAAGTTTCTACAAGATTAGGTGCATCTTCTCCCACTGAGGCCAGAGAAGGCAGTCTCTGTTACATATGTTCCAAGGGCCATGAACCAGCACATGTATGCTCTTTGGTTGGTGACATAGTCTCTGGGAGCTCTGAGGGGTCCCAGTTAGTTGATACTGTTTTTATTCCTATGAAGTAAAAGCTATTTGTTAACGACTATGTTTGGAGTGGAGCTCAGAGAACAGCAACATGATCTCATATCCCATCAAATATGTTCCTTAGTTTATGATTTGCCATTTTGGGTCTTTCAGTCTGTAGAATAAACAATGGTCTACTTATAGATGCATGGTACATGGTGTGATATTATGTATGATACACACATGCTAAGGCAACAAATCCATAAAAATTAGTTGAGTTGAGCAAAATATAAAATAATATAACAGAAAATGTCTTTGACCCCCCCCCCCCCGAGGGGGGTGGGAAATGAAGCCAAAGTTTAAAGCTTGCAAGAGATTTTATTAGTGAAAGTAAAGAAATTCCAATTTCAAGATAGTACAACTGTCATTCACTCTGACTGTGTTACCTGCTGCAGCCCACAAGGGCAAAACAGTAGAAAGCAACACTTGATATGCTAGGACTCAGTCAAGCTTTGTTAGAGGAGATGTAGGTGGAGAAATCAGTGTTTTAGAAGAAAGATATTTTAGAGATTTGCACCTGAAAGTCTAAAAAATTATATATTAGTGGCTCAAAACAGTAACCACCAGTTTCACTGATTTTATGGACTTACCCTTGAAGCTCTGTCCAACCTTTGGCTGTCAGGCACAGTGTGGTGTGAGGCCTTGATGCCTGCATCATCTTTTCAGGTGGTAGAGGTAAATTAAAGTTTCCATATCCTGACTATGGCAGCTAAGTGTGTTTCCCTCACACTCCACCTTTGGCTTGGAGTTTTGATATTACTAGGTCATGTGTGTGTGTGTGTGTGTGTGTGTGTGTGTGTGTGTGTGTGTGTGTGTGTGTGTGTATGTGTGCATATATACATATGACCTGGTGTGAAGAAGAAATAATAGTCAAAATATATTAATATCTTTAGAATAACTTCTTTCCATAGCATGATAAATCAATTGCAACTAACATAGTGACTGTTGAGCTTACTGTATAAATTTGAAGTCAATCATCATACAAATATATACAGAATTCTTAAACTATGACACCAAAACGAATAATCACACTATTTCTAACAAATATATCCTTGTTATAGTACTTTATTATTTCATGGTACTTTTTATTAGTTATACTGCATTTTTTTTTACAAATATATTATCTCAATGTTCACCCTACAGTTTTAACAACATAAAGGGGATTCTTGGTCCTATCAAGAATCATCAGCAATTTTAACCAATGTAAGTTCTCTGTCACTTACAACCAATGTAATTTCAGGCAAACTAATCCTTTGGATTAATTTACTCATCAGTAAAATAATTCAAAAGATACAAAAATAATGCTTATCTTAAACAAAAGACTTTGAAAAAAGGATTTTTGTACATGTGCACGAAATAGAAATTAGTACTTGCTTTTGAAAATCTATTTCTGGGGCTGTCAAGATGGCTCAGAGGATAACAGCACTGACTGCTCTTCTGAAGGTTCTGAGTTCAAATCCCAGCAACCACATGGTGCCTCACAACCACCTGTAATGGGATCTGATGCCCTCTTCTGGTGTGTCAGAAGACAGCATCACAGTGTACTTATTTATAATAATAAATAAATCTTTGGACCAGAGAGAGTGGGGACCACCAGAGAGAGCAGGGTCGACCAGAGTGAGCAGAGGTCCTAAATTCAATTCCCAACAATCACATAAAGGCTCACAACCATCTGTACAGCTACAGTGAACTCATATACATAAAATAAATACATTTTAAAAAAGAAAAGAAAATCTATTTCTGTTGAGATAATACAAACTTGGTTTATTTATGTCTACATAAGTTTTTTGAATCTGAAAATTGTTTTATATGCTAATGAGCAAAGACAAATATGAATACATGCCCTACTTAATGATATTGTTATATTTTTTATTTCAAAACAGGACCAGGAATGGGAGTGGGTAGGTTGGGGAACAGGGGAAAGGTGGAGGGGATAGGGGATTTTCGGAGGGAAAATTAGGAAAGGGGATAACATTTGAAATGTAAGTAAAGAAAATATCTAAAAAAAAATAAAAACAACAACAACAACAACAACAACAAAACCAAAATGATTCATTTTTGAAAAAATATTCTTTTAAAAATTCTTGAAGTAATAGCAATTACATTTATCACTTGCTTATTTGGTATTGCTCCACCTTGTATGTTATTCAAAATCTGGTTTCATCTGTACTACAAACACTGTTCTTAAATTACCATCATTTCTACTTAGTTAAATGTATGGGACCAAAATGATACCCAGAAACAACAGTTAGCTCAGTCTATCCTGCTAGTAAGTGCTGACCTTGAGGCACCGAACAATATTTTCTAGCACCTGAAATTACCTTGTTTCCGCTCTAGAGGAGGTGCAAAATCTAGAAGCCCTTCACTACCACCTACAGGAAGGTCCAACAAATTGTCTGCTGAAGGCAGGTGCTTGAAAGAATCGTCATCATAATGGTTAGAGTCACTTAAATTTGAAGGATCAAACAGGCAAATGAGAAATGTGTGTTACTATTGAGACCAGTGTCTTGACAGCCTCTGTAATTTCGGGTCTGGAGAAGGTTTCTGGGTACGTAGCCAGAAACATCGCCATCTGTTATTTGTAACCGGAGGACATGCTCAATCCTCAGGAATGTGTGGAGGCCTTTTAAAGGCTCTTACCTGTGCTTCCCAGTATGGGGGACCTTTGGGATAGCATTGAAAATGTAAATGAGGAAAATACCTAATAAAAAAAAAAAAGAATTCACCAACAGACTGTAGCCTTGGGGGCTCAGGCAGGAGGATTGTTGAATTTTAAATCATACTGGGATGTATAGTGAATATTGTTTTAAACAAGCAATCAAAAATATATTTTCTAAAATTTTATATATTATATATTTTATAATTTTAAATATATGATATATATATATATATGATGATACATAGACTAACTTAGATTTTTTTTGTTGTTGTTCAGTGGTCAAAATAATTACAAATGTAGTAACTGATTATGGGAAATAAGAACTGTATTTCAATTGTGGTAGAAAAAAATCAGTAAAAGTCATATTTAAAAGCTAAAATATTAAGTGATTCCCTCTTCACTGAAAGACCCCAGGAGTATTGGACATTTCCCCACTACAAAGAGTAAGTTGTTTCAGAAATTTTAAGTTGTTTTAGAATGTTCACTACTTTAATCAATGTGAAATAATCATCAAAAGAATCCTCTAGTTGTCATCTGAATTTCATAACTTATCTAAATATATAGTCATTTCAAACAGATAATCCCTTATGGTATCACAAAAAACAGCATTTCACAGAACAAGTTTTAATTTCTGGCTTGTATTAAGAGTTTACCTTACATATATGTACACATATTGACCTATAAACACCAATTTCTATTTCACTGAGTACCAAATTATTTTAAAATAATAAATAGTTTTCTCAGGTTAGCTTGCACATTCCTTTTAAAAGCAAAAATAGTTTCCTCAGGTTAACTTGCACATTCCTCAAATAAAGTCTATGATTATATAAAATTAATTTATCAACCCTGAAATACTATATATTAAGTTTAAATGTAAACATATCTACAATTTACAACCTCAAAACTCCATTACCTATTGACAGTAGCATTTACTTTTTAAAAATCAAGTTATATATGGGTCTGGCTTAAAAGATGAGTCAGCAGTTAAGAACACAGACTGCTCTTCCAGAGGTTCTGAGTTCAAATCCCAGCAACCACGTGACAGCCCACAACTCTCTGTAACTCCAAGATCTGACAATCCTCACACAGAAATACATGCAGGCCAAACTCCTATGCACATAAAAGTTAAAATAAATTATTAAATCAAGATATATTATTTACCCCTTTCATTTCATTCCATTAATTCCCCCATAACCTATCTTGCTCTCAGATTCATGCTGCATATATATATATATATATCACAGGAATTTCATTGTCAATTTCTGTATAAATAATATTTATTAAATAGTATTATTCTTGAAATAAGTCATCTTCTCAGAGAGAACAGTACCAAAATAAGGAAAGAAAGTTAAATTTTCTCTCTGTAGAAGATATTTTATGCAGATGTCTTCATTATTTCATAATTTTCTCAAATGAGAGAAAACCAGTTGTCATTGCTTCAAATCAGCCTGACACTTCAGTACTTAACAGCAATAACTGCGTTTATCCACACAGAGTGCCATTGTTTTATTGTGAGGCTTTTGGGTGGGATCTTCCAGTTGTTGGGGCCCATTTCTCCACAACACATCAGTTCTCTGGGTATTGTCACTACTCCCTGCTATCTATCCTTCTCTTATACACATTCATTATCACGAATCACCTTAGCTTCAGTGTCTCAAAGATGAATTCTTCATGTTCATGATGGTTAGGCACCAAACTTCCACTCAAAGAGTAAGGGGGTGTTTGAATGTACTGTCATCCCTCCTGAACACACTCCAAATAGTCCTTCAAGTCTGTATTTAATTTTTCTCTCAGAATTTGCCTCTATGAACTAGGTAAGCTCTGAGACTCATGTTTCTGCAAACTAGCAAGCACATCACTAGTGGGAAGTTACACATTTCTCAACTTTAGTTTCGATTAGAATATACCTAATCTAATTGGTTGGCACATATTTAAAATGATTTAGCATTTTTTGATATTTTAAAATTGACTTTTTGACCGCTTCATGCGTGAACATAATATGTTCTAATCACTTTCCATCCTTTTACCCCTTTGCAGTCTCTACCAACCACTCCCTTCTATGTTACCCATTCCTTTTCCATATTCATGACTTTTGGTTTTGTTTAATCAGGGCCATCTGTGTGACCATTGGAATGGTGTTGTACACAGGAGACAGCTATGGTTAGCAGTGGGTATGTGCATATGAAGGTAACTGATCCTTTTTGCTTTGAATATCAAAGACAATGCCTAAAGAAATATAATAGATTTTAAAAATCTTTATTAGTAACGTAAATTTTTGAATTGTTATTTTAATGGTTTACATTACATACATAAATGCTACTACGATTCAAAGCAAAAGGAAACACAATGAGCTCATTGTGTTTTTTGCATTTTAGCCTTTAATAAGATGAACATGAGAAATGTCTTCAGTGCAGCTTTGAGCTACTGCCCTGGTTGATCAGTCTTGGAGTGTGCATTCAATAAACCTTCCATGTTCAACTAACATTGGTGTTTGTGTGGTTTGTGGGGTGACTCCTGGACACCATCAATCAATCAATCAATCAATCAATCAATCAACCAATCAATCAATCAATCTCTCTATCCATCAATCTATAATCTATTTAGCTATCATTTATTATATATGTATTTATGTATCCCTGTATCTGTTTATGTGTCTCTTTATAGCTATCATCTATACACATCTCTATAATCTGTTCATCTGTTCCTCTACCCATTTTGCATTTAATTAATGACATGCCAGGTGAAATATATTAGTAATACGCTATTACATTCCTTCTTTATCCAAAAGTAGCAAAATTTGTTATAATTTGATAAGGTAAATGAATTTTTCTTAATATTTTAATTAATAATTTTTTCTTAAATCACTGATTATTGTCAGCAATAACCATCCTGACCTCTTCAGAAAACTAAAAGAATGTTTGAAAGGAATATATTTCATATGTAGAAAAATAAATTTCAGCGATAAATGATAACAAAATTTGTCAGACACAAAATTTCTTGGTTTAATAATTAAACAGTTTGAGTGACTTTATTATGCCAAATAAAATTCTATATGAAAATAAAATAATGCTATTAATTCAATATTTGTCTTCTTTTTGATGCTAGAACCTCAGGTAGTCTTGAAATTAAGTAACCATTACAACCACTACTGTTTACTTCTTGGAATTCCCTGAGAGTTTATGTTCTGACTTCATTTTCTTAAGTGTATACTTGTGTATTAAGCAATTACTGATATGCTTAGATTTAAATAAACAAACAATTCTAAATTTTTAATCTATTTTTAGTTTCCATGAGATAAATAAATTTTCCTTCTGAAGAAAAATACCTAAAATAAAACAAACACTGAGTCTCTTTTCATAGTGTTACTTTGTTTTCATGTTTGGAGATAGGCAAATTGTTCCTGATATGATCTGAGAGTCATAGATATTTAAACTCTTTTCATTGTTCACTTTGATCTGTTTTCTTGCTTAGTCTTTCTGGCAACACTTGAATGAAGTGTACCTAGAACGGGCCAATATTTAGTCACTTCCCTGATTTGTATGTATCTCAGGACATTTGATCCATTTTATATTATGGCATAGAATTTTATGAAATCTAGGCTAAAATGTAAATAGAAGGTTCACAGACAATAGAAGGTTCACAGACAAAAGCAATTTTTTTTTCTACACAGAGTAAAAAGCATCCTCAGATGGTAGAATTGGTTTTTTCTCATTAGCAAATAGTCTTTTATTAACATCTGATTCATATATTTACTTTCTTGACCTTTATATAATAGAAAAAGGAGTAAATGGTACACTTAAAATATCCTAAAATAATAAAAATTAGATCAGATACAATTTTACATGATTGTTTTGTTTTATATTGAAAGAACATAGTAAGTATATACTATATTATATATATAGTGTGCAGTAACAGAATAGGAAGCAATTTAAGAGTTTGTGGCATTGTAGCAAAGGTCTGGAAATGAGGTCTTAATCATGATGATATCATTGTAAGCATGTATATAGATTATTGAATTCTGGAAGGTTTGAAGCCTTAGCTCATTGGATTTGTTGAAAATCAGATATATAGTTTTAGAGAAAAGGAAACCAATTACAACATTCAGTTTTCGTCTTAGCAATTGAAAAAAATAGTCTTGGTACTAGGAAATATGTGTGAAGAGCAGTGTTAGGGTGAGAAAGAGAAAGGATTCCTCTAATGAGGTTACAGTTTTAGAGTCAGGGCTTGTGGAGCTGCCACTCAGGCTTCTGCTGAGGAGTCTCTGACTGGTAAATTTGCCATGTTTGTGAAGAAATAATGGGACTGATACTTCCTGAACAGTCAAATGTGCAAATTGAACAGTTGAATTATCCTCAGCGCTGGAAAAATGGCTCGAATGGAATAGTGGTCATTCCTTCTCCCTTGAGGATGCTTTTAGGGAAGGTTTAGTAGTTGGTAGAAAGAGGAGTATGATGTTGTCTTCTGCCTTAACAGCACAAAGAAGAACATGAAAAGATAGCTTTGAACTGGTTGTGTGTGTGTGTGTGTGTGTGTGTGTGTGTGTGTGTGTACTATACACATATCTATCTCTCCTCCATCTTCCATCCATCCATCTATCTGTCTGTCTGCCTGCCTATCTATCTATCTATCTATCTATCTATCTATCTATCTATCTATCTATCTATTCATTCATCTATCCATCTATTCACCCAACATTTTCCTGGCTTATTCAACATGTACTATCTTTCTAAGAATATCTTGGTTTCTGTATAACAAATGAACTCTTTTCTTCCTTTTAAGTAGGAAAGACTTTCATGTGTATAAATGAAAAGACTTTTTTTTTTTTCCCTACAAATATTTTGCTTCCAAACCCAATCACATGATTGGGTTTCTTTACTTACATTAGTGAAGTAACCCAAATTTGAATTTCTGGACGTTCAGGAACCTAACTACCCCATATTCTATACTACCTTTTTAAGTAATACATTCCCACTGACTTGTCTATCTACAACCTGATTCCTTTGCTTATTATTTCAATGTCGGAAGGTCATCATGATTTTGAATTCGATTACTAGAACATTTTAAAGCACTGTGTATTTTTTCATTTATGTGTTTATTCTGTGTGTTTGCATGTGCACATGTATTACAGCCTGTGTGGCAAGGTCAAGAAGGCAACTGACAGTATTCATGTCTCTCCTACTATGTGGGACCAGGGGATTAAATTCAGAATGTTAGTTTTGCTTGTCACCCAGTGCCTTTATCAGTTGAGTCAACTCACTGTCTCAAACATCAACCATAGTGTCTCTGAATTGTTTTTGATTTTTACTTACTCCTTACTAAGCATGGTGGTACATCCTTTAATCATAACACTCAAGCAGAATTTTCTTGGATTTCTTTAAGTGTGAAGCCTTCTGTACATAGAAATTTTTACAAAGCTACATAACTAGCCTGTCTTTAAACTTATTCTTTATTAGTCAGGTACTGGCATAGCTTCTCAAAGGACAGCTATACCATGTTTCCTGTCAGCAAGCACTTCTTGGCATTAGCAATAGTGTCGTGTTTGGTGTCTGCAGATGAGATAGATTCCAAGGGCGGGAGGGTGTCTCTGGATGGCCTTTCCTTCAGTCTCTGCTCCATTTTTTTCCCCTGCATTTCCTTTAAACAGGAACAATCCTAAGTTAAACATTTGGAGATGGGTGGGTGGTTGCATTCCTCAACTGGGGGCCATGCCTATCTACTAGAGGTGGTTTCTATAGGTTCTATCTTCCCTCTATTGGGTATTTTGATTAATGTCAGATGCAGATACTCACAGACAACCATCGTACTAAGCCCAAGGACTCCAATGAAAGAGTTAGGGGAAGGATTGAACTCCCTAGAACACTGGACACCCCAGAGCTCTCAGGGCTCCATGGCTCCAGCTACATATGTAGCAGAGGATGGTCTTATCTGACATCAGTGGGGGGAGAGGTCCTTGGTCCTGTGAAGGCTCAATGCCCCAGCATAGGGGTATGCTGGAGGGGTAAGGACAGAGTGGTGGATGACTGGGGGAGACCCTCTTAGAGGCAAAGGGGAGAAAGGATGGGATGGGGGTTTGTGGAAGGAAGACTGGGAAGGGGCACAACATTTGAAATGTAAATACATTTGAAAATCCAACAAAAATGAATAATGAAAAAAATTGAAAATCATCACTTTTTATAAGGAATTCTACTTTATTTTAGAGAGAAAATAGGGAAAAAGAGAAAATTGGGTTATGTCCATGTTTTAGATGACAAGGGCAAAACACAGGAAAGCATGCAATTTGAAATGCCAAGTTGCAAACATGTAGAAAACAAAAGTAAAAAAAAACTTTTTAAATTAAATTTCTCAATGAGGTTAAAACTAAAACGGCAGATCCGATCCGACAGATGCTTCCTCTGTAATATAATGAGCAGCTCCTGGGATCACATTAGGTACCAGAACTCACAGAAATTGAGAAAAATTGAAAACAAAAAAAATGCTATTCAAACTGTCATTTAAGTAATAATACAAGTCTTTTAACTTTTAATGACTTATCAGCTGAAGATTAAACATCTACTGCATTAATAGATGACAATCAGAAACCAAGGCCATGCCTTCTAAGAATTTATAGACTAAACTGTAGAGAAACACAATCATGATAGGATGAGGAAAGGGCCCTCATCATGTATTTCCAGTGACATGATATATACAAGCTACAGACATGGAAGACAGTGGAGAAATAAGCCCCTCACAGAGGGAACAATTAGGTAGGAACTTGTCAGATTAACTGAGACAAGCTGTGGTGTAAGCTGAGCAAAAGCTGTAGCAGGGCACACTGAAATGGCTTCTACTCTCAGAAGTTGACTGCACTTCTTCAGTATAATTTTAATGTTGACCTTAGTGAGATGGACTATTAATTCTAAAAGAGCATATTTTTATCAACAATCTTCTTACAACACAGAGAGCCTTTGGCAATGTGTATAAATCGCCTTATGTTTTCCATGATTTTAGCAGTTTAAATATAAAACTAATTTTCTATCAACTTTCTGCTTCAGCACAAAGTCAACGAGTCAGTAAATAGAGTCTGATTGACCTTGAAATAATTATGTAAGTTTACTGTTACCTTCAAATAGCACTCAGGCTCAGTTTTCATATCCACTAATAAGTTACAACACAACAATCATAGTATTAGATCAGGTTGCTTGAGTTAAAGGGCAGTGTGTTGAATTTGATGTCCTTGAGGCTTGACTTAGTAATAGGTGAACAAGATCTGATTTTCAGAAATATCTGCATTCCCTATGCAGGCAAAAAATGGCTCTCAACCTTGACACATATATACATTAAATATTATTTATTTTACACTTTTTTCTAATAAGAAATCTGTCTGTATTCTCAAAGAAAAACATATTCTTATACCCTGACTGTCCTCCACTGCCTGGGGACTAACTCTCACTGTTACATCAATTCATGAAACTAAGAATACACACGTACTGTGAGGAGTAGCCTCATCTTGTCTACTAGCTTCCTCCTTTCCTTCCCCAAGCCACCCACACAAGCATACTGCAGGGAGAAGCCTCACGCTGGTAGTATTAAAATCCTACTCCATTCCAATCACCTCTTCCAAAATCCTTTGGGCCATATCTATGACACAGATCACACTGGTCTCCATGGAAACCTATAACTGGCCCAGCTAATGTCATCCTGTTACATTCTGCAGCTTTCTTCAGGTTAGAATTTGAGTCTCACATAACTCCTCATGAGAGTCTGCTTCCCTGGATCTTCCAATTGAATATCTCCTTCCCGCTCAGCCCAGGGACTTTCTTTTCATAGCAGTTACCAATTTAGTACTTTTTATTCATTTGTATATTTACCCTCATTGCTGTCCTCATCTAACACAGATAAAAATAAACTTAATAGAGGCAAGTTTTTTTTTTTTTATTCACCACTTTACCAGCATATCCTACAATAGTACCTTAGCAAATTGAGTGAACAGTAACTCAGTATTTTTTGAAGATTAGGAGAAAAAAAAATAACAGAACAGCTAAATGAATGCTATGCATTACCACATTATGTCCAACTTAAATAGTTGTGTTGTTAAGAATCTGGCTTTTTCTTTTGCAGAAACTAATGTCTATAAATAGTAAGGAGTTAAAAACAACAGGAAGATGGAGAAAATGGTCAAAATATAAATATCAAAATGCATCTTATAACATTACCCCATTTTGCAGCATGATCTTTTTATTTCTTTCTTTTCCTGAGATAAGAGGTAAAAGGAAGTATTTTAGCTGCAAAAAATAATGAAGTTTTGTATAAATGTGGCATTTGATCATAGAGGAAGACTTACAGTTTTCAGTATTATTACAAAGTACTGCAAAACACTTCTATCGTTTGTGAAATCTAAGTCTTGCGTCATTAGAATATCTGTGCAGTTTCCCAATTTGGGCTGCATTCAAGAGAGTTGGACTGAGGGAAATGTAAATATTAACAGGTGGACTTGATGTAATTTCCTTTTTTGTGAAAAATTAATAAGTGGAAGAAGATAGTTACCGAGGTTGGTTAAGAAAGTTTAACCACATTCGAACCCTGGGAACTTCCTCAGTAACTTGGCTATTTATCTCACTTAAATTTTGAAAATTCTAATTAACTAGATTGTTTACTTGTTTCATAAAGCCCGTGTTTTAGGATGAAAATTTATATAGATGGATAATGCAATAATTAAATACATATGAAACCACCAGTGTCTGCAAAGCTCATGCTAACGAGTAAACTATCAGTTCAGATTCATAGTAATTTATAGCCTTTGATCAATCTGTGTTCTTTCTTGTTTGTAGAATTGCTATCTACTAAAATAAGATCACCAATTCTAGTTTTCCCTACAATTTTACTGCTTTTGTTGTATTTCTTATAATATTGCTCAGTTTTTTTGTCTATCTCTACAACATTTATGAATACTATTGTATAGTAATTTCTTGTTTCTTTTGGTCAATATTAAAACACAACCACAAGACCTGTGTGTGTGTGTGTCTATTTTCTAACATCCTTTGCTGAATTCCACTTATCTATGAGATATTTGCCTACTGCTGTTGTTTGTAGAAAGTATCCAATTCTTATGCAGTCCTAGTTTCTATCATCATATAATAATTTTTTGTTAGGTTTTAAGGATGCTTATAATTCTACGCTGCTATCAGAAGCAAGAAAGAATGTGTGTTACTGGGCAATGGCAGACTGTATTTTCCTGCTATACCTCTCTTTTGTGACAATACTTTTATGGATTGAAAGGGTCTACTGATGGACTTCTTGGACCGAGTGATCTCACACCAGATCTGGAATCATTTGTGTCCCATATGTTTGCTTACCAAGGACTCTTACCTTAGAAGATCTTCTCTGGAATCATGTACAGACAATATATTTTATAAATATCATCAGTTGTTTCTAACCATAGCAGGCTTGCTTAAAAGGTTTATGTTCAAAATAGGCATATTGGCAAAAACTACAGTCCAGAAACTGCCTTGAGTCATACAGTTCTTCCTAGTGTAGCCTGACCTTGGTCAGTTAATTCTTACATGCCATATGCAGAAACCAGAGCTGAGTCCTGATACCTGACATTTTCCCAAGGGAATCAATACAGTTATTCAATGGTTTTTGTTGTTATAAGGTCATCATTTTGTTCTCACAAAAATTGGCTTATTTATGACAGGTACACTACTTTGTTTTTATAATAGTCCTACAAGACATTATAAAAGACTGAAAAATATTGCCTCTTTTAAAAGAATTAGACTAAAGCCAAGCAGGAGCAATAAGATATCCATGACCAAAGCTTCCTAGACCTTAACATGAAACCCACCACAGACGCAGCCAGCTTCCCAACATAATAAAATAGCAACTAACAACTCAATTGTGTCACTCATCAGCATATTTACATTTCTAAAGCATGGACTTCCATCTTTTAAGTACTATACGTAAGACTTATAGCCTCTATGTAAGACTTATAGCCTCTCATTCAGCAACCAGTATATAATGTTCTTTTACTCTTTATTCCAGACCATAATATAGTCAGGTGCTGGCAGAGCCTTTCAGAGGACAGGTATACCAGGTTCCTGTCAGCCAGTGCTTCTTTGCATCAGCAATAGTGTCTGGGTTTGGTGTCAGCAGATGGGACAGATCCCTAGGTGGGACATTCTCTGGATGGCCTTTCCTTCAGTTTCTTCCTTTTTTTTTTTTTTTTTTTTTTTTTTGTCCCTGCATTTCCTTTGGACTGGAACATTTCTGGGTTAACAATTGTGAGATGCGTGGGTGGCTACATTCCTGAATAAGGGGCCATGCCTATTTACTGGAGATAGTCTCTACAGGTTCTATTTCTGCTTTATTGGGTATTTTGGCTACTGTCATCCACTTTGGGTTGCGAAAACCTCTCACTTCCCCGGCTTCTAGAATTTTCTAGTGGTTCCTCACTCCCTGTTCTCTTTCCTCCACTGATACATATTTCTATTCATATATTTTTCAATTTTTATGAGTTTTCCATACTTTTCCACTGACTTGTTTGAGCAACACAGAAAGCCTAGATTCTTTTATTTCTCTTCCCGTTCTGTCTATCTTAATTATCCAATATTGTTTAATTTTTCTTCTAAATGTCTTTTAAATATTTTTGTTATTAATTTGAGCAGTCCTTTATTTACACTTGCTTAGAAGTGAAAAAAAATCAGGCATGTGTACAGGTTTTCAACAATACAAGAAGGACCAAGTAATAGAATCCATATGAGATCAAAACTTCGCCAAGAAAATGATTCTGAAAATATTTTAAAATATAAAGAAGTATTTATAACCTGGGTATTGAAAACATAAATTTTGTAAGTCTATATCTGTATACGGGGGAGAGATGTCTATATTCAGAGAAATGTAAAATTTAAATATTATCACAGTATAATAGTGGCAGGGATGTATAGGGATAACCAACTATTTTGTGATGAGATTCAAGTTATTATGCTTACTGGATAGAATAACAAACAGCCTTCTAAATGATATGTTATACTCACATAAATAAAATAACCTTTTAGCCTTTCTATCAGAGAAACTTCCTTTTTGTAGTGGGCAGTGGTTAATACTGACTTACAATTGGTCAAAGTGCAGAGAATAAGGGGCTCTGGAGCTCTCATCCCTGAAACATTTAACACACACACAAGAACATGCACACAAGAACATGCATACAAGCACACACACACACACACACACACACACACACACACACACACACCACATGACTCAGCAGACAACATGGTGAAGAAAGGGGTGGAAAGACTGTTAGAGTGGGGAGGTCTGCAGCAAAGCGGTGTCTGTGGACCTGACAGAGACTGTCACACTATGTCATCAGGGTGTCTGTGGTTGCCTGAGAAAGACCTGACTCTGCTCCTTGCTGCCTTCTTCCTTGAGAATTTGAAATCCATCTGGCTACTGGCTTACTTGCACTTAAGGATGCATAGCATATTTTGGAAACGCTGGGAATATGATAGTTTTTAAACCTAGGGGAGTCTCTCTGGGTGTCCATGTTGAGTTTGCCCTGCATATTGGATTTCTGGATTTCCAATAACTGATATTCTAAAGCTGAGTTCTTCGATGTTAAGTCTTTAAACTCCTTCATAAACATCTCCTTGACTTTTTCCATCTCATCAACCAGTTTCTGCTTTTCTTCCTCCTCCCATCTAACAACTAACTTCTGAAAGTCCTCCTCATTTATTTTCTGCATTTCATAGTCTTTAGAGAATCGGACTTGGTGGGTGTGCTGCGCCGACTCCAGCTGGGTCTTGGTGAACTGCAGCTGCTCCTTCAACATGTTGATCTCCTCCTGGAGCTTGTGGTTCTGTGCTTTTGCATTTCTCGCGAGACAAGAATCTGCAGCGTGGCGGCGATGGAGGTGGCTCTGTAGAAAAGCTTGGTTCATGAAGGCTTTGTCACAAAAGCGGCACTGGTAATGGCTGGCTTGGGCCTGGCCCATCATCAGCTGCTGGGCAGACACCATCTTTTTCCTGCGTCTACACTCCTGCTTGAGCAGTCTAATATCCTCAGCCTGCTTGGTGAGCAGCTGTTTGTTCTGCTCACAGCCACTCATACTCAAGTGTAACCGCTCCTCTACCACGCTCAGCTGTGAGGTGAGGAACTCTTGACAATGCACCAGGTACTCAATGGTGAGCTGTGTCAGGCGGATGAGCTTCAACAGCAGTGGGTCCATCTCGGACTGGCAGTACGGGCACTTCTCATTCTCCAGTTTGCAGAAGGTGATGTTCATGATGTTCTCCTGAAGTGTCAGGACATCCATAGTTCCCACCACCTTGTCCACATCAATGGCGCCCAGCCTCCTCCAGTCAATGTTCTCCAGGCGAGGTCGGAATTGGAAGAAAGGCAGGGGTCCAGAGGCCGAGTTGGCAGTGACACGGGTCCTGGGGACTGCACCTCTCTCTGGGGCGTCACGTCTCTTCTGGCTGTTGGACTGAGGGTAGCAGCTGTGTTTCTGGAAGGACATTCTTGAAAGCCAACCTGCTGCCTATACTGGAGGAATAGGGTGGTCTTTCTTACCTGACCAGGCCACCTGGAGTCCCACGACACCACACCTAGAGTGAGCGAGTGGACCTCTGATGCAGTGGTTGCAGTCTATACCCTTGCCGGGCTGGGATGTTGCCATGGCAACATGTAGCTTCATCCTGGAGCTTAAGGCCTGTCTGCTCTGGGGCATTCAGACTGCACTAAGAGGGCCTTACAAACACAGAGATCTGCAATCGGACGAACTTGAAAATGTTACAGCAACTTGCAAACCACGTGACTCTCATGTTGGGAGTCTTTATGGTGGTGCTAGTGTCAGTTGCCAGTGGTTTCCATAGAGATCAACCAGGTGAGGAAAAAAACAGGCATCTTTTAATCCATGAGGAAGGATCAGACTAACCATGAGGACTTTGGTGGTGGTGGTGGTGGTGGTGGTGGTGGTGGTGGTGGTGGTGGTGGTGGTTGTGGTATTTCTGTGGACTTCGGTTCCATCCATTAGGCTGGCACGGTCAGGGAGAGCATGGTGGTCGTTAATCACAGAAGCATTACCAGATTTTCGTATAGGTGGAGAAAAAATAAAGGGCTTATAGATTTGCTCAGTAGTTGCATGAATAAATAAATTGACTCAATTGGTGCCTAGTTAAGGAGATAATGGCTCCAGACCCCATATCCCTTATATTCTCTCTGGCTGGGGCCTGTAAAAGAGGAAGAACCCAGCTCTTGGTCATAAGCCTGTGAGCTGCTCTATATGTTTATTTATTGATATATGATGGACCAACAAAGACTTTTCAACTGGGTCCTTTTTTAATTCTAACCCATCACAAAACTAGTACTTTTAAATCATTTCCTGCTCTAAATGTCCTTATTGATTGCCCAGAGAGGAGCAGTTTCCATAAGTCCCTTACTATATGTAGCTGTTTGAGTACTCATTTAAACCCTCAGGGCACTAAACTTTAGATTTTTCCAAAATATTCCTTACATTCTTGCAATTAGATTTTCTCAACATTCGGCCATACATAGATCACTCTTTAATGTTCAAAAAATTACAGATTTAGGGCTGGAGAGAGCTCAGTATGTTCAGCTCAGAGGCCTGGGGATGGATTCTGGGGTAGTGACTTGCAGCTGTCTATTAACTGTCCCAGGGGTTTTCTTGTCCTCTGCTAGCCTTCGCAAGGTACTGTATACAGATGGAGCACAGACTTGCACAGGCAAACACCGGTATCCCAAAGTTAAGGTTTATTTATGAGTAAAATATCCTAAAGAATTTTCAGTGTTTTACTTCAAATTCAAGAAAGGATTTTTCTAGAAATTTATAATTTTCATAGTTTTTGTCTCCTCTGTCTGTGCCCATCCTACCCTGACCCATGATTGTCTTGGTAGTCACAAGTTCCTTTGCTACCCAGGCTGGCTTCAAACTCTTGTTCTTCTTACATCTGTCTTCTCTTACATCTTACATCTTCTTCTGTTGGGAAGACAGTCTGTGTCATCAGGATGATGTGTGCCTCTATGTCACATTCACTTTTTCCACCCTAAAAAGTCTATCTTAGCTGTGAGTGAACTTTAGATGTTATGAGTTATAACAAGCTGCCTGTGAAGCTTTGGGACAGGAAGCTGCCTCAGGAAATGCTTTCTTTAGACATGGATGTGAGAAGAATGGTTGCCAGAGGTTTGGACCTCAACACAACTGGGAAGCTGACTTCGTGTTCACCTTGAACAATAAGTAAAATGCTGTTTAACATATTTCATGCTGAAGGTAAGTAAATAAATTTAGTTTAACAAAGTAACTTGAGGAAAAGATAGAGTTAGATTCTGTCTTGGGTAGGGTTTTACTGCTGTAAACAGAGACTACGACCAAGTCTTATAAATGACATTTAGTTGGGGCTGGCTTACAGGTTCAGAGTTTCAGTCCATTATCATCAAGGCAGAAACTTGGCAACATCCAGGCAGACATGGTGCAGGAGAAGCTGAGAGTTTTACATCTTCACCTGAAGGCTGCTAGCAGAATACTGACTTCCAGCCAGCTAGGACAGCCAGCTAGGATGAGAGTCTTAAAGCCCATACCCACAGTACCATGCCTATGCCTTCTAATAGTGTTACTCCCTGGGCCAAGCATATACAAACCATCACAGCCTCCCAGTGATTTCCCCTTTCTCCCCATGAAGAGTGCATTAGAGTAGCCAGTGAAGTAAGGGAACAATATGGAGTAATAGAAACTTGTAGAAAAGGAACGTATATTGTATTTATTGACACAAGAGCCTTAACTGAAAGCAAGTTGATCAACATCCTGAAGATTTTTGTTACTAGATTGTCAAATAAATCCTGAGAGTAAAATGCTCCAGAGTGTTTCTGTCCTCATGTAATTAATTCCTTTAAACAGATAGGGTTTTATATTAATTATAATCTAAAATACTAATTGCTTAACTGAGATAGTCTTTCTTTTATTTTCTTTTCCCTTTGAGAATTTTTGGGATCTAACTGAAAAAATATCTATTTTCAAAGTTTATAATGATGCTTGATGTATATACTTACATATTTTAAATGTATGTATACATATGTACATAAATACATAATAATATATACATGGATACACATAGTGTAAAAATATTACCATTATTAAATGAACTGACATATTCATTTTATAGTAAATGAGTTTTAGGGAGTGACTATCCTTAAAGTATACACTCTCCATAAATTTCTAGATAAAACATCAATATCTGGTCATCTAGTTGCAGTTTTTGTCTCCAGAACTTTTTATCTTCTAACTGCATATTTATACACGCTTAACTCTATGTCAGCCCCAATCTTGTGGTAACTGTCATTCTATTCTCTACAAAATAACTAAGTCCAAAATAACAGGGCTTTAGCCTTCCAAGCAGGAAGTGGACTTTGATAGTCCAAGGATATAAAGCCCACTTTTCATATTATTGGAAGAAATCATGACTATAACACTTATTTCCAGAGAGGAAAACCGTGCACATGCCTCGGCCTCGGCTTTCCTATTTCTGCTTGGAATGGTGCAGCAGTGGTAACCTTCTAAATGGGAATATTTTAGTTTTCCTGTCTCAGGCTCATCATGGGACCACCATTTGGGAAACTGGTCACTTATTTTGTTCAATGTTCAGGAGTAGGAAAAGTCTCACTCCGATGCAGGGAAGGGTAAGGAACTTGAGATTTTTCTGACCTGACAAGAAAGTGACTGCTGTATTTGTAGGAAGAAACTAAGAGGTTGGGTGTTAAGGTAAGATATGCTGAGACTTGCTGTGTACCCATCAATCTAGGATTTATTAGCTTCCCTTCTAGTCCACTGGGCACATGAGACTGCATATCAAAGGACTGAAGGTGGGTAGAAGCCAAAAAGAGACAGCCGGGGGCAGAGACAGGAAGAAATTTCCCCACGGCCATCTGTGGCACATATTGCCAACATACTAATTTTAAATTGGTAAAATTACTTTTGAGCTTTTGATCTTCATACCATGAAAAAAATAGATTTTTTAAATAAACTGTGTATTTTGTGGTAATTTGTTGCAAGAGTACTAAAATCATTATTCAACCTCACACTAGTTTAGTTTACCTTTCCTTCTCAGCAGTAGTCAAAGTCCATAATTTCTCGGTATATTCTTTCATCTTTCTGCAAATACTTTGTAACTATTTAATAATTGGCAAGCCTTGTCTTTAAAGTGAGAACACTATTTGTATGATTACTGTCAGGGCTTAACCTTTGTGAGGAGCACAGAATGGATCCTGACACAAGCCCAATGAAAAATTGTTTAGAAAAGTTGATGACATTTTGAAGCCAAGAAAATGATGGTAGGCAGGGAGTAAGTGGTCACATAGTCTTTAGGAGAAAGAATTAAGAACAAAAGACTTTTGGGATAACATTTGAAATGTAAATGAAGAAAATATCTAATAAAAAATTTTTAAAAGAACAAAAGACAACAATGTATTTGTATTGTATCCTAGAGCTAGTTTGAAGAACTGGCATACTTAAATTTGTTTAAATTTCTGTAGCTATACCTATAAGGTATATATTTTACCATTTGAACTGAAAATAAAGCATTTCATCATTATTGTTTTGTGAAATGTCTACAGAAATCCATCACAAACCAACAAATATGGATAGACTAATAGTTTTAATAAAACATATAAACTATTTGTTGAGAAAAGAGAAAAAATTTAGATTTCTTTTGGTTTGTTCATTGGCACCTGTGAAACAATAAAAAAACATGTCAATTTTGTATAATAAACTGTCAAATTTCTTAGATATAAAGCAAAGTTGTTTTTCTTTACTCATGAGTTCATTATAAAGGACTATATAGAATAGTCATCTAAAAGTACTCATCAAATAATGTTTTCTCCTCTGTCTGCATACAGATGCAGCATTCATACAGTTATATATTCTTACAGGAATTAATAAGCATCCATGTAACAATTTAATTAAAATGCAACATTTCAGTCTATTTGAATGCATATGTAGATATCATGAAACCTGGGTTGAAATAGCTATTGATTTAGCTACTCTTGATATTGAATCATAGGAGTGAAGGAGAATTCTTTTTCCATCTTTATAGACTGTCTAGGAAGATAGGATTTCCCCCTTTACCTATTTCACATTGAGTATCTCCTTCCCTGTAAGGAACTTGATAAGTATGCCTGTGAGCATGTGAAATTGTTAAATGATTTTAAGTGAATCTAATATCTTGATATTATTCACCTATAGGCCTCTCATCTTAAATACCAGTAAAATAAAATGTCACATAATTTAGCTGGGGTTAAGGGTTTAAGAAAAAAACAGAAAATGGCTAATGTCATTAAGGATAACTATAGTTAAGGTGATCACTGATAGTGCTAACTGATGTCACATTTATTCTCAATATAACTTTAGGCATGGGTGGCACCTCGGGAATAGAATTTCATCTGACTGAGAGTTAAAATAATATCTCCCTATTTCCTTGTCCAGTGAACATTTATGATCATAACCTGATAATAATCTGGGCATAGGACAGAGGTATAAGGACCTGGAAATAGTTATTTGTTTTCTTTATTTTACTTATTTTTGGTTAGATAGAAGTGAGGAGATCAACTGAGCATTCTGGCCAGGGCCTTTCCTCTTAGGCCAGTGTGTGAGGTGAGATGGAGGAACAGGGAGTGGGTAAGGATGGCAAATGGCGCGCAGGCCTTAACGGACAGAACTCCTCATTTCAGTCTCCTTCTCCTTTAGAGCAGCTTCTTTCTAAAGGGATGAGAATCATTGCGGGGTAGTCAGGTCATATTCAATTTGGATCACTTTTTAAAAAAATATTTATTTCTTTATTTTATGTATGTGAGTACACTGTAGGTGTTTTAGACACATCAGAAAAGGGCATCAGATGCCCTTACTGATGGTCGTGAGCCACCATATAATTGCTGGGAATTGAACTCAGGACCTCTGGAAGAGCAGTCATTGGTGCTCTTAACCTCTGAGCCATCTATCCAGTCCCTTGCTGGTTCCTAATTTTGATCAGTTTAAAGAAGAATTTTCTATTCTAATAACAGTCTGGAAATTGTATATAGGAAATAAATTCATCATGTCTTAATTTCTAAGGAACTGATAACTAGCAACCACACCCCATTTTCTCATTTCACACATGTATGCATGACTAAAAGACTAATTATATATATATATGTAAAGGTAGTTTCAGCTGAGGAGGTGTAGTGTAATTAATCCACAATTTCCATATCTCATTACTATGCATGACTTATAGAAACAAATGCATATCACTCTCTTCTCCAGAAAAATCTCACTTCTCTACCTAAAAAGAACAAGGGTATTTTCACTTATGATTAAATATACTTCATTTGGTAGCACACGGGCTTTCTTTTCTAAATAATCTAGTTATTCTGAGGTGCTTTATAAAAGTTCCAGAGAAATCTGCTTGCAGACAAGATGGCTAACATAAAGAGAGTTGCCTCTCTTGTCTGAAATAAAGTGTATGTTTAAAATTATAAGGAGGGGCTGGGTGTGGTGCATACCGTTAGTCCCAGCATCCAGGAGGCAAAGGCAGGTGGATCTCTGTGAGTTCTAGGCTAGCCCTGGTTACATAATGAAATCTTTTTTGAAAAGAAAAATAATTATGAAGATGAAGAGGGCTTTTTCCCATG
Organism: Mus musculus; assembly: GCF_000001635.26. NCBI lineage: Eukaryota > Metazoa > Chordata > Mammalia > Rodentia > Muridae > Mus > Mus musculus. Next base: position 87,844,362 of record NC_000071.6, on the reverse strand, counting down.
ATTTTAGCTTCTTGTTGTGAAGAATAGTTATTATTAAGATACAGGACACAGAAAAAAAAAGGAGAAGTAAGTGTTTTAGCGTGTTGCCCACACAGAGTTCTAGGGATTACACATAAATTAAATGCTGTGTGTTTTGCAAGTATATATCTGTGTGTGTATGCATGTGTGCGTATTATATGTGCATACTGTATGGGGGGAAAACCCTTAATTCTTCCTCTCATATGATGAATAAGTTAAATTTATCTAGCTAATCACTTTTAAACTGTTTTTATATTATAGGAATGTTTTTCTGCATTATATATGCGCATATATGTAAAACACAACACACACACACACACACAAACACCCCATATGCATGCCTGGGGCATGTGAAGAGGGTACTGGATCCCCTGGAATCAAAGTTATGAATGGATGTGAGGTTCTATGTGGGTGCTGGGAATTGAACCCGGGTCCTCTGTGAGAATAAATGCTCTTAACCACTGAGCCATCTGTGTAGCCCCACTCATCATTTCTACCTAATAGGAAGTGTTACAAAGATGTGAGATATGAGAAGATGGGAGAAGAAACAAGAAGAATCAAGACTCTAATGTCTACATTCAAATATTCAAATCCTGAAAGTTCTTTTACTGTGTACATGGTAATAATGTCCTATACACTTTTAATATCCGCAGTTTATCTGTTGACTAACTGTCCACTAAAAGACTAGATTGTAATCCTGAAGTGAGTGTGTTCCTTGTACAGAAGTTGTGTGCCTCCCCATCTATAAACCCCACACATTGCAGTGGTTAGAGTAGGTAACTTACCTGGTAAAAAAAAGGCTGTGCTTCTTGGCTGGCAGATTTGGCCTCAACAGGCTCAAGTACCTGTGGTTTTGCTTCAGTAGGCTCAGCTGTAATAAGTTTTCCCACAACAGACTGGCTCGCCATAAGTTCAGCTGGAGGAGGTCGGCCTGCAGCAGATTCTGCTGCAGGAAGCTTGGCTTCAACAGCCAGGCCTGCAGCAGGCAAGGCTGGCAGAGACTGTGTTGCAGCAGGCTCACCTGAAGTAGGTTTGTTTTCGGGAGACAGGCCTGCAGGGGATTCAGCTAGTGACTGTGCTCCCACAGACAAGGGTACAGCGGGTTCAGGTGCCATGAGGCGGGATGCATCAGGGACAGCTGCCTCTAACTGGTGGGGGGCAGGCTCAGGTGCACCAAACTGGACTGGGGCAGGCTCAGGTGCACCAAACGGGGATGGAGCAGGTTCGGGTGCAAGAGGTTTGGGTCCGGAGGGTGGCACGGGTGTTCCAAGTTTGACTGCCTGAGGCAGACCTAAAATAGGTTTGTCTACAGGGAACTCAGGTACCAGACCCTCACCTTCAGCAGGCATAGCAGGAACTGCTACGGGCTCAGGTCTAACAGGTGAGATGACAGAAATCTTTGGAGGTATGACAAAGGGGTATGGCCTGGGAGGAAAGTGTTTGGGAGGAGGAAGAGGGGCGACTGGGGGACCATTCAATGGAGCATCAGCTGGGTAGTTGAGACTTTGGTATACATAGCGAAGTTTAGAAGGAGTGGCAATCCAAGGATATAGAGATAACCCTTTTTCAAGTTCAGAACTTCCAGGGAATTTGGTGATGGTGTTTCCTTGTTGAGTGTTAAAAGGAGGCAAAAGAAAAGGTGGCAAATTATCATTCCATAGGCCAAACGGGATATTCAGAGATGGATTAAGTGGGTAGCGATTTCCAAAGTAATCCTAAATAGAAGGAAAGGAATTCATTGTAGTTGACCATTTATACATGTAGCTATATTTATTTCTGCTATGACTGTAGTCACATATGAACAATGTTTTTAAAGGAACACTTGTTTAGTCTTTTTAATAACCAATATGCATCCATATTTATCGAAATGAAAATATTTTGAGAAGATAACAAACCTAAACTGAAGGAGAAGCACTTTGTATAGAAGTGAAGAAGTGTTACATATTGCAGAATACACTGCCTGGGTTAGGATGGGCGTGGCTTAGATAACATTGAATGCAGTTTAGAAGATTAACATAGGATGCAGGACAGGTTCTTCCAGGATATTCTCCACCATGTTCTTAATCTGTTCCTATTGCACCTGAAAACCTCCTTCTCTGCAAATTAATTGTCCCACATGAAGCCTCCGGTTCCATATTCTTCTTTCTGGTGTAGAACTATTATGACCTGTGTCCCAGATTTGTCCTGTTTCCTCAAACTTTCATTTCCCTTCCAGGTATTGTTATCAGAAGGGCAGGTGGAAAATATGGAAAATGGACTTGGCTTTTCATATATAAATTTCCCAGTGATGTTTTGGTTTTAAATGGGTATTCTAATAACATTGGTCATGAATTTAACCATCAAATTTCAAATCTTTCTTGTGGTGGGACCTCTACCAATTCCTCTGGTGGTTCTACCAGATTTCTCTACCCCATTCTGGAAGACTGCCAGGGACCTCAGGTCACATAGTTATGTAAGAACTCACAGAAAACGGGAACATTTCTTACTCACGTGCATATAATACTTTATATCCTATTTTAAATGCCCCTCACCCCAGTTTACAAATCAGGATCTTAGAATTTGGTCATTTATATAGCTACAGTTTGACTGTCATTCAAAGAATTATATTCAGTGTTTCTCATGCCCAGAGTTGTTTTATTTAGATGCATGCCAAGTTGTATTCTAGTAACATACTTCCTATGAATACAGATTCAGTTTTCACAATTTTTTTGTAAAGTGCTGCCTTCCTTGTTAATTATACATTTTACAATGTCAAACTCTATAAGATTATGTTGCATTTTAACCCACTCAACCTACTAAGCATGCACAATGATGGCAGGTTAACAGTGTGGATAAAATATTCTGTGAGGACCAAGATATGCATACACAAGTGGACCTATGAATGAAGAGAAGTAAACAAGTCTTTAAATGAACCGACTAGTCCTTCAAAAAAATCACCATAAAACTGAACTATTTAACATTATTTGATGGGAAATGGTATCTTAAAAAATAATACACACTACATATTAACATATTTAATTACAAAAAAAAAAAAAAAAACCAAAAGATTTGAATTCACTTTACCTCTTCAGTGGACGAGGGTGATTTCTGGAAAAAAAAAAAAAAAAAAAAAGATTTGTTGTAAAGTTGATACTATGGAAAGCATAACATTTCAAATCTCTACAATTGGAGAAGCATTGTACCAGTTTTAGAATTTTCTCTTTTAAGTGCCATCAACAGTTGCCCTGTCTTCAGTTTTCCTATAACTATCTATCATCTTACTGTTGTCATTTTTCTTCTGAGAGAGAACCTCCTCACGCAGCCTTGGGCCGGTCCCTTATATATAGACCATATCATGACCTCACCATGCAACCTGTATGCTGATCTCAAAAATATGATCCTCTGAGCTTGGCCTTAGGTTCTAGTAACATAGGTATGTGCCATAATGCCTGATTTCTAGTAAGCATCCTTTCTATGTGATGTGATGCCTGACAGTGTTCTTCTGAGGAGAAGAACCCAAGGCTCAGTGAGACAATGGCTCTAGGGGGAAATCACTACTACTCTTCTGCTAAATGAACATAAAATAAAAAGACTTGTAATGGCATACTCTACTGCTCAGCCATCCCCAGAGAAGCTTTTTGCAGTAAATGGCAGTTAACACAGAGACCTGAACTGGTTAATGCGCAGACAGTGAAAGACCTTGGTACACTTAGCCTTTTAATGAGATGTCTTTATCAACCCCCTAGACTCAAGGATCATGGATATATTGAGAAGAAGAGACAGAAAGAACGTAAGAGCCAGAAGTGATGGAGGACTCCATGGAAACAGCATCTTCCAGACACAAGCCTGGTCCATAAATTGACTCACAGAAACTGTGGCAGCATGCATGAGACCTGCAAAGAAGAGGAAGTGGACACCAAGTCCCACCCCTAGCCAAGAGGATATCTGCAGTTGATACTTGCTGGGAGAGGGAATGATTGATTTTCTCTAATGAAGTGACACACTCACTGTGACCAAGCCTCATGCCCAGGAGGACTTTATCAACCCAAAACAGACTCTCTGTTTTTCTGTGTGTGCTTTTCTTCTGTTATTGTTTAGTGTTTTTTGTCTTCCTGATTTTGTCTTGTCTTATTTTTCTGTTTTTTTGGTTTTTTGAGGTTTTTGAGAGAGAAAGAATATGAAGTTGGGTGGATATGGAGGTGGGGAGAATTTTCGAAGACTTGGGGTGAGGAGGGAGAAGATGCATGATCAAAATTCATTGTATGGAAAAAATTTTTAAAAGGAACATTATATAAACAAATAAAATGTAAAGACCAACATGATATACAGGGCTGAGGAGATGGCTCAATCAGCAAAGTTTCTGCTGTGCAAGCCTGTTGCCCTACATTTTATCCCCAGCACCCATATAAAAGCCAGAGATATTGAGGGAAGAGTGGCAAATATGATTAAAATCTGTGGAGAGCCGTGAGCAATCGCCATCATGAGCCTCCGCTGTGCCTAACTGGTAAACTAGTAATGTGCACAGGTGCAAGAGTAAATTCGTGCCAAGTCACTGCCCATCCCGGGACATAGTAGTGGGGTGATGAGTGAGCAGCTAATCGGTAGCTGACACGTCACACGGAGGGATATATAGGTGGCACCATTTTCCTTGTTCGGGGTCTTCCTTCAGATGAAGCAATAAAGCTTTGCCGTAGAAGAATCCGGTTGTCCGAGTGAATTCTTGCCGGCGAGATACTAGCTCGGGATAAAAATCATTGTACAAAACTCAAATAACTAATACAACGTATAGGATACAATGTATGTACAATTATCTGAAAGAAAAATCCAGACACAGAGGCATGCACCTATAATCCCAGTGTGAGGGGCAGGGAAGGGCAGGACATAGGACATGCAAAGAGGAGGATAGCTACAGTTTGTTGACTAACCAGTCTGGCCTAATCATGGAGTGAACAAGAGAAGAGATAGTGACTTGAAATATAAGGTAGAGAGCTACTGAGTAAGATGCCAACTTAAACCTCTGTCCTCCACAGCAATGCCCACACACACTACCATACACATGCACAGACCCCGTGAATCCTGTATACACAGAAAGAACACCATGAACATTCAAGGATTACTGTCTACCCACTTCCAGTGTTTTTATACTACCACTTAATTTTTTTTTGTTCGCAACCTATTTAGAAACTCTCAAGTACCAAAGCCAAAACTTTTGATTCATTTTTTTATATCTACTTTCTTGTTTATAACAGATACACATTATATCACTCTCTGTGCATTCTATAAAATCTTAGCTATGAAATGAGGCCTTCAGCATAGCTTCTCAGTAAATTTACATTTTTTCCAGGGACTTTGAAGTATTTTAAGCTTTTTCTTGAATAATACTATATGACACACACACACACACACACACACACCACAGAAGCACGCACACACACATACACACACGCACACAGTGCTTGTTTTCTGGTATACTGGCTGTAGGCATTAGGATGCTAGCTATTAAAAAGTGCAACCAGACCAGATTTCTTTTTAAAATACCAGAAATACTATACCTGAAGCCAGCCAAACTTTCCATGTAAAATTTAATATTACTTTCCTATTTTAGATTGTTCTTATAGAATTAAATAATCTTAAAAGTTTTCCAATGGATTTTTCCATATTCCCTAAGGTATGAGAAATGTAAAATAAATAACATACCAGGGCAGGCCTGGGACACAAGTGTCAGTTACTTTTATTATTGATGGAGATCCAGAATCTGATGACTGTTAATGTGAATTTTAGATATATTAATATTGTTTTAATTTTTGAAAAATTTCAAAGGTTTTTAGCTGATTTGCCAGTTTTGCTGTTTTTATTCAAAAGCATTTACATCTCAGACCCTTTTTAAAAAGATATATATATATATATATATATATATATATATATATATATTACTATCCTTTCCTATCAACCCATAACACACTTGTGGCTAAGGAGACTTATAACTTTCTTAGCACACATTTGTCATTAGAATATGAGATAATGATTACAAAGTACTGAAGAAAATCAAATAGTGGTAAGTCTGTTTGTCTGCTACATGAAATAATTCATGATTATTTTCTGCACAGAAATCACCCAGTTCCTTGGAATATGTACTCGTAGTATTTGTAGTTTCTAGTATCTAGATGAAATTCAGTCCAGCATGATGGTAGATGCTTATAATCCTAACTCATGGGAGGTGGAGGCAGGAGGATGAAAAGTTAAGATCATGCTTAGAGACACAGAGCATTGAAGGTCAGCCTGGGCTACATGAGGCCCTTTCTCTACCTCCTTAAAAGAAAACAAACAACCCATATGCAAATAAAATAAATAATTGAATATATAGCTGCTCAGTATCTTGCTTTCTTCTGTTCTAATCTCTCATGCCATCATTTTCTCATTGGTTATATTGCTTAAGTACAAATTCAGAAATATCATAGAGGTATAAAGGTAAATCGAGACATAACAGACTTTTATTCCACCATAAAAGGAGTTCATTCTATGCTTCTGGTCATCAGAAATGAAGGTTTGCTGGCAAATATGTTTGGCATAGTGTATATTCTATGCTTTTTTTCACCTTATCTGAAGAAATTAATAAAACAATATTTTAAGATCAATTAAAGTCAATTGCATTGCCCAGAAAATAGAGAATCTATAAGTGAAAATATAACCTATAAGTGAAAATGATAATTTTTAAAGAAATTGAATTGTTTTACCTTATGAATGAAAGGATAACGTCTCTAAAACAAAGAAAAATATTTTAGTGTGGCTATTTGAGAACAACTGCATTCAGACTTTCCTTTTACTGAAGAATTTGCATCGTCTTATCATCATTGTTTCCTTGACTATGAGTCCCTGGTCTGAAGAATTGACATCATAATCATTATGATGTTTTCAACAGGGGCTTTTATTTTGACTAAAAAGTGTTTAGTTTGCATCATTGTGTATGCAGGTAAATCTTTGCCATGTGAGAGGCCATTTGGCTCTCATGCATGCATGTTGTTTTACCACTTTAATGTTGCCGCACGCCCGTGTGTGTGTGTGTGTGTGTGTGTGTGTGTGTGTGTCTGCATGTGTGTATATGTGTGTATGTATGTATGTGTGTGTGTGTGTTTGTGTGCATGTATATGTATGTGTGTGAGTGTGCATGTGTGTGTATATATATGTATGTGTGTGCATGTGTGTGTGGTCTAGTGCCATTTTGTAGAACTATGCATTATTTTCTTTTTTTTTTTTTTTTTTTTTTTTTCATAAAACTTTGTTATGTCTTCTGAATTCACCATAGACGCTTTATTATGACTTTTGAATTCACCATAGATACGGTACCATACAGGATAAAAGCTAGTGTAGGAAACTCAGCATATACTATTTTAAGAGTTACAAATTAATTTAGGTACATTTAAGGGACATAATATTTTGAATTTTAGACAAGAAGCTAATAATAATTAGAAGTATTGAGTAGTTTGAATTTCTATTCAATCTTAGACATTTTGTTAAGCACTTATCTTATTTAGTATTAAAGCAATTAGTCAGAGTGGATGTTCCTCCTTTTACAAAGAGAGAGTTTAACACACTCATTTGGTAGAATTAAAACTGTTTTCAACCCCACACTTTTATTCCCAGCATCCTGGACGCAAAGGCAGACAAATACATGAGTCTGGGGCCAGCTTGGTCTCTGTAAGGAGTGCCAGGCAATCCAGGACTACATAGTGGAATTCTGAACAAAAAGAAATGATCTCGAGCCTCATCAGTTCACCTAACACTAAATGTCATCATGCCCATTCCTTGGCCCCTTTGAGCATCCTTTGGTTCTCTACACATCTCAGCAAATAGGATTTCACTGTCAGAGAAACCCTGCTAAAACTGCACAGGATTGTAGTGCCCTATAATGCTTTCTCCTTCCAGTTTCCTGAGTCTGAACTCACATCCTTTCCATGCTGTTGATCTTCACCAGGCTTGTTTGTTTGTTTAAATTCCTTTTTAAAAAAATTAGATATTTTCTTTATTTAAATTTCAAATATTATATCCTTACCTGTCCCCCCTCCCTCTCTCCCTGCTTCTATAACAGTACTCCCCCACCCACCCACCCACTCCCGCCTCCCTGCCCTGGCATTCCCCTACATTGGGGCATCAAGCCTTCACAGGATCAAGGGCCTCTCCTCCCATTGATGCCCAACAAGGCCATCCTCTGCTACATGTGCAGCTGGAGCCATGGGTCCCTCCATATGTACTTTTTGGTTGGTGGTTTAGTGCCTCGAAGCTCTGCAGGGTCGGGTTGGTTGATATTATTCTTCCTATGTGGTTGCAAACCCCTTCAGCTTCTTCTCTAACTCCTCCATTGGGGACCCTGTACTCAGTCCAATGGTTGTCTGTAAGGATTTGCCTCTGTCTTTTTCAGGCTCTGGAAGAGCAGCTTAGGAGACAGCCAGGTTTTAGATCTTCATTATCTGACTTTTGAAATTTTCTTTCAAGATTTAGACACTGTCACATTTATGCCCATAACCTGATGACTTGTATAAGCACTATACTCACATCCTCTTCAGTAAGACCCCTAACCAACACTTACTCGATATTTATTTCCATTGCTCCAGGTCTTGAGAGTTCAGTTACTTACCCTCTTTGCAAAAGCGACACACATGATGCAGGCCCAAAGAAGTAACTTCATTTTGATGAAGCCTATGAACATGAATAGTAGAATTTATTTTTCAGAACATATACAGAATGTTTTAAGTTACTTCTCTCTGGGAGAGGAGAAAAGTTGTGCTGCTATTTAACTGCTGCCAGCCTGGCTCAGCAGGGAAGACACTAAAGCCCATTCTCTTTGTTTTCTCTTTTCACTAATTAACTTTTCTGAATATATATATAAAACATGAAATTCAACTCACTTTTTTACTCAAGGGCATCTTTTGCAATTTGCCTTGGAGGATATACAAGGAAACGCAATTGTCTTAAGTAGTCACATGTGGTGTACCTTATAGAGAATTTTCATCTATGGATTCAATGGGAGACTGATACCATCTAACTGGAAAAAAAATTTCTCACTTTCAATTTTCTTTCTTTCTTTCTTTTCTTTTTTTCTTTTTCTTTTTTTTTTTTTTTTGCCAACACATCCTTTGGCATATTAGACATTTCATTGGCTCAAATTTTCTGTCACCTAAGAATAAAGGAATGCTCAATTTAAGTGTATGTCTTGGTTAAAATTTTTTTGTGAAATAGCACCACATCTCTAATTGCTTTACTGTTGATGTTTATAGATTTTTCTTTTTTCAAAAACATAAAGCATTTCCACTTTTTATAAAAAGATGTCTATACAAAGGCAATATTGTAGCATACTTCTGAGTTTCCAAATGTGAATGAGAGATGTATTCATCCTGATGTGAATTTCTAAGAGTAATAATATTAATTCCTTGATTCATTTCAAATGAATGTTTAAATAAGCAATATAGCTAAGGTATATTACTGTTTATAGTTATATATTAACTGTTTTTTAAAATATTTTTTATTATTACGTATTTTCCTCAATTACATTTAGAATGCTATCCCAAAAGTCCCCCATACCCCCCCCCACTTCCCTACCCACCCATTCCCATTTTTTGGCCCTGGCATTCCCCTGTACTGGGGCATATAAAGTTTGCGTGTCCATTGGGCCTCTCTTTCCAGTGATGGCCGACTAGGCCATCTTTTGATACATATGCAGCTAGAGTCAAGAGCTCCGGGGTACTGGTTAGTTCATAATGTTGTTGCACCTACAGGGTTGCAGATCTCTTTAGCTCCTTGGATACTTTCTCTAGCTCCTCCATTGGGGGCCCTGTGCTTCATCCAATAGCTGACTGTGAGTATCTACTTATGTGTTTGCTAGGCCCCGGTGTAGTCTCACAAGAGACAGCTATATCAGGGTCCTTTCAGCAAAATCTTGCTAGTGTATGCAATGGTGTCGTCGTTTGGAGGCTAATTATGGGATGGATCTCTGGATTTATATTAACTGTTTTTATAGTTGTTTCCATATTTTATCATTATTTGCTATTACCTATGGTTTTTTTTTTTTTTTTTTGCTCTACGTACAGATTTTAAGTTATGTATATTCTAATAATATGAGAAAAAAATTCAAATTTGTTGGATGGAGTAGACCCTGGATGGTAGCTGCCAAATCTTTAAGAAAGTGAAGGTTGTAAAACTATGTTTTCAGAAAAAGGCCTGGGGGAAGTACACAATATTCCCATCTTACTCTTTCCAGTCTTTGCTCAACTGCTTAAATGTTTGAGTCACATGGTGCTTGGTCTCTGCTGTGATCCCTGGGTGGCACAGTACTGAGACATTAAAAAATAACAATAGACAGTGTCTAAACATTATAATATATTGTAGACATCTCTACCTTATTCTGTTTACACATGAGTAGCATTAGAGAATTCTGGAAAAAATCCTCAGGGGTACTTCTTGAGTTATTGGTTTAACTATTTTAATATTTTAGAAGCTCTATATATTTTTTTGTTTTGCATTGTCTTTGTTCTTCACTGGATATTTTGGAATCCACTGTTCACATGTTTGGAGGTTTGAAGGGTGGGTATGACTTCATTTTAAAATGATTCCTACAATTCTGAATTTATCTTCTTTTCTCCCACTCTAGTTTCACCCCTCCCCAGAATAATCATGTCTTCTTTTATTAGTCACTAAAATCCATTTAGAAGTGATCATATTGTAAGCAAACAGAAGAAGAGATGTTATGCAGTTAAGTGATCTTCCTAAAATTATAAAATTATGTCAAAATTTCCTTGAGTATACCTTAGCACTTCTATATTTCATCTTGTAACGAAATATAATTAGTCTGTCATTAGTACAGCTTAATGGATGGCTATATAAATTTAGCTTACATTGTGATCGTTCTACATATAATTGAAGTTCTGAAATAAGATTTATTGGCAGTTACCAGATTTCACAAGCTTATCTTATTGGTACTGCTTGTTTTGTATCTATTAGTCTGATTCTATACAATGGCCCTAAGCTAGAAGTATAGCTAACACATTGTCTCTATAAGAGAACATTTAATGACAGCAGATGAATTAACAGCTCTAGTAAAGACCTAGTCATCATGCATTTTCATAGAAGATATACCGAAATATTTATTCCTGTCAGCAGAGTTCATAGATAATTAAGAATATAGAAATAAGAGTGGTACCCTTAAAAATCCCCTGAGTACTGAAGTTTTCTTATATTTGCTAAAATTTGAAAATCTTCAGACAGTGTCTTGTCTCATGGTCTTTTAATATGTCAATACATAGGACCTGTTATCTAGCTTTTTGAATATTCAAAAATTAAGAAAATCTGTCTTATTCAGATAATATAGATTGAATCTTATTTTCCTGTTTAATTTTTTTTAACAGATTGGTAGTTTTTGCTTGATCTTATTGACCTACTTTCTGCAGTTTATACCAATGCCTAAGTACAGCTTGTCCCCAGAGGATCCAGAAAGGACAAATTATGAAAACGTCATATATTTATATCTGTTCTAATAAGTTTCTTTGATTATTGCCTACAATGGCAATTGTTTATGAATATAAATAAATCTATTAAGAAGGCAGTTGGACACTATGTCAATTTAAAGCTTTCACCTGCACACCCCAGAGAGCCTATACTCTTCCTATAATGAATTTTCCACTGGCACTCAGTACTTGGTATACATTGCCTTTTGAGGAATGGGTCTCCCCATGTAGTGTTATAATAGCTCAAGTGGGAGTATCCTATTTGGCAAGTTGGTCTAGTTCATAGGATACACAGGCCGGCTGTCGAAGGCCTTTCTCCCCAGCAGACTGAACAGAATTTACTGTGACCATGAAAACTGCCCTGGAGGAAAGAAGCTTCCAGCACACTTCCTATGTGTTGTGCTTCTGAGGTGTGTGGTAACAAAAACAGTTGGTTGAATCACTTAGTCCTGTTGGGCAACCAAATGGAATATCAAGAGCCTGCAGTGTTTTAGGGGTATCCCCTACCAACATCACAGTTTCAGTTCAAAGAGACTGTCTCATGGTAAATAACTTTATTTTCTATCATCTATCTATCTATCTATCTATCTATCTATCTATCTATCTATCTATCTATCTATCTATCTATCTATCTATCTCCCTATATCTATCTATCATCTATCTGTCTATCTATCTATCACTTATCTAACTATTTACTGGTCTTAATTCTAAAGACAACTTTAGTCAGCCAGTTCTCCATCTTTCATTTCAGAGAGGCAACTCCATGTATTTTTTATACTGTCAGATTCATTTTTATCTTAGATTTCCATGCCAAAGTTTATTCATTTATTTATTTATTGGTATTTGCAACTAGTAATATTCAGCTACTGTTTAAATGTTTTATATTGACAGTAACTCATAGATCCACAACTACACATATAAATTTCATGATCCTAAAACTTCCCTTTGGCGGTTCTGTGTACTCAGCTGCTTTTCTTTCCCACCACAGTCAGCAATCACTGAATAATTTTTCAGTCTCATATTTTTGCCCTTTTCCCTTTCATTCTTGTCATAACTTTTTATTTCCCCTTTACAACTTTTCTTTTCATCCTCTCTTTTCATCTCTTCTTCTCTTTTCATCTCTTCCTCTCTTTTACTTTTCCTTAGTCACTCAGTGGTTATTGAACACTTCTATCAGTCCTGGAGATTTATAAGAGACATGTAATTATGTATGTAAAAGGAATCTTGGGAAAAATTTATGTGTGTGTAGGAGAGTTACATGGGGTCCTTGATGTTCACTGATCCATAGCACTTATTATCAATAAAGAAGTTGAACATCTATATTTAAACTTAGTTTTTTATTTAAGTATGGAATATTAAAAATGTGTAATACCAAGCCCATTGCCATGAGATTCAACAATACAGAATAATGCATAAGCATACAAGTGAAATTCTTTTGTGAGAAATGATTTTGTCTTCCACAAATACTGGGTTTGAGAAGAATGGTGGGCCAGAACATAACCTGTTATTTTGTAGTCATGGAAATGTGGTTCCTTTTAATTCATGGATGATTGCTAAACTTTTGGAAATGCCAGGAGGTTTAACTTACAAGGTAAATATTCTAAAACGATATCATTGAATATATTTCTATGACTGTGAAACCCACAGCTTGGTTTTAATAATGTGCCTTATGTTTTAATATTTTCTTTTTTTTAATAAGGTTTTTATTTCATTTACATTTCCATGCTATCCCAAAAGTCCCCCACATGCTCCCCCACCCACTCCCCCACCCACCCACTCCAAAATCTTGGCCCTGGCATTCTCCTGTACTGAGGCATATGAAGTTTGCACGACCAAGGGGCCTCTCTTTCCACCGAAGGCTGACTAGGCCATCTTCTGATAAATCTGCAGCTAGAGACACAAGCTCCGGGGTACTGGTAAGTTCATATTGTTGTTCCACCTATAGGGTTGCATATCCCTTTAGCTCCTTGGTTACTTTCTCTAGCTCCTCCATTGGGGGCCCTGTGATCCATCCAATAGCTGACTGTGAGCATCCACTTCTGTGTTTGCTAGGCCCCAGCATAGTCTCACAAGAGACAGCTATATCGGGGTCCTTTCAGCAAAATCTTGCTAGTGTATGCAATGGTATCAGCGTTTGGAAGCTGATTATGGGATGGATCCCCAGATATGGCAGTTTCTAGATGGTCCATCCTTTCCTCTCAGCTCCAAACTTTGTAACTCCTTCCATGGGTGTTTTGTTCCCAATTCTAAGAAGGGGCAAAGTGTTCACACTTTGGTCTTCATTCTTCTTGAGTTTCCTGTGTTTTTCAAATTGTATCTTATATCTTGGGTATTCTAAGTTTCTGGACTAATATCTACTTATCAGTGAGTACATATTGTGTAAGTTCTTTTGTGATTGAGTTACCTCACTCAGGATGATGCCCTCCAGGTATATCCATTTGCCTAAGAATTTCATAAATTCATTCTTTTTATTAGCTGAGTAGTAATCCATTGTGTAAATGTACCACATTTTCTGTATCCATTCCTCTGTTGAGGGGCATCTGGGTTTTTTCCAGCTTCTGGCTATTATAAATAAGGCTGCTATGAACATAGTGGAGCATGTGTCCTTCTTACTGGGTAGAACATCTTCTGGATATATGCCCAGGAGAGGTATTGCGGGATCCTCCAGTAGTACTATGTCCAATTTTCTGAGGAACCGCCAGACTGATTTCCAGAGTGGTTGTACAAGCTTGCAATCCCACCAACAATGGAGGAGTGTTCCTCTTTCTCCACATCCTTGCCAGCATCTGCTGTCACCTGAATTTTTGAACTTAGCCATTCTGACTGGTCTGAGGTAGAATCTCAGGGTTGTTTTGATTTGCATTTCTCTGATGATTAAGGATGTTGAACATTTTTTCAAGTACTTCTCAGCCATTCAGTATTCCTCAGGTGAGAATTCTTTGTTTAGCTCTGAGCCCCATTTTTAATGGGGTTATTTGATTTTCTGGAGTCTGCCTTCTTGAGTTCTTCATATATATTGTATATTAGTCCCCTATCTGATTTAGGATAGGTAACGATCCTTTTCCAATCTGTTGTTGGCCTTTTTGTCTTAGTGACAGTGTCTTTTGCCTTGCAGAAGCTTTGCAATTTTATGAGGTCCCATTTATCGATTCTCGATCTTACAGCACAGGCCATTGCTGTTCGATTCAGGAATTTTCCCCCTGTACCCATATCTTCGACGCTTTTCCCTACTTTCTCCTCTATAAGTTTCAGTGTCTCTGGTTTTATGTGGAGCTCCTTAATCCACTTAGATTTGACCTTAGTACAAGGAGATAGGAATGGATCAATTCACATTCTTCTACATGATAACTGCCAGGTGTGCCAGCACCATTTGTTAAAAATGCTGTCTTTTTTCCACTGGATGGTTTTTGCTCCCTTGTCAAAGATCAAGTGACCATAGGTGTGTGGGTTCATTTCTGGGTCTTCAATTCTATTCCATTGGTCTACTTGTCTGTCGCTATACCAGTACCATGCAGTTTTTATCACAATTGCTCTGTAGTAAAGTTTTAGGTCCGGCATGGTGATTCCACCGGAGGTTTTTTTTTATCCTGGACAGAGTTTTTGCTATCCTAGGTTTTTTGTTATTCCAGATGAATTTGCAGACTGCCCTTTCTAATTCACCGAAGAATTGAGTTGGGATTTTGATGGGGATTGCATTGAATCTGTAGATTGCTTTTGGCAAGATAGCCATTTTTACTATATTGATCCTGCCAATCTATGAGCATGGGAGATCTTTCCATCTTCTGAGATCTTTAATTTCTTTCTTCAGAGACTTGAAGTTCTTATCATACAGATCTTTCACTTCCTTATTTAGAGTCACGCCAAGGTATTTTATATTATTTGTGGCTATTGAGAAGGGTGTTGTTTCCCTAATTTCTTTCTCAGCCTGTTTATCCTTTGTGTAGAGAAAGGCCATTGACTTGTTTGAGTTAATTTTATATCCAGCTACTTCATTGAAGCTGTTTATCAGGTTTAGGAGTTCTCTAGTAGAATTTTTAGGGTCACTTATATATACTATCATATCATCTGCAAAAAGTGATATTTTGACTTTTTCCTTTCCAATTTGTATCCCCTTGATCTCCTTTTGTTGTCGAATTGCTCTGGCTAGGACTTCATGTACAATGTTGAATAGGTAGGGAGAAAGTGGGCAGCCTTGTCTAGTCCCTGATTTTAGTGGGATTGCTTCCAGCTTCTCACCATTTACTTTGATGTTGGCTACTGGTTTGCTGTAGATTGCTTTTATCATGTTTAGGTATGGGCCTTGAATTCCTGATCTTTCCAGAACTTCTATCATGAATGGGTGTTGGATCTTGTCAAATGCTTTCTCAGCATCTAACGAGATGATCATGTTGTTTTAATATTTTCTAAATCTCCAGTGATGTCATCAAATGAAGCAAAAACAAGTGATGAAGGACAGTCACATCAATCTAACTATATCACTGACATCATCTTGATTTGAGACTCTTTGAAAAGCCTCAAAGCCTTTTTTTCAGTGGAAAAATGAGCCATAACTGGCTGCTTTTTCACAGTTTGTCATGTTATAACAAAATATTGGTTCCAAAAGTATATGACATAAATTCAATTCTGATAATGTACTGAGTAGGGGAGATGTGAAAGAATAGGTTATTTCTTAATTTTATATTACTGCTATATAATTTTTGTGAAACCAGCAAATGTAGTAAGATATTTAGAAGATAATTGTGTCTACATTTGGAGAGAGAGCAGCATATTTGAGATGGATTTAGAGATTAAAACTAATTTTTAATCAGCAATCATCAGTGTAAATTTAAATGATTATGTCAGTCAAATTACATAGAAAACATGTAAACTTAGAAAATATGTACCTGAGATCATAGCCCTAGAAAATACCAATCATTGTGTGGAGAAAGGGAATCCAGAAAATCACCCCAGAGAAATAGTCATAAGAAATTGTAAGAGTTATTAGAAAGTAGTCATGACAAGAACCAAGTGTTGTGATACTTCTATAAGAAACACTTTATTTCTTCTATAAATGTATCAACTTTGAGCTACAGTATTAGTGGTTATAGTAGAAATAGTAGTATTACTGACAAAATAGTAATTTCAGTAATAGTGTAAGTTCAGAGAATTAAAATGTAATGCCTGACTAACCTTAGATAATGAAATCATTACTACTTGGATACAACCTTCAAGAAGATAGAAAACTTAGGAAATAAAAAAGGGGTGGGGAGATTTACTAGCTTTAGAGTAGTGGAAGATCACATATTCGGAGAGGCTTTATGGGCAGAGTTTAAGTTATTTTCAGGTTTAATTCAAGTTATCAGCATTGGCCTTTCTGCTTGGATGAGAAGGTGTCCTGGGACTTGGAAATACAGGAACCACACAGCTCTGAGGTAGAACAATGTCCCAGTGAAAAGACATCCTGAGATACAGGAGCCCAGGAACCACCTAGCTCTGAGAGGAAGCATCCTTAGCAGAGGCATTGCAGCTCCGAGGGGAGGGCATCCCCAGCTGCGCTGAGCAGCCCAGGAGCCTCAGCCCTGCTCCTTCTCTTCTCTTCTCTTCTTCTCCTCATTGCTTGTCTTCTTCTGATGAGAGAGTCACACCATGGAGAAAATCTCATGAAAGAGTGTTATTGGAGGGTTCAGAGTGAGAAGGGACAAATCCAGGAGTGGCTGCCTATGCTCCTGGGAGAGAGCAGACAGCATCAGGGAAATGGACAAAGCACAGTGCTTATATAGGAATTCTTTTTTTTTTAATGGATTAGATATTTTTATTTTAGTCACTTATGTATCATTACAAAAATATCTTTGTCCTTGAATTTCTAAACCATTTTAAATTTCTGAAAATATTTTGCTTTTATTTTTTTAATTTATATTTTTAATTAGGTATTTTCTTCACTTACATTTCAAATGCTATCCCAAAAGTCCCCCAGACCCTCCCCCCCTCCCCTGCTACCCTACCCACCCACTCCCACTTCTTGGCCCTGGCATTACCCTGTACTGAGGCATATAAAGTTTGCAAGACCAAGGGCCCTCTCTTCCCAATGATGGCAGACTAGGCCATCTTCTGATACATATGCAGCTAGAGACACGAGCTCCAGGGGTACTGGTTAGTTCATATTGTTGTTCCACCTATAGGGTTGCAGATCCCTTTAGCTTCTTGGTTACTTTCTCTAGCTCCTCCATTGGGGGTCATGTGTTCCATCCAATAACTGTGAGCATCCACTTCTGTGTTTGCCAGGCCCTGGCATAGAGAGATGGCTCAGCCATTAAAGGCTAGACTCACAACCAAAAGTATATAGGGATTCTTATGGGCATAGAACTTTCTAGGGTGGAGATTTCCAGGGTGAGGATTGATCAGATTTCCAGTCCCGAGCTTGGGGGAGCTCAGAGATTGGTGGGGTTTCCTGTTCAAGGATTGATAGTTTGTGTGCATATGTGTGTGTGTGTGTGTGTGTGTCTCAGGGATTGGTGGGTTTCTGTGGGAAGTTCATGAATTGGTGAGTTTTCCTATTCAGAGATTACTGGCTTTTATTCAGACTTTTAACCTAAAATTAGCATAAACTGGGCAGGGTCCTGTTGAGAGATTGGAGATGAACTTTGGGACAGTTATGGCAGTTAGTGTGGTCTTTGGGGGGGGGGGGGTCTGACTGCTGGAGCTCCTCTGGAAGGGCCCTGGCCATGCAAAGTTTATAAAGGAAGTCCACAGCAGGGAAAACCTTTCCTGCCACTTGTTATGAATATCTAACATTTAGCATATCACACCATGATTAAAATAATGTTATCGATGTATCAAGAAATGAGTAGTGTTTATACTCCATAGATTCAATATATCCAAATAGAAAGGGAAATATTCTCAAAACTTAAGGTAATGTTAGGAGGAGTGCTAACTTTAATTCTGATAAAAACACAATGTGATAGCCTTTAGTGACCGTCAAAGTTGAGAAAAGAAACTTACTTCGAGACTCAGAGGCTTAGAACGGAACAGAAGTCAACATTCATTTCAGAGTCTTACATGGCCAGATATTGTCCAGGGAGAGTTGCTTCAGCGTAGAAAGGCAGAAGAATTGTATTAAGTATGAGGATAATATTTTAAATTACGAAGGATAAAGTCTGGGAGAAGTGAGGCCACCAGAGAATACAACAGACAGAATGTAGCATCATCAGATTGCTAAGGAATGGAAGGTTCTAAGAGGACAAATAAGAGTTCTTAGAGCTTATTACTGCTCTGACTTTTCAAAAGACATGTCAGGGCCACCCTTTACAGAAAAACTGCTGAATCTTTGTACTATACAGGAAAGGAGCTTGGGAAAAGGGGAACTTGATAGACTGAACTATGGTAGGAGGGGGTAAAGGACAGGGATCATTTATGGTGCCAACCATGCAGATTTCATTCCTTGCCTTTGCATCAAAATCATCACAATTTCATGATGGCTTAGACAATTCTCAACCCTCACTATACCCTCAACCATAATCTGCCTTGGCAACACATTTGGGATTTTCATGGACCCTGGCCCTAGTCCAGATGTATTAATCAAAACAATTAAGTTTAAGAAAGTGGAAGTAGAAAATAATTATATGTTTGAAGTAATGACTTTGATCTCCCAAAAAGAAATGTTGCAATGTTACTTGGCTTGACCCTCGTTCAACATCTATGTAATTGTGTTTTGTTCTTTAAATATTGTGGATGCATGCAGTCAACCACCTAACTAAGAATGGGGACCCCAATGGAGGAGTTAGGGGAAGGACTGAAGGAGCTGAAGGGATTCACAACCCCATAGGAAGAAAAACATCACCGAACCAGAACCCCCAGAGTTCCCAAGGACTAAACCACAAACCAAAGAGTATACATGGAGGGACCCATGGCTCCAGCTACCTATGTAGCAGAGGATGGTCTTATCTGGCATCAATGAAAGGAGCCCCTTGGTCCTATGGAGGCTCGATGGCCCAGTGAGGCTGGAGTGGTTGAATGGGTGGGAGAGCACCCTCATAGAAACAAAAAAGTGTAAAAATAAAATTAAAATAAGTTAAAGTAAAATAAAATATGTCCCTGAACTTTGGTACCAATACTTTGAAGTATTAGCCCACTCTTCATCACTAGCCAAAGATAGATGATTTATAAACTCTTAACTGGCTTAACCAACAAAATGGTCTGTCTTTCTTATCTCACCAGCAGGATTAAGTTCTCAGGGATTTCTCTTCTTTGACTGGAATTGGAGGGAACATGGAGGACATTGATGAGGCTTTGGGATTCATGCTGTGGCCAACTGTAAGCAGATATAGGCAGTGAAAAGGTAAAATAATGGTTTAATAGAACTGTGAACCTGTGGGTCTTTGGAGTTATGATTTAATTGTTGAAGGGCTTTATATTACTGTCAGTAACTTTCTGGGCCAATATAGGCAACACAAAATTACAACCACACAGAAAAGCATGCACTTGAAGTTTTATTTTTTGAAAAGAATGTGGTTCAGTGACATGGGAGCAGAAGTGAAGACAGTCTCAATAGTCATCAACCCTGCAGAGATGAAACCCACAAGCAGACCTAACACATTCAATGGAAATGTACAAGACTAGAAGATACTCTGGAACTATTTTGGAGCATTCTGTTGGTTTACCACTTCTGTATCATTTATACATCTATCCCAATATGTTGGTAATGAGAAGTAATTACAGCAGAAAAGAAAATGGAGATGTGGATTTTCCACTCAAACCTGTTAAACAAAACACAATAATAATGTAATTATATTCCAGAAGATAATGCTTACTTGTATATAGGATACACACGTACTCATCGATCCTAGTTTAGAATAATGTTAGTATTTATAATTAATAGTATTTTCCTACATCCAAGATGATGTTTAACAGTAAAATATTTAGAACTCATTTGTGTTTATGCTTGATGCAAACTACAGAGAGGCTTTTTGAAAAATTTTAGCAAACTGATGATCAAGTTAATATTCAGCTTCTTTAGTCTTCTATGGAATGATACTATTTGTATGCACGTATTAAATGATGCAGAATTACCTTTTGAGCAAAATTTAAAATGATGTTTTATTTTATAGTGTCTTAGGCATATAAAATATTACCAGTAATATTTAATCCACTAATTTTTTTAATTGAAGTTGAAAATATATTATTTAAAAATAAGAAAATATTCATTATAGAAGTTTCTGCCTTAAAGTATCACCTAAGTTATAGGCATGCTTATCAAAAATAAAAGAGAAGTATTCAATTCAAGAATCTTAAAAGCATCTTTAAAAAGAAATGGTTAAGAGCACTCCAGTGGATCTCCCTGGAGCCAGAGACACGTGAAATTTCACAAACATGTGGGCAAAAGACTCATCTACATAAAATAAAAAATAATAAAAAAATAAGAAGAGTTAATCAATTTGAAAAAATATAAAGCAACTGTTGTGGATAGCCCTGGGGCTAATTATATTTGATGTTAATTCCGTTCTCCTGTGAGTGGCTGCAAACAAGGAATGAGTCAGCACTCAGGTGATTTCCTGTAAACCTGCTTCCCACCTTAATTTGTAAAATAAAGAGAGCTGATGATTGGGCAGATAAAAGGGGAGGTGGAGCAGAAGGTGGGGGGAGAGAAGGAGGAGAAAATGGGAGAGAGAGAGGACACAGAGGAGGAGAAAGAAGAAGAAAAGCAGAGCAGAAGCACATGGCCTGGAGAAACTGCAAGTTCTAAGGGATCTCATAGATGGAGAAGATGGTAGTATAGACCTGCCCAATCTAGGCACATATCATGTAGTCATATTAATTGTGTTGTGTTTTCATTGCTGGGGCATATTTGGGATGGAGAGATTTACTGCAACAAGCAACAATACATTTAATTGTAATATTTATAAAATATAGATGGACAAAATCCATTACATCCTCCATGGAAATGTTTACAACATTCTAATTTTTTGTCATCTCCTATACAAACAGCAGGCCAGACATTTTTATCTAATATGAGTAAAATATCTTTAGATGCTCCATGTACGACATAAAGACTACTATAACATATTGAGAAATGATGTCACTGGCATAAGGTCAACTTCTGACAGGAAATCCCATATTGTTAATAGTAAATTGCCATTTTTCTGTTTTCAGCATCTTATTGATTTTGGAGAATATATTTCCTTTGTGAAACTTTTTTTTTTAATCAAGTACAAGTTAAATGACAACTAAACTTATTTAAGCTACATTTATTTTGTTTTTTGTTTTTTTTTAAATGTAAAAATCTGTTTAAACCTGTTTTCTATTTTTGACCCCTGTAAGAGTTGCTATAGAAATCAACAAGTAGAATGCTACAGGCAAACATTCAGGTTAAATACCAATCCAAGTGTAATTTTCATCTAATTGACCTAGCCTTATTATATGGGTCATCATTTTCTGCTTTAGCAAAATTTCAGTTAATTTCCTTTCAATTCCATTCCTAGAAAAACTGTGAGATTTCTCTCTTTCATTTCCCTATCTTACTTTTGCTAATAATTTATCTCAGCCTTATATTGAACATGAACATAGCTCACTCACCTGGCTGGGGGTAGATGGGTAATAGCTCCACGGGGTCATGGTTTTCTGGTATTGATGGAGAAGCTTTACAAACTGTGGCCAGGTGATCTTGCTGTATCGTTTCATTTTGTTCTAAGAAAAGTACATGGGATTATCTCAGTACCTCATATGTCAGAAAGGCCCTGGATGCAACTGAAGGCTTGAAAACCTTAACATACATATGGGCTGAGCAGAAGGGCTCTTTATTAAAACAAACATAGCTCAGAGGGTACATTCACAGACGAACTGGAGGATGTATAGAACCTGTGGTCAATTTGGTGAAAGAAAGAAAAGGAAGGGAAAGAGAAACAGGTACAAGATCAAGATGATAATTTGTTAATTTACTAAGATAAGTGCCTTAGCTCAGTTTCTTTCCCAAGTGTGGTAGAAAAGCCCTCATCCTTGGAGTAAGGGTTGGCTTGATTGAGCAACAAAGAGTAAACACAGACAGAACTCCCTGTATAGGGAAATTCACACAATTCATGACTGATAAACATACTTCTCATGTTCTATTTAGAGTCATCCATGTGTATCTGGCCATAAATTATTGTAGGAATCAAAGCGTCCATTACACTCAGTAGCATCTTCCTCTAGGATGACTACCTACCTACCTACCTACGTTCTCTCTCTCTCTCTCTCTCTCTCTCTCTCTCTCTCTCTCTGTGTGTGTGTGTCTCTCTCTATCTCTCTCTCTCTCTCTGTGTCTCTCTCTATCTCTCTCTCTCTGTGCGTGTGTGTGTTCACGTGCACACAAGTCTTGGCATGTGTCCTACACATGATGTAGAAGTCAGAAAACAGCTTGTGGGAGCTAGTTTTCCGGTTTACCTTGAAGTTTCTAGGTGTTGAACTGTAAGCTAGGTGGGAAACACTTTACCGGCTGAGCCTTTCTGGCTCTTCAATTTTTATAAAGTGGAACATCAGCGTGATTTTGAGAATTACCACAGAATACTTGTTGGTGGCTGTTGCCTGGAATAGAATTGATATCCTGAGAGCCAACCCATCTGTAGCAGCTTAGACAAGACATAAGGAAGACTATAGACATTGTGTTCACCTTGAGCTGAGAGTGGAGCTGAGCCTAAAAGGTAGGAAAGAACTGGGGCAGGAAAATTGACCTGAGTTTGTGTCTGGCTTGGGTTAACTAGTAAACTCAAGACAGTTTTGTCTCTTTCTTAAAAAACAAAACAAAAACACTCCTCCAAAATACTCAACAACATAAAATCCAATTTTTCCTAAGAGTTTCTTTTTGTCACCAGGATTTCAGCAGTGGCCAGGTGTGAAACTGTGGTGGCTGATTGTATGGGAAGCTTACCATGTAGTCTTGGATGTTCTTACTTTCTTCAGTCATCACAGTTTTCTGTTAAGAATAAAAACAGCTGTTTGAAATGCAAAAGAACATGTTCTTGAGGGTTATTTAGCTAACTGAATAGAAATACAAACTCTCAGACAGAATCTCACATGATTCCTCGGGGGGAAAATCTGCTTCACTTGGATAATTGACTGACAATTTTGTCCATGTCACTGCAGAAGGGAAGTGGGACTAATTATTTAAATAATTCACGGCTAGTCACATTTTATTTTATGACTTTAAATCATCACACTATGTACTCTCAGCAAAGTAGTAGTTAATTGCAAACATGTATTACTTAAAATTCTTAATATACATTTCTTGTTCTTACAATTTTCAAGTTTAAAGAGTAAAAGGCAGAAGGAGGGAGGGAGGGAGGGAGGGAGGGAGGGAGGGAGGGAGGGAGGGAGAGAGAGAGAGAGAGAGAGAGAGAGAGAGAGAGAGAGAGAGAGAAAGAGAGATTGAAGAGGAGTGAGCAAAGCCAGTAAGTTGGCCAAGGTATCTGGCAGAGTCTTCATGCCTTTCTTGGAAGACCACAGTTTGACCAGAGGCCCAGAGTCTCAGGTTAGCAATACAGAGACCAAGTGTGCTTTCCGGGCACTGAGGAGAAAGACTTTTGACTTTGCCTCAGGCTCCAAGACTCACATCCAGCTGCACCTTCTCTCAGGACACCTCCCAACATTACTCACCTACTTGGCTCATTCTGCAGTAGCATGCATTCTTTTATGTTTGATTTACATAATTTTTGGCTCACTCCAGAAAACAGTATTATAGAGACAGGAGAGAAAATCTCATGCTAACTGAAGTAAAGGAAAATCATGGTCTGGCTTTTATTTTAAATGTGCATAGCTCCATAGAATCAAAATTCAGCTGTACACTGCATGTATGTGGGGAAGGCTAATGGCTGATGATGGCAATCCATTTCAGACCTGGGTATGTGTCTGTTTTCTGTTTCTTACAAGAGTTTTATTTATTTCTACTGGATGCTTTGAGGGATGCAGAGAGACTAACTTAATGATAGAACACGTCCCTTTCTTACAGAACCCAGAACCACCAGTCCATGGATGGCACCATACTCAGTAGTCAGTCAATTAAGAAAATGTACCAGCAGGTGGCCAATTAGTGGGGACATTTTGTCAGTTGATATTCCCTCTTCCCAAAGGACTCTAGTTTACATAAAGTTGATATAAAACTAGGCAATGTACATGTTAATATGTAAGCTAGTTTTCAAATACTGTATAATAATAAATTCAGTGTGTGTATATTAGTAGACGAATATTGACCAAGAGATGTTGAACAACTGACTTTTTAGGGCTACCATGCTGGATTAAAGACACAAAATTTTTGACCTATTCTACTAGTGAATTAAGAATATACATTAGCAACAACAAATTTCAGTTGAAATTTAGATGAATTTAGTCCCTCATTCAAATGATTTGATATTCTATACTCTTTCCAAATCTGTCGCATTTATTATTTTTCTCTAAAAAGAGAAAAATTAAATTTTGGCACATTCAAATTTTGGAAATGAGAGTCCTCATAAACTCTAACTTAGTGATTTTTTGGGGGGTGTTGGAAGGAATAAAATATGCATGTACTTCCTCATTAAAAGTTGGTACATCCTTAACTTAAAAATAAGTTAGTATCCTTAACTTTTGGAGTGTGAACACAGAATAATACGACTATATATCTCTTCAGGACCTTCACATCTATTCATAATGTTTAAATCTGAGCCACCCCCTTTCTCAATCCCTGGTTTTTAAAAAGTGCTGATTGAGTGGAAAGTAGATAAAGCACACATTCATTTAAGACACATCTCATTAATGGAGCAATGAAAGACAAATATTACCTCTCTGGCACTCACACTCATGTCCATCATTTTCTGGTTGTATTGCTACAAAATAAATAACATTTATTATTCCAAATATGCATATGAACAGTGAAAACAAAATAAAATGATTTTCTTAATCATAGTGGATATAATTTGACTTACTTGCTGAGAAATGATGTCAGATACCTTTAAATAAAATAAAATAAAATAAAATAAAATAAAATAAAATAAAATAATATGTTTATAAGGATAAAGTTAGGTTATTGTTACATAGCATTGAAATGTCTCTATCATTCCTGACACATGGGAGTATTTAAGTGATTGCACATTCTATGGATCTGGATAAAAGTTTGTCATCCAGAGTGACCCATTGGCCCCCTCTTATCCTGCATATAACACTCTACCCAAATACTATATTCCCTGGTATAACATGGGATATATTGATGCATGTCTTTATCACAGAGGAAATTATATCAGGATTTCTGTCAGTTGTTACTTGATAGTGCTATTATTAACAATTATTGTATTGAGACTATGCAGTGAGTTTCTTTAAATTTCTCTTTTTTCTTGTCTTATTGAAAACAGATTTTTTTCCCTTTACATAACATATCCCAACTACACTTTCTCTTCCCACTGTTCCTTTCTCTCAGTTTCACTAATGTCCATCTTTCTAAACTACAATGTGGTAGTTTGTTTAAGAAAGACAAGGAGAAAAGACTGAATTAGAGGTTGTATGTCTCGTTTTTATTTCTTTTAACAGGGTCTCAAGGTCTTAGGAGACAGAAAAAAAAGGAAAACAAACAAACAAACAAACAACAACAACAACAAAAACCTGACATTTAATTTCTTGGACTCCAGGCACCAACACTCTTAGAAATGTTTTAATCACGTTGATTATGTGTGTTACCACACATATAGCAGTTCACTTAATTAAATTACATTGCAATAAGTCCTGAAGGCTTAAGTCTGACTTGATAGGCTCCTTTTAGAGGTTATGGATAAAAAGCAAAATAGCCTCTTTGTTCTGGAAAATTTTCATTCTTATCAGGGATGAAAGAAAATGGATTGTACAAAATACACACACACAAATATACATATACATATACATAAATATATATATATATATTTGCATTTATTTAGGTATTTGGAGCACATGCATCTGTGAGTGTGTGTATGTAGTTTGGTACATGTATGCCTTAGAGCCTATCTGATGTGTGGAGGTCAGAGAACAGTTTACAGAAGTTTGTTCCTTCATTCCTCTATTTTTGTCTGGAGACTTGAACTCAGGCTGTCAGGCTTGTCAGCAAGCAGCTCTATCCTGGAAATATATAGCTGATGCATACATAGGTCTTTATAATTTCCCAGAGCCATTGTTATATGAATTCATTGTTTCATTAGCAGTGCTTTGAAGAGAGAATACTGTTGGAATAATTTTGACAAAATATAAAAATGGCTTTTACAACAGTTAGACATTTTTGTAAAAGAGAGGTCTCATTTGGAGTTTTTCATTTTTAACCTTTCAAGGACAAATATTTTGACAATTAAGATTTTGGAACAAAAGTCTGTTTTATGGGGAGCAATGAAATGCACAATGTCTTATGTATTTTAAATATTTGCCTTCCAGTATAATCCTTCAGAGGCAAAACACATTGCACTCTCAGTTGATAAAACTGTGTTATTGGAGCTTTAGTTGGAATTAAATTAGAAAATGCCAAGCCTGACCTTAGTCTTTGCCCATGGCAATGTTCTCCAGACCACAGGATGGATGAGGTCAGTAAACCCTGCAGATTGCCAATCTAATGAGATATCTGTCTGCTATGTTACTAGAAAAAGGTTAATGAGCAATGATGTAACTTGTGGTGGCATTACAAAGTCAATGAAATGATATTTAGTACACACAAACAGCATATACACATACACATACATATACATATATATCAAGCTGCATATATGTATTTTTACATACATGCATATGCATATATCTATGGAACAATAATAATAAAAGTAAAAACTATTAATGTGATAGTTTGGGGGCCATTGGAAGGGCTGGAGGGAGGAAAAGGAAAGGAGAAAGCAATATAATTCTATTTCAATTAAAATATATTAAAAATATCCACATGTAGTTGGCAACTTCTTGGCTGGAAATCAGAACAAAGAAAATAGATAAACTGTATTACTGCCTACAGATTTGAGGAACTAATTATGTCATTGATATGACATGAGTTGTGAGAACACACTCAAAGGAAAGATGTAACTTTGATTTTCCTGAAGTTATAACTTGTATGAGGAATTTAGTGCTTTTCTTCCATAGCGATCTCAGCTTTGTGATGAACACCTTAATATAAGATACACAAAACCCCAAGCCACTACCAATTTATATTGCTAAACATTACAATTTGAAATTATTTATTTTGTATTTATTATAATTATTTTAAATTATGTCACTTGAAAGAAAATTACTTACCTTCATGGGAGCTTCAACAGATTCCTTAAGAAAGAAGCATAACATTACTTACATGGTTTCACCGCAGAGTCAAACTAATGTATTAGAGAAAACTAATTGATTAACTGGGGTCCAAATCGATACTACTGAGCAATTATATTAGTCATTGAAAATTTAATAAATTAAATTAATCAAAACGTTAATTATCAGAAACATAAATATTAATGCCTACGGTCAATAGGCATGTGACACAGAAGATCAGCTAAGACAAGTATGATGGTATGCATGCCGTAAGAAACTGGTGTCCGCACTTCTGAGAGCAGGGTCAAATGAGCTCATTGGCATCCAGCAGGGCAGTGTTCCTTCTAAACTTAGAGCTGTATGGCTAAGAGCATCCTTGCCTTTGTCTTTTGTTTCCCAGATCACTTTCCTAGTCACGTTTATCACTTTGATATTCCTAGCATATAAGTGACCCACTATCTCCTAGCTCAAATCCTCACTAACTCCCGTTGTAAAAAAGAAACATCTTCAAAGTATAAAATCCATCAGCAAAACAGTGTGGGTGCTAAGAACTTAGAGCTGAGTCACTGGGCCAGTGTTAGATGTTTCTAAGGAAACTTCGGAAGGCAATGCAATGGCAGGCTCTTGATTTGACACTTGTTAGATTTAAGCTGTACTTTATGTCATGTTAGATACTTGGTCCCTAAGAGCACTAAGCAGGAATCACTGGATGCTGTGCAGATGGCCACCTTCATCCCTCACACAATGACAATATGTTTTAGTGAGGGCTTCATGAAAGTCTACTTGAAGAAAAATCTGCTCTTTTTGGAGGAACCTGCTTATTGATGTTAAAGCTGAAACTTAGATGAAACTTTAGAAGCTTCCTTGAGAAAAAAAAAAAAAGTCCAAATCTGGTAATCCCCAAATTACTATATACTTGGCTGAAATGTCCTCATAAAAACCCAGTACTAGGCATAAGAAGTATATGCCTATTAAAATTTTATACAAATAAAAACCAAAGTCTGGAAACCACATAAAATGTTCACTATTACTTCTAAAATGTTAAAAATTATTTTAGGGAACTGTAATATTGTCTACATGATCATTAGTACAAGGTTGGGGAATTAGAATATAAACAGGTTAGTTGACTGAATCTCCTTTGGTAAAAGGGATTAAAATAATTCAAAGAAACAAGAACCAATTTGGGTGAATACTTTTAAAGTGAGGGGATAAAACTCTACACCTTAAAAAATAAATTAGTGGACTGGCAATATGGCACTGACTGCTCTTCTGAAGATCCTGAGTTCAAATCCCAGCAACCACATGGTGGCTCACAACCATCTGTAACGAGATCTGATGCCCTCTGCTGGTGTGTCTGGAGATAGCAACAGTGTACTTACATATAATAAATAAATATTTAAATAAATAAATAGATAGATAGATAAATTATTACTCATATATTAAATGTAAGGCTTTATATATGTCTTCAGTTTGACATGAAGATTGTATTATTGAATGTAATAGTAAAAAATCAAAACTTTTAAGTAAACAAAACTTACCATTTGGGGAATGTAAATGTTCTCTACAGTTTCCTTAAATGAAAAAAGAAAAACAACATGACCTTTTTTTTTTTTTTTTTTTTTTCTACAGAGTTGGTCATGAAGCATTTCCCCTTGTATATACAAAGGAAAATTACCCCTTCCATAAAGTAAGAGTCAAATGGGTTTTCCACTACTTCAGGAGTTTTGTCAATTTATGTATGGAATCCAGAAGGTGCATTGGATATAAGCTTGAGCAGGAAGAAATTCTTCCTGCTCATTCATTGTATCTGCAGAGTCATAGGAAGCCATTCTTAATACAAGTTGTTAGATAATGAACAGCAACTTGAGATTAATTCAGGCAACATATTCATAATTTATTTTCAACTTATTTGACATTATTTGCTTTATGCTTTACTAGAAAAAATATACCACTAGGGTCACCAATATATTTTTGGCAACAAATTTATAATGTATAATTATGAGTATAGTGATTTAAATTTAAATGAGTTAATTAAAAAGAAAATGTTATGCATTAACCTAAAAGAAAAATCTACATAGGAAAAGAGAAAGATGAAATAATGTAGAAATTTAGGATTTTAAAATGAGGACCACTAACTCCTGAAAGCTTTAGAACCAGTAGAATCTGTGAATGTGAATATATTGTGTTCCACTGTACTATAGTTTTCAAATTAATGGGTATAATTAGAATGTTATTCTTTATAAATGATTTTGGTTTATAAATTTGGTTATCTTGATTAATTTTATTATTAATTTTCTAATTTTGAGGTTAATTTTAATTTGACTCAAAGAAAAGCATCTCTTATGTGCTTTAAATGTTATATTCTGAAAGGGAAAAATGAATTTTGATATGTCTCTTTCTGTACTGAATTGTGACAGCTTTTGTATCATGAACCAGCAAAGCTCTGGATTTGAGTTGCTAAGAAATTTCGATACTTTCTGTTTTAAAAACAGGGCTAAAAATGGTTTACAAATCCCTTCCTGGGGCTTCTCT
This sequence comes from Mus musculus, assembly GCF_000001635.26. Taxonomy (NCBI): domain Eukaryota; kingdom Metazoa; phylum Chordata; class Mammalia; order Rodentia; family Muridae; genus Mus; species Mus musculus. Next base: position 87,814,132 of record NC_000071.6, on the reverse strand, counting down.
ATAGTAGGTTATGCAATTTCTGTAAACAATGAAAATATACCTTTTCACAATTACAAATAGAATACTCATTTTTTTGTTAAGAGAAAATGCCATAGTTTCATAGAAACAACTATTTGTCAAAATTAATAAATTAAAATAATCAAGTTTTACCTGACTGGGAAAAAAGGCCACATCCATATTCTGCTTAAAGTTCTACAAAATAAAATTTTATTTTACAATTTTGATAAAATGAAAGGTTAAACTATATTTAGTTTACAAAGTAAAGACTTACTTCTTGAGAGTTATCCATGGACTCCTTAAAAAGAAAAAAAAAGTTATTTACCTCATGAATATTTGCATTACCTACAAAGTTTCAATCCATATCAATCAGTCAATGGATAGATAATACATTTGTCTGAATTTAAGAGCAAAGTTTATAAAAGTTTCGCTCTCCTTATAATGATCCTATCATATTTCAAAAAACCAATTCACTTTTTACTGTATTGAAACAAAAAGCTTTCAAGCATCAAAATATACAACAATTAAAATATTTTATATTTGCCCTGGACATTTCCCAATTTCTTTTTAGTTTTCATCTCCTGGCATTTTCTTCTGCTTTTATTTTTTGAAATTAAAATATAATTACATCTTTTTCTCCTTTCCCTTTCTGTCCCCAAATCTTCCCCTGTGACACCTCCTCCCATGCTCTGTCTCAATTTCATGGACACTGGCTTCTTTTTATTTAATTATTGTTACACATATATTCCTAAATATATAAATACTATCTTATCAGTCCACATAATGCTATCTGTTTGTATATGATTTCCCTGAGCAATGAGGAAGTCCTTAGGTGATAATGATGACTAGATATTAGGTCATTTTTTTATGCATCTGAGCTCAGGGAGCCATTAGCAAATTTACATTTAGTATGAATCAAAATAAGCTTTCAGGGTCTATATTCCAGCCACTCACACCTAATGATGTGTAGATCTATGTATACTAAGTGAAACTATTTTGTATCCATATTAGGATGTCTTACCTCACTGGAGATGTATTGCTCCATCCTCTATAAAAACACAAAAACCAAATACAAATTTTACTTTCATGGCTTATTCATAATGTGAAGTTATCTTGCCATTTTGCAAAGAGATGTGAGGCATTTTTGGGAACTGTTTGTTTTTCTTTTAAAAGCAACAACAGTTTTAAAATGCTGATGGTTACTGCAGTACCAGAAACCTATAAGCAAATTAACACATTAGGCATGTACTTAACTTAGATCTATGGGACACAAATACAGTTTACTTTCATTTTTTAGAAGTTGGGTAAAAAAACACAAGAATTTGGAGAGAGGTATGTTGGGGTCATTGAATATAGGGAAAGTTATAGAGGAAATGGGAACTAGACATGATTATATTTCATATATGTGTTATAGCATTTTTAATGGTCAGACCTGATAAAATGACTCATCAGATAAACATACTTGCTGCCAAGTCTGACAATAAGCATTCATTCCTGAGAATAGCATAGTAGAAGAAGAAAATAGATTCCCACAAGTTGTTGTTTGATTTATACAGTTACAACATGGCATATATGCACACATGCACCACAGATCCCATAAATACTCAAAGAAATAAATGTGAGTACTTTTTGGTTAAGAGAAATATTATTGGAAAGTCATTCAACAACGAAAATGAACAAACCATGACATTATTCTTAAATACATATTATAGATTGGTAATATTCGTGTAACCACAAAGCAGATTAAGGATCATGTTGTCATCAGTTCCCCTCAAAGAGTCTCTTCTTGTCACTCATTCTTACAAATTCTCTTGGTCACTTTTCTTTTGCTGTAACCAAACAACCTGGCATGGAAAATGCATAAAAGAAAGCAACTAATTTGAACTTTTAGTTATAAAGATTCAAGTCCATGATGGTAGAACAGAGAGTGGCAGTAGCCACAGCTGAATACTTAAACCTTGATACACAAGTAGGAGTTAGAGAGAGAAAGCACAGAGTCTTTTGAAACCTCAGAGGCCACCACCAATGACAAATCTCCAATAAGATCTCATCTCCTAATTCTTCCTAAACAGACCTATGAAATGAGAGCAAACTGTTCTAATACATACATTTATGGGACAATCTTGTTCAGACCATCATGTAACTTAATGGCTAGTCTCACTTTAAAAACTCAAATTAGATTGCTCTAGTTTTAAAATACAAAATACAAATACTATACACAAATAGAATAACATGGCATAATATTTGGGTGGTTCTTCAGTGTATCAGCCACATTATTATTGCATGTTATTGTGGTTGGATCAATATTATTACTTTAGATTGCATTGTATGAGAGTATGTATAAAACCTGGAAATTAGACATGTGTTTAGTAGAACATATTACACACACATAAACATATACATTATTTTATGTATACTATACTATTGTGTTGAAGACAACACATAACACAACTCATTTAACATGTAGAGGTCAAGCTGGTGTGTACATAGAAATTTCACTTCTGTGTTCTACTATGTTCTAATATCTTTGAAATAGGAAAGTACTCTACAGGATACCAAAGGAGAAACACAAAAACCCACCCAGGTACAAAATATTTGATCTATAATTATTCTGCTTTTGATCTTTGCTAGGTCAATGACGTCACAAAGCTTGTGGGAATAAACAACAAATGTTTAATCTGACTTAAGATCCATGAGATGGAACTGGATCTGACACTGCTTGGAATACTAAAAACAGAGACTAGATAGCCCGGGGAACTAGGGTAGAACCAAATACTGTTGGTCAAAAAAAAAAAAAAAAAAAAAAGCAGAGAGAGAGAGAGAGAGAGAGAGAGAGAGAGAGAGAGAGAGAGAATCACAGAGACTAAAGAAGCAAGCACAGGATCTATGTGGGTTTACCCTAGAACCTCTAAGTAAATATTATAGTATTATTGCTTTTAGTTCAGTGTTTTTAATGAGACTCTTGAGTGTTTGAATGAGATATTTCCCAATTCTTGTGCCTTCTTTTGGGCTCTTCTTCTGTTTATGAGAACTTTAGTTGGATAAAAATTTTACACTATTATTCTTGGTTTTGCACTATTAATAAGAATATTTTCAGATGAATTATTGTCATGACTTAGTATATTTCTCATTTTTTAAATGGTTCTATTTTAAGTGTTAATCATGCCACAGTTTAAAATATGATACAAGTGTAACTACATCACAGAATCTTAAAATGCTTTACTATAACAATATTCTATATGATCTCTTTTAGGTTTAATTAGCCATCAAAGTTAACATGGGACAAGTGTTTGCCTATTATTAAAAACTGTCATGGAAGCTCAACCGTATATCTTAATTTCCAACAGTATGTAATTTAGTGTCTGAAATTTGTAGCCTGCTAAACAAACCACTCTAATTTCACTTGAAGGAAGTTCTTCTGCTTAAAATGTTGAGAACTGTGAGTGCCAAGGAGAAAGGAAACACGTGAAGAAGTTTGAAAAATTATCTTCTAATCCCTTAACTTGAACTCTTCCCTAATATCTCCCCTAATGACTTTAAGGTGTAAGAAGTAAAAAAAAAATGCTACTTAATCTTTATGAGCAGAGCATTGTAGACACAAATTAAGAAATGATGTCCCTGTGAGGAGGGAAGTGAGCAAGAGGGATGGGCACTGTGAAAAAAATCAAACACAGTATATAAGCATCTTCAAATATAAATCACATGATGTACCCAGGACTGAGTTTATCATTTATGACATGAATATTGCTGTAATATATCCACTTGATTGGAGGGATTGCTTTGAATTATGATATTCGGAAAGTAATGTACAAAGTCCCCACCCCAACATTCCTTGTCTATTTAACTTAGATTCTGAACCATGGTAGTCAAGAAAGGTGACTTGTATTTGCATTAGTTGAATTTTTCATTTTTAGCTATGTCTTTCTTGTGATCTAAAAAAAAAGTATCAGATAAATGAAAGCAATGTATTGTTAAATTCAAGCAGGTATAGAATAAAATCTCCATAAACTTGTAAGGAGAACAGTTCATAAAAATTATGCCCACCTTAATGTCTGGTATGAAACAGGGTTAATTACAGGTTCAAATGACCATGCACATGTTCATATCTGTGCAAGATGCTCACACTTCATCTATGTATATGAGACTAGAATGTCTTAATTTTCTTATGGTACTTACCTGCTTTGCAAGAGCAACGGCCAAAAGGCAAGTAAGAATGATGAACTTCATGATTAATGAGTCCTGTCAAACAGAAAGCAAATAATTTTCTTTCTTTAATATCAAATATTCTTTGCTGGTTGTATTTTACTTCATCTTCATCTCCTCTAACTGAGAAAGGAGAATGGAGATTGGCAAAAGCAGATTAATTTGGATATCATGCATATACATGTGACAAGTTCTTCATAAAGAGGACATAATATGAAATTTTCACTTCTGAGATAAGGAATGTTCTTCCAAGCCACAATAAATTAAGAGTAATTATCAATTTATTTATGTTTGCTACCATATTTTAGGAGACTTTCATGGGCCTAAAGAAACAAAATTATATATAGTACCTATATACTACATCTATAGTAGATATAGAATATTAGGACAAATTTTACTTTTTAAATATGTATATGTGATTGTGACATCAGAGTATGCACTCATGAATGCAGGTTCTGTTAGGCCAGTAGATGGCACTAGTATGAGCCAACTGCCATGTGTTAGGGACCTGGACTCTGTTCTACAATGAAAGTATAACGAGAGTGCTCTCCATTATTGAGTCATCTTTTCAGCCCCTGAACACATTCTTTACAATTAATTTTCAATCTTGGGAGAACAGAAAAACCAATAAACAGAAAGGACTCGTAGATAAAAGAGAGCTCCCCTAAGTCACATTGCTAGTTTTCTAAGCCTCATCACAGGGTCTCTGAGCCACCTCAGTAAGTATGGCTCCTTAAAGAGAGGATATAATACTGTGTTAGGGATCAAGATTCCAGGTTTAAGAAAGTCAACTTATATGGTGCCCTTTATTTCACACATCAAGATAATGACAGACCTTGCAACATTTCTAAGATTCCTTCAACTCAATTGTCTCTATCCTAAGATTACATACGAGATATCAAAATAAATAAACAGCAACAACACCTGCAAAATGAAGTGAAGTCATTCTTAGTCTTTATTGGTGTAAGATATCTTGTTTATATTCTACAAAAATTAAATTATTTTAAAGGGCATGAATTTCTTAAAACGTAGTAACAATGCCAATCACATAACTATAGACATTTGGGGAGTATGTATATGAAAGTATTTTTCTATATTAAGAAAAATACTTGCAATGGACAAATTTATGATTATTTTTCTACCACACTAAACTGCTGATTTTTTTAATTTTCTGGAAAAAACATTTTTTCATGTGATATTTATTTCAGGAGCATTTTATTTTGAGATATAATAATTATTTCCTCTTAACATTCATTTTTTTACACATGGTCAAATCAATTTTTGCACATATTTTATTTTACTTGGATAAAGTAAATTGGAATTGGACAAATATTAAAGAACTGTTTTCTAGTTAAATATTTTTAAAGTGTTGATAACAGAAACATGAATAGATGTGATTAATAAGCAGCTGTTCTATCCAAGCATAGAGATAAGTATAAGAAACTAGTGGCTAAATATTGATTCTTGGGTACAGAACATCAAATACACAGTTCCCTGGTTTTCTAAAACCCTCATTTTGGTGACCTTACTTTTGAACTAAGACTTAGACACTTGTTGTTTGGAGCTGTGCAGTTAATCGTCTATAGTGTCTCTAGTGTCCATACAGTCGTTCATTCTACCGACACCAAAACAAGACAAATTCTTAGATGTTAGTTAAAAATTTACAATCTCAAAGAACTTTAAGATATTGAGCATTAGTTTCTTGGCATAATATTTTGTTTTACAATATTTTTCGTATATAGATGAGTGAAAATATGTAGAGGTTACCTTGCTTCCTAAGTTGAAGACAAGCTGTCCAGGCAATGAGAGACCTGGGATGAGTTATCCATCCCTATTTAAACCCCCTTTTCTATCTGATATGGCAACTGTGTGGTTTAAAATAACTTCAGACGGACTTGTATTCTTAGAAGTCATGATTATTAGAATTGCTTGCCTTTCTATTTGTATCACTTATTCCTGGGAGTTCTTCCACTTAGGATGATTTAGAACATGATAACAAGAAATAAGGATGTCATGACTGTGACATCAACGTTATTCTTATCTGTGCTCTGTGCTTGAGCAGCTCATGCTTGCCTTGTACTGGCTGCATCATTCACTAGATAGGCTTTCCCCTGAAGGTGCTTTGATGTCTCTATATCTCAAAATGTTCATAGACATTTATATTCTTTATGGTTCCTAAATTGCATATTCTGAAATATGTTAAGTCTGAAATTTTTTCCCTCATGTTAGCTACTTCCATATTGTAAACATTTATTGGAGATATTTTATAGCTTTACAATAAATTTAAATTGCTAATATATTATTTCTGAGTACTGTTACAACTATAGTAGACTTTTTCCCAGATGATGGAAATTTTAACCGTCTGGATAAAATGCTAACTTCCATGCATCTATAATTATTGGCAAAAGTATAATTTTAGAAACCTAAGGCTTTTGGCTAGCTGAAGAGTTAATATTTAAGCTCTAGCATTTTAACAGTGCTGGTAATTTTGTGTAGAAATCTGTATATCATTTACAATAAACAAAACTGCATTTTTAACAATATGAAAAGCCACCAATAGGTTTTAAGAAGATAGATCTTCTTATCTGTTATTGTGATTGTAAAATCCATCCGTCAACATTTTATTAAATATATTCTTATAAAAACAGAGGTAACAGTTAATTATTTGGAGCTAAAGTATATTTTGTGGGGTTGGTACTTTCTAGGATTCAAAATATTCATTATATAAAGCCACCAAAAAACCCTTCCTAATAATTTTCCCTCTGGTATATGTATATTTATATGTGTGTGTATGTGTGTGTGTGTGTGTGTGTGTGTGTGTGTGTGTGTATGTGTATGTATGTTTGTAAAATAATCTTAGAGGGACTTGTATTCTTAGAAGTCACAATGATTAGATTTGCTTGCCTTTTGGATTGTATCACTTATTCCTGGGAGTTCTTCTACTTAGGCACTTAGGATGATTTAGAACATGATTAAATATATATATTCCTATATACACAATGTTCCAGAGCATATCAGAACCACCATGGCTCCTCTATTTCAGAATACCCTTCATTCAAATTTTATGCCATGGTATTTCATATGTCCAAGAATATTAGACTCAGACTTGAAGCTATTAGTGAAGTACTATCCCTGATACTTGATAATAAAGACTCAAGTTCTTCACATTTGTAATCACAAATCTGGTCTCACTAACTAATTTGCAAATATGATTAAAGTATGTATCTTATAGATTGAATGGATAATTTTTATTGCTCAATAAATGCCAGGAATTATTCTAATCATTTTTAATAAAACATTGTTTTAAAAGCCTATAGTTAACATAATAAAGGAAAGAAAACATTACCAGTTATAAATAAAAGGCTTAGAGAAGATAAATTCATTGGCATATAAATAAACAGGACAAGAAAAAAATTGTTAGCATATGTGAAGACTAGTGTAATTTCAGTGGATGTGTGTAGACCCACTACAAGTTTTCAAGTGCATGTTTTAACATTTAATATCTTACAGAGATGATATATTTGCAATTTATTGAGAAAGCTATAAGCAAAAACATTCTCATAAAATGCAAGCAAAACATGCATGATAATTACTGAGCTATAAATAGCTGTGTTGGTTACATTAGCAAGATTAATATTTGATTATTGAAAATGGACCAATTGTAAATACTTAGAAGTGTGCATTAAGTTCCAAGTCTGAGTGGAAGTAGTTTTTGGAAAGAAAATGCCACAGTGAATTAATGCATGTTATAGAGAGTGAGTTGTGTTATACATTTCTAACTGGTGTTAAAATTAGTTATTGCATTATTCTATATTAAACTGAAATTTTGATATATTATGAAGCCTGTGAATACAATCTTTGTTTGAAAATCAAAAAGGTTACTCTGCCTAACTCCTGCCCCTGTAAGAACTAGAGGATCTGTATTTTGATGAATGTTCAGTTTAAAGACAGAGCAAAATTCAAGAGGAAAAAAATCTGTACATTTTTATGTAATAGGATTATGCTTCTTGTCTAAGGGAATACTTACTTAGTGATATGTTCTAATAATATTTCTGTTAAAATAAAAAAATAGATATTTAAAAGTTAGAGTGTCAGTAGTTTGTGTGAATATCATGTACCACAGAAAAGCAATCATGGTCATAGTAAAGAAAAAATAAGAGTGTTAATTTTATTAAATGCTTGAGAATAGAATTGCTGACTTTGTGTAACTCTTAGCATTCAACACAGTGCACATACATAAATGATTATCAAGTAATTCTTTGACTTGCTGTTTTTTTATTTAAAGTTGTGTAAAGCTGATCATGAGTAGTAATTTCAATGAGGATGTGACCTCTGGTCTAGGAAGAACAGTAGCTTAAATTAAATGTCTGCTGATTACTGTCCATGTTACTGTCTTTTTAATTTTCTGATATTTTACTCTCTTTTCATTACAACTATAAGAAAGAATACAGGGCTTCAGTACTTACGTGTAATTTTAAAATCAAAGAACAATATACACTGATATTAGAACATTGCTACTAATCACACACAACTTTTCCAGGAATAGATTCAGAGAACATCAGGGAGAAAGACCTGTTGATTTCAACAGAAGAAGAGAGTAGATTAGGGAAGTCATGTGTTGGGTGTGTAGTTGCACCTGGACTCGAATGAGGAAACACTGGCTCATTCTAGAAATTTTTCCATTCAGAGCCCTGAGCTCACTTGCCATCTCTTTATTGAGCAATCCATTTTGAACTTGATTAAGAGCCAAATATTGTCTCAAGATGAATAGATTTGTGAGTATATGTCTATTTTTACGAAAATATGTCTGGTTACCTTCAAGATACTTTTGAAGATAATTTGAAGAAATTACTCATATGAACAAATATAATTTGAAAACCAATATAAAAAGTATAGAAAATATATTAGATTTTTGTTAATTGAATAGATAAGAATTTTCTCCTGCACTTATACACATAGAAAGTCCAAGAACATGGGATACATCAATGGACAGAAACTATATATATATATATATATATATATATATATATATATATATATGGTTTTTTCGATACAGGGTTTCTTTGTATAGCCCTGGCTGTCCTGGAACTCACTTTGTAGACCAGGCTGGCCTCGAACTCAGAAACCCTCCTGCCTCTGCCTCCTGAGTGCTGGGATTAAAGGTGTGTGCCACCACGCCCAGCTAGAAACTAGATTTTTATTTGAATTCTAGTGAAGAACATACAATAAAAGAACTCTAACTTTACAGTGGGCTGAAGATGTTATATAGAGATAGATAGATAGATAGATAGATAGATAGATAGATAGATAGATAGATAGATAGATAGATAATGCAAAATAGGGTCTTTCTATTAGAGAAGACCCTGTGACAGAGCCTACAAAGGACAGAAAAATAGCCATGAAGACAAGTCAGTGTCCTTAAAAATATGAAACACTTCCCCCATCTCTCCTGTAGCCTCTTTCTTTCCCTTCTCCCCTCTTACATTCTAGCCATTTTTTAGATCTCTACCTTATAACTTTAGAACAAGTCAATGATATTATATGTCTCCATGTGTAGGAGACAAAGATAACCAAAGCTTGCATATAAGGCTCTGTCTCCCACTACTTGGGACTTAGTCACCCCTGACAAAAGTTCAGCTGAGCCTGTGCTAGCAAAATTAAAAGCATTTTTTTTTCAGAAGAAACTTCTGCCTACATCCCAAACTCTCTCCAGCTCTCAGGATAGCCAGGACTACACAGAGATATCCTGTCTTGAAAAACACACACACACACAAGCAGAACACCCCCCCACACACACACACATGCACAAACAAAACAAACAAAAAACCAAACCAAATTAATGCCATTCTTTTGTGTTGGCCAGCTGCTCTTGAGCATGGGGCCTGCCCTGCTATATGATTGTTATAACCAGTTTGATCCACTGGAGAAAAATAATTTTTATTCTTTTAGCAACTTTCAATTGTAAGTCACCACAGCTGCTGTAGGCTAATGACAGATAGATAGATAGATAGATAGATAGATAGATAGATAGATAGATAGATAGATAGATAGACAGTTACTTTTACTTTCTCAGATGAAATGAGGAGATGAGAGTTGTACCCAAAGCTCGGTAAAACCATTTCCTTTTTTAACTATCTCTAGGCCTAGTCACAGAAGCTTCTAGCCTCTGTAGGAGCTAATCTCCCAAGCTGACTGATTCAATCCAGTTTCTCTCAGCTTCTGACTGAATTGCTCTGGCTAGCCTCAAACTAACCTCTCAGTATGTTTTAATCTTCTGGCTCCTTCTTCTCTGGCTTATTTTGTCTTCACCCTGTATCTCTTTTTCTCTTTGTAACTTGTCTCTGTAGAACTGTCCTGGTAAAACTGCCATATACATACACCACATCACCACAGGACTACTTTTTTTTTTTTTTGTGCCTTGCTGCTCTTAAGGAGTCTCTCTTTCTCTGCTGTTTTCTTGTGAGTTAGGCATATCTTATCTGTTCCTCATTCTGTCAAACCTTTCTCTGATTCGTCACTTTGCCCCTTAATTAACCATTACATTCAACATGTCTGCTTCCTTCTGCAAACTAACCTCACCTTCATTGTTAGGAATTTAAGGTGTGTACGAAGTAAGGATGCATCTGTATTTCAGCCAGATCACACTGTAATCTAGGGTATGTCTGCATTTCAGCCAGATCATATCTTTTTTTTAAACAATTTTTTATTAGCTATTTTCTTCATTTACATTTCAAATGCTACCCTAAAAGTCCCCTATACCCTACCCCTACCGTGCTCCCCAACCCACCCACTCCCACTTCCTGGCAATGGCATTCCCCTGTACTGGGCATATATCTTTGCAAGACCAAGGGCCTTTCCTCCCAATGATGGCCAACTAGGCCATCTTCTGTTACATATGCAGCTAGAGACACTGGTTAGTTCATATTGTTGTTCCTCCTATAGAGTTGCAGACCCCTTCAGCTCCTTGGGTACTTTCTCTAGCTCCTCCATTGGGGGCCCTGTATTCCATCCAATAGATGACTGTGAGCTTCCACTTCTGTAGTTGCCAGGCGCTGGCATAGTCTCACAAGAGACAGCTATATCAGGGTCATATCAGCAAAATCTTACTGGAATATGCAATAGTATCTGCATTTGGTGGCTTATTATGTTATGGATCCCTGGGTGGGGCAGTCTCTGGATAGTCCTTCCTTCTGTCTCAGCTCCAAACTTTGTGTCTGTAACTCCTTCCATGGGTATTTTGTTCCCCATTCTAAGAAGGATAGAAGTATCCACACTATGGTATTCCTTCTTCTTGACTTTCATGTGTTTTGCAAATTGTATCTTGGGTATTCTATGTCTAATTTTCTGAGGAACTGCCAGATTGATTTCCAGAGTAGTTGTACCAGCTTGCAATCCCACCAGCAATGGAGGAGTGTTCCTCTTTCTCCACATGCTTGCCAGCATCTGCTGTCACCTAAAGTTTTGATCTTAGCCATTCTGACTGGTGTGAGGTGGTATCCCAGGTTTGTTTTGATTTGTATTTCCCTGATGATTAAGGATTTGAACATTTTTTCAGGTGCTTTTTAGCCATTCGGTATTCCTCAGTTGAAAAATTTTGTTTCACTCTGTGCCCCATTTTTTAATGGGGTTATTTGATTTTCTGGAGTCCACCTTCTTGAGTTCTTTGTATATATTGGATATTATCTTTAGATGTGATCCATACAGAGCAGTTGTATTGCTGGATAAAAATTCATCTACATTTACCAGTAATGAGTCTCTGTAGTAACCTCTACCCTCTGAAACAAAAAGCTTCTCTGAGCATGCCTGGGAGCAGAGCAAATCTATAGATATAAACAGTAAAGACTCTCAGTTCAAGGCTGGGTAAAGAAATACTATACAACAAAAGGAATATTTAATAAATAGTTATTATTTTTGACTGTACAAGTAAGCTTAGAGAATAGCATTTTGAGCAATATGATCAGCCACAATTTCAAATATCATTATTACTTTTGATTAGGGTATTACAAAACAAACAAACATGTTGACCCAAGAATAGAATTGTGGTTGCCAAGCAGTGGGGCAAAGGGAGATTGATTGGTCAAAATGCAAAAAGTTTCCATTAATTAAAAGGAGTAAGTTATAAAGCTCTATTGCATAACATGCTAATTATATCTATAACTAATTGATTAGGATTATAGAAAGATTCCAAGTGTCCTTGATACAGGTAGAACAGAAAAGTGGAATAACTGATGTGCAACTAATGTGCAAAAGTGTAACAACTGAAGGTTGTTAGATCCAGTCAAAGCCCAGAACGTAGTAAAGTCACACATGACATAAGCATTCTTACTCTTTATTTATGACTTTATAAAAATGTATAAGAATCAATGCTAAAATTCAAATTGAAACGGTTTTTATATAACAGATATGTCAAAAAGCTTATAAAGCCAAATACCTTATATTGTTTTTGATCATTAAATTTTACATATCATAATTCTTGAACTTAAGATTCAATAAACTATATAATGCATAAGAAATGTCAAGTCTATTTTATCAGAGGGTAGATGCTAGTTTGCTAGAGCAGTGGATGACTGTAGAAATCAGATGTACTAGACCATGTGCTATCATGTACTCCCCCCAGAACTGAATGTTACACTCTTAAAAGTGTCAAAGTGTTTCACTGATGTAGCACAGATCAACAAAAAGATATTGATATTAGAATGGTGGCATAGTTATAAACTATGGCCAACTTTTGTCCTGAGATTTCTGATTTATATTTGAAAAATCGAATAGCAGTCTGTAGCCAGCAAACTGTACTGAGAGATACTGATTGCTGTAGAATGCTTGAATTATTTTGTCATATTCTTACTGTTAGTGTTAATTTTTCTTGTAAAATTAAAAAAAATCATTTTAATCACCACCCAAAGTGAATATATATATATATATGTATGTATGTGTGTATATATATATATATATATGTATATATATATATACATATATATATATACACATATATATGTGTGTGTGTGTGTTTCATTTGCTGACATAGCCTTTGAATGCAAATTTGTGGATGTTGTAGTTTTATGTCCTGAAATCTCACTAGGACACTAACATTACCCTTAAGGTGCTTGTTGATTATCTTAGAAGAAAGACGAATACAAGGGATATTTAGGAGGCAGATGAGTACATATGGGCAATATAGGATATAGACAGTAATTAAAGTCATTCATGTGGATAAGATGAGACAGGAAAACTGCAGGTCAGAGAAGAAATGTGCTGAAATCAGAATAGTGTGGGATAGTGATGTAGAGTGCATGGAAAACCAGTGGACTATTTGAAAAAGGCAGAAAGAGACAGTCTTTTGAGGAGGGACTTCAGGGATGGATCTGGTGAGTGGCTTTTAAAACAGGGCAATGACTCAAAGAGTGACTTCTCACCTCTGCTCAAGGAAGACTCTGAGCAGAGCTGGAATTAATTCTTACAGTATTTGGTAGAATCCAGCAGTTAAACCATCAGATTCTGGCTTTTCTTTGAAGTTTTAAACATTTTATTTATCAGGTGATGGTGGTGATGGTGGTGGTGGTGGTGGTGGTGGTGGTGGTGGTGGTGGTGGTGATGGTGGTGGTGATGGTTGTGGTGGTGGTGGTGGTGGTGGTGGTGGTGGTGGTGGTGGTGATGGTGGTGGTGATGGTGGTGGTGGTGGTGGTGGTGGTGGTGGTGGTGGTGATGGTGGTGGTGATGGTGGTGGTGGTGGTGATGGTTGTGGTGGTGGTGGTGGTGGTGGTGGTGATGGTGGTGATGGTGGTGGTGGTGGTGGTGGTGGTGGTGGTGGTGGTGGTGATGGTGGTGGTGGTGGTGGTGGTGGTGGTGGTGGTGGTGGTGGTGATGGTGGTGGTGGTGGTGGTGGTGGTGGTGGTGATGGTGGTGGTGGTGGTGATGGTTGTGGTTGTGGTGGTGGTGATGGTGGTGGTGGTGGTGGTGGTGGTGGTGGTGGTGGTGGTGGTGGTGCTAGTGTGCAGGATGCATCTGTGCCACTGCACATGCATGGAAGTCAGAGCACAACTTTTCAGGAATCTGTTTTCGTATTCCACCACAGGATCCAGGGGTGGAACTCAAGTTGTCAAGCCAATGCAGCGAGTGCTTTCACTGTCCAAACTGCCTCACTGATCCCTGATTAATAGCTTTATAATGGTCCAGTGCCTGATTCTTTATTGATGTGGTCAGACTTTCTATTATTGAGGAATGTTCTATTGTGGCAGGTGGTATGTCTCTGGCATTTGTTCAGCTCTATGAGGGTATTCAGTCCATGGGCATATAATCTGTAAGAGGAGTGATTGTGGGGTTTGAGGTGTCACATTGCATTCTGCAGTCCTTGACTCATTCCTCATCATATGAATGCTATCCCTTCTCTTGCTCATCTTTGTGACCCACCCCACTGACAATTCTCTAAAGATTGGATTTTTCCTCTAGTGCTGACTGCTTTTCTCAGGGGTAGATTTTCTCTTTCGTATAAATTTTACTTTCATATTTTTAATGCAATGTAATATGATCTGGAACAACTACCTGTAAACCACATAGTGGGATATGTTTTTGTAAGTATACACATGTGAGTCTGTGTCTCTAGCCATGGACTTCTTTTTTTTTTAATATTTTTATTAGGTATTTTCCTCATTTACATTTCCAATGCTATCCCAAAAGTCCACCATACCCTCCGCCCCACTCCCCTACCCACCCACTCCCACTTTTTGGCCCTGGCGTTCCCCTGTACTGGGGCATATAAAGTTTGCAAGTCCAATGGGCCTCTCTTTCCAGTGATGGCCGACTAGGCCATCTTTTGATATGTATGCAGCTAGAGTCAAGAGCTTCAGGGTACTGGTTAGTTCATAATGTTTTTCCACCTATAGGGTTGCAGATCCCTTTAGCTCCTTGGGTGGACACTTTGCCCCTTCTTAGAATTGGGAACAAAACACCCATGGAAGGAGTTACAGAGACAAAGTTTGGAGCTGTGATGAAAGGATGGACCATCTAGAGACTGCATTATCTAGGGATCCACCCCATAATCAGCTTCCAAACGCTGACACCACTGCATACACTAGCAAGATTTTGCTGAAAGGAACCATGGACTTCTGTACCGGTTTCATTTCCCAAATAATGGCATGGATACTACATTTATTTATAAGCTTTTGGCCTTATAGCTAGGCCTTGTTTCTTACAAGCTGGTAATTCAATTATCCCATTTATATTAATGTAAGCCCTGCTGCATGGCAGATTCCTTCCCAACCTGCTTTTCCCTTTGTGTCCTGTCTGAATCTCCTGCTCCTGACCTTTCCCAGAGTTCCTCTTGCTCTCTCTCAGAAAGCCCCACCTTACTATTCTGCTTTTGCTATAGGCCATAGACCTTTTATATTAACCAATCAGAAGGAGATGGAGAAGACTGGTTACAGAATAATAATGCAGGAGTTGCACAACAGTTTCAAAATTTGGCCTGTAATCAGATCTCTATGGGTTCAGAAATTAGCATTTGAATAATACAAGACTAATCTCTACACAGTTCACAAAAGCAACATGTCAGCATGTGTCCTTTGTGATTAAAGTAGTAATGAAAGGTTGTACAGTGTTTCCTTATAAGCTACATCAAAAACAACTGATATAGTTAAAATAATGAAAGAGAAGTTGCAGTTATTGTTGTATGTGTGCACACATGGAAGAAGTACTCTGAATCTCGTGCCCGTACTTCCTGATAGTGATTAACTCAGTGACTATGAAGCAGCCTGCACTGTGTTACTTCATCAATATCATGATACAGACTGATACCCTGATCAGAATTCTGAAGCAAAAATGATTTATGGGAAATTAAAATTATGCCCGGCAGTGGTGGTGCACACCTTTAATCCCAGCACTTGAGAGGCAGAGGCAGGCAGAATTCTGAGTTCGAGGCCAGCCTGGAGTACAGAATGAGTTCCAGGACAGTCAGGGCTACACAGAGAAACCCTGTCTCGAAAAACCACCCCCCCAAAAAAAAAAATGGAAAAGGAAAGGGGATGGCAGAATGATGGAATTATACTATAAGCTCTAAAAAATTGAAAAGTGGGAAAAGCACACCGATTAGTTGTCCAGGAACACGTAGTCAGTCTGAAAAACACACAAGGAGCATGTGGATTGAGGATGTTACTTTTGGGAAAAATATATATAAATGTATATATGCATGCAATGACAATAAAGGAGGGCATGGATTTTAAAGAGAGCAAGGGTGTGTATATGGGATGTTTTGAATTGAGGAAAGGTAAATGGAAACTGATGTGATGATATTATAATATGGAAAACAAAAAGATAGAATTTTAAAAGGGAATAAGATAGTTAATACTCCTTACATTTCTTTTTTTTCCATTTTTTATTAGGTATTTAGCTCATTTACATTTCCAATGCTATACCTAAAGTCCCCCATACCCACCCACCCCCACTCCCCTACCCACCCACTCCCCCTTTGTGGCCCTGGCGTTCCCCTGTACTGGGGCATATAAAGTTTGCGTGTCCAATGGACCTCTCTTTCCAGTGATGGCTGACTAGGCCATCTTTTGATACATATGCAGCTAGAGTCAAGAGCTCCGGGGTACTGGTTAGTTCATAATGTTGTTCCACCTATAGGGTTGCAGATCCCTTTAGCTCCTTGGGTACTTTCTCTAGCTCCTCCATTGGGAGCCCTGTGATCCATCCATTAGCTGACTGTGAGCATCCACTTCTGTGTTTGCTAGGCCCCGGCATAGTCTCACAAGAGACAGCTACATCTGGGTCCTTTCGATAAAATCTTGCTAGTGTATGCAATGGTGTCAGCGTTTGGATGCTGATTATGGGGTGGATCCCTGGATATGGCAGTCTCTACATGCTCCATCCTTTCATCTCAGCTCCAAACTTTGTCTCTGTAACTCCTTCCATGGGTGTTTTGTTCCCACTTCTAAGGAGGGGCATAGTGTCCACACTTCAGTCTTCATTTTTCTTGAGTTTCATGTGTTTAGCAAATTGTATCTTATATCTTGGGTATCCTAGGTTTTGGGCTAATATCCACTTATCAGTGAGTACATATTGTGTGAGTTCCTTTGTGAATGTGTTACCTCACTCAGGATGATGCCCTCCAGGTCCATCCATTTGGCTTGGAATTTCATAAATTCATTCTTTTTAATAGCTGAGTAGTACTCCATTGTGTAGATGTACCACATTTTTTGTATCCATTCCTCTGTTGAGGGACATCTGGATTCTTTCCAGCTTCTGGCTATTATAAATAAGGCTTCTATGAACATAGTGGAACATGTGTCCTTCTTACCAGTTGGGGCATCTTCTGGATATATGGCCAGGAGAGGTATTGCTGGATCCTCTGGTAGTACTATGTCCAATAAAATCACCAAAAATATGATATACATTCCTGAAAAAATTCAGTATCTTCCCGGTTTTACTTGATAAATCTGTACTCAGGGAAATACATATCCTTGAGTTCTTATATCTAATTGACTAATTCCAATCCTGTTGAAGGACTTCTTGAAATGAATCTATGTAGTGATATATTTACATATATAGAAATAATTATTTCATGTAGTAAACAATGTATATACTGGTTTTATAGACTTTACATTAGATAGATGAATGTAATCAGACAGATATTATAATACTTTTTGCCAAATTTATGTATGCTAACCCCAGTAATATGCTATTTGTTTGAGCTAAACATCTTGAAGTGATTCTGTATCATGCACTTCTCTTTTTTCTTTGGTTTAATTAATTAATTAATTTTTACACTCCATATTTTATTCCGCCCCCTGACTACCCTCCATTTGTTCCATATTCCATACCTCTTCCTCACCCCCTGTCTCCACGTGCATGTCCCTCCACCACCACCCCCCCACCACCACCACACCTGACCTCTAAACTCCCTGGGGCCTCCAGTCTCTTGAGGATTAGGTGCATCATCTCTGAATGAACACAGGTCCCTCCCTTTGAGTCCTGAGAGTCTCTCACCTCGCTGCTCTCTGGTGCATTCTAGAAGGTCCCTGAACCTCCTATCTTCCGAGGTTTCCTGTTTCCATTCTTTCTGCTGGCGCTCAGAGCTTCAGTCCACTTCCCTCACCCAAAACCAGATCATGTTCTCCTCTTCCCCCTACCCCACTTCTTTCTCTTTCTTCTCCCTCTCAAGTGGGACTAATGTGTTCTCACGTGGCACTTCAGTCTGTTGACCTTTTTGAGTTCTGTGCACTGTATCTTGGTTATTCTTACTTTTTTTTTTGCTGCGGGGGGTGGGGGGGGCTAATATCCACTTATTAGTGAGTACATAGTATGCATATCCTTTTGGGTCTAAGTTACCTCACACAGGATGATATTTTCTAGTTTCATCCATTTACCTGCAAAACTCAGGATGTCCTCATTCTTAATAGATTAGTAGTATTCCATTGTGTAAATGAACCACATATTATGTATCCATTCTTTTGTCCTGGGACATCTTGGTTTTTCCAGGGGCCATACAAATGGCAAGGTGTTAAAATTCCCTTCTAGTTATGTTTTAAACATTAGCTTGCAATGTTGTGGGCTTTCATAAGTGTTTTTCATAAGACATTAGTTTGGCTTAATCTACTTCCAATCTTTCTTCTCTCCCTACCCTCATTCTTATTTTTCCTTGAACCATTAACCTCCATTATCCCTCATTCTCTTTTCATATCAGATGTGGTCTACTATCACCTTATCCCTGAGTAGCCTTGGGTATTATCTGCTTCCATGACCTCTTTCTAGTTTCCTGATATTCTGTCTTTGAAATCGACACTGCAGGAAATATGATGACAATGTTTGGTGGCCAGAAAACAAACAAGGATAATTGCCGGGAGCCTCCTGGCCCAGGCCAAGGTAGTGGTGGATTCAGAGAGTAGGACTCTGGTGATGGCTTTTAAGGTCTGAGGGTCTTCCAGAGCTTTCTAGCTCTCTAATTATACTGAAATGCTGATGATAGCTTCTAAAAGGTCCTAAAAACTTTCTTGCTCTTTCTGAGAGTAAAAGACTACTGGTTTAGGCGAGTAACACCTGTAGCCTAACAGTGGAGCGTTAAGCAATGCAGCCTTTGTTCTACCTCAGCAGGAACTGCTGGGCTCTAACTTTCAGCCTGCTAGTCAGAAGTCACAGGAAGAGAAGACACTTAGATAAGTGATTATAGAATTTATTACCAAGTTGTAATATGAAAGCTATCTAAGGGGAAAAGCAGAAAGATCCTAAGTAGGTAACAGGAAAAAAAAATCTCTAAGTGGGGAAAGGGAAAAGATTCTAGTCTAAGTGGGGAAAGGCAAAATAGTCTCCTCTATTGATCTTAGCTCTCTATTGATCTTAGTTCTCTTGATGATTCTCACACTTCTCTTTGTCCTCAGTACTTCTACATCTTTCAGAATACATGATCACATGTTACAAAGTTCATCACAAGCTCACATGAAAAATCAAATAATAAATTGAAATAGATGTTTACAACAGCGAATGTTTACATGCATATCCATTAGGAGTAATTATCTGGCTAAACATCCATCACCTGTCTCAGCTCCACAGGTTCAATGAAGGTTTAAACCCATAACTAACTTATTAGTGAAGTTTGTATAGATACACCCAGTCGGTATTTTATCTTCTGTCCTAGCACCTAATATAACTAATATATCATTAGTTGCCTTTTAATGGTCTTTGGTTAATTGTTTTACAATGTCTTGGAATGTGCTCTTAGTAGGAGAAAGTCTGGTTACCATCTAAGAGCATTTAAATGGTGACACTTGGGAGACAGAGTTTGCATTGCAGCTTTGACTCTCAGAAAAGGACCTAATAGCAGTCCCATTATAAAAGAGCTTAATATTCACAGATATAATTTTAGGAATTCTTATAGGATCATCATTAAGGCTTAAGTCATCTATGTGTCTATATAGTATCACTCCAAGATAGTACATCTTTGTGGATCTGCAGAGATCTGCTTCAAAGGGGGTATGCTCCTACTTTAGTGATTGTTATATATGTTTAATAGTAATAGGAAAAGCATATTAATAGCAGGACTGTTTCCTAAAATTAGTTCCTTACAGCCTTGCTTAATGAGGGCTCACCTGTCACAAATTATATAATAATCCAAGGCAGGCCACTTCAGGATGACCACCTGCTAGTTATTAGTTTATCCCATTATGGCTCACTGACAGATAATGAATATAAATCTTCAATTTTTTGTCTTGTTTGAGATTTCATATTCCATCAACGGATTGTTTCAGAAGACTGAATTACAGACAGAACACCAAGTCTTTTCTTTCATTTGCACTAATGAAAAATCAGTTTCTATCTTGATGATCCAATTTTACGCTTTGAAAGTAAAAAAAGGTCTTTCATTAATAGAGAAATACTTAACAAAACCTATCGTGAGTATATACAAAGAACTCAAGAAGACAGACTCCAGAGAACAAAATAACACCATTAAAAATGGGGTACAGAGCTAAACAAAGAATTCTCAACTCAGGAATACCAAAAGGATGAAAAGCACCTAAAAGAAATGTTCAACATCCATAGTCATCAGGGAAATGCAAATAAAACAACCTTGAGATTCCACCTCACACCAGTCAGAATGGCTAAGATCAAAAACTCAATTGACATCAGATGCTGGAGTGGATACAGAGGAAGAGGAACACTCCTCCATTGCTGGTGGAATTGCAAGCTGGTACAACCACTCTGGAAATCAGTTTGACAGGTCCTCAGAAAATCTGACATAGTACTAGCAGAGGATCCAGCAATACCACTGCTGGGCATATACCCAGAAGATGCTCCAACATGTAATAAGGACACATGCTACACTATGTTCACAGCATTCTTATTTACAATAGCAAGAAGCTGGAAAGAATCCAGATGTCCTTCAACAGAGGAATGGATTAAAAAATGTGGTACATTTACACAATGGAGTACTACTAAGCTATTAAAAACAATGAATTTATGAAATTTTTAGACAAATGGATGAATCTGGAGTATATCATTCTGAGTGAGGTAACCCAATCACAAAAGAACACACATGATATGCACTCACTGATAAGTGGATATTAGCCCAGAAACTTAGAATACCCAAGATATTTGCAAAACACATGAAAGTCAAGAAGAAGGAATACCAAATTGTGGATACTTCTATCCTTCTTAGAAGGGGGAACAAAATACCCATGGAAGGAGTTACAGAGACAAGGTATGAAGCAGAGTCTGAAGGAATGATTATCTAGAGATTGCCCCACCTGGGGATCCATCTCATAGACAACCACCAAAATCAGACACTACTGTGGATGACAACAAGAGCTTGCTGACAGGAGCCTGATGTAGCTGTCTCCTGAAAGGCTCTGCCAGTGTCTGACAAATACAGAAATGGATGTTCACAGCCATTCATTGGACAGAGCACAGAGTTCCCAATGAAGGAGCTAGAGAAAGTACCCAGGGAGCTGAAGGGATTTGCAGGCCCATTGGAGAGACAACAATATGAACTAACCAATATCTCCAGAGCTCCCTGGTACTAAACCACCAAACAAAAGAAAGCACATGGAGGGTCTCGTGGCTCTAGCTGCATATGTAGCAGAGGATAGTCTAGTTGGCCATCACTGGGAGAAGAGGCCCTGTGTCCTGTGAAAGTTGTATGCCCCAGTATAGGGGAATACACGGGCCAGGGATTGGGAGTGAGTGAGTTGGTGATCAGGAGAATGGCAGAAGGGATAGTGGGTTTTCAGAGGGATAACATTTGAAATGTAAATAAAGAAAACATCTAATAAAAAGATATTAAAAATGATCTGTGATAAAGTCCATATGAGGAAGATGGAAACAATAACACCTGAATATGATAGGGATCCTTAAGTAATTGGAAAAGTTCACCTTTCCAAAATGTACATTATATAATTATTTTGATCTGCAAATGATTCTTTTATATCTATCATGTCAAATCAACTGATTAATGGAAGTGTCAGTCCCAGGACAATTTACCTCTTGCATCAGTGGTGTATTTTTAGAAAGTTCTTTCCACTCTCTAATGTTCTCATAATGTTCCCTCCTTCTCCATTTACTGTATGCATTTGCTTTAACTGTTTATTCTCTCAGAATTTTAGTCCTGTAGCTCCTGCAGACACAATTCCTACTTCAATGCTCAAACTTCCTCCAGCATCTATAAATAATTTACTTGCCCACCCTTTCTAAAAGGCGGGCAAGTAAATTATTGCCTCTTGTTGCTTTGTTTTATTCTTGCTTAGCGAATTCATTGCCCTGCAACATGTCACCCATTGCTCTTTTCCTTCCTTGTTATTTTATTTCAATGAATAAAATGTGAATAGTGTGAAGAGGGAGAGGTCTTTGATCTTTCTGTAAGACATCTAAAGAGTTGCTCATCATATCATAGGTACTCAACATTTGTTCAAAACTCCCAATAGAACAAAACTCCTGAGAACAATTCACTATTTCATGTAGAGAAACAGGAATCTCAGGGTAGCCAAAATGATCTTGACCAGTAAAAGAACTTCGGGAAGTATCACCATCCCTGACCTAAAGCTGTAATACAGAGAAATAGTATTAAAAACTGTATGGTATTGTTACAAAAACAGAAAGGTGGAACAAGGAAATTGAGTTGAAAATCCAGAAATAAACCCACACACCTGAGGACACTTGATTCTTAACAAAGAATCCAAACCCAGATGATGGAACAGGGAGATCATCTACAACAAATGGTGCTGGTATAACTGGATGTATGCATGTAGAAAAATGCAAATAGATCTGTATCGCCCTATACAAAACTCAAGTCAAAATTGCCAGACACACTGATTATAATGGAAGAGAAAGTGAGAACCAGCCTTGAACACAATGGCACAGGAGAAAATTTCTGAATCTCAATGGCTCAGAAACGAAGGGTCGAGGGTTAATAAATGGGACATTATGAAACCGAAAAGCTTCTTTGGGGCAAAGGACACTGTCAATAGTACAAAATGACAACCTACATATTGGGAAAAGATCTTCATTAACCCTTCATCCAACCAAGGGCTAATATCCAAAGTATATAAAAATTCAAGAAGTTAGACTCAAAAGCTCAATAACCTGATCTAAGATTGGAGGATAGAACTAAACAGAGAATTCTTAACAGAGGAATCTGGAAGAACTGAGAAACACTTAAAGAAAGGTTCAACATCTGTACTCACCAGGAAAATGCAAATGAATACGACCCTGAGACTCCACCTTACATCAATCAAAACTGAAGAAAACACTCAAGTGACTGTACATGGTGGCAAGGATATGGAGAAAGAGAAACACTCTTCCACTCTGGAAATCAATTTGGCAGTTCTTCAGAAAACTGGAAATAGTTCTACCTGAAAACCCAGCTATACCACTCCTAGACATATACCTAAGGATGCATGCTCCACTATGTTCATAGCAGCTTTAATAATAGTAGCTAGAAACTGTAAGCAACTCAGTGATCTCTCATTTGAATAATGGATACAGAAAATGTGGTTCATTTACACAATGGAATACTATTCAGCGATGAAAAATGAGGACATCATGAATTTTGCAGGCAAATGGGTGGAACTTGAAAATATCATCCTGAGTAAGGTTACCAAGACCCAAAAGGACATGCATCGTATGTACTCACTGATATTATTTTGGATATTGGCCAAAAAGATCAGAATACCTATGATACACCTCACAGGCCCCAAAGAAGTAAAACAAGAAAGAAGGCCCAAGTGAACGACGCTTGAATCCCATTTAAAAGGGGGAACCAAACAGTCATGGGAGGCAGAAGGAGGGAGGGGTCTGTGTTTGTGAGAGGAGGGCTAAGGAAATACCCGGGCAGGATCAAGCATGTGGAGAGACAGGAGTGAGTCCCAGAGGGCCAGGAGAAGGAATGAGAATATGTTGCTGCCAGGGGTCAGGGATTGGGATATTCTCTAAGAAATCCCAGAGACCCGGATGAGGGAGGCTCCCAGGACTCAATGCAGGAGACCTTAGCAGAAATTCTCAATAGTTGGGATATGGAGCCTGAAGAGACTACCTCCTGTAGCCATCAGGACCCCTAGTCAGAGAATGGGAACATCAACCCACCTACCAAACTTCTGACACAAAATTAGTACTGTCTAAAAGAAATTCAGGGTCAAAGATGGAGCAGTGACTGAAGAAATGGCTGGCCCATGACCAGACCATTTTGAGACCCTTCCCCTGGGGAGGCACCAATCCTTCACATTATTAGTGATGCTATGTTGTGCTTGCAGAGAGGAACCTAGCAGAGCATCTCTGTGAGAGAGGCTTTAGCCAGAAGCTGACTGAGACAGATGCAGATACACACAGAAAAACAACAGACATTGGACAGAGATTGGAGAACCCCATGGAAGAGTTACAGGAAAGATTGAAGGCCCTCGAGGAAATGGAAACTCCATAGGAAGACCAACAGCATTAAATAATTTGGACCCCTGGAAGCTCCCAGAGACTGATCTATCAACCAAAGAGCATATACGAGCTTCTCTGTAACCCCTGACACATATGGGCTCTCATGTTTGACCTCAGAGGGAGAGGATGGCCCTAATCCTACAGAGACTTGACACACCAGGGTGGAGGAATATGGGGCAGAGGAGAATGCTCTCTCAGAGGGGAAATGGACAGGGGGTGATGGGAGGAACTCTGCAAGGGAACCAGGAGAAAGGACAACATCTGGGATGTAAATAAATAAATAAATATAAGTAATAAAAAAGTTATTACATATCTTTTTAAAAAGTTGCTCATTATATCATAGTTCTTTAAAACTCCTGATGGAAGATTATTAAATGTTTCCATTTGTCAAGGCTAACTTGCCTCTCCAGCTTTATTATCTCTCAAGCAGAGAGTATGGCTACAGTGAGAACTGTGGCAGAATTTTGGGGTGAGTTAGGTGTATGGATAGAGAAGCAAGAAAAAAGTTAAACTATTGGTGTTCACTGGTAAGAATATGGAAATGATTAAAGCCAATAAATCTCCAAGCATTCAAAGATATGAAAGGACAACTTAGAGTTAACGACCTAAAATTTGGAAAATCCTTGCCCTCTATGGTTATTGCATTCGTATTTTCCAAGAAGTGGTTGTTTTTATTGAGAGTGGCCTGGTCTCAATGTGAATCTGGGCGAAAAGATCACACGGTAAAATGCGTTTAAAACTTTAATGTCTTGGCGAGAGATATTTTGGTTCTTATCTCAGAAGTAGTACTGAAAAGACTTCAATTAAACAATGCAGTTAATACGGCTCCACAGTCCAAAGTTGGAACACACAACTCAATCCAAAAAGATTACAAACAATACAGAAAATATCCCACTCTCTCTTCTTCTGGCTCAATATTGTTGTCTTTTCAAGAAGCATCTTAGGGAATGTTAATAGTAGGAGGTGATGGGGAAACCACGAAGAAACCAATTTTCTACTCAAGCCTATGAACAAAAGGAAAATAATGGATTATAAAAACATATTATCCAAAATTATACAATATGCATATATATGAGATCTACATGAACATTCAAATATACAGGGTGGCAAAATGTAATTATTTATAACTAACTCTAATTGATGAAGTAGTAATGATGCACTAATGCTGACATAGTAGCTGTTAATTATTACTAAGGTCTAGTTAAGAATTAATTTTCCCACACAATTTTAAAAAGTTATCATATGTAATGTTTACAATAATTGAGACATACCTACACTCCCAGATATACCACTTATTCTAAAGAGGAGAAATTATAAATAGCCTAAAATCTTTAAGAAGGAATACTTAGAAATATACCTTCATCTCTATGTACAGAAGGCTAAACATATATGTCTTCTGTGAGGAAGACATTTCATGTGAGGTGCAAAGCAATATATCAAGTGTGCATCAACATGGACACTGGTGCTTTGACATCTTCTGCTCAGTTTTATTACTTCTGGTTGAGTTCATTCCATCCCACAAGGGAACTTTCATATAATTTACTTACCCAATTAGTATATGCATCCAAGTTATACAGAGAACCAATTGAAAAATCAAGAATTTGTGGCAAAACTTGCAATATTTTTAGTGAAGCAGTAATTTAAAATATAACTAAATAGTTGAAGTGTGATTTTTTTTCCATCCAATGTTGTGTGCTATTCTGGAATTGTTGCTGAAAATGTTGCTCAGTGTTCCATCCAAACGGCACTTACCTATAGCTAGGTAGCAGCAGTTATTTTAGGAATCTTAGTAGAATCTCTGAGAGAAGAAAGTACAATACATTTTAATTCTCTAAGACTCTTTGCCTTTCACATAAAGTATCTTATATTCTTTCTAGGTATCTAACATTGAAACTAAAGTACAAATTTTACATTCTATGATGAAGCTTATCTAATGGTTGCTTCCTAGCAGAAAACTCAATCCAAAAAGTAAAAGTTGGAAGTACCTTGAAGATAACTATCACACTTAGGGCTCAGTTCTAAGGATTTAATGTCAAATCGCTAATAATTATACAAACTTTTCAGTTTTGTGCTCCATCCTTTTCTATGCATGGTAGTGGGGAAAGAGCATAGCAAGCCTGAGGCCTTTTAGCAAGTGTATGGAAGCAGAACTACCGAGAACAACTTGCAAATCACTCTGCTCCTTTAACCTTTGGATATTTATAAAATTAATAATACTCCATGCTTATACCACAGAAAATAACTGTACAAATGAAGGCGATATTTATTCTGAAAAGCTGGAACTGGAGAGATGGCTGAGTAATTAAAGTTCATGCTTTTCTTGCCCAGAACTTGATTTCCATTCTCTGGAGCCATGCTGTGTAGCTCATAACCACACATAACTACAGTTCTAGAGGGATATGCTACTCATGTGGGTTTGCAATCATATGCCCATACTGACAGTCACATAAGCATGCACATAACTAAAAATAATAAAAATAAAAGGGACACATTTTGTGCACTGCTGAATCTTTCATTTTCCTGAAAATTACTGCATGTAAGAAATGCAAATAGATTATCAATGCAATTCTTTGTTGATGACTGTTACAATCAACAATTACTATTCTTGTTACAATTACAAGTGCTCCAATTAAATAATGAGTTTAATGTCCTTGACATTTTAAACGTAAACTGTAGTTTATTTCTATGTGAAACAAATGTTATTGCATCTTATTACATCACTTTTTGTGAGCCCGATGACTGTATTTATATTATATTTAATTATATTGTTTATGTGCTAATATTATATTTTACCATATTTTCATAGGCACATACCGTATAGTGAGCATTTGGGAAGGTGTAATCCTTACTGGGGTACCAGTAGCTCACAGGTATCTGGGGATGAAGAGCTTGGGGAAGTTGGGGGATGGTGACCTGTTGATATTGGATGTACTTGATCTAAAAGAAATGAAAATATCAAAAAAATACTCAAGTTAATCTAAGCTTCTTAACAGAGAGGAACAGAAGCTAATATTAGCTACTTTCTAAATTACTCCAGGAAGACTCTATACAAAAGTTATTCTAAAATCATAACCATTTTTGTGTTATAGAATGCACTGTTAAATGGAAGAAATATTATTATTTCATACACAGGCAGTGTAAAAGTTAAAGGAAATTCTGTATGTCAGAAAGAAATGAAAACATTTTAATAAGCTTGATAATTTTCTTCACGTATGTTTTCATGTCTGGCCTTTACAGTTGGAGAATGTTAGAATGATTTATTACAATGATTTTGGGGAAGCCATGCCTCTGATCTGGTTGTTCAGTCTCTCTTAACATCACTCCCTTGCATCCTCTATAGAGTATGTATAGAGCTTTCTGAATAGCCCTTGCCATATATTTTATATGTACTTCGACTCAATTCTTTAAAGCTTGTTAAATTGATTTTACTGTGGACAAGTCCAGAAGATAAGTACAGCTTCCAACATGGAGTCCTAGTTCTTATGAATGGAAAGTTTTATTTTAATTTCCAGTGAATGTGTGCATGGTTGTGATATGCTATTAATGGAAGGGTGGTAGAATTTGCTGAAATCATTTTTGTATCTTCAGCATTTTATGACAGAGTTTATATATATTACAAAAATCTTTAGAGTATCTCTTCTATTCTTGTATTTATTTTTCAGTTAAAGATAAAGTAGATAACAAGAGCAGAGTAATTAAATGCTGCACCAGGGTAACAGAGCATAGGTAAGTACTCTAACTATAAAGCCTGTGTTAATTTATTGAGATCTTAGACTCCGTATATGGATACGTAATCTGCTGTTGTTTGACACTAATCACTTGAAACACCTTAATTTTGAAAAGGAGAAGCTTGGATGCAGAGAAAAACTGTGATGCAGTTTTACTATGTGAGTACTTAATCTAAATCATTTAAAATAAAGATATATTCTATGCTTGTATCTCTACAATCATCAGGGAGTATATCAAGTAATTGATTTTAAAATATAGACCATATTTACTTTCAGAAACACATTCATATCAAAATGCCAAAATTTTAATTACTTCAATTTTTTAAAATAATATTGTCTTGGGATTGAATGATGTGATAATTTGAATAAGAGATTTATGCACATTTTTTATATATTAATGAATTATAGACAGGTTTTTTATAGCCAGTAACAATATTATAAACATTTTAAGTCACGTACAATCACATAAAACTAAAAAAACTTACCATATCAATAATCTTCTTCAGGATTTCCTTAAAGAAAGCAAACAAAAAAAATGAAACATAGTGACTTGAAAACTCTATTTACTTTTCCAAACTTATTCTTAGAAATAGCCCATCTGCCATAAACTTAAGGACAATGATTTGTTCACTGTTTGTATATTTGTATATAAAATATCCGTATCTGTTTGAATTCTTCAAATAATAGAATCATACATTTAGTGCTTTTTTGAATACAAACTCTAAATGGAGTTTGCCTGTTTTACTCATTGTCTTGTTTCCACTCTCAAGAATCTTTTAAATGAGCTAGTATTTGATTACATGCTTCCTAAATAAATGGATAAAATTATGAGTTCAACTTTATTAGCATAACAAAACATTCTAAATAATATTGTGTTTGCTACAATTATGCTAAGTAAGTATTTGTATATAAAATATTCATACCTGTGCCTTGGGTGGACTTTATATACAATTTTGAATGAGAGATAATTTCAGAAAAATTAGTAAATATTAGCTTAGCTAAGTAACTCTAATAATAGTACACTTAAAACTATATTATAACAATTGAAACCCTAAATAATAAGATCTCCATTTCTCACAGGAAATTAGACTTTAGTTCAACTTAGTCCTGCAGACTTTGGTGCTAAGTAAATAACACTCTTGCAATAACTAACTATAAAATTAAAAACACAGCTTTAAAAATCTTTGTAACTTTAGCAGCCATGACTCACCTCCACAGAGGTGCTGATGGATTCCTAGGGAGAGGAATAAAAATAATATACAAATTATTTCTGTAGTGAAATAGTTCTTTCTCTAGCACTCCTCTCAATTATCATAAATGAAATACAGGGAATAAAACTAGGTAAGCCATGGGATGCCATTCTAGGTGACTTTAGGCAGCTGGCATTTGACATAAATAGACGTTTTCAAAGTCATCACTGATATGAGAACTCGATTACATTTATGAAAAGCACAGATTACAAACTATCAATGGGCATGACTTAGTTCAGTGACTGCCAACCAAAGTGGAAGTGATTTGATATGATCCAGTGCTGTGCAAATCTCTCTTGCTAAATTTGAACATTACTCTGCACTTGTCTGTTCCCATGTAGATTTTTATCATTGCTACATAAAAATTTGTTTCTGTGAGTCTAACCTTATGTATAAAATAAGAGTTTTAATTCTAGTGCAGCGTTATCTGGTATTGGATTTTGTTTTCATGAGAGAAAACTTATCTCAGAAGATTTTTATTTTTCTGTTTTAGTGTGTGTTCTACCCAGAAATTAAGTAGAATAACCCTTTCTTGTACATTTGTGATTGATTGGAAAAATACCTATATCTGTCTATAATAGCAAGATACAAATGATTCTGCCTTTAAAAAATATTTTTTCTAAATATGTCTTATATTTGAGAGTAGCTTTAGGGTTTAGCAATAGATAATAGCACTGTCATATTTAAAATCATAGTGTCTTGTCTATGGAAATGTGATAAAGAGTGCCATGATATTTTAGTATCCTATATTCCACAGTTAAGAAATATGAACTTAGTTTTATAATAAGTGTTGGAAATAGTGGTATGAAGCAGGCATCTTCTAGTCTAGAAGGAATAAGCAAAATAGCTTATTGATGCAAATAGCTTAAGAATGGAAATGTGACAAAGTCATAGTATTTTTGCCACCTATTTATAACTGAAATTTACCTCTAGCCAAGCAAAAGTATTTTGAGGAAGCCACCAACCAAACAAAAATTAAGAAGACAGTTATTAAGACAAGTGGGACCTAAGAAAGAAGAAATTGATGAACTAAAAAATATTGTCAAAGCTAGAGAACCAGAGAATCTGCTGTGAGATAGTGTCTTCTTGGTATGGCAGGGACGCTGCACCTAGGAAATCTCTACAATAAAGTTGCCTAAAATAACAGCTAAAGACAGCAACATCAATTGTGATGCACACACGGATCAGGGATTCTCATGGGGTCTCAGCTCTGGATTAAGAGCTACAGACAATGATTTCTGAAAGCGTGGGAAACCATCTTCTCCAGGACAGGCCTCCTGATAGGGCGGCCAATCCCAGTAAGTTACATACATACATACATACATACATACATACATACATACATACATGCCTGTATATGCTTTCTATGAAACAATTGATTAAAGAATAAACAGTCTTGGATTTGAGGTGGGAGAGGAAAGAGGGGGATCAGATTGATGCAACTTCATTGCTCATAAACGAAATCCTCAAAATGAAAGGTTACTATTGCAAGGAGTTATACATTAAATAACTTGTTCTGCTGTGGGGGGGGGGGCAAAAAGGCCTATTATTTGATTGCTGGCTAAGAGGTGAGATTTACTAACTAATGTACAGTATTTGCATCACAACTCTGCCATCTCCTGGACAAAATAAAACACTAAAACGTTTCTACTTCAGATACAGATTTTAAGTGCCTAGGACACCACCAACCAGAAAACATGCAGGATCTGGGCCTAGACCCTGTACACAACTGTAGCAAATACGTAGTTTAATGTTCATATAACTCCCCTAACAAGTGCAACAGCGGCTGACTCAGTCTCTGTTCACTGCCATTGGATCCCATTCCCTCCTACTTGGAATGTATGGTTGGGTCTCAGTGGAAAAGGATGAGCCTATACCTGCTGGGACCAGATGCCACAAGGTGAGGTGGTACTCAAGTGGGACTCCTCTTCTCCTCAGAGAAGGAGAAGGGGTCATGAGGAGAGAGATTTGTAAGAGTGGGATTGCAGAGAGAGGAGGGAGGGGGTTGTGATCAGAATGTAAGTGAAAAAAATAAAATAAAAAAGATAGTCACAGTTATCTAGTGTTCCAGACAATATGAAAGGTTATTTGCTGTAAAATGATGATGGCTTCTTAGCTTTATATAATAGGCACTTAGGAAAATAATTCACAATCCAAACAAAGAAGGAAGGGGATAGATTATGTTCCTAGTTCAGCAGCTGGCTCCCTGTATGTCTGACTTCACATGTAAAGCTATGAACAAGATGCTGCATTCTGTGTTGTTACACACATGACACCTGTGTCTCCTGACTCAAAGGCTTCTCTAAGCCAAAAGCCATACTGAAATGAAGACATCAAGTAGAACTTTAAAAATTGGGTTGAATAACTTAGACTTCAGATTATATTTAAAGACGGCATTCTGTCATAAACACTTCGAATCACACATGAATGGTTTTGCGTGATTTACTTTTTCTCTGCATCATTCGTAGCACTTTTAAATAGTGGTCTTAATTGTTATATGATTTAATTTATATTCTAGAAAATGTTATTAAAATGTTGTGTAAAAGGTTTTTACTTTCTGTATTTGAATTGATTGGGACGTATTTTTCAGTTAACCATTTTAATTATTTTCAAATGAAGATAGCAGTAAAATCGACACAAAGTAGAAGTGCAGCACTCACCTGGGTGGGCGTGTTATGGATGGCATTAGGCTGGGGCCACTGGTTCACACTGCTCTGCTGCTGCTGGTGAAGAGGTGTGCAACATTGGGAAAAGGAAGACTCCTGGGAAAATTGCTTGAATTTTTTCTAGAAGGAAATAAATGCACCAGTATTTATGTAGTGACTATTCTTCATAGGTCAAGTTTATCTGTATGAAATCAAATCTCTATAAATATCAAAACTATGCCAGTTTGACAAAGCATAAGAATTTTTTATTATAGAATGCAATGCATTAAAGGGGATTTTAGAATTGCAGATGGCATTAATTTAGGACCCTGGAAATAAGCTTTACTGTATGTGAAAGACACAATAATATGTAAATGCAGAAGTTGAGAATTGTCAAGGGAATATCTGACATCACAATTTCTCCTTTCACATTTGGCTCAAGAAGGTTGATGCCTGCACTATGAAACAGTGATGTTTGTACTTTCTTTGTTACAGGATAACATCTTAATGTCTTACAGCATCACTTTTCCAGAAGGCAAGTGGATGAATACAGTGGCTTGTATAGGGAACTTATCTCAGATCTCATCCTGAAATCTAGACCTTTGTTTGGCCATGGCTAGTTGCCTATATATAACTATGTCATTAAGTTGAACCACATCAGAAATAAACCAAACCAAACCAAACCAAACCAAACCAAACAAAACAAAAAACATAAACACAAACATACAACCAAAACAAAACAAACCAACCAATCAAAACAAACAAACAAAAAACAAAACCCAAAGCTCCCACATTTCCAGTGCACACAGATACCAATTACGTTCATGTGTAGAATATTGCTGTTTCTTTTCTGGGGTGTCAATGTCAGATGGGCACCAAAGTGAGAATAGTATCAGAGGACAACACTCAAGAAAGATATGTGAGAAAAAAGTATTAGATAACTTTTTAAAAAAAAAAAAAAACAAAAAACAGGCTGTTTTATATATGTGAAACCTTTTTTCTGATAGTCTTTTTTTTTTTTTTTTTTTTTTTTTTTTTTTTTTTTTTTTTTTTTCGAGACAGGTTTCACTGTGTAGCCCTGGCTGTCCTGGAACTCACTCTGTAGACGAGGCTGGCCTTGAACTCAGAAATCTGCCTGCCTCTGCCTCCCAAGTGCTGGGATTAAAGGCATGCGCCACCATGCCCAGCTTTTTTCTGATAGTCTTAAGAATGGATGTTTTTATCTTCATGTATAAGATCAATGAATGTTATCCTTTTGTTTATTTTTAGAAACTTTTTTATTGTGTAGCTTGCAATTATTCTTTACACCTGGACAACCTGTAGTGTTAGTGGGACATTTTGGGGTAAGGAGGATGTAGTGTGGAGTAGTTAAGTAACTGCTGGAGGAGTTCTAGTTGAAAGGATTTGCCCAGTTTCAGTACTCTCATTCTTTCTTGAACTATACATTTCTGTTGTCTCCTGGAGATGGGGGGGTCTTTGTCCTTATCTGTCTTGTTTTTTTTTTTTTTTAATTGATTCAAAGACAAGCATTTGGACTAATTACATGACTGAGGTAATACACAGATATCTGAAGTAAATCAGTTAAAAATATTTTTCTGAGTTTTAAAATCCTTTTGAGTTTAGTTAGATTACCTGGTTCTTGTTAAAATTCCATATTTTAAAAGATAATGTTCACATATTATGGTAACAAATTTTGTCAGAATTTGGTGTAACATATAGGGAAGAAATGATAAGATGAAGATAAACTTACCTGCTGGTTTAGGTTGACCTTTTGTTCTTCAGATTGTACAATTTTCTGTTAAAATATTGCTTATGTCAGAGAGATATGGACAGAACTGTTGCTAATAAAGTTACTTAGTCGAATTATAACTACTTACTTCACTGACTTCCTCGGAAGATTCCTAAAGGAAAACATGAATAGTAGGTTTTTTCAAGTAATATAGCAATAATTAAATATCGATGATTTTAGTAGAAAGTCAGGGGTAAGTATTTAAATATTCCAAACCCAGGACTATGATATTCAATCATGTAGGAATCAAATAAACTAAATATTTGTCAGAACTCTCTAAGCCTCCTTTTTCCTCAACAAAAATAATAGCATAATTAGAATATATTTTAAATTTAACACTTGGTTAATA
Organism: Mus musculus; assembly: GCF_000001635.26. Lineage (NCBI taxonomy): Eukaryota > Metazoa > Chordata > Mammalia > Rodentia > Muridae > Mus > Mus musculus. Next base: position 87,779,765 of record NC_000071.6, on the reverse strand, counting down.
CTACTTTTTTCAGATATTTTTATTTCTAAACATGGAATGCATGAAAGTGATAAACAAAAATGAGAACAGCCATTGATGTTAACTCATGCTTGCAATTTCAGCATACTCTGTATCTGAGTCAGTATAATTTACTATGGAATCAAGGTCAACCTTGGTTACAAAGTTATGGTGAGACCCTGAGTCTCTTCCTGAAAAATATGGGAGAGAGGGGTTTGGAGATGGAGCATGATTGGTTGGTAGCTTCATGGATTTTGCACAGTGTCAGATATGGCTGGAGGCTCACAGTCTGAGACTAAGTTATATACAGAAAGGCTAAAACCTGTTTTATGAGATTTTGGCTATGAAGACCTTAGGCATCATCCAAGGTCATGGGACTCTAGACTGAGACCTAACACAGTGCTGTCAACCCCTTTTAAGGCATACTTCACTCTTTCAGCATTGCTTTTATCAACCATAGGTGTAGAAAGTATTGGCAACGTATAGAATATCTGATCCAAACCACCTTCTGGCTCTATTGAAATGGTTTTCCACATTTAATATGAGAGCATCATATCAAAGATTTAATAAAATTTAGAAACGTTAACCCTAACCAGAGTTTCTTATTGAACTACTCATGGCGTTATGACTTTAGACAATTTAAGTCATGATCAAATAATTTTTGAGACCCCTTTCTTCCACTGAATATTTATATGTGCATTTCCTAGGAATTATCAAGTGATTATGTAACACAATGGTCAAGTCACTATTTCTCAAAAAATAAAACAGAAGAAACAATGTCTTACCTCACTGGATGAACTGCTAGCAGAATCCTTGATAAATAAATTAAAAATAAAACAAAATAATTGGTGACAAGAAGACAGCTTCCTCAACAACATTCCTCAAGAAGCAGCATTTGCCTTAACTCCATACCATATTAATTTCCTACTGGATTACTAATATGCAAGATGAGAAGGATATAGATAATGCATTTAAATTATGATTTATAAGCATTGAATATTAAGCATATTTGGGGAAATATATGGAAAGGATTTACTTTATCAGGTATCTAAATGGAGTTTGGTAAACATAGAGGAACAGGAAAGAATAAAATTAGTGCAGCTAGATTAAGCAACTAGAGGTGAAATGACTAGAAGAGAGTATTGTGAAATGTCTGTGGGAGACTAGTAACATTTCATAACAAGTATGAGTATTGTTAATGACATATAGTTAAGATGAATAAAAGTCTCCCATCATTTTATCCGTGGTTTTCTAAGTTACAAAAAATTAGGCACATTACCCCTACAATATTATGTGTGAAATAAGAGAAAACCCATATTCCTTAGAGAGAAGTATACTAATACTTTATCTCTACTTTATGGGCTTATATTGAAATAAACCTTTGAAAATGTAGCTTCAAAAAACACAGCTATCCTTATGTGACCTTTTCACATTATTGCATAATTGCTAATTAAGATTATGAAAATACTGACCATTTGAAGTTAAAAGTTGAAAAAAACTGGTAACCATCTGGACAAATCAGCAGTGCAGACATTAATTAATTAACGAATTTTACCTTAGTTGTTTGGAAGAACACGCTATTGTCCAGCTTAGACTTCTGAAAAGAAATAAATGACATTAATTTTATATCCATACAAATTGAAAAGTATTTTAAAGTATATTTAATATAAGAAGCTATGACTTACTCCTGGGTAGATGCTGGCAGATGATTCCTTGGAAAAAATGATAATAAATATTGATTACTTGCAAAATCTTTTACCCATACTACCAAAATAAGTATTGATGAATAGTGACTATATAATTTATGACTTTTACAGTAATGATTTTTGAAGTGACAACAGGAAGCAAAATGAACTATAAGTATATATTATGCTACACTTTGTATTTTTTAAAAAAATATTTATTTGATGTTTAAGTAAAATCATCATGTTGGGTGCCATTGCACTGAAATCTGGTTATGAAGCAAGGGAAGAAGAGAGGAGCAGACCTGTCTGCATTCAACACTCCAGCAGTCGATGTAACACAATAACATCATAATTAACAACACAATCAGATTCCTGGGCTAACATCAGAATCACTGTATTATGACACCATTAGTATGAGGAAAAGTACCTACATTTGATGCTGTTGTATGGTTTGGTTTATTTTCCCAATAATTTTTATTTCAATGGGTGAACATTGTTTTTTTTTCTCTATGGTTTTTATAGTGGTATTATTGCTATTTTTAAAAATCTGAATGAGCAAGGATATATAATTACTATTAGGTAGCAGAACTAGTCTTCATAATAAAGGCTCTTACCTCACTGGAGGACTTATCCTTTATTTCCTGTATAAATTAAAATAAGCACAAATTTAACATTTATGGCTTATTTCTTTTTCTACTGCTTAAGACAGTGAAATTTAAAGGAAAAGCTGAGACAGATAAAGGTACTTGCTATGAAGTATGATGTCCTGAGTATATCCCTAGGACCCAAAAGATAGAAGGCAATGCCTCCCAACTCCTACAAACTGTTCCCTAGCTTTCTCATGGGTATTGAGACACACACACACACACACACACACACACACACACACACACACACACAAATTAATAAACAGACCTGGCTAAAAGAAAAACAGTTTCTCAGATAAATTTATTGCAAAAGGGCTTTCTTTGAAAAGTTCTCTAAGTCCCAAACATCAGTATAGAGCAACTCAGACACAGTGGTTTTGAAGAACTTGAGCTATCACTTGCTAATTATGCTAAAACACCTTTAGGTGGAGGACTTTTATTATTTAGAAGAAATTGCTTAGACTAATAATAAAAATAAAGAAAAGGGTACTGTTATATAATATTTCCAAATCATATTGTTTTTTGAATAAATTGGATTCTTTAGAGTTAGAGTTTTGGTTCAGGATGAAAGTAAAATTATTGGTAAGCATCATATCAGTAGACGGATCTATAAACTCTGAAAAGAAAGTATTTTAAAATGCATTATAGTTTATGTGCTTGGCATTACGTGACATTATTATTGTCCATTTACTAGTTTTATATTTTGGTTAATACGCTACTTTCAAATCCAAGTTTACTAATACTTTTACTCCAATCATGTCCCTTTTTTGTTATATTCATGGTGTGTGTGTGTGTGTGTGTGTATGTGTGTGTGTGTGTGTGTGTGTGTGTGTGTGTATCTATGTGCAGGCAGGGACATGCACTCATATATGATTTGAGTGTCAGTGCCTGAAGTTTACATTAGGGATCTTTCCTGATATGGTCTTACCTTAATCACTGGGGCAAGGTTTCTCTCTTGAATTCAGAGTTCCCTGATATGGACTAGTCTAGCAAGCCAGCTTGTTCTGAAATTCACTGTCGCATAATCTTTGGTTTTCAAAGGCTTAAATTCTAGACTGGCAGCTGAGCTGCCCACGGGAGGGTTTATATGGATCATGGGACTCCAAACTCCATCCTTATCCTTGTGTGCCAGGTGCTTTATCCTCTGAGCCATTTTGCTGTTTATGTCCTCATTACTTTTTATACTATTTTTTAAAAAATAAAAATGAGAAAATTCTCTCAATTCCTTGCCAACTGGCTTTGTTAGTCCAAACGATGGTGATGAAGATTTCTTATACTTCCGAACACATTGCAAGAAGAAATGGTTCCTCCCGGTAGAGCTAACTAAAATTACAACATATTGTGGAAGGAAAGCAACTCCTTTCTCTCATTATTCTACACTCTCTGAATCTCCTCAGTGTTGACAATTTATAGCACTACCGTCCACCCTGGAACACCACATAAGTTCAGGCTAATACTATCACTGATACAGATCCCAGGGTAATAGGCTCACTCTCTATTCATTCTTGACAGTGCCTGAAACTTTTGCACATAGTAAAAGATTCACTCCTTTCAAAACTAAGAAAGAAGCCATAGCATCATGGAATCCTGTTCACTTACGTGCTTTGCCAGAGCAACAACCACCAGGCAGGCAAAGATGAAGAACTTCATGGTTACTTGTTCCTATAAAAACATGTAGAACATTTATAATTAATCCTGTCATTGAAACTGTGACACACTTATTTATGTATTATTATACATGTAATGAATAAAGGTAATGAAGATCAATAAAATAGAATATCTTGGAGAATTTTATAACTACAAATAGTAATATCTCAATTTATTTTGAGCCCTGTCTTTTGCTAACAGGGCATACATTAAAGCCAATTGTTAAAATGTGAATATTTCAATTCATTCGATTTCTAGAAGTAATCTTAACAGGTGTACATTTTACAAAGGATGATTATAAGGTGGAAGATGAAATATAACAGAAACTCTTTCTGAAATTAGCTTTTAGGTAAACCAAGGCATCCTATTCTCTGAAAAAGAAAATTAGAAGATAGCAATGAGACCTGTCCGAGAGTCAGGGCTCTAAACACTCTGGCTATACCATAGCTAGCAATTTGAAGGTGTACCAAGCTGCCACGGAGTATGATCAGCCTTTACCTAGCATGGCTCTTGAGTGGAACCTGAGTCTGCCCCCTTTCTCTGAGATCGTGCTCAGCTAGAGCAATCTCTAATATTACAGCATTGACAAGTAAGTCTCTAATGTTCACTGACAGCCACAAACAAATGTCTTCTCTCTGTTTAACCAAATTAAAAACTGCAATAAAAATTTTCTAATGTCTAATGTACATATTTTTAAAGCTTACTTTTGAAATATATTCTGAATGTTAGTTTTTAACTAGGCACTTTTGTAGCTCAATAGTTCCTATGTGAGAGTCATTGTGCTAGCTAGACATTTCATAGTATCACCTGGAATCTTTAGAATAATTTTCAGTGATGGCTGGCATGTAAGTTTTCTTCAATTTCTAGTTGAAGAAAATGATGCAAAGCCCAAAAGCAAAGTGAACAGTTGTTAGATTTTTGTTCAAAGCCACATTATCTTATTCAGTACTGACTTTAGAATACAACCTCAAGATTCAGTGTCATAATAAACCTTTTAGAGTCAACATTTTAACTACTAAAAAATAAAAGAAAATAAATGACAAATTTCTATAAGTTTAAAAAAGCTCAAGCAATGCATTTTAAACTATATCTTGATTTTTATTTAGCTGGAGAGAATTAACAGACTTTGATATATTTTTTTTAGTATATGCTATAAAAGGAAAAAATATGAAACATTACCTTGCTCCCCAAATGGAAGACGAGAGGAATAGGTAGATGATGATCTGCAGTGGATAGTTTCCATACTATTTAAACCATGTTTTATCATCATATTCTAATTCTGTGGTTTCAAATACCTAAAAGTCATTGTAATTCTAAGAAAGCACTATAATTAGAAATTGTCCTTCTGGTCTTTGTTCCACAGATTCTAAGGAGTCCTTAAACAGTTTGATTGAGAACATGATAAAGGGAGATGTGTGATGGTTAATTGTATTTGCTTGAAGGCAGACTCACCTGTTTTATGAATTAATTCCCTAATTCTAGTGTTTTCAAAACTTTCCCCCTTTATTATTAGATTGTGAAGAGTAGGCATTTGTAATCTCACTACCAGTTTTTGAAGAGTTCATTATTTTATTTCATGTGTGTATGTGTATCCCTGAGTGCATGTATATGTACCCTGTGCATGCAGGAACCTTCAAAGTCCAGAAACGTGATTTGAATTTAATGGAGCTAGAGTTACAAGTAACTGTGAGTCTTGTTTAAGTCTTGTTTAACAAAACAAACAAAACAAACAAACAAACAAACAAACAAAAAACAGGGTCCTCTGCAGAAGCAAGAAGTACTCTTTTTTTTTTCTTAAATTCTCTCAAACAATACACCATGACCATAGCTTCCCCTCCTTTTACTCCTCCTGTCCCCCACTCCTCTCCACCCCACCATCTCCCACCAGAACCACTCTACAACATTTCCCTTCAGAAAAGATCAGCTCCCCCAGGGATATCAACAGAACATGCATAACAATTTACAATAGAACTAGGCACAAACTCTAATATCAGGATGAGGCAACCCAGTGGAAGGAGGGTCCCAAGAACATGTGAAAGGGTAAGAGACACCCACCATTCCTGATAGAGCCATTTCTCCAGTCCCACAGTCTCATTTCTTGATACTATATTGATGCAGTCATACTTTCACTTGAGAACAATGTGAAAGTTCATGTTTCTGTGACTCCTCATTTATTCTGATTAAGAATTCCCTTCCTTAGAATTCTCTCAGAAAATGGTAAATATTAATACTCCACTTAAGGTCAGTTTAAAAGTTCCACAGAGATATAAAATAGCCCACAAATATCGTACAAAAATAATTCCTTCCATTACCTCAAGTCTATTTCTTTAAATACTTAGTTAAAAGAATGAACAAAATTTTGACCAGTGTATGTTGATACATGGGTATTGATTCAACAAACCATTAAATATATTCTGGGGATTGTGCACACATTGAATGAAGCCACAAGCAAAAATTTTAGGCTTAATAATATAGATATGACAAATGGAAGTGAGACATAAGAGCATACATTTTTATCTCCATTAGATTTGGTCGTGACATGTTCTACAGAGAAAACTGACTTGGAATAAAGAGATGGGAAGTTTTTGGAAGTTTTGGAAACTTGAGGACAGGGATGGTGATTCCACAAGAAGGTTTTTTGTTTTGTTTGTTTGTTTGTTTGTTTGTTTGTTTGTTTATTGTAGCCATTTTGCCCTACTGATAGTGTCCTTTGCTTTACAGAAGCTTTGCAATTTTTGAGGTCACATTTGTCAATTCTTGATGTGAGAGCATAAGCCATTGTTGTTCTGTTCAGGAAATTTTCCCTTGTGCCCATGTTCTCAAGGTTCTTCCCCACTTTCTCCTCTATTAGTTTCAGTGTATCTAGTTTTATGTGGAGGTCCTTGGTCGGCTTGGACTTGAGCTGTGTACAAGGAGATAAGAATGGATCTATTTGCATTCTTCTACATGCTAACTTCCAGTTGAACCAGCATCTTTTGTTGAAAATGCTTTTTTCCACTGGGTGGTTTTAGCTTGTTTGTCAAAGATCAAGTGACTATAGGTCTGTGGGTTCATTTCTGGATCTTCAATTCTACTCCATTGATCTATCTACCTGTCTCTATACCAATGTCATGGAGATTTTTTTAATCACTATTGCTCTGTAATACAGCTTGAGGACAGGGATGGTGATTCCACCAGAAGTTTTTTGTTTTTTTTTTTTGTTTTTTTTTGTTTTTTGTTTTAATGGTTGAGAATTATTTTTGCTATCCTGGGGCTTTTGTTATTCCAAATGATTTTCTGTAGCCTCCCCCAGCTTTGAAGCAGGCTGATTCAGACTTTGCTGCCACTGAATATGAGATCACCTGGGGTGTAGCCTTCTGACTTAGATGGCTATATTGTTATGTCAACTACCACTGCTTGTCTCCAAGACTCTGCTACCTGCTGAGAGACCCTTGAGACATTCTGAAGACACATCCTGTCCTGCTCATCCTCTACAGGCTGGCTCCAGGCACCAAGAATGGACTGGCAGGGGGGATGGGCCTTCCCCTTATAAGCACAGTCTCTTAGTAAACTCGCAGGCCTTGATCAGAGAACAATTTGTCTTGGTCTCATCATTCTTTTCTCGCTGCCTAGTCTCTCTTTCAGCCCCAGCCTGCCTTCCAGGAATACCTAGTTCATGTAGGCCACGGGCCAGCCTCCTACAACAGATTTTGAGAGTTGCTCTTTCTAATTCTATGAAGAATTGAGTTGGAATTTTGATGGGATTTCATTGAATCTATAGATTGCTTTTGGCAAGATGGCCATTTTTCCTATATCAATCCTGCCAATCCATGAGCATGGGAGATCTTTCCATCTTCTGAGATCAAAACAAACAAACAAACAAACAAAAAACCAAAAAGCAAGCAAACAAAAAAAAGAAAGAAAGAAAGAAGACCACAGCCAGATCTTTTTAAACAACTAACAGAATGATTTGTGTAGAAATGAGTAAAAGGCTCGTGACTGAATTCAAAACAGCAAATACAGTTAGAAAATGCAATTATGCTCAGACATTCCTGAGACTTACCAGGGTTTTCATTATGAAATTACAATTCTGCATCTGAAAGCATATAAGAGAATAAGTATACTTGATTTAATAACTAAAAGAATGTCAAATCACATCACACACACACTTCTGACATATCATCCAGTAAGAACAGTGATCAGTCAGGAGTGGTGGCGCACGCCTTTAATCCCAGCACTTTGGAGGCAGAGGCAGACAGATTTCTGAGTTTGAGGCCAGCCTGGTCTACAAAGTGAGTTCCAGGTCAGCCAGGGCTACACAGAGAAACCCTGTCTCAAAAAACAAACAAACGAACAAACAAACAAACAAGAACAGTGATCACTGAAAGATTAGGAAGAAGTCAAACAGGTGATAGGGTATAAGTCAACTAAAAAATACGTCTATAATAATTAACCACATTCCCTCAACTCATGGTCTTGAAAATGTTTACTAACACCAAGAGAAAGAGAAAAGTCCCCTAAGATAGGGGTTGATTATTTAGAGTAGACTGTGGTTATATCAGGGAAGGCCCAAATCACAAATTCACACAGAATGCTGATGCAAGGAAATGATAATGGCACACAAGCACTGAAGATGGAGTTCTGAATATTGACCCAGTGCTGTGCTGTCTTTCCAAGGCTTGATTATGATAGTGAAATGTGGACATGCTCCATGGAGTTTGGGAAACAACATTAGAAATGAACCGAGTTCAAAGAAGGCTGGAAAGAGACAATGGTGGCACCAGCCAGGGTTGTATGCCTGTATAATCCATAGGGCATTGTTAGGATTCTTAGAAAAGTATTGCTTCATTAATGGACTGAATTTCACTCTAAACAAAATGGTTCCCTGTTCCTCATTGCTTAATAAGACTGGAAGCTAGACTATACTTGGTAAAATTGCTTCAAATGCCTTCATTGTGATTCAGATCTGACCCCAAACCATGTTTGAGGTTAAAAACATGTGGCTTCTCACAAATGGTGAATTTACATTGTCTACAAAATTATATAGTCACTAGCTATGGAATAAAACTAGAACTATGGCTGACCCTAAAGATAAAGTAGTTAAAGTAAACAAACCCAGAGTCAGACAAATGATGGAATCCATGAAGACACAAATTAAATACCCATCTTTACAGGTGCAGCTCTGTGTCTATACCTCTAATTACTTCAAGTCCCTGGGAGAGTTATTATAAATTATCCTGACAGCTAAATCACAAAATACATTATAAGAAATCTCCTGAGAATTGGGGTTCACTCATTGGTGAAGTGCTTGCCTTCCACATGTGTGCTCTTATGTTCAATTTCAAAACAAACAAACCAAAAACAAAAACGACAGAACTGATAAAACTGAATCAAAGCCAACAAAAACCAAAATGAACTATAAGTATATATTATGCTACATTTTGTATATACTAGATATGTATGTTAACACATCATGACCAATGGAGTTGGTTTAATTAGTAGATATCTAGCATTTCAAAGATAATACAAGTAAGAAGGTCAGCATACTCAAAAACAAGAAATCTGTGATCATTTCACTTATGGAAGGAAAAGCACTTGAGAGTACATGAAGGCTTTTTTGATAAGGAAAAAGTTAGCAAATGAGGAATGTAAAGAAATGTTCTAATGCTACTCTGCATCTAAGGAAGAACAAACACCCCACAGGTCATAAGGGAGGAAAAGACTAAAGATATGTGCTTTGACAGATGTTATTTGACATTTTTATTATCGAGGTGACAATATAAGTAAAAGAAATTAAAATTATGAAAGTTTTTTTTAAAATCACATTTAATATGATTTTTTAAGTGAAAGAACAGCATCTACAGTAAAAACATCAAAAGCCATAATTCAATTTATGAATGTTGTAGGATATAGGTCAATATTAAAAAAAACTACATTTCTATAATAATTAGAGGGAGAGAGAGAAAGAATCATCAGGTCAAGAAAATGCCCCTCAGGAATGTTGTGAGTTCTAGAGCTTTTTTTTTTTTAAATATTCTTTAATCCTTTTTTAGAGTCCAGAATTTATCACCCTCCTGGCCCACCCTCTGACTGTTCCACATCTCATATCTCCTCCCCACCCCTATCTTCAAAAGGATACCCCCATCCTCTACCCATCAGCCCTTCCCACTCCCTGGGGCCTCAAGTCTCTTAGGTGCATCTCCTCTGACTGAGTCCAGATCCAGCAATCCTCTGCTGTATACATGTTGGGGGCTTCATATCAGCTGGTGTATTCTGCCTGGCTGGGGGTTCAGTGTCTGAGAGATCTCTGGGGTCAAGGTGAGCTGAGATTGCTGGTCTTCCTATAGGGTAGCCCTACTCTTCAGCTTCTTACAGTTTTTCCCTAATTCAACCACAGAAGTCACCAGTCTCTGTCCATTGGTTGGGTGTAACTATCTCCATCTGACTCTTTCAGCTGCTTGTTGGGCCTTTCAGAGGGCAGTCATGGTAGGCCCCTGTTTGTAAGCACACTATAGCATCAGTAATAGCGTCAGGCCTTGGAGCCTCCCCTTGAGCCAATTTGGGCCTGTCATTAAACCTGCTTTTCCTCAGGTTCCTACTCCATTTTTGCTTTGCTGTTCTTTCAGACAAGAACAATTCTGGGTCAGAGTTTTTAACTGCTTAGGTGTTTTTAAAGGAGGTTTTCAATTTTTTCCAAGTTCAAGGTCTGCCAAGGTCAGAATATTACCACAATAGAATTCAATAAATACTAAAAATATAAGATTTCTCACCTGTCACTGTTCCCTTATGCATCTGGCTTTCTAGTTCGCTATTGTGATTTTTTTCATGAGCATTTAGAATTCTCCTACTTCTCACCCCCTCGGACATCCTCCTTTTTCACTATTCACCTTTCTCCTATGCCATTGTCTTCATCTCCTCTGCCTCCTTCTATTCTGACTTCCATTGCTGTTCTACTGTGGACACATTGACTAGTCATGATCTTATTGCTCAGGGAGTTTGACTTCTTCCTTCATGAATTGTTCCTTCTCTTCTCAGGTATCTGCAAAGAGGAATGCATTTTTCTCCTGGAGTGTTGGCTCAGATGTCTTCATCTCACTTTGGCCATCTACATTAGTGTTGCATGACTCTTGTCACACACAATACACATTCATAGGTTAAAGAACACACAATGTAAGAGGGTCTTTTATATGATTTTTTTTCAGTGATTCCAATTTGCAAACTGGAAGAGATTAAATTAGTTCTTACATTAATTTAAAGTATACTTGTGAAAACATAAATGAGGACCAGACATAACAGAATGTACTTGATTGAAATTTATTCCATAGAGGCAGATATTTACACTAAATTAAAAATTAATTACAAATACAAATATTACAATATATACAAAATGCAATAAATCACCATTTTCTAATAATATTCTGGATAATTATGTCAAAAAATGTCAGCACAATAATATATAAGAAGCAAAAGAAATCATGCAACAGTTGAATTTTTTGTGTCAAACTAGTTTCAAACAATCAAGCAAACACAAAACAAAAAACAAACAAACCCCCAAACAGATAATTAGCAAAATTAGCAAATGTTTAGATATGTGCATTATCTCATACAAAATGATTATTTATAAATAATTCAAGTGAATTTAATCCAGTACTAAAAGTGCATTGTACACATAATAGACAAGTGATTGTATGACTTTTTATTATTCTCTCATAGATTACATTCTAACCTCAGTTTCCCCTCCTTCTGATCCTCCAAGCCTCCTCGCTTTCCCTCAGATCCACCTACCTTCTGTTCCTCTCTTCAGAAAAGAGCAGGCCTCCCAGGGACATTGACCAAACATGTTAATAAGCTACACCAAGACCAGGCTCCTACCATCACATCAAGATAACCCAGGGAGAGGAAAAGGGTCGCGTAATTAGACTAAGAAGTCAAAAACAATCCATGATCCCCTTCTTAGGAGTTCTATGAGAACAGCAAGCTACTCAGTCATAACAGATGTGAATGCTTAAGTTTAAATCGTCATCTAGCCTCTGTAATATGAATTTAAAAATCTTTTTGATCTGATTATCTTATTTCTGTACTACTTGAATACACCATGAACATTTGATCCATATCACATAGAAATATTTTTTTCAAATGCACATTGGAACTCCGTGGCATCACATATAACCTCCTGCTCTTGAGCTCTCCCACTTTCACAGAGGACATGTGTCTACTTGCTGTGAGACTCTGCTTTGTAAGAAAGAATTTTCAAGAGAATCCTGAGCATCTCTTTGTTACACATACACTGTCTACAGGACTGTAATAAATACCCTGGAAGACTACCTGTTTTCTGATTGCCAGTAGCTAGGCATTTTCTTTCAGAACTGAAAACAATGTCTAGTCCCTGTCTTCAGAAATATTTAGAGCAAATTTAAGATCTTGGTTCAATAACATCATTGCCAAGAAAAAATAACTGGGAAATAGATGTATGTATCACCCATCACTCTCTGGTCATCTGGATAGGAATAAAGAAGAGTGTGAGAAGAACATGCTGGACCAAAACAAGCAGAGGCAAGGGAACTGATGAAAGTGTTTCTTGAGAGCAGAACTCCTCTTACAGGTTGCACATCTAAGAGAGTATGAATTTGTGTAATATGCAGCATATGATGACAATTAAATTTATTTCTGAATAATGTTATAGTGGTGTGATTAAAGCAGACAGTGTATATCGCATATGTTTTCCTCCAGGTTTCTATTTTAATGTAACTTTTAATGTTATCCCATTATTTTAGAGTATTGTATGTCATTTCAAAGATGGAAACCTTTGCTTAATTGAGTAAACTTTTGAAATTTCTGAATAAATTGTCCTCTCAAAAATAAAATGCCCCTATGAGTATCCCCTTATACATGCTATACAATAATGAAGAAATCATAGCCTGGTAAACATAATGAGAGTAGCTGCATTTTCTACTGGATTTAAGTCTAGGTTTGGAGGTAAATTTCATACCTAGCATCTTTTTCTTCCAGGAAGCCTGTGACTAGAGAGGTTATAGGCCCTAGTGAAGAATCTACTACTATTATTCTACTAAATGGACATACTATTAAACATAATAACTTCCTTGATCGATATATTAATGCATCTCTCAAATCTAGTCAAAGAATCTACTATTTACTGTAGATAGATTATTATCATAGATATCCACAACTAGCCAAAGCACAGTGAATAAGAGATTGTTGAATGCTCACGGGAACTTCTCAGAGGCTCATTGTGGAATAGTACACAGAAAGACTTTAAGTGCTGGAGGTAGTGAATGACTACAAGCAAACAATATTCTACAGACATGACTGAACAGCACCTCATAGGAACTCACAGTAATTGTAACAGGATGTACAAGTTCTTTGGGAACTCAGGCATAGATAATGAACACTGTAAATGTGTATTTATGTTTAGAAACTGTTTTCTTTGCAGGCATCAAGTTCTCATGTACATTAACAAAGTATTATTTTAGATTTTTGCAGTAAACAATAGCAAAATAGCAAAAAAATTTCTTACTGTTTCCTTGACAATTATAAGAAATATTCAATGTTTTTGGAATTGAATATTAGGTACTCATTCCTAGCCTTGGATCAATTGTATAGCCCAGGACATAACTGACAAATGTGGGAGTATGGGTGCCACATGATTGCTTGTGTAAAATACAGATTCTTACTCCACCTCTTTAAAGTTGATAAATAAGAACCACAGTCAAATACCTTGACATGAGTCATTAACTAGTTTAATATTAGAGAACAAATTATATGTGTTTCTACAGAATACCATGAATAAAAATATATTAATACTTTTTCATCCTTTTCATAAGAAACTATGAAAGGGGCCATCTATGTTTTGTTGAAGTCATTCTGAATGATCTGATTATTCTAAAAGTAACTTTGTATCTATTAGTCATAATGCATCAGTTCTGACACAGAGGTGTGCAAGACATGGCTGTACTGTGGGATAGAACTGCCCACAGTTTAGCTTAGGTAACTAATCCGTGATCTGTAGCATCCCAACCTCTTCACAGTGCATCAATCCAATCAGCCAATCATTCTCTGAAGACACACCCTCTTTCCAGAAATTCTCCTTCACAGGACTTGGGTAATCAACACTGTATCGCACAAATGATTTAATAAATAACCCAACAGTCTACCCGACAAGGCTACTTCATGGAGAACTATATGAAACATGATTGTACAATGGAGTACACTGACTTCAAGTACTTCTAAACAAATGTCCCTTAGTTCCAATAAAGAAAAATGAAGTGATTGAATGATCGATTTTGTTAGTTTGAATTTCCAGGTCTAAATGCCAGAAACGAAGATAATATAGAAGAGAATGTACTTGATTTTTTTTTTGTAAAATAAAGTGGATTTGTATGAGAAGCACTACTGTTAGTGAGTTTAAAAGTATGAAACTGAAGATATAAAGTCAACAGGAATTAGAATGTATGTAATACTAGGTGCAGTAAATGTTCTTCTTGAAGTTCTCTCCTCACTTTTTCACAGTATTTTTTAACCATTATACTGAAACACAGAGGAAATTTGATCAATCATGAGTGATGCAAAAGCAACTTGATGGAATCCTGAAAAAACAGGAAAACAGTAATCTCTAAGCTTATAATGCTGTAGATATTTGTCTTATTCATCAATATTATATTGATTAGCCTGGATAATATAATATATCATTTATTTTCTGCTTCAAAAGTCAGTAAGGTCATAGAGTATTCATGCACTGTGAGACAGGAATGAAATTTAAACCCAGACTTTAACACCTGTGTTGCAATGTCACTAATCAGCAACAAGGAATATCCTCTTAGGAGATTATAGTTAAAAACATTTTAAACTTCAGAACTACAGTTCCACCTATGTATGAATCAAACCCTGGGTCTTTATAAGTTTTACAGTAGCTTTTATAAGAGAAAAATCACTAAACTGACAGGTTTCCGATGAGTGTGGTATTAACCTGGTGGATTAAGTTTACCTAATTGCCTGAACTTAGAGTATTGCATGCATGGCTACTGTGTCACCTGTGTGTCAATAGGTGCCCGAGGGAAGAGAGGCTATGTCTAAGCTCAGTGTTCTGATCTGAACGCTGCTAGAAGCTTAACACTCCCTGAAGAAAGCAAGATAAGATGATCATACATTTACCAGAGTGGCACCAGGGGGCCAGACTAGGAGCTACCTTGGATGACCACTAGTTGGGCACAGCACTGGCCAGATGGGATTCCAGGGTGGAGGTCTAGCAGGAAACTAGGCAAACTCTGTACCATATCAAAGACTAGAATCTCAATCAAAGACCACAGAATCTTGTCAGGTGTTAGCCCAAACCAGACAACATGATACGGGGTCATATATGCTGCAGAAGATGACCAACACTCTGATGTTGTTGGACCTGGACAGGGAGCTAGCTTGAGATTACTTTCAGGCACTGCACAGGCCTACTGGAGGGTCATGACTGAGATGAGCCCTGCCCCATTCCATAATGCATAGGTTGGTCATAGCACTCCTAGAACAACTCTTAAGTTGATCCCTGACACTCAAGAGATCTTGGAAACCACTTAGAGGAGAAAGCATGTGGTAGAGAAATGGAAAAGAAGGAGAAACAGAAGAACATGGGCACAATGAAGAGAGACAGAACTGGAGACTCAGGTGTAGTGAGGATTAGTTTGATGTGAGTAGCTGAAGATGCCACATGTATCCGTAGTGGGGACTCTTGTGTGGGAGCTAGTCCAGCCTCTTGTCCACTGTGTGGTTGTGAGGATGAGGGAGAGATACCCTCCCCGCCTCCCTAGTCTCTTGTCATCTGTATCAGGTGGGAGACCTGTCCTTCAGGTCATAAGAGTGGAAGAAATGGCCCTGTTCCTTACTGGATGCAACATTCAGGCTCTGTACCTCTTCTGTGAAATACAGTAGAGCTGGTCCTGATAGCCTGGGTGTGAATGAGGTGGCCTTGAGGGCTTAGAGGAAGGAGGCAGGCTGTGACCTTTGCTTACAGCTACATTGAATAAGCCGTCTGGGGAATGGTGGGAGAACTCATGGTGTGGGTATAGTAAATCAGGCAGGCTGACCAACCCAGATAACTCTCAGGACCAAATGCAAGGCTTTGAGCTGCCTCACCCCAACATCTATTCCATTGATGAGCTGCTAGAGTGGTTGAGTGGGCTGCTTCGACAGATTCAAAACTACAGGGTACCTACGACATGGGGCACAACAGGATATCTGAGAGGAGTCCCTTCAGTATTGATATGTAGCAGAAGCCAGAGGCCTCCTACCAGGTGAAGGACTCATTGCAATGAACACTTGTAAGCAAAGAAGTATGAACAAATGGTATTCTGTGAGTTATACCATAACATACTACAGCTTACACTATGAGCCTTTTTTTCCTCTATTAGGGGGCATTATAAGGATAGAGGGTAGATAGAGGATAAAGGGGAGAAGAGTTTGATAGTGGTGCATGATATAAATTCACAAAGAACCAATGAAAAGTTTGTAAAAACAGCACACCTCATTAATACTTAAGCAGGTTTTGCTCTCCCTGTTTATGTGCCAGCCCTTCTGCTTCTCATGAAAACTAGAAATTGCTATTCCTTTAGACAAAAATACAGGAAGGTTATTAATTTAGCTAAAATGTATGATTTTCCTGTTCAAATATAAACTACTTAAGATGGTTGAATTAGCAAAATAGCCAGGCTGTTATTGAAGACTTACAAAGTCTTTTATGTATTTTGGAAAAAGAATCAGATAAGACATCATTGCATTTTAGTCACTACATAGGCCTGACACATAAAATTCTTGATTGCTTTTCATGAGAAAAGGACATAATAAAATGTTCTATTGATTTTTACACAGATAGCATGAAAAATAAAAATAAGTATCATAGTCAGAAATGGGAACTTCAAATTTATTGCTTTATTTTTTAAATGGATTTCAGTGAAGTAGACCCATCATTGATATCAGGTTTAAAAGTCTGAAGTTCTGGTAGAATTATGTCCAATTTTCTGAGGAACCACCAAACTGATTTCCAGATGGTTGTACCAGCGTACATAGTCCCACCATCAGTGAAGGAGTGTTTCTCTTTTTTCACATCCTCATCAGCATCTGCTGTCACTTGAGTTTTTGATCTTAGCCATTCTGAGTGGTGTGAGGTGGAATCTCAGGGTTGTTTTGATTTACATTTCCTTGTTGAATATTTTTTGCAGGTGCTTCTTAGCCATTCAATATTCCTCAGTTGAGAATTCTTTGTTTACCTCTGTACCCCATTTTTTAACATGGTTGTTTGGTTTTTTTGGGTCCAGCTTCTTGAGTTCTTTATATACATTAGATATTAGCCCCTTATCAGATTTAGGATTGGTAAAGATCTTTTCCCAATCTGTTGGTTTCCTTTTGGTCTTATTGACAGTGTCCTTTGCCTTAAGCAATTTTATGAGGTACCATTTGTCTATTCTTGATCTTACAGCACTAGGTATTAGTGTTCTCTTCGGAGATCTTTCCCCTGTGCCTATATCTTTGAGTTTCTTCCCTACTTTCTCTTCTATAAGTTTTAGTCTCTGTTTTTATGTGGAGTGTTTTGATCCCCTTAGACGAGATTTGTACAAGGAGATAAGAATGGATCAATTCGAATTCTTCTACGAGATAACATCCAGATGTGCCACCACCATTTGTTGAAAATGCTTTCTTCTTTCCACTGGATGGTTTTAGCTCCTTTGTCAAAGATGAAGTGACCATATGTGTGTGGGTTCATTTCTGTGTCTTCAATTCTGTTCCATTGATCTTCCTGTCTGCTGCTGTACCAGTACCATAAAGTTTTTATCACAATTACTCTATAGTACAACTTGAGGTTGGGGATGGTGAGTCCAGCAGAGGTTCTTTTATTGCTGAGAATAGTTTTTGC
The DNA here is from genome assembly GCF_000001635.26 of Mus musculus. Lineage (NCBI taxonomy): Eukaryota > Metazoa > Chordata > Mammalia > Rodentia > Muridae > Mus > Mus musculus. The sequence continues at coordinate 87,761,898 of NC_000071.6, read as the reverse complement.
TATCCTAGGATTTTTGTTATTCAGGATGAATTTGCAAATTGCCATTTCTAACTCTGTGAAGAATTGAGTTGGAATTTTGATGGAGATTGCATTGAATCTGTAGATTGCTTTCCACAAGATAGGCATTTTTACTATATTAATCCTGCCAACGCATGAACATGGGAGATCTTTCCATCTTCTGAGATCTCTTTTGATTTCTTTCTTCAGAGACTTGAAATACTTATCATACAGATCTTTTGCTTCCTTAGAGTCACACCAAGGTATTTTATATTATTTGTGACTATTGTGAAGGATGTTGTTTTCCTAATTTATCTCTCAGCCTATTTATCCTTTGTGTAGAGAAAGCTTCTACCAGAAGATCTAGCAATATCACTCCTGGATATATACCCAGAAGATGCTCCTACATGCAATAAGGATACATGCTCCACTATGTTTATATTAGCCTTATTTATAATAGCCAGGAGCTGTAAAGAGCCCAGATGTCCCTCAACAAAGGAATGGATACAGAAAATGTGGTACATTACCCAATGGAATACTTCTCAGCTACTAAAAACAATGAATTTATGAAATTCTTAGATAAATGGATCGATCTAGAGGATATCATCTTAAGTGAGGTAACCCAATCACAAAAGAACACACATGATATGCACTCATTGATAAGTGGATATTAGCCCAGAAGCTCAGAATCCTTCTTAGAAAGGGGAGCAAAATACCTATGGAAGGAGTTACAGAGACAAAGTTCAGAGCAGAGACTGAATGAATGACCATCCAGAGAGTGCCCCACTTTGGGATCCATCCCATAAATAACCACCAAACCCAGACACTATTTCAGATGCCAACAAGAGCTTGCTGACAGGAGCCTGATAAAGCTGTCTCCTGAGAGGCTCTGCCAGTGCCTGGCAAATACAGAAGTGGATGCTCATAATCATTGATTGGACAGAGCACAAGGTCCCCAAATGAAGGAGCTAGAGAAAGGACCCAAGGAACTGAAGGGGTCTGAAGCCCTGTAGGAGAAACATCAATATGAACTAATCAGTACCCCCAGAGCTCCTTGGAACTAAACCAGCAATCAAAGAAAACACATGGTGGAACTTGTGGCTCTTGCTGTATATGTTGCAAAGAATGGTGTAGTCGCTCATCAATGGGAGGAAAGGCCCTAGGTCCCGTGAAGGTTCTGTGCCCCAGTATAGGGGAAAGCCAGGATGGGAATGGGAGTGGATGGGTTAGGGAGCAGGGGGAGGGGGAAGGGGATAGGGGACTTTTGGAGGGGAAACTAGGAAAGGGGATAACATTTGAAATGTAAATACAATATCTAATAAAAATATTAAAAGAAATATAGAAAAAATGTCTGAAGTTGAAGTTTAACCTTGTTGTGGATAGTCCTGGTGCTTTTTGAATTTTGATGCTAATTCAGCTTCCCCCAGAGGAGCTGCCTGAAATGAATAATGTTCAGGACATGTCTTGTAAGCCTTCTAATGAATAAAGAAACTAATCGCTTGGCAGGTAGGCCGGACTTCCAGGTCGAAGAGAGAAAGAGAAGAGGCAGGAGAGAGATATATGCTTTTGGACCTGGACAGCGGGAGGACACGATGTAGCTACTAGTGGCCCCCATTTATATGACAAATGCTTGGGTTCATCACCGGAGGATTTAGACTTAATATGGCTTACAAGATTGGGATTCTAGTTGTGCCTAGCAACTGAGTTAACACTGATTCTGAACTAGGTTTGTGTGGGGTTTTCCTTCACAAGCAAGCACGACTGGGTTCCAAATAGAAAGGTACATCTGCAAAGCATGGATTTGCCAGAAGCACACCTCAAAAGGCAGTGAGAATTTTGAATTTTGAATTGGGTGGCATGGTAGCGGCCTACCAGTGGGAATTTAGCAAGCTGGGCGAAGAGATTTTGGAGCTGTGAGTCAGAGAGTCTTCAAAGGTGAAAACAGGCTGGCCATGCCTGCCAGTGCCTGCCAGTGTACCTTGAATTGCAATTTTTAATATTTCCTGCAACATAACCCAGCATGAACTGGAAAGCAAATAACACAAGGAAAAGAGAACACACCAATAGAGACCTTTCTTTATTCTAAATAATTGCTTTGATTATTCACTTGAAATACAATGACGAATAATATGCGAATGTAGAGGTAACACATTCAAACTGGGCTGAATCAAATCTGAATGAAAAGAAAATGATGGTTTATAATATAAACATGCTATAATAATAACTTTAATATAATATAGTAACAGAGATTTATATATAGATAGTTTACTAAAGCCCAGCACCCACTAAATATCACATGGAGCAGAAAAATATTAAATAAACAAAATCAATTTATACTATTATCCATGTTCTACAACTGAAGTTTCCTTAAGTCTGTCAACCAGCTACTTCATTTTATCATAAGTGAACCTATCCATCACCTTAATGTTCATTGCATTCCAATTCGTAATAGTTTAAAAGCATCTTAATCTTAAACTTAATAACTAAATGTTTGTTTTCCAATTCTTCCACTTTATCAATCATAGCCTGAAATCAACTGGTATTAATTGAACAACACATTTACAACAACTTAAAACTATTTTGCTTTTTAGCTTTAAACAGTAAGACATTCCTTTATTATCTGACTTGATCTGACTTTGCTCAACATGAATATTCCCGTTTCTCAGAATTTGTAATGTTTTAAGCTGCTCCTAAATAGATGAATTGACATTCTAAAGAAAAAAAAGAAAAAAAAAACAAACAACCAGTTATTTTATATTTATACATCTTTAGGTTAGAATTATGTTATTGGCTTTGACCTAAGTCTTACTGGTTTCAACCAAAATTTCTCATTGGTACTGCCTAAGCTATGACTTTTATAACACATCTTCTATGAGTCACATGGGAATGTTCTTGACAAAGTGATTCTAAGTGGTAAGTGTGCATGTTATTTCCTTCACTCTGTCATCTTCCAACAAGTCACCAGATGAGCACATATAGCTCTATCAAGACTATATTTAAGAAAGGATAATTTTATGTAATACCTAGGAAATTTTCATTTTCCACACTTCCTGTGCTCATAAGTTCATGATCATTCATAATAGTCATGGTGGCATTTATGCCCTATAATTTGCAAGAATCTCTTTACCTGTACATTAGCTACTGCATTATCATAAACATTTTGTGGATGGATAATTAAACCAATGATACTGAACTTAGAAACAATTTGAGTACTAATTGATAGGCCAGAATAGAAATCCAGCCAGTATTTTAGCTGGGATAGAGAATGTCTTTCTCTTATCAGAATTTATAGGAATAAATACTGGACAGGAATAATATATTGATTTTTTAATCTGAGCTTTAGCCATGTTATTGGCTTCTTTCTGTTTTACACTAATAACATTGATAATTTTATTATTTGAGAATTTCATACATGAATATAATGTTTTTTGATCAAATCTGTCCCCTTTCATCTCCTTTAATTCCTTTCTTATGTCCCCTAAAACTTTATGTAAACATAACTTTTATTCATCTGATGTAAATGTCATATTAGAGGCTTACTGTTGAATAAACTCACCCTTTCTACTACTTTTTGAACTGTGGCTGGCTAGTTCAACTTAGCTGTTCTGGTTAAAATTCCTCTTCAAGATGACTAATTCCATCTTACTTCTCTCAACTACTCACTGAATTGCTCTGGTTGGCCTCAAACTAACTCTGGAAATTTGCTCTAATCTTCTGCCTAACTTCTTATTCTCTGGCATCAACTGCCTCTGCTGACCTGCACTGAATTGCCTGGACTCAATTAAGGAACTTAACTCCTCTGCACTGCACTCACTGCACTAACTCCCAAGTGTCTGAGCTAAACTGACAGAACAGACTGACTTTGACCTCCAGTTTCTTCCTGAACTTCTCTTAAATGGCCTCACTTTCTTGTCTGTTCTTATAAGAGTTGGATGTATCCTAGCTCAGATTCCTTCTGTCAACTCTTTTTCTGATTTAACACTTTGTCTGCCCCTCAGTTAGATGCCACTTTCAAACATGGCTACTTCCTTCTACAAATTAGCTTTGCCTATTTGTTTGGGATTATAGGTATGCACTAAGGATATGCCTATATTCCAGCCAGAGAAGCCATGTTGCATTCGTGGGTTTTTTGTTTGTTTGTTTGTTTTGTTTTGTTTTGTTTTTTGTTTTTTGGGGTTTTTTTTTGCCACTGAGTTAGTTTACTTAACTCTGAATATATGTGCAAGGATATAGGAACATCTCCTGGAACATGGAGTCTCCCAGCTGTCACATCACTGAATAAAACTAACTTAACTACCAGCAATCAATTACAATTCCTTCTCACCTAGGAGTGGTGCTTAAAGAACTGATATTCTAATGATAACTGTATTTCAACTCACCTTACTTACCTCTTTATGATGTTCCACAGTTAGCACTACACAGCCTATAGATATAATTCTATTCCTCCTGGAAAAAGTATGTGTAATGGATCACCTTCTCTTATCCATATTTTTACATTCACCATCTGCATAGACAAACACACACACACACACACACACACACACACACACACACACACAAATAAATAAATAAATAAATAAATAAATAACTTCATTAACTCCATAACCTTCCAGAATACCAGAAACTGGCAAAGGAGAATTCTAAGAACTTGATGTTCTTTGGGGCCTTTTCAATGAATTACAAAATTTCACACACCAGAAGGTGCTGATAGAGCCCAGTCCTGCTACAGGGTCTTGGTATGTTCTTATAGTGTTAGATGGATCCCACACTGGTGTGGCTACCTTGTATACTATACTTGCCAATGAATGAAAACTGAGAGGCACCTCATACTCTAAGCTGGATTCACTTCCAGTGAACCTTCTAACAACAATGCCTATTATATCTTGCCTACCATAATAGTGTGCCACTGAAAACCTCTGACAGTGACTGGTTGCATTACAGAGGAAGAGAATACACAGATACTGCAATAAAGCACTTCTCTACAAGCCAAGCCAACATAATATATTCAAAAAATACCCAAGAGACACATCAGGGCAATAATGTTTTTCTGTCAAAGACCTGCCTTTATTGACTGTAGGGAAACAATCCTCAGATGGAGAAATACTAACTTAAGAATACAAGAAATTTGCGGGCAGTGGTGGTGCACACCTTTAATCCCAGCACTTGGGAGGCAGAGGCAGGTGGATTTCTGAGTTCGAGGCCAGCCTGGTCTACAGAGTGAGGTCCAGGACAGCCAGGGCTATACAGAGAAACCCTGTCTCAAAAATCCACCCCCCCCAACAACAACAACAACAAAAAACAAGAAATTTGAAAGAAGTTATAATGTAACATAATTCTTCTGAAGAAAGATATTAGTCCTTTAATGATAGATTCTAAAAAGAAAGAAACAAAAAGAAATTGAAACCAGTTTGCCAAGGTTATATTTACATTCAAATATAGTTTATCATTGTTCTAAAGAAACAAAATATACAGAGAATACACTTATTCCACAATGAATGAGTTATTAACAAATGTAACACACACACACTCACAATGGGATATATTCCAGTCAAAAATAATAAAACCATGTTTTTTATTAATAAGTATGGAACATGGAAAAACATATTTACAACTTGTAAATGGCAGCTAAAATTTGATCTCAAATAGGAACAAGCAGTAGTTACTAGAGATCATGTGTGGTTTGATAGTGAGAGGGATGGAGAAAAATTCGTGAATACTAGATCAAAACTGAGGTGGTAGAATAATTTACTCTATTTTGTAATACCTTAAGAAAAAACTATGATGAATTTAAAAAGAAGCAGGGGGAGGGGCTAGGGGACATGTGGAGAGGAAACTGGGAAGGGGGATAACATTTGAAATGTAAATAAATAAAATAACCAATAAAAATAATGAAATATAACTATGAACAATTTTGAATAAAATCTTTTTTGTAAAAAATGTAAAAAGATTCAAAACAGCACTATAATAAAATCATAAAATATATTCATTATTAGTATTTTATTATTACATAATATTCTTTTTCTTCCTGTAGTCTTCTCAGATGACTCCATGGGAAGAGTGCTATCCACACACAACAGGACAGATACACTAATGAATTCACAGAGACTGACAGTACACACAAGACCTGCACCAGCTCAAATTATACAACATCCCAGCATGGAGAAGAGGAAATAAGCACAAAGTCTGATCCCTAACCATGGAGCTAGTTATAATTGATACTTCTTGATAAAGAGAAAATTGATTTTTCTCCAACGAAATACCACTGGATATATGTACCACAAAAGACAAATTTTGAATGTTACCCAAAGTTTTGTGCTGTATTTTCCTAACATCAGAGAAGCTTAATTTTATCATGTTTAATGAAGAGATTCACAACCCTCGTGGCAATAACATGTAATTGTGTACAGTCCTAAATAGTTTATCTATGTTGCCCCTACCAAGGCTGAAGGAAACCGCTGAAGAGTGAAAAGAAAAATGTAAGAGGCAGAGCTTTATGAAGAGTACAGCAACACTGATTTCTGGACATGACCTAGCCACTGCATTCATGAACACACTGTGTTTTCCTACAGAAAACTTGAAAAGGATTGGACTTGTAATTATCATGATGTGCGGGTCTCACAAAATCACACTACTCAATGAGAGATGGGTATTGTGAGAGATGGTGTCACTTCCCTATATAGTGTAGCCTCTGATAAGTTGACCAATTTCCAGTGCTATCTTCTCACTCATGCTCATGTAAAAAATCATAACTTAACTCATTGTGTTAGAACAACAAAAAAGAGAACAGAATAGGAGGGATTTGTGAGCAGAAGGGTTTCAGAGAAGAGAGGAGAGGAAGAAAGTGTAGAATGGGGTAAAAATCCATACAACCCAGCAATAAATGAATAAAGAAAGATGAATAAAGAAAGTCAGAAAGTAGCTAATTAATATACAGTGCTGTTGTTACAAAAATGATAAATAGGGTTGCTTACTTTATTAAATATGTTGGGTTTGACCCAATTAATTGATAAATTTTATACTATCACAAAGTGGAAACTGTTTATATCATGGGTGTAATTAATAGATATTATTTTCACTAGATATTCTTTTAATTAAAGAATGAAAACTGACTCTTCCTTTGGTTAAGACAATTAGTGTTTAGGAAATATACTTTAGTTCTAAGACTACCAGGATTTTGGAGTAATAATTTTAAATTATTTTTAAGAACACTTAAAAAGCATCAAAAATTTTAAAATTCAGTGTACTAGTAACTATGTGTGATAATAATGTACCTTATAGAAAAATATTGATTTTTTTCCTATAGATAAATAAAAAACAATTTGTATTTGCTTATATCAATGTATATATTGCTTATTATTTGTAATATATGTTTATACAAATAAATAGATAATGGAAAATAACATCATCAATGGAATATTTATGTCATATTTTTCTATATCTATACTTGTGAAAAAGTAAAACATTATTAAACATCAGTCATTAATTGTTTTTATTATGAGGTTGATGAATAGATAAAAGTATGTTACCTTTTTAGATGAATCAGCACACTGTAGAAAAAAAACAGAAAGTAGGATCCTGTTTAAGCTCATTTTTAAAATTCAAGATTGATTCAAATTCACATTAATTTATACACCTACAATGAATAAGAATTAAAAAACAAAATCTGTAAAGAGGTTATGCTAAACTTGACAGTTATCTTTAATAATGTATGAAAAAGAGTGAAAACTACCTTTAAATAAACATTATACTCTATTTACTGTCTTCTGGTTTCTTAACCAGAAGAAACAAAAGAAAATTTTATCATTAATTTTAGAAATTTGAAAATTGAATCTAAAACTGCATTTTAAAATATTGCTATGTAGTATCTCAACAGCTGATATTTAAAATGCTTATTTGCATCCAAACTCTATCATTATGCAAACATTTTATAAGACTTAAGTTTTCATATAATAGTCCAACAAAATGCTATAAATTGGATCCTACTAGTTAGTAACTTACTATCTGGGTTATTCCTAAGTTGTTTTGTGACATGAGTTTCAGTACCTAGCTGTGTAACAGAGAGAAAATGGAAGAGCGGCATCTCAGCCTTCCAGGGTTGTTAGGCTTCCTTTTCAAAACTGATGAAGCAAATCTGGGAGCCAAGGCTTGGATGATCTAAGACATTTCTGAAAGTTGGAGAAACAACTGGCTTATCCAAGGCAGGCTGAAGTCAATGCCAGCTGTCTTGAGCAAATAAGCTGCAATGGGTAGGCTTGAGAAATTGCTTTGTACATACTCCAAAACATATGTTCCATTTTATTGGACTTTGTTCTTCCTTCAGGCTTCTTTGTAAGATCAAGAGATTTCAATTTAAACTTAAATAAATATATTTCATCAGCTCCCAGTTTCATTAGTTTGGGGATTGTTAATTCTTATTTTAAAATTAGATAATTATATTGGGTGCCAGGTGCTAGATAGTGAATATTATCATTGTTTCGTAGACAAGTTAATTCAAGGAAAATAAACATGTGAAAACGTTAAAAGTAACACAGACATATTCAAACAAATCAAAATGAAGGCGAGGTCACTTGGAATAGAACAAAACCTTAGGACAATTTCTAAGAATGCATCCTTCACTCTTATCTCATGTACTTACAATCATGGAAACCACAAGAGCCACAATTAAGGCGAAGAGAAGGAACCTCATGTTTGACTGTGTCCTGCAAAAGCACAGATGAAAAATCGGCAACTCATCACAGTGTACTCTAAAACACTGCTGAACATAATGGAAGTTTAAAGACAATTGGAACACATCACCTAACATTGGGATATGTAGATATTAGTTAGGCTATCAATGAGCACAAAGGAGTGTTGTGGAAAATAAACCCTAACATGCAATGTAAGCATGTGGCTGAGCATCTACATAGACGGAGTGAATGAGAGCATAGGTAAAGAGTAAAGTATGAGTCAGTTGCCTTGTGGTGAATGAAGTGGCAAATCAGGAGACAGCAAAGAAACAAAAGAAAGCAGGAGGTACACTGATAGTGCCCAATTATTTCAGGCCACAAAGTGGACAATCCTACAATAAATTGACAATCCAGGTTTCCCTAGGTTTTCTAGTCAGAGAGGGTGCCACCAGGCATGATTATCAGGCAACAGCATTAGAGAAATGGTACGAAAGTAAAATGTGAAGCTTTAAAGATAATCAGTGGAAGTGAATCAAGATGACATGGACGAAAGATAAGAAACTGACATTTACTATAATTTACACAAGCGAGTCTTACTTATGCAGAATGCACCTGACTTGCTTTCTTCCCCAGTCTCCCCAGCAAAGTTCATTATCTTCATATTGAACAGGAGGCCAAATACTGTATCAAATATAAATGAGGAGTCTTTGTCTTAATCTTTTGTAGTGCTCTCACAAGGGAAGAAGTTGTTCTTTTTCCCTATTTATTCATAATAACAAACAAAGTCACCATCAGATGTCATCAATCTATTCCCATACGCTTTACTCAACACATTGTGTTGAGAAAGACCCCAATGGGTCTTTGGTCTAGCCAGTACATCTTAAGCACACATACTTTGTTCTGAGTCAGGAGCATGAATGAGTCAGAAAAGAGTACTGAAGTACTGGGAATCATGGTACTTTGAAGAGTTGAATGCATAGGAAACTTGATTACATTGTTTTCTTAAGGCCAGTTAATTCTATTTTTTTAAGATTTATTTTATAATTTATTTTGTGTACGTGAGTTCACTGTCACTTTCTTCTGACACACCAGAAGAGGGCATTGGATCTCATTACAAATGGTTGTGAGCCACCACACATTTGCTGGGAATTGAATTCAGGACCTCTGGAAAAGCAGTCAGTGCTCTTAACCACTGAGCCATCTCTTCAGTTCATGGTCAGTTAATTCTAATGAGGTTATACAACACATGAGCAGAATGAGAAGGTAATATGAATAACTTAAACACATTATCAACTTATTTACAGGTTGTGTCAAAATTTGATTTCTAAGGCAAGCTTCAAACATGATTTCTCAAAAAAATTTTTCCTAAGTCTTTCTTGATAATTATAATGTTGATCATCTATCTATCTATCTATCTATCTATCTATCTATCTATCTATCATCTATCTATCTATCTGTCAAAATTAAAAAGAAGTTGATAGAAACAGAAGCTGTAGGTACATTAAGATATTTAGTTTTACAAGCTTGCAATCCCACCAGTGGGTGGGTAGGGGAGCAGGGAGGAGGGAGGGTATAGGGAACTTTTGGGATAGCATTTGTAATGTATGTAAAGAAAATATCTGCCCTTCCGCTCCACTCGAGCCCCGGGCTACCTTGCCAGCGGAGTCCCCTGACACCCGCAAGGGCCCACACAGGATTCCCCACGGGATCCTAAGACCTCTGGTGAGTGGAACACAGCACCGGCCCCAATCCAATCATGTGGAACCTGAGACTGCAGTACATAGGGAAGCAGAATACCCAGACCTGACCTGGGGCACAAGCCCCTTCCGCTCCACTTGAGCCCCGGGCTATCTTGCCAGCGGAGTCGCCTGACACCTGCAAGGGCCCACACAGGATTCCCCACGGGATCCTAAGACCTCTAGTGAGTGGAATACAACTTCTGCCAGGAGTCCGGTTTGAACACCAGATATCTGGGTACCTTCCCTGCAAGAAGAGAGCTTTCCTGCAGAGAATACTCAACCCACTGAAACCAAGGAGAGTGCTAACCTCCCAGGTCTGCTTATAGAGGCTAACAGAGTCACCTGAAGAACAAGCTCTTAACAGAGACAACTATAACAGCTAGCTTCAGAGATTACCAGATGGCAAAAGGCAAACGTAAGAATCCTACTAACAGAAATCAAGACCACTCACCATCATCAGAACTCAGCACTCCCACCCCACCTAGTCCTGGGCACCCCAACACAACCGAAAATCTAGACCCAGATTTAAAATCATTTCTCATGATGATGATAGAGGACATCAAGAAGGACTTTCATAAGTCACTTAAAGAATTACAGGAGAGCACTGCTAAAGAGTTACAGGCCCTTAAAGAAAAGCAGGAAAACACAGCCAAACAGGTAGAAGTCCTTAAAAAAAACAGGAAAACACATCCAAACAGGTGATGGAAATGAACAAAACCATACTAGAACTAAAAAGGGAAGTAGACACAGTAAAGAAAACCCAAAGCGAGGCAACGCTGGAGATAGAAACCCTAGGAAAGAGATCTGGAACCATAGATGCGAGCATCAGCAACAGAATACAAGAAATGGAAGAGAGAATCTCAGGTGCAGAAGATTCCATAGAGAATATCGACACAACAGTCAAAGAAAATACAAAATGCAAAAGGATCCTAACTCAAAACATCCAGGAAATCCAGGACACAAGGAGAAGACCAAACCTACGGATAATAGGAATTGATGAGAATGAAGATTTTCAACTTAAAGAGCCAGCTAATATCTTCAACAAAATAATAGAAGAAAACTTCCCAAACATAAAGAAAGAGATGCCCATGATCATACAAGAAGCCTACAGAACTCCAAATAGACTGGACCAGAAAAGAAATTCCTCCTGAAACATAATAATCAGAACAACAAATGCACTAAATAAAGATAGAATATTAAAAGCAGTAAGGGAGAAAGGTCAAGTAACATATAAAGGAAGGCCTATCAGAATTACACCAGACTTTTCACCAGAGACTATGAAAGCCAGAAGAGCCTGGACAGATGTTATACAGACACTAAGAGAACACAAATGCTAGCCCAGGCTAATATACCCGGCCAAACTATAAATTACCATAGATGGAGAAACCAAAGTATTCCATGACAAATCCAAATTCACACAATATCTTTCCACGAATCCAGCCCTTCAAAGGATAATAACAGAAAAGAAGCAATACAAGGACGGAAATCACGCCCTAGAACAAGCAAGAAAGTAATCCCTCAACAAACCAAAAAGAAGACAGACACAAGAACTGAATGCCAACTCTAACAACAAAAATAAAAGGAAGCAACAATTACTTTTCCTTAATATCTCTTAATATCAATGGACTCAATTCCCCAATAAAAATACATAGACTAACAGACTGGCTACACAAACAGGACCCAACATTCTGCTGCTTACAGGAAACCCATCTCAGGGAAAAAGACAGACACTACCTCAGAGTGAAAGGCTGGAAAACAATTTTCCAAGCAAATGGTCTGATGATTCAAGCTGGGGTAGCCATTCTAATATCGGATAAAATCGACTTCCAACCCAAAGTTATCAAAAAAGACAAGGAGGGACACTTCATACTCATCAAAGGTAAAATCCTCCAAGAGGTACTCTCAATTCTGAATATCTACGCTCCAAATGTAAGGGCAGCCACATTCATGAAAAACACTTTAGTAAAGCTCAAAGCACACATTGCACCTCACACAATAATAGTGGGAGACTTCAACACACCACTTTCTTCAAAGGACAGATCGTGGAAACAGAAACTAAACAGGGACACAGTGAAACTAACAGAAGTTATGAAACAAATGGACCTGACAGATATCTACAGAACATTTTATCCTAAAACAAAAGGATATACCTTCTTCTCAGCACCTCACGGTACCCTCTCCAAAATTGACCATATAATTGGTCACAAAACAGGCCTCAACAGGTACAAAAATATTGAAATTGTCCCATGTATCCTATCAGACCACCATGGCCTAAGACTGATCTTCAATAACAACATAAATAATGGAAAGCCAACATTCACGTGGAAACTGAACAACACTCTTCTCAATGATACCTTGGTCAAGGAAGGAATAAAGAAAGAAATTAAAGACTTTTTAGAGTTTAATGAAAATGAAGCCACAACGTACCGAAACCTTTGGGACACAATGAAAGCATTTCTAAGAGGGAAACTCATAGCTCTGAGTGCCTCCAAGAAGAAACGGGAGAGAGCACATACTAGCAGCTTGACAACACATCTAAAAGCTCTAGAAAAAAAGGAAGCAAATTCACCCAAGAGGAGTAGACTGCAGGAAATAATCAAACTCAGGGGTGAAATCAACCAAGTGGAAACAAGAAGAACTATTCAAAGAATTAACCAAACGAGGAGTTGGTTTTTTGATAAAATCAACAAGATAGATAAACCCTTAGCTACACTCACTAAAGGGCACAGGGACAAAATCCTAATTAACAAAATCAGAAATGAAAAGGGAGACATAACAACAGATCCTGAAGAAATCCAAAACACCATCAAATCCTTCTACAAAAGGCTATACTCAACAAAACTGGAAAACCTGGACGAAATGGACAAATTTCTGGACAGATACCAGGTGCCAAAGTTGAGTCAGGATCAAGTTGACCATCTAAACAGTCCCATATCACCTAAAGAAATAGAAGCAGTTATTAATAGTCTCCCAGCCAAAAAAAGCCCAGGAGCAGACGGGTTTAGTGCAGAGTTCTATCAGACCTTCAAAGAAGATCTAATTCCAGTTCTGCACAAACTGTTTCACAAAATAGAAGTAGAAGGTACGCTACCCAACTCATTTTATGAAGCCACTATTACTCTGATACCTAAACCACAGAAAGACCCAACAAAGATAGAGAACTTCAGACCAATTTCTCTTATGAATATCGATGCAAAAATCCTCAATAAAATTCTTGCTAACCGAATCCAAGAACACATTAAAGCAATCATCCATCCTGACCAAGTAGGTTTTATTCCAGGAATGCAGGGATGGTTTAATATACGAAAATCCATCAATGTAATCCATTATATAAAAAAAACTCAAAGATAAAAACCACATGATCATCTTGTTAGATGCAGAAAAAGCATTTGACAAGATTCAACACCCATTCATGATAAAAGTTTTGGAAAGATCAGGAATTCAAAGCCCATACCTAAACATGATAAAAGCAATCTACAGCAAACCAGTAGCCAACATCAAAGTAAATGGAGAGAAGCTGGAAGCAATCCCACTAAAATCAGGGACTAGACAAGGCTGCCCACTTTCTCCCTACCTTTTCAACATAGTACTTGAAGTATTAGCCAGAGCAATTCCACAACAAAAGGAGATCAAGGGGATACAAATTGGAAAAGAGGAAGTCAAAATATCACTTTTTGCAGATGATATGATAGTATATATAAGTGACCCTAAAATTCTACCAGAGAACTCCTAAACCTGATAAACAGCTTCGGTGAAGTAGCTGGATATAAAATAAACTCAAACAAGTCAATGGCCTTTCTCTATACAAAGAATAAACAGGCTGAGAAAGAAATTAGGAAAACAGCACCCTTTTCAATAGTCACAAATAATATAAAATACCTTGGTGTGACTCTAACTAAGGAGGTGAAAGATCTGTATGATAAAAACTTCAAATCTCTGAAGAAAGAAATTAAAGAAGATCTCAGAAGATGGAAAGATCTCCCATGCTCATGGATTGGCAGGACCAACATTGTAAAAATGGCTATCTTGCCAAAAGCAATCTACAGATTCAATGCAATCCCCATCAAAATTCCAACTCAATTCTTCAAAGAATTAGAAGGAGCAATTTGCAAATTCATCTGGAATAACAAAAACCTAGGATTGCAAAAAGTCTTCTCAAGGATAAAAGAACCTCTGGTGGAATCACCTTGCCTGACCTAAAGCTTTACTACAGAGCAATTGTGATAAAAACTGCATGGTACTGGTATAGAGACAGACAAGTAGACCAATGGAATAGAATTGAAGACCCAGAAATCAACCCACACACCTATGGTCACTTGATCTTCGACAAGGGAGCTAAAACCATCCAGTGGAAGAAAGACAGCATTTTCAACAATTGGTGCTGGCACAACTGGTTGTTATCATGTAGAAGAATGCGAATCGATCTATACTTATCTCCTTGTACTAAGGTCAAATCTAAGTGGATCAAGGAACGTCACATAAAACCAGAGACACTGAAACTTATTGAGGAGAAAGTGGGGAAAAGCCTTGAAGATATGGGCACAGGGGAAAAATTTCTGAACAGAACAGCAATGGCTTGTGCTGTAAGATCGAGAATTGACAAATGGAACCTAATGAAACTCCAAAGTTTCTGCAAGGCAAAAGACACCGTCAATAAGACAAAAAGACCACCAACAGATTGGGAAAGGATCTTTACCTATCCTAAATCAGATAGGGGACTAATATCCAACATATATAAAGAACTCAAGAAGGTGGACTTCAGAAAATCAAATAACCCCATTAAAAAATGGGGCTCAGAACTGAACAAAGAATTCTCACCTGAGGAATACCGAATGGCAGAGAAGCACCTGAAAAAATGTTCAACATCCTTAATCATCAGGGAAATGCAAATCAAAACAACCCTGAGATTCCACCTCACACCAGTCAGAATGGCTAAGATCAAAAATTCAGGTGACAGCAGATGCTGGCGGGGATGTGGAGAAAGAGGAACACTCCTCCATTGTTGGTGGGATTGCAGGCTTGTACAACCACTCTGGAAATCAGTCTGGCGGTTCCTCAGAAAATTGGACATAGTACTACCGGAGGATCCAGCAATACCTCTCCTTGGCATATATCCAGAAGATGCCCCAACTGGTAAGAAGGACACGTGCTC
Organism: Mus musculus; assembly: GCF_000001635.26. NCBI lineage: Eukaryota > Metazoa > Chordata > Mammalia > Rodentia > Muridae > Mus > Mus musculus. The sequence continues at coordinate 87,746,344 of NC_000071.6, read as the reverse complement.
CACTATCTTCATAGCAGCCTTATTTATAATAGTCAGAAGCTGGAAAGAACCCAGATGCCCCTCAACAGAGCAATGGATACAGAAAATGTGGTACATCTACACAATGGAGTACTACTCAGCTATTAAAACGAATGAATTTATGAAATTCCTAGCCAAATGGATGGACCTGGAGGGCATCATCCTGAGTGAGGTAACACATTCACAAAGGAACTCACACAATATGTACTCACTGATAAGTGGATATTAGCCCCAAACCTAGGATTACCAAGATATAAGATCCAATTTGCTAAACACATGAAACTCAAGAAGAATGAAGACTGAAGTGTGGATACTATGCCCCTCCTTAGAAGTGGGAACAAAACACCCATGGAAGGAGTTACAGAGACAAAGTTTGGAGCTGAGATGAAAGGATGGACCATGTAGAGACTGGCATATCCAGGGATCCACCCCATAATCAGCATCCAAACGCTGACACCATTGCATACACTAGCAAGATTTTATCGAAAGGACCCAGATGTAGCTGTCTCTTGTGAGACTATGCCGGGGCCTAGCAAACACAGAAGTGGATGCTCACAGTCAGCTAATGGATGGATCACAGGGCTCCCAATGGAGGAGCTAGAGAAAGAACCCAAGGAGCTAAAGGAATCTGCAACCCTATAGGTGGAACAACATTATGAACTAACCAGTACCCCGGAACTCTTGACTCTAGCTGCATATGTATCAAAAGATGGCCTAGTCGGCCATCACTGGAAAGAGAGGCCCATTGGACACGCAAACTTTATATGCCCCAGTACAGGTGAACGCCAGGGCCAAAAAGGGGGAGTGGATGGGTAGGGGAGTGGGGGTGGGTGGGTATGGGGGACTTTTGGTATAGCATTGGAAATGTAAATGTACTAAATACCTAATAAAAATGGAAAAAAAAAGAAAATATCTAATAAAAAAGATATTTAATTTTATCCACCTATTTACTGAAAATAGATTGTTAAGGGATGATGAAAGTATGTAGTCCTAAAATTTATATTAAGACACTCATAAAGATACTGAGTTGAAGATATGTTTATGTCAGGATCCTACTGGGACATTCAAGTACTGAGGTGAGGTGTAGAGTGGGCACACCAGAGGCTGATTACCTCTGGTCTTCACTTTCTCTTATTGTTCTGGGGGACAGAAGCTGATGACTTCCAGCAATTAACTCTTTTTCTCTCCTGAAGTCCAAACTGAGGACTTTTGGCCATTTAACTCTCTCTTGCTATTCTAAGGTCAAAAGCTAATGGCTTCTGGAAATTACTCCCTGCTGATAGCAACAGGGGATTAAGATAGAATCTTAGTTACTTGGGCTCTTTTTCTTTGACTTAGGGGCTTCAGGATGGCCAGGCTTTCAGCTTCTTCATGAGATAGAGAGAAAGAAAGAAAAGAAACAAAACAAAACGATGAGAAAAGAAAAGGAGAGGAGAGGAGAGGGGAGGGGAGGGGAGGGAAGGGGAGGGGAGGGAAAGGGAGGGGAGGGGAGGGGAGGGGAGGGGAAGGGAGGGGAGGGGAAGGGAGGGGAGGGGAAGGGAAGGGAGGGGAAGAGAGGGGAAGGGAAGGGGAGGGGAGGGGAGGGGAGGGGAGGGGAGGGAAGGGAAGGGAAGGGAAGGGAAGGGAAGGGAAGAGAAGGGAAGGGAAGGGAAGGGAAGGGAAGGGAAGGGAAAGAGAAAGAAGAGAAGAGAAGAGAGAAGAGGGAGAAAGGAATGAAAGAAATAAAGTCAAGCACATACTGACACACACATACCAGATGAAGCAGAATAGGGTTACACTGCCAGGTCTTAGTTCTATACCATCTCAAAAATTACCTCATGGTAAGTATTAGGTAGAACCATTATGGCAGAATAATTGATTACATGGTTTTCTAAACACCTTTACATTCCATAAGTTCATAGTAAATTTAAGGAAATAGTTTGTTTCACAATTCAATAAAGTTTAAGGAGTCACAGCATAATTGCTTACACGTCTTTCTAATAAGACTAGTACCTAATTAAGCATTCCTTATCTATTTTTTAGCTCTACAAGTTCATTGTATGTCTAAAGCAATGGTTTTATGACACAAGTTAGCAAGGTTTTGTCAGGAAACAAATCATCTGCCTTATGTCTTATTTTGAAGTCTTCTATAGATAAACTAGTCCATCATTTATTTTCAGTCCTTGTACCTACAACAAATTGCCAACCCCCAGCTTATGACCTTTAGTTACTAGATAGGCCCCCATTCCTAGACTAAAAAGGATGTTTTCCAGGAAGCAGGAGTGGGTGGGTTGGGGAGCAGGGCAGGGGGACGGTATAGGGGACTTTCGGGATAGCATTTGAAATTATATATTTGTTCTAACAAGCAGCTAAAAGAGTCAGATACAGATATTTGCACCCAACCAATGTACAGAAGCTGCTGACTCCTGTGGTTGAATTATGGAAAAGCTGGAAGAAGCTGAGGAGGAGGGTAACCCTGTAGGAGGACGAGCAGTCTTAATTAACCTCGACACCTGAGATCTCTCAAACACTGGACCACCAAACAGGCAGCATACATGAGCTGATATGAGGCCCCCAACACACATACAGTAGAGGACCGCTGGGTCTGTGGTCAATTAGAGATGTTGCACCTAACTCTCAAGAGACTGGAGGCCCCAGGGAGTTTAGAGATCAGGTGGGGTTGGGGGTGAAGACATCCACATGGAAACAGGGTTTAGGGAGGAGGTATGGGATTTGGAACAATAGGAGGTTAGACAATAAGATCTGTAGTGTAAAAATAAATGAATAAATAAATAAATAATTTTCAATAAAATAATAAAAAATAAAAATAAATTTTCCCAAGCCTGTTGTCTTTTCTAGTGCAATAAGGAACACAGGAAGCTTCACAGAGCTTCATTTGCACTTTGTACTCTACAGTGGACTGAAAATTACCTGTAACAATTCAGGGGTTCTACCAAATCAACAATTTGTCTAAACAGCATTACTATATGAAAGCACATCTTCATACTGATTCTGTAGGAAATCTGCCCAACAGAATAGTGGCAGGAAAGGTATATCTGAAGCAAGAAACAGTCTTGGGTAAAAGTCCCTGAGGTCCTTGCATCTCAGAGTACAACCATAGCAATCATGCAAATCTCCAGAAAACTCACGTGCTTGCCATAGTCTTTCCTATATGGCTTCTGTCATCTGTAGATAGAGATAGTGATTACATATAGAAACCTAATTAAGTAGTTGGTGGAGGTAAGATCCTAAACATTTTCTTGAGGAAATGTTGCAATACTAAAATGTTTCTAGTATTAAACTCCTGTGAGTGAAATGAGAGAAGCTCAAACCATTGAGTTGCTAATACACAGAAAGGAACCAAGAAGTGATCATTCAAAATAGTAACATACATTTAGTTTTTAAAAATGACCAGAACTGTGTCTCTAGTTGCATATGTAGCAGACAATGGCCTAGTCGGCCATCAATGGGAGGAGAGGCCCTTGGTCTTGCAAAAATCATATGCCCCAGTACAGGGGAATGCCAGGGCCAGGAAGCGGGAGTGGGTGGGTTGGGGAGCTGGGCAGGGGGAGGGATAGGGGACTTTCGGGATAGCATTTGAGGTGTAAATGAAGAAAATATCTAATAAAAAAAAGATGACAAGAGCTTTTACTGATGTGCATAAAATAACCTCAGTTGTTTACAATGTATTACAAACCCCATATATTTAGAATAGAATATAGGTTATCATTTCCTAGCAACTTTTGGCTAATAGTAAGATACATATAAAGTCACTACAGAGAAGGAGAAAAATAGATATGCAAAGAAACAGAAAAATTTGAAGCTTTCCACAATATATGGGAGAAGCAACATAATCTCATACTATCTATACTTTATTTCATCAATAATTGCTAAGGTCAGTTCAGGGGACTTTAGACTTGAACTCACTTTCAGATCTCAACATGTTCTGTAATGTACTTAACACATATCTTTATAAACATTATGAATCACTTTTATAACCATTCCACCAAACTGTGCATTATCACAAAAATTCAATCAGTTTTATCCCAAAAATAATTTCCCTGAGACATCATGGAAGACTGTACATGAACATTTTACCTTTACCTAAGGTGAGCCTGAAGTATCAGAGCAGTGAGGCGATGGCTTCCCCAGAGGGCTGAGGTAATTAAATTCACTGGAATGACACCTTTGTTCTTGTAGATGATAATATTTATATGATCTCATCTAGAAAATTCAAAGCAACGCCCAGAATATGTCTCTCCAAAACACTAAGTATTGATTTTAAAAAATTCCACAAGAGAGATTAATGAAAATCAAATGACCAGAAAAAATAGAAAAGAAAACATTGGTGTTAATGCCTCTACTGGCAAGTAACAACTATTACTTCTTCTTGTGTACACTTGATTCCTATTGATTAATGCTGACTTGGTAAGATAATAGGAAAGAGAAATCACTTTTCTGAAGGAAGCCACAAAAATAATTAAAATACAAAAACATTTCTATAGATCGCCATCTTCGTTGTTTCACAAAATGACCTTCAATGAAAGAAACACAGTGCCAGGATTTTAACTGTAGGTTTTACATTTTTATCTGTTTTATAATAAGTAGTGATAGCGGGTAGGAGAAGGCTGACATTGTTTATTTCAAATAAGTTCTTATAGATTGCAATTTCAATATTTTTTCTAATTTTATCCACTTTTGAATATTTTAGCTTTTAAGTAGAAGGAAATATTTGCCATAATTTACTACATTTTTATATGCCAGATGAAAAAATCTGTATAGAGTTTGAATCCTTTAAGAATTGAAATACTAGTTTAATGATAACTCCAGTTATTTGAATTTGCCAAGTGCATTTGCCCAAGTTTCTTCTTTGTTCTCTACTTTGATTTCTTCCTCATATACTTTTGCTAATTCCCTTAAACACAGAAATAGTCAGAGCTGGAATACATCTGTTACAACCATGTTAGAGACAAAAACAAAAACAAAAACCAATACTCTGGTCAGTAATTAAGTATAAGTAATTTATTATAATATAATTATTAATTAGATATAAGTAATCTATTCCTAGACTGGGATGCCTCATAGTAAATATAATTTCACTTCGTTTTAGCCTGAAAGCTTTAAGATTACAGAAATGAACACAGAGGAGGACAAAGAAATAATGACTGACATGGAAATTTCCTCCTCTCACATAACATCTAGGGAAACTTGTAGATAATTTTATATTGATACTCCAGAAAAAAATGGAAATGCTGTGAAAATCATTTGCAAGGAGAACTAAATAAAGCTAGCCTGTATGTACATGTTAGATGTACTTTTCCATGGTGGTGTTACTACTGCAATACCCAACTGGTTGTTTACAATGAGTGGTTATTGTAAACACTTCCTCCTGACTGCCCCTATTTACCTCCTCTTATCCTCATCCTCCTCTTCACCTCTTCTGTATTATAATGCGGGGTGTGCATTATAATGACAGTCTGGTGTTATCTCTGGCCCAAATGCATTGTAGTTATATTCAAAACAAAGATACCTACTGCTGCTCTCTTGTTTTATTTCTAGAAAACAATGCTACACCTGATATGAATCACAGTTAAAGATTTGACATTAAATAATTAAAATTGATTTCAAGTTCTTACTGAAATTAAATAAGCTGTTTCAAAGAAAATTAATACATAATTATAGTTTTAAATCTACATTCACAACAAATCCAAATAGCATCCTAAAGAGCTCATATCTCTAGCTGCAATTGGAAAGGTATATAAAGAAAATATCAAATAAAAAAAATAAATAAATTTTTTTAAAAAGAGAGAGACTAAATAGTGACTCTTTGGATAGTTGCTGAAAATACAGTTATCTGTGGTTTTTCTGTAAAAAGTCCTAATAAACATAAAGATAATGTACTTCATGTTTGTCTGAGTCACATTAAGCACAGGTGAAGATCAGTGGATTTTGTACTCTTCCACTGGCCTGCAAGTGCTAGGATTAGAGGTATGTGCCATTACTGTCTAGCTAGTAAGAAGGTTATGAGTACAAAATGACTAGAGATACTCTGGAAGCTTTGTATGGTGTATCACAAGTAATAGTTAGGGACTTCTTAATGCAAATTTATATCTTTTAGACTGTAAATAGATCGATTTTTTAATCTATTTTTAAAATTGAAAACAGGATTCGTCTCATACAGTTTAGCCCTACCACAGGTCCCCTCCCTCTACTCTTCCTACTTCCCTTCCCCTTAAGTTCTCCTCTTCTCTGTTTCCCTTCAAAAATTAGCAGGCCTCCAAGAGGGCTTTTGCTTTGTCTTCTTGTATCTTGTTTTGTCATATTTGGAAATTAATTTCTCAATAGAAATTCCTTTTTGGAAAAAAATTAAAGTAGACAAAAGGAAAAGAAAAATAATTTTCACCAAATTCTGGGAAATTTTTTTTCTTAATATGATACACAGGGACCTAAATTCATTTTAATAACATTTCCAAGTAACTCTGCAATTGCAAATTAGAACAAATGTATAAGAACACTTATATAAGGCTGCTATGAACCAAGTGGAACATGTGTCCTTATACATGTTGGAGCATCTTCTGGGTATATGCCCAGGAGTGGCATTGCGGGGTGCTCAGGTAGTACTAGGTCCAATTTTCTGAGGAACCACCAAACTGATTTCCAGAGTGGTTGTACAAGCTTGCAATCCCACCAGCAATGGAGGAGTGTTCCTCTTTCTCCATATCCTCACCAGCATCTGCTGTCACCTCAATCTTTGATCTTAGCCATTCTGACTGGTGTGAGGTAGAATCTCAGGGTTGTTTTAATTTTCATTTCCCTGTTGACTAAGGATGTTGAATATTTTTTTAGGTACTTCTCAGCCATTCCAGATTCCTCAGTTGAGAGTTCTTTGTTTAACTATGTACCCCATTTTAAAAATAGGTATATTTGTCTCTCTGGAGTCTAACGAGTTCTTTGTATATATTAGTAGCCATCTGTGGTCACAGGAACTGGGTCCCTGAGTGGGAGGCCGGAGCTGTATGGAAGGAAAAGGCTAGAGAAATAATGGAGGCCAAGACATGTTTCTGTTCAAGGCCCCCAAGTTTACTAAGAGTCTATGCTTATAAAGGGGGGGGGGGCATCCCCCACCAATCCATTCTTGGTGCATCAGTATTTTAGAGTAAAGCATCAGAAATATCAGAAACACAGAAATCAAACACAAGTTGATCTCTCTACAAAATATGACCTGTCACTTTCAGTGAGCATGTTTTGCAGTGACAAGAGAATGAAAGGTCTGTGCTTTCTTTATATTAATGTCAAGATGTCATCATTTTTGACGTCAGTGATCTAAACTGACCTCTTACTGTATATTATGAGATGGTAACACTGCTTTTTCAAGCCCACACTGATTATTCCTGTCCTGAATACCATTTTTTCTTTCTTACTCAATGAAACAGAAAAATAAATGATAGAGTAATAACACTTTGTACTTCCTGAATAAATACTTATGACTTAAGTAAACAGTAGTGCTTGATAGAGTGTCTGAATTTATAGTTGGCAGTGCTTTTGGATCATTAGTTTGCTTATTCTCTAGGTTATAAACATCATAGTTCTGTTCCATCCACAATACATTAGATTGGCTAAATGATTAGTAAAGAAATAAATGAAGTTACCAATATGAAGAATAAAATTTGAGAAAATACTAAGGCCATGATTTACAATTTCAAATAACTATTAACTTTTAAAATCATGTATATTTCAAAAGGTACAGAATACTATACAATTTTCCCCCATTGACAATATTCTATAGATTTGTCTGGTAGTAGGTATATTTTCAAAGCATGAATATTATACCAAATATTAAGAAGATTTATTATGAGAAACTTCACTGAGTTTTACTCTTGTTCATATGGATTCATGTACATACAAGATCAGAAACAAAGTCAGATATTGCTCATTTGATGCTATGTTTAGCAGCTTATTTTTAGTGTATATATATATATATATATTCTTTATTTCTTGATAATAACATATATCATTTTTCTGTAATTTTTGGTTAATAATACAATACACATAAATTCATTACTGAGAAGGTGAATAATAGTTACTCAAGGAAACACAAGATTTTGGAGCTTTCCACAGTATATGGGAGAAGCAACATAATCTCATACTATCTATACTTTATTTCATCAATGATTGTCAAGGTCGGTTCAGTGGAACTGAGACTTGAACTCACCTTCAGATTTCATTTTGTTCTGTAATTAAACAATAGCTTTATAAATCTACGTGAATCACTTTTATAACTATTCTCCTAAACTGTGCATTATCACAAAATTCAATCAATTTTATCCAAAAATAAATTCCCTGAGACATCATGGAATACTGTACATGAACATTTTACCTTTACCTAAGGTGAGCCTGACGTATCAGAGCAGTGAGGCGATGGCTTCCCCAGAGGGCTGAGGTAAATAAATCTACCTTTGTTCTTGTAAGTAATAGTATTTGCATGGTCTTATCTAGAAAATTCAAAGCAATGCCCAGATATATCTCTTCAGAACACTTTAAGTATCAACTTAAAAAATACCCACAATAGAAATTAATGAAAATCAAATGGCTGGAAAAAAAAACATGGTTGTTAATTCATTTACTAGCAAGTAACAACTATTACTTCTTGTGTACACTTGATTTCTATTGATTAATGCTGACTTGGTAAGATAATAGGAAAGAGAAAACACTTTTCTGAAGGAAGCCACAAAATAATTAAAATGCAAGAATGTGTTTATAGATTATCATTTTCACTGTCTCACAAAACGAGCTTCAATAAGAAAAACACAGTGCCAGTATTTTAATAGCAGCATTTAACTTTGCATGTTTTAGTCTAATAAAGAAATTACAGAAACAACACCCTTCACAATAGTCACAAATAATATAAAATACCTTGGCGTGACTCTAACTAAGGAAGTGAAAGATCTGTATGATAAGAATTTCAAGTCTCTGAAGAAAGAAATCAAAAAAGATCTCAGAAGATGGAAAGATCTCCCATGCTCATGAACTGGCAGGATTATTATAGTAAAAATGGCTATCTTGCCAAAAGCAATCTACAGATTCAATGCAATCCCCATCAAAATTCCAACTCAATTTCTTCACTGAGTTAGAAAGTCAAAGCACAGCAGAACAACGTGGAACACAAGGTTGAAACTTTTTCTGGTGTGTACAAGAAGCTCACAGGCAAGGATGTTAATTTTGAATTCCCAGAGTTTCAGTTGTAAAGAAAATGACTGAATAAAATGTCATTCATAGGGAAAAAAAAAAAGGAAAGAAATGGCAATTTGCAAATTCATCTGGAATAACAAAAATCCTAGGATAGCAAAAACTATTCTCAGCAATCAAAGAACCTCTGCTGGAATCACCATCCCTGACCTCAAGATGTACTGCAGAGCAATTATGAAAAAAAAAAACCTGCATGTTACTGGTATGTTGGCAGATAGGTAGATCAATGGAACAGAATTGAAGACCCAGAAATGAACCCACACACCTATGACCACTTGATCTTTGACAAAGGAACTAAAACCATCCAGTGGAAAGAAGACAACATCTTCAACAGAAGGTGCTGGATCAACTGGCAGTCTGCATGTAGAAGAATGCAAATTGATCCATTCTTACCTCATTATACAAATCTCAAGTCTATGTGGATTAAAGAACTCCACATAAAAACAGAGACTCTGAAACTTATAGAGGAGAAACTGGTGATGAATCTTGAAGATATGGGCACAGGGGAAAGATTCCTGAATACCAACGGTTAGGGCTGTAAGATCAGGAATAGACAAATGGAACCTCATAAAATTGCAAAGCTTCTGTAAGGCAAAGGACACTGTCAATAAGACCAAAAGAAAACCAACAGATTAGGAAAAGATCTTTACCAATACTAAATCTGATAGGGGGCTAATATCAAATATATATAAAGAACTCAAGATGTTGGACTCCAGAAAACCAAACTACTATGTTAAAAATGAGGTACTGAGCTAAACAAAGAATTCTCAACTGAGGAATACCGAATGACTAAGAAGCACCTAAAAAATGTTCAACATCCTTAATTATCAGGGAAATGCAAATCAAAACAACCCTGAGATTCTATCTCATACCAGTCAGAATGGCTAAGATCAAAAACTCAGGTGACAGCAGATGCTGGCAAGGATGTGGAAAAAGAGGAACACTCCTCCATTGCTGGTGGGATTGCAAGCTTGTCCAACCACTCTGGAAATCAGTTTGGTGGTTCCTCAGAAAAATGGACATAGTTCTACTGGAACTTCAGGTTCTAAACCTGATATCAATGACAGTTCTACTTCACTGAAATCCATTTAAAAAATAAAGCAATAAATTTGAAGTTCCCATTTCTGACTATGATACTTATTTTTATTTTTCATGCTATCTGTGTAAAAATCAATAGAACGTTTTATTATGTCCTTTTCTCATGAAAAGCAATCAAGAATTTTATGTGTTAGGCCTATGTAGTGACTAAAATGCAATGATGTCTTATCTGATTCTTTTTCCAAAATACATAAAAGACTTTATAAGTCTTCAATAACAGCCTATTTTGCTAATTTGACCATCTTAAGTAGTTTATATTTGAACAAGAAAATAATACATTTTAGTTAATAGATAACCTTCCTGTATTTTTGTCTAAAGGAATAGCAATTTCTAGTTTTCATGAAAAGCAGAAGGGCTGGCACATAAACAGGGAAGAGCAAAACCTGCTTAAGTATTAATGAGGTGTGCTGTTTTTTAAAACTTTTCATTGGTTCTTTGTGAATTTACATCATGCACCACTATCAAACTCTTCTCTCCTTTATCCTCTATCTACCCTCTATCCTTATAATACCCCCTAATAGAGGAAAAAATGTCTCATAGTGTAAGCTGTAGTATGTTATGGTGTATCTCACAGAATACCGTTTGTCCATACTTCTTTGCTTACAAGTGCTCATTGCAATGAGTCCTTCACCTAGTAGGAGGCCTCTGGCTTCTGCTACATATCGATACTGAAACCTTAAAGGGACTCCTCTCAGATATCCTGTTGTGCCCCATGTCGTAGGTACCCTGTAGTTTTGAATCTGTCGGACCAGCCCACTCAACCACTCTAGCAGTTCATCAATGGAATAGATATTGGGGTGAGCCAGGTCAAAGCCTTGCATTTGGTCCTGAGATGTATCTGGGTTGGTCAGCCAGCCTGATTTACTATGCCCATACAATGAGGGTGAGCTCTCCCACCACTCCCCAGATGGCTCATCCAATGAGTCAGTAAGCAAAGATCACAGCCTGCCTCCTTCCTCTAAGCCCTCAAGGCCAGCTCATTCACACCTGTCCCATGAGGGCTAACCCTACTGTATTGCACAGATGAGGTACAGAGCCTGAGTGTTGCACCCAGTAATGATAAGGGCCAGTTCTTCTAATATTATGACCCCAGGGACAGGTCTCCCACATGATACAGATGACAAAAGAATGGGGAGGAGAGGAGGGCATCTCTCCCTCATCCTCACAATCACAAGGTGGACAAGAGGCAGGGCTAGCTCTCACACAGACATATCCAGTGCCAGCTAACCTGATGTAGGGCCAGCTCTAGCATGTTGTCCAGATGAAATACAGGGCCATCTCTCCTGAGTGATGAAACTGGTAAGGGTTAATGTACGATTTCCTACTCTCATGACTGCCAGGGCCATGTCTCTCTTTTGGCACAAGTAGCAAGTAGAGATGAGACTATCTCTCCTTCATCCATGGCACCTATATGGGAGATGAGTGTGGCAGGGCCAGCCCTTCCTTGTTCACACCCTTTGGGTGACTCATCTGCAATTCCTGCAACCAGAGCCAGCTATACTGTGATTCCTGGGCAGTGTGCTTGCAGCATTTCCTAGTACTAGGGACAGAGTCAGCTCACCTGCTCTCATGACCCCAGGGCCAGCCCTACCATGATGCTCAGGCAAGAGGTGGGGCCAGTTATGACTAGCCCTCAGACATCATGTTCCCAAGCAGAAGCCCTGGCTAGGGACCTCTGCCTGGCCTTTGATAATAACAGATCCCTGCTTCTGTGAGACCACAGACACAAACATGATCTCAAGGGGAAAAGGGAGTCTCCACCATGGTTACACGTACCATCATCAGCTACTCACATCAAGCTAATCCTCACTACCCATGAGTTTCCAGTTCTGTCTCTCTTCATTGTGCCCATGTTCTTCTGTTTCTCCTTCTTTTCCATTTCTCTACCACATACTTGCTCCTCTAAGTGGTGCCCAGGATCTCTTGAGTGTCAGGGATCATCTTAGGAGTTGTTTCAGGAGTGCTATGCCCAACCCATGCATTATGGAATGGGGTAGGGCTCATGTCAGTCATGACCCTCCAGTAGGCCTGTGCAGTGCCTGAAAGTCATGTCAAGCTAGCTCCCTGTCCAGGTCCATGGGACCAGACTGTTGTTCTTCTTCAACAAGATGACCCTGTATCGGGTTGTCTGGCTTGGTCTCACTCCTGACAAGATTCTGTGGTCTTTGATGGAGGTTCTAGTCGCTGATATGCTACAGACAGAGTTCGTCTAGTTTCTTGCTAGATCCCCACCCTGGAGTCCCATCTGGCCAACGCTGTACCCAACTAGTGGTCGTTCAAGGTAGCTCCCAGTCTGGCCCCGTGGCACCAATCTGGTAAACTTATGGTCATCTCATCCTTGCTTTCTTCAGGGAGTGTTAAGCTTCTAGCAGTGTTCAGGTAAGAACACTGAGCTTAGACATAGCCTCTCTGCTCTCTGCCACCTATTGACACACAGGTGACACAGTGGCCATGCATGCAATACTCTAAGGGCAGGCAATTAGGTATACTTAATCCACCAAGTTAATACCACACTCATAGCAAACCTGTCATTTTAGTGTTTTTCTCTTATAAAAGCTACTGTAAAATTGATAAAGACCAGGGTGTGATTCATTCATAGGTGGTCCTGTAGTTCTGAAGTATAATATATTCTTAACTATAATCTCCTAAGGATCTTCCTTGTTCCTGAGTAATGACACTACAACACAAGTGTTAAGCCTGGGTTTAAACTTCATTCCTGGCTCACAGTGCATGAGTAGTCTATGATCATACTGACTTTTGAAGCAAAAAATAAATGAAATATTATATTATCCAGGCAAATCAACATAATATTGATGAATAAGACTTAACTGAATATTTTAACTACAACTTTTCTCTACAGGGATGCTGTGGCTATTCACTGTTTTTGGAGCTTTAAATTGGTTGTTGGTCCCTACAACAAAACAGATTAAAACAGAGTTTAATGATGTTGTCTAGGGGAAACTGAAAATAAGGAAATAATGTGGGAATTAGGAAAAATATTTGACATTCAAAATGTAACTAAGGCAGGACCTGACTGAAAAAAAAAAATAGAGAATTTCAGAGAAAAATGGATGGCTCACTGCTTAAAGTGCTTGAAATAAAGGGATGAGAACCCAGCACCCACAAAAAGCAAGTGTGGTAGCCTGCACTAATAATCCCAGAGCTAGCAAAGTGAATATGGGATGCCTGAAGCTCACTTCTCAGCCATCCTAGCCTAAAACCTGCAAGCTTCATTGACTAGTAAAATCCCATTTCAAAATGTAAAGTGTCTGGTTTGCAGAGATTGCTCAGTGTTTAAGATCATTGGCTGCTCTTACAGAGGCCCACCCACATCATTCCTCGAAACACCTGTCAGTTTAATTATTAACAGAAATGACACCTAGAAGACATCCTGCCACATTACACAGATGATTACTGAAGTAATTATGTGCTTTAGCAACTTGAAGCACACCAAAGCCGTAAGCTCATTGACAGCATTTACTTCAACACAGAGAATACATTTAAATTTTGCCCTGTGGTTGCTCTAAGTTGTAGATCTGAAGAAGTACTGTGGCATTGTGAATATGCAGGATTCTGGTGCACAGTCAGAACTTAAACAAATTAGTGAAGGAACAAATATTTGCTTACACCAGGCTCTTCTATGGTGCAGATATGATGTGCTACATTCTAGGGGATGTGCAGTCACTCTAAAGCTTACCTAAGGAACAAACCATTACCGAAAACCAGCCCCCAGAACAATGAGTCACCCAAAAGAAGAAATATTACCAAATTAAAATAAGAAAATAAAGTTTTAGGCACAACATTATATATTCTAAATAGTATAAGATAGCAAATATTTATATAACACAAAATACAGGATTATTACACAGGTAAAAGAGAAGTTGCCCTTGTTTTAGTGAAGATGCATGAGATAATTCTAATTCTTTTAAATACTTTTGGGTATATCATTAAACTTAATTATCTGGGTATAATAGTGACAAAATGCAGGTAATAAAGTTTAAGCTTGGAATTATAGCCATTTTAAAACCTAACATATATTGAAATACTATTTGAAAGCAACACACGAGAATGAAAATACATCTCCATTTGACAGACAAATAGTTATAGATGAATTTGAAAGAATTTAATGTTGTAGATCTCAGGTGATATTTTAAATTTTTCTATGGTTTAATTCTCATTTTATTTTCTACACTGCCTGTGGCACTCATTTAGAAACTAGATCATAGTCATTACCATTATCTACATATAGTTTTTATTTACCAAACAAATGTCTATAGCATTATAGGCTAAGAGATAACACTTTTCCTATTTTTCAGGATTCCATCAAGCTGCTTCATTTCTTTCCCACCACTCGTGATTGACCAAATTTCCTCTGTGTTTCAGTATAATGGCTAAAAAATACTATGAAAAAAAATACGGAGAGACCTTCAAGAAGAACATTTACTGCACCTACTGTTACATACATTCTAATTCCTTTTGACTTTATATCTTCATTTTCATACTTTTAAGCACACTAACTGTAGTGCTTCTCATACAAATCCATTTTATTTCACAAAAATTAAGTACATTCTCTTATGTTATCTTCTTTTCTGGCATTTAGACATGGAAATTCAAACTAACAAAATCGATCATTCAATCACTTCCTTTTTCTCCATGGAACTAAAGGACATTTGTTTAGAAGTACTTGAAGTCAGTGTACTCCATTGTACAATCATGTTTCATATAGTTCTCCATGAAGTAGCCTTGTCGGGTAGACTGTTGGGTTATTTATTAAATCATTTGTGCGATACAGTGTTGATTACCCAAGTCCTGTGAAGGAGAATTTCTGGAAAGAGGGTGTGTCTTCAGAGAATGATTGGCTGATTGGATTGATGCACTGTGAAGAGGTTGGGATGCTACAGATCACGGATTAGTTACCTAAGCTAAACTGTGGGCAGTTCTATCCCACAGTACAGCCATGTCTTGCACACCTCTGTGTCAGAACTGATGCATTATGACTAATAGATACAAAGTTACTTTTAGAATAATCAGATCATTCAGAATGACTTCAACAAAACATAGATGGCCCCTTTCATGGTTTCTTATGAAAATGATGAAAAAGTATTAACATGTTTTTATTTATGGTATTCTGTAGAAGCACATATAATTTGTTCTCTAATATTGAACTAGTTAATGACTCATGTCAAGGTATTTGACTGTGGTTCTTATTTATCAACTTTAAAGAGGTGGAGTAAGAATCTGTATTTTACACAAGCAATCATGTGGCACCCATACTCCCACATTTGTCAGTTATGTCCTGGGCTATACAATTGATCCAAGGCTAGGAATGAGTACCTAATATTCAATTCCAAAAACATTGAATATTTCTTATAATTGTCAAGGAAACAGTAAGAATTTTTTTTGCTATTTTGCTATTGTTTACCTTAAAAATCTAAAGTAATACTTTGTTAATGTACATGAGAACTTGAAGCCTCTAAAGAAAAGTTTCTAAATATAGCCACGCATTTACAGTGTATAGTATATATGTCTGAGCTCCCAAAGAACTTGTACATCCTATTACAATTACAGTGAATTCATATGAGATGCTGTTCAGACATGTCTGTAGAATATTGTTTGCTTGTAGTCATTCACTACCTCCAGCACTTAAAGTCTTTCTGTGTACTATTCCACAATGAGCCTCTGAGAAGTTCCCGTGAGCATTCAACAATCTCTTATTCACTGTGCTTTGGCTAGTTGTGGATCTCTATGATAATAATCTGTAAACAGTAAATAGTAGGTTCTTTGACTAGATTTGAAAGATGCATTAATCTATCAATCAAGCAAGTTATTATGTTTAAAAGTATGTCCATTTAGTAGAATAATAGTAGTAGATTCATCACTAGGACCTATAACCTGTCTAGTCACAGGCTTCCTGGAAGAAAAAGATCCTAGGTATGAATTTTACCTCCAAATCTAGACTTAAATCCAGTAGAAAATGTAGCTACTCTCATTATGTTTACCAGGCTATGATTTCTTGATTAGTGTATAGCATGTATAACGGGATACTCATAGGGGTATTTTATTTATGAGAGGAGAATTTATCCAGAAATTTCCAAAAGTTTACTCAATTAAGCAAAGGTTTCCATCTTTGAAATGACATGCAATATTCCAAAATAATGGGATAATATTAAAAGTTACATTAAAATAAAAACTTGCAGGAAAGTATATGCAATATACACTGCTTAATCACACCACTATAACATTATTCAGAAATAAATTTCATTGTCATCATATGCTGCAATTTATAACACAAATTCATACTATCTTAGATGTGCACCCTGTAAGAAGAATTCTGCTCTCAAGAAACACTTTCATCAGTTCCATTGCCTCTGCGTGTTTTGGTCCAGCATATTCTTCTCACTCTCTTCTTTATTCTTATCTAGATGACTAGAGAGTGATGGGTGATGGATACATTTATTTCTAAGTTATTTTTTCTTTGAAATATTATTGGGCCAAGATCTTAAATTTGCTCTAAATATTTCTGAAGACAGGGACTAGACATTGTTTTCATTTTTGACAGAAAATGCCTAGCTACTGGCAATCAGAAAACATGTAGTATTCCAGGGTGTTTACTATAGTCCTGTATAGTATGTGCAACCAAGAAATGCCCAGGATTCTCTTGAAAGTTATTTCTTACAAAGCAAAGTCTCTCTGCAAGTAAATGCATGTTCTCTGTGAAAGTGGGAGAGCTCAAGAGCAGGAAGTTATATATGATGCCACGGAGTTCCAATGTGCATTTGAAAAAAATATTTCTATGTGATATGAATCAAATGCTCATGGTGTAGTCAAGTAGTACAGAAATAAGATAATCAGATCAAAAAGATTTTTAAAGTCATATTACAGAGGCTAGATGACGATTTAAACTTAAATATTCACATCTGTTATGACTGAGTAGCTTGCTATTCTCATAGAACTCCTAAGAAGGGGATCATGGATTGTTTTTGATTTCTTAGTCTAATTGTGCGACCCTTTTCCTCTCCCTGGGTTATCTTGTCCAGCCTTGATGTGATGGTAGGAGCCTGGTCTTGGTGTAGCTTATTAACATGTTTGGTCAATGTCCCTGGGAGGCCTGCTCTTTTCTGAAGAGAGGAACAGAAGGTAGGTGGATCTGAGGGAAAGCAAGGAGGCTTGGAGGATCAGAAGGAGGGGAAACTGAGGTTAGAATGTAATATATGAGAGAATAATAAAAAGTCATACAATCACTTGTCTATTATGTGTACAATACACATTTAGTACTGGATTAAATTCACTTGAATTATTTATAAATAATCATTTTGTATGAGATAATGCACATATCTAAACATTTGTTAATTTTGCTAATTATCTGTTTTGGGGTTTGTTTGTTTTTTGTTTTGTGTTTGCTTGATTATTTGAAACTAGTTTGACACAAAAAAATTCAACTGTTGCATGATTTCTTTTGCTTCTTATATATTACTGTGCTGACATTTTTTGACATAATTATCCAGAATATTATTAGAAAATGGTGATTCATTGCATTTATATATATTGTAATACTTGTAATTAATTTTTATTTTAATGTAAGTATCTCCTGCAGTGGAATAAATTTCAATCAAGTACATTCTGTTATGTCTGGTCCTCATTTATGTTTTCACAAGTATACTTTAAATTAATGTCAGCACTAATTTAATCTTTTCCAGTTCCCAAATTGGAATCACTGAAAGAAAATCACGTAAAAGACCCTCTTGCATTGTATGTTCTTTAACCTATGAATGTGTATTGTGTGTGACAAAGGTAATGCAACACTAATGTAGATGGCCACAGTGTGATGAAGATATCTGAGCCAACACTCCAGGAGAAAAATGCATTCCTCTTTGCAGATACCTGAGAAGGAACAATTTGTGAAGAAAGAACAATGTCAGATCCCCTGAGCAGTAAGATCATGACTAGTCAATGTGTCCATAGTAGAACAGCAATGGAAGTCAGAATAGAAGGAGGCAGAGGAGATGAAGACAAAGGCATAGGAGAAAGGTGAATAGTGAAAGAGGACGATGTCTAAGGGGGAAAGAAGTAGGAGAATTCTAAATGCTCATGAAAAGAATCACAATAGCGAACTAGAAAGCCAGATGCATAAGGGAACAGTGACAGGTGAGAAATCTTATATTTTTAGTATTTATTGAATTCTATAGTAATATTCTTGGCAGACATTGAGCTTGGAAGGAATCGAAATCCTCCTTTAAAAATACCTGAACAGTCAAAAACTCTGACCCAGAATTGTTCTTGTCTGAAAGAACAGCAGGCACAAAAATGGAGTAGCAACCTGAGGAAAAGCAGGTTCAATGACAGGCCCAAATTGGCTCAAAGGGAGGCTCCATGGCCTGACGCTATTACTGATGCTATAGTGTGCTTACAGACAGTAGCCTATCATGACTACCCTCTGAAAGGACCAACAAGTAGCTGAAAGAGTCAGATGGAGATGGTTACACCCAACCAATGGACAGAGACTGGTGACTTCTGTGGTTGAATTAGGGAAAAACTGTAAGAAGCTGAAGAGGAGGGCTACCCTATAGGAAGACCAGCAATCTCAGCTCACCTTGACCCCAGAGATCTCTCAGACACTTAGCCCCCCAGCCAGGCAGCATACACCAGCTGATATGAAGCCCCCAACACATATACAGCAGAGGATTGTTGGGTCTGGACTCTGTCAGAAGAGATACACCTAAACCTCAAGAGAATTGAGGCTCCAGGGAGTGAAGATGTCTGCTGGGGTGGGCTATTGGGGCATCATCTTGAAGACATGGGTTGAGAGGAGATATGAGATGTGGAACAGTCAGAGGGTGGACCAGAAGGAGGATAAATTCTGGACTGTAAAAAAGGATTAAAGAATTTATTTAAAAGCTCTAGAAATCACAACTTTCCCGAGGGACATTTTCTTGACCTGATGATTCTTTCTCTCTGTCCCTCTAATTATTGTAGAAATGTAGTTGTTTTTTAATATTGACCTATATCCTACAACACTGATAAATTTAATTATGATTTCTAGAAGTTTTTATTTCAGATGCTGTTCTTTTAAAAATTAAAAAAATTATATTAAATGTGAATTAAAAAAAACTTTCACAATTTTAATTTCCTTTACTTATACTGTCACCTTTGATATTAAAATGTCAAATAACATCTTTCAAAGCAAACATATTTAGTCTTTTCCTTTCTTATGACCTGTTGGATTTCTGTTCTTACTTAGATGCAGATTAGCATTAGAACATTTCTTTACATTCTTCATTTGCTAACTTTTTCCTTATCAAAAATCAGTCACGTATTCTCGAGTGCTTTTCCTTCCATTAATGAAATGATCACAGATTTCTTATTTTTGAGTATGCTGACCTAAAAATGCTAAACATGTACTACTTAAACCTACTCCTTTGGTCATGATGTGTTAACATAAACATCTAGTATATAGAAAATATAGCACAGTATATATTTATAGTTCATTTTGGTTTTGTTGACTTTGAGTCAGTTTTATCAGTTCTGTAGTTTTTGTTTTTGTTTTTGGAAATTGAACACAGAAGCACATTCATGCAATGTAAACACTTCACCAATTAGTGATCCCAATTCTAATGAGATTTCTTATAATGTATTTTGTGATTTAGCTGTTAGGATAATTTATAATAACTCTCCCAGGGACTTGAAGTAACTAGACGTATAGATACACAGCTGCACCTGTACAGATGGGTATTTAATTTGTGTCTTCATGGATTCCATTGTTTGTCTAACTCTGGGTTTGTTTACATTAACTACTTTATCTTTAGGGTGAGCCATAGTTCTACTTTTATTCCATAGCTAGTGACTACATATTTTGTAGACAATGTAAATTCACCCTTTGTGGGAAGCCACATGCTTTTAACCTCAAACTTGGTTTGGTGTCAGATGTGAATAACAATGAAGGCATTTGAAACAATTTTACCAAGTATAGTCTAGCTTCCAGCCTTATTAAGCAATGAGGAACAGGGAACCATTTTGTTTAGAGTGAAATTCAGTCCATTAATGAAGCAATACTTTTCTAAGAATCCTAACAATGCCCTATGGATTATACAGGCATGCTACCCTGGCTGGTGCCACCATTGTCTCTTTCCTGCCTTCTTTGAACTCTGTTCATTTCTAGTGTTGTTTCCCAAACTCCGTGGTGCATGTCCACATTTCCTCATCATAATCAAGCCTTGGAAAGATTGCAAAGCACTGGGTTGATTTTCAGAACTCCTTCTCAAGAGTTTGTGTGCCTTTATCATTTCCTGGCTTCAGCATTTCATATGAATGTGTGATTTGAGCCTTCCCTTATATCACCACGGTCTACTCTAAATAATCAATCCTTATTTAGGGGACATTTCTCTTTCTCTTGGTGTCAGTAAACATTTTCAAGATCATAAGTTGAGGGAATGTGGTTAATTATTATAGAAGTATGTTTTTTAATTGACTTATACCCTTTCACCTGTTTGGCTTCTTCCTAATCTTTCAGTGATCACTGTTCTTATTGGGTCATATCTCAAAAGTATGTATCATGTGCTATGACGTTCTTTTAGTTATAAAATCAAGTATATTTACTCCCTAATATTCTCTCAGATACAGAATTGTAATTTCATAATGAAAACCCTTTAAGTCTCAGGAGTGACCTAGCATAATTGCATTTTCTAACTGTATTTGCTGTTCTTAATTCAGGCCCAGGACTTTTATGTCTACACACACTTTTCTGTTACTTGTTTTAAAAGATCCAGCTGTAGTCTTATTTCTTTTTGTTTGTTTGTTTTGTTTTTTGTATTTTTTTGTTTCTTTTCTTTGTTTTGGTCTCAGAAGATGGAAATATCTCCCATGCTCTTGGACTGGCAGAATTAATATAGTAAAAATGGCTATCTTGCTGAAAGCAATCTCTAGATTCAATGCAATCCCCATCAAAATTCCAACTCAATTCTTCATCGAGTTAGAAAGGGCAATCTGCAAATTCATCGGCAATAACAAAAAACTTAGGATAGCAAAAACTATTCTCAACAATAAAAGAACCTCTGGTGGAATAAAAATGCCTGACCTCAAGTTGTACTGCAGAACAATTGTGATAAAAACTGCATGGTAGTGGTACAGCGACAGACAGGTAGATCAATGGAATAGAATTGAAGATCCAGAAATGAACCCACACACCTATGGTCACTTGATCTTTGACAAAGGAGCTAAAACCCTCTAGTGGAAAAAATACAGAATTTTCAACAAATGGTGATGTCTCAACTGGCAGTTATATTGTAGAAGAATGCAAATTGATCCATTCTTATCTCCTTGTACAAAGCTCAAGTCTAAGTGGATCAGGAACTCCACATAAAACCAGAAACTCTGAAATTTATAGAGGAGAAAGTGGGGGAAAGCCTCAAAAATAACAGCACAGGGGGAAAATTCCTGAACATAACAACAATAGCTTGTGCTGTAAGATCAAGAATACACAAATGGGACCTCATAAAATTTCAAAGCTTCTGTAAGGCAAAAGACACTGTCAATAAGACAAGAAGGCCACCAACAGATTGGGAAAGAATCTTTACCAATCCTAAATCTGATAGGGAACTAATATCCTATATATATATATATATATATAAAACTCAAGAAGCTGGACTCCAAGAAACCAAACAAACCTGTTTAAAAATTTGGTACAGAGCTAAACAAAGAATTCTCAACTGGGCATGGTGGCACATACCTTTAATCCCAGCACTTGGGAGGCAGAGGCAGGTGGATTTCTGAGTTCTCAATTGAGGAATAATGAATGGCTTAGAAGCACCTAAAAAAAAATGTTGAACATCCTTAATCATCAGAGAAATATAAATCAAAACAACCCTAAGATTCCACCTCACACCAGTCAGAATGGCTAAGATTAAAAATTCAGGTGACAGCAGATGCTAGCAAAAACGTGGAGAAAGAGCAACACTCCTCCATTGCTGGTGGGATTGCAAGCGGGTACAACCACTCTGTAAGTCAGTCTGGTGGTTCTTCAGAAAATTGGACATAGTACTACTGGAAGATCCAGCAGTACCACTCTTGGGCATATATCCAGAAGATGTTCCAACTTGTAATAAGGACACATGCTCCACTATGTTCATAGCAGCCAGAAGCAGCCAGAAACTGGAAAGAACCCAGATGTCCTGCAACAGAGGAATGGATACAAAAAATGTGGTACATTTAAACAATGGAGAACTCCTCAGCTATTAAAAACAATGGATTTACGAAATTCTTAGTCAAATGAATGGATCTAGAGGATATCATCCTGAGTGAGGTAACCCAATCACAAAAGTGCATACATGATATGTACTCACTGATAAGCAGATATTAGCCCAGAAACTTAGAATACCCAAGATACAATTTGCAAAACACATGAAACTCAAGAAGAAGCAAGAAGAAAGTATGGATACTTCAGTCCTTAGAATGGGGAACAAAATACCCATGGAAGGAGTTACAGAGACAAAGTTTGGAGCTGAGACCAAAGGATCATCCAGAGACTGCTCCACCTGGGGATCCATCCCATAAACAACTACCAAACCAAGACACTACTGCATATGCCAGCAAGATTTTGCTGATAGGACCCTTGCATAGCTTTCTCTTATGAGGCTATTCCAGTGCCTGGCAAATACAGAAATGGATGCTCACAGTCATCTATTGGATGGAACACAGGGCCCCCAATGAAGGAGCTAGAGAAAGTACCCAAGGAGCTAAACAAGTCTGCAACTCTATAGGAGGGATAACAATATGAATTAACCAGTACCCCCCAGAGCTTGTGTCTCTTGTTGCATATGCAGCAGAGGATAGTCTAGTAGACTGGCCTAGTAGACCCTCAATGGGAGGAGAGGCCTTTGGTCTTGGGAAGATTATATGCCTCAGTACAGGGGAATGCCAAGGCCAGTAATCATGAGTGGGTGAGCTGGGGAGCAAGGCAGGGGAAGGGTATAGGGGACTTTCGGGATAGCATTTGAAATGTAAATGATAAAAATATCTAATAAAAAAATCATTATTAAAAAAAAACCTGGGAAAAGCTACAAAAAAACAAAAAACAAAAAACCTTTGCCTGTTTTATAATAAGTAGTGATAGTGAATAGAATAAGTCTGCCATTGTTTATTTCAAATATATTCTAATAGATTGCAATTTCAATATTTTTTCTAATTTTATCCACCTTAAAATATTTTAACTCTTCAAGTAGAAGGAAATATTTGCCATAATTCACTACATGTTTATATACCAGGTGAAAAAATTCTGTATAGAGTTTGAATCCTATATGTACTAAAATTTTAGTTAAATGATTAATCCAGTTATTTGAATTCGCCAAGTCCCTTTGTTTCTACTTTCTTCTCTCCTTTGCTTACTTCTTCATATTCTTTTGCTAATTCCCTAAAACACAGTAATAGTAATACATCTGTGACCATCATATTATTGACAAACAACAACGACAAACCACACAATACTCTGGTCAGTAATTAAATATAAGTAACTTATTATAATTTAATTGTTAATTAAATATAAATAATCTATTTCTAGGCTTGGATACCTCAGAGTAAATATAATTTCACTTCCTTATAGCCGGAAAGTTTTAGGATTATAGAATGAATACAATGGAGAACATAGAAATAAAGAATTACTGACATGGAAGTTTCTTCCTCTCATATAACATCCACGGAATCATGCACATAATTTTATATTGATATTCCAGGTATAAAATGGAAATGCTGTGGTAATCATTTACAAGGGAAACCCAATAATTTTGGCTTATAGAAACATGACAGATATACATTTCCATGGTGGCATTATTACTGCAATACCCAAATGCATGTTTACCTCCAGTGGTCAGTATAAAACTTCTGACTACCTCTACTTACCTCCCATCATCTTCATCCCCTCCTCACCTCTCTGTATTATAATGAAGGATGTGCATTATATGTAAATTCTGATGTTATCTCTGGCACAAATGCATCACAGTTACCTTTGAAACAAAGGTACCTACTGTTTCTATCTTGTTTTATTTCTATAAAATACTGCTACAACTGATATGAGTCACATTGGAAGATTTGGCGTTAAATAATTAAAATTGATTTCAAGTTCTTGCTGAAATTGAAGAATTTCAAATAAGATTAGTACATAACTGAACTTTTAAGTTTACTTTCACAGTAAATCCAAATAGCATCCTAAAGAGGCTGAATAGTGACTCTTTGGATAGTTACTGAAAATAAAGTTATCCGTGGTTTTCCTGTTAAAAGTCCTAATAAGCATAAAGATAATGAAGTTCATGTTGTCTGAGGCACATTAAGCACAGGTTAAGATCAGTGAATTTCTTATTCTTCCACTGGCCTGGCAAGTGCTAGGATTAGAGGTATGTGCCATTACTGTCTAGCTGGTAAGATAATTATGGGTATAAAATGACTACCTATACTCTGGAAGTATGGTGTATCACAAGTAATAGTTAGGGACTTCTTAATGCAAATTTATATCTTCTAAACTATAAATAAATAGATTTTTTAACCTATTTTTAAAATTGAAAACAGGATTCGTCTCTCATACAGTTTAGCACTACCACAGGTTCCCTCCCTCTACTCTTCCTACTTCCCTTCCCCTTTATTCTCCTGTTTCCCTTCAAAAATTAGCAGGCCTCCAAGAGGGCTTTTGCTTTGTCTTCTTATATCTTGTTTTTTCATATTTGGAAATTGCTTTCTTAGTGGACAAAATTAAAGTAGACAAAGGGAAACGATAATTATTTTTCAAGAATTCTGGGAATTTTTTTTCTTAATATGATACAGAGGAGTTGAGTGTACACAAGGAATCTATCTTCATTTTATAACATTTCCAAGTAACTCTGCAAATGAAAATTAGAACCAATGTATAAGAAACACATAAAATACAGAAATTATAAAACATATGGCTCAATTTTAAGGACAAGTGTTTTAATTTAATAACTATGAAGGAAATGTTTTGTGCTATGTTTTCTGAGTTTCCAGGTAAATCATTGTTGTTTTCTGGCTAGTGTTCAGTACATTTTATTTATCAGTGTTTTAGAGTAAAGCATCAGAAATATCAGAAACATAGAAATCAAACACAAGATGATCTCTCTACAAAATATGATCTGTCACTTTCAATGAGCATGCTTTGCAGTGGCAAGAGAATGAAATGTCTGTGCTTTCTTTATATTAATGTCAAGATGTCATCATTTTTGACGTCAGTGATCTAAACTGACCTCTTACTGTATATTATGAGATGGTAACACTGCTTTTTCAAGCCCACACTGATTATTCCTGTCCTGAATACCCTTTGATCTTTCTTACTCAGTGAAACAGAAAAATAAATGATAGAGTAATAACACTTTGTACTTCCTGAATAAATACTTATGACTTAAGTAAACAGCAGTGCTTTTATAGTTGGCAGTGCTTTTGGACATTAGTTTCCTTATTCTCTAGGTTATAAACATCATAGTTCTGTTCCATCCACAATACATTAGATTGGCTAAATGATTAGTAAAGAAATAAGTGAAGTTACCAATATGAAGAATAAAATAGGAGAAAATATTAAGGCCATGATTCACAATTTCAAATAACTAATTACTAACATTCAAAATCATGTATATTTTAACATGTACAGAACACTATGAATCCTTTCCCCAGTAACAATATTCTATAAATTTGACTGGTATTGTGTATTATGGTAACAATAGATATATTTTCAAAGCATGAATATTATACCAAAAAATAAGATTATGAGAAATGACTGAATTTTTATTTTTGTTTATATGGATTCCTGTATGTACAAGATCACAAAATAACCTCAGATATTGTTCATCAGGCACTATGTACAGCAGCTTATTTTTAGTATTTTATTATATATATGTATAATTTCTTTATTTCTTAATGGTAATATAAATATATCATTTCTCTGTTCACTTTTATTTCCCCAATAACTTTCATGTAGTTTTTTCAAATTCATATCACATATGTGCACACACATGTGAATGTGTGAGTGTGTATATGTGCGTGTGTGTGTATGTGAGTGTATGTGTGTATATGTGAGTGTGTGAGTGTGTATGTGTGCATGTGTGTGTATTTGAGTGTGTGTGTGTATGTGAGTGTGTGTGTGAGTGTGTGTGTGTATATGTGAGTGTGTGTATGTGAGTGTGTGTATGTGTGTGTGTGTGTGTGTATGTGTATTCCCTTAGGAATGTACATATAATAAGGAACCTGCTCATTCATTGTATACATGTAATACAGGGCTGACCACTTGATGTTGGATTGTTAGGTGGCTCATATCTGAGGAAGACTATATCTCCCACTCTCACAATTCTTTAATTGCCAGATCTTCAGGTAGAGTTAAGGCATGGTTAGCTTTCCTCCTTTCACATTAACATGTCTATTGTTATATCATTGCTCACATCTTGCTTAGGAAGCCATCTTGAATTGGATTCTAAGCATGGAGCTTCAATGACATTTCTAAAAGAAGCAATCTCAATGCAAACCTTTTGCTCCTCTGAAATGATTGATTCCTGTCCTCTTGGTTCCTTCACATTGATTGCTTAGGTGCAGGATCTGTGCTGAGATAGGGCCTCCCTCATAAGGCTCTTCATTAGGCAAAGCAGGCAAACTGACAAACACAAGAGATTTTTCTGTCATTGAGTTTCCAGAGATGAGGTTACAAATGTGCACTAACACAGCATTACAGGTTGTATTGGAGGAACACAGATTTTTCTTTTCTTTTTTTTTTTTTTTCAAGACATGGTTTCTCTGTAAAGCCCTGGCTGTCTTGGAACTCACTCTGTAGACCAGGCTGACCTCAAACTCAGAAATCTGCCTGCCTCTGCCTCCCAGGTGCTAGGATTAAATGTGTGTGCCACCACTGCCCAGCAATGGCTAGCATTTTTTTTTAGTTTAGTTTTTTTTTTTTAATTTGGTATTTTCCTCATTACATTTCCAATGCTATCCCAAAAGTCCCCCATACCCACTCCCCCACTCCCCTACCCACCCACTCCCACTTTTTGCCCCTGGCGTACCCCTGTACTGGGGCATATAAAGTTTGTGTGTCCAATGGGCCTCTCTTTCCAGTGATGGCCGACTAGGCCATCTTTTGATACATATGCAGCTAGAGTCAAGAGCTCCGGGGTACTGGTTAGTTCATAATGTTGTTCCACCTATAGGGTTGCAGATCCCTTTAGCTCCTTGGATATTTTCTCTAGCTCCTCCACTGGGGGCCCTGTGATCCATCCAATAGTTGACTGTGAGCATCCACTTCTGTGTTTGCTAGGCCCCGGCATAGTCTCACTAGAGACAGATATATCAGGGTCCTATCAGCACACTCTTGCTAGTGTATGCAATGGTGTCAGCGTTTGGAGGCTGATTATGGGATGGATCCCTGGATATGGCAGTCTCTAGATGGTCCATCCTTTTGTCTTAGCTCCAAACCTTGTTTCTGTAACTCCTTCCATGGCTGTTTTGTTCCCAATTCTAAGAAGGGGCAAAGTGTCCACCTTTGGTCTTCGTTCTTCTTGAGATTCATGTGGTTTGCAAATTGTCACTTATATCTTGGGTATTCTAAGTTTCTGGGCTAATATCCACTTATCAGTGAGAACATATCATTTGAGTTCTTTTGTGATTGGGTTACCTCACTCAGGATGATGCCCTCTAGGTCCAACCATTTGCCTAGGAATTTCATAAATTCATTCTTTTTAATAGCTGAGTAGTACTCCATTGTGCAAATGTACCACAATTTGTATCCATTCCTCTGTTGAGGGGCATCTGGGTTCTTTCCAGCTTCTGGCTATTATAAATAAGGCTACTATGAACATAGTGGAGCATGTTTCTTTCTTACTAGTTGGATTTTTAAAAAATGAGATAACTCTGATCCTTTACTCTAAAGCACTGATAAATAAAATGTACTGAACACTAGCCAGAAAACAACAAAGATTTGCCTGGAAACTCAGAAAACATAGCACAAAACACTTCCTTAATACTTATTACATTAAAACACTTGACATTAAATTGAACCATATATTTTAGCAGTTCTGTATTTTAAGTTTTTCTTATACATTGGTTTTAATTTTTAATTGCAGAGTTACTTGAAAATGCTATTAAAATGAAGGTAGATTCCTGTGTACTCTCTAGTCCTCTGTATCTTGTTTAGAAAAAGAAACTAGTTTCCAATCCTCACAGGGCCCAGGGTGGTGCTAAATCTGAAGGTCTCATATTCCACTCTCCAAGGCAAATGCAAAAAGCATAAATTTTACCTCAAAGTTGAGTAATTCATTATCTAGGATGTATAAAGCTGGCATATTGTATTTTCATAATTCCCCAAATCCTGTGAAAATTAGTTCTCTTGCCCTTTTTTGTCCAAAAAGGGATTTCCATTAAGAAACTGATTTCCAAACATGACAAAACATGATACAAGAAGAAAAATGTGGGGTTTCCCTTGTATATCCCTGCCCCTACACCATATATCCAGTCTCTGAGAGGCAAGGTGCTTCCACTCTCACTGAGGCTAGGCAAGGCAATCCAGCTAGTAGAACATATCCCACACACAGGCAACAGCTTTTGTGTTAGTCCCTCCAGTTGTTTGAGACCCACATGAAGACCGAGCTGTCCATCTGTTACATATATTTGAGGAGTCCTAGGTCCAGCCAGTATATATTCTTTAGCTGGTGTTTCAGACTCTGAGAGCCCAAGGGTTCAAGTTAGCTGACTCTGTCTTCCTGTAGAGTTCCTATCCCCTTCAGTACCCATAATCCTTCCTCCTACTCTTCCATAAGAATCCCCAAACTCCATCCACTGTCTACCTGTGGGTGTCTGTATCTGTCTGAGTCAGCTACTGGATGGAGCCTCTCAGAGACAACATGCTCCTGTCTGCAAGCATAACATAGTAGTGTTAGAGTCAGTTTGGGTTTTATTGCTGTGAGGAGATACATATAAAGAAAAGCATATTTAAAGGATACATTAAAAAGGATACATTTATTACAATTTCAGATGTTTAATTCATTATCATCATGGCAGAAACATGGCAGCACACAGGTAAACATAGTGCTAGAGAAGGAGTTGAGAGTTCTATATCTTGATCTATATGCAGCAGAAGAAGAATGTGTGTCATGGTGGGTAATGATTGTGCTTATATGATTTCAAAGCCTGAATACTCAGTAATAGACTTCCTACAATTTGGCCACACCTTCTAATAATGTTAGTCCTAATGGGCCAAGCATTCAAGCACATGAGTCTACGAAAGCCATTCCTATTCACAGTACCACAGCTTTCTCTAAGTTTCTCAAAATAGAAGGATAAAATTATTTTCCAGATGTGCCAGATAGTATCTGGTATAATCTAACATCATTCTTAGTGAGTGCAAAAGTAGTGTTCTGTTTCTTTTGACAGATAAATGTGAACACTTTTGTGGTTCTAGCTGGGTAAAAGATAACAAGAATGATGGAAATAAACTATAATTTTTTGAAAAGAAAGAAGGGGGTTTGTTTGCTTGCTTATTTATTTATTTATTTATTTATTTATTTATTTATTTATTTATTGAGACAGGGTTTCTCTGTGTAGTCCTGGCTGTCTTGGACTCACTCTGTAGACCAGGCTGGCCTCGAACTCAGAAATCCACCTGCCTCTACCTCCCAAGTGCTGGGATTAAAAGCATGCGCCACCACTGCCCGGCAAGAAGGGTGTATTTAAATTACATGGATTAGTTATTTTATTTTCATTTATGTGACCAAATGCATAATGAGAGCTAACAGAATACAGGATTTATCTTGACTCAGGGTTTGAGAGCACAGAACATCATGTCAGGGGAGGCATGATGGGACATGACTTCAATGCATAGGAGTGTATAGTCTGCTCTGCAGATTAAATATCTGGTAAACAGCAAATCTCTAGCTCATATGACTTCAACCCTGAACACAATCATATGGATCTTTCTACCTCAGTACTCAGGGTAAGTCTTCAGCACCCACTTAAAACTTTCCTGACATGTTCTCATAGCACACCCAAAGGTGTGCATTATTACAGACCTTCCTAGGTGTCTCATAAAGCAATCAAATCCAATTGCTCATTCCAAAACCAGAGGGCAGAGCGATAAGAAATATTAAATCCTCAGCTTATTTAGGACATTAAGAAAATTATTGTTAAACCAAACGATGTTGTGTTTCAAAATAGCTATTATGCCAAATTTTAAATACTCTCAATGCAAAACAGTGATGTGTGGCTAAACTGAATTTTATTTTGAAAGAACTTTCACATAAACTTATTGCAGTGCTATTTATATTGATAAAGGATATGGTTAAATAAGTAAGTGTGAAAATAATATTAAAATCTTTATGAGCAGGAATGGGCAATACACACGTGAGTACGTTTAGTATGTGCTAATTTAATGGAAAACTCATTCATGACAAAGTCATCAATGATGTTATTTTAACTACGTAATTTCAACTGACTAAGAAGACATTCATTAAGCACAAATATCAAGCCTAGTGAGCAGATTATAAGCCATTTTTCCCTTCCAAGTAGGTTGTCTTTAGGTAGTGATGTCAGGTAGAGTGGTAGATGATTTATATAGTGATTTTATTTCCATTCCAACCCATACATCAAAAATGACCAGACCATTTCTAAAAAAATGCAAACCACCAAATACACTGATATAAATAAGTAAAAATGTCACACTCGATTATAAATTTACAATATTTGTACATTTTGATATAGAAATTATTTTATTAACATACATTTTTTTAGTTCCATAAGGCCACGTTCCTTAAACTCTTCATCTTTTTTTTAACGTTTCATCTTTTAATTTCTTATTTGAATATTGTTAAAATATAGACTCATATATGGTAAGTGTGTACCTATGTTTAAGCTGTCAATCTCTCACAAGAGTTTTAACAATGTCAAGTACTGCTCTAATGGAGGGAGTATCATTTTAGGTATCACCATCATCAACCACCAGAAAGAGAGAGAGAGAGAGAGAGAGAGAGAGAGAGAGACAGAGACAGAGACAGAGACAGAGACAAAGGCACATATACACACAGAGAGAGTGAGAGAGAAACAGAAATACTCATACACACACACACACACACACACACACACACACACACACACACACACGAGAAAGAGAGAGAGAGAGGAAGAGCTTCTAAAGCAGTAGGTAAGTTTTCATATCAGTTTTTAGAAATGTCTTTGATGTTATTTACCTTGTATCCACCTTGTATTTCCTCTCTTACCCTGTCCTCTCTACCCCATTTCAATGTAATAATTCTTGCTTCCTTAATATGTTTTGAGCCTTTCCTTATATCACTGCTTGCTATCTTTTTTTATGTGTAAGCCAACCCCACCATGACCTTTTAGCAGTTACTTGAACTCCAAGGATATCCAAAATAAAACTACTTATCTGGCTATTTAAAAACAGATAGCATCCTCAAGTGAGATAAAGAAAAAAAATCAGCATTTATTTTTCTCCAGTTTTGGGATTACAATTGAGTACCATCCAGACAAACTGAGCATTTCAGATGCTCAATGAAGTTTTTGATCTATTTTTGTGCAGTCGGAGAGAACTGGGTCTTATTCTTCTGAAAGTAGACATTAAATTAATATTACCAAAGCCATGTATTGCATAGGTTTTCTTTTATTCAGGGCAGATTTTTGATGCCTTTGTGAAAAATTAGCTGGCCACAACATGTTTGTTTATTTTGAGCTTTTGTTTTATTGAAATGGTATGTATGTCTGCTTTTGTGTAGGAGTCACAATGTCTCCATCACTACAGCTCTGTACTATAATCTGTGATAAAGCATTCTAACTTACTAGAGTTGCAGATTTGGATAACTTTGCTGGTGCCTGATCCTTTGTGTTTCTTAATAAATTTTGTGCTCTCTCTCTCTCTCTCTCTCTCTCTCTCTCTCTCTCGTTCTGTGAGGAATATGTATGTAGGTATGTGGGTGCTATAGCATCCACGTGGAGTTCACAAGACAACTTTCAGAAATCAATTTTTTTTTCATTCCAATGTGGAGTGATAATGACTCGCACTATTATACTGAATCTAAGAGGAGTAAAATGTTTGGAGACATTTTTCATTGTTGATATGCATGCATTTTCACATTGTGGTATTGATCTTCCTATAAAGTAGGTACTTGAGAATCACATGTGTTTGTACAACACATTCAAAACAGTACTTACATGCCTTCTCTCACCATGCTTAAAATGTCTCTGCAAAAACAACAAAAAGAGTGTTACAAATTTAGTTTGTGTCTGTTTATAATGTTCTGCAGTGAATGGAAGCATCTTACCTGTCTTGATTAATCAGCAATCTATAGAGGAAAAAGAGAAACAGGAAGTTATCAGTATACTCCATTTTTCATATTCACCCTCAATTTGACATTTTAACATAATGATATCCGAAAAGATTAAAATTAGACTTCTCTACAAATAATTTATTATAACTATTATTTACTTTGGTCCATATGTTTTAAAGCCTGTAGGCACAATACCTACTGTACACTGTGTAAAGATTATCCTTGCAGTACTTAAAGGCTGAATTCTTTGCCCCAGTATATGGTTTCAATGCTTATTCTGAGAATCCCCTGTCTCAATTTTGTGTGAAACACCAAAAACAAAAATGTGCAGTAGTGTAATACTTAATTCATACTTACAGAAGAATGAAAATGGAAAGAAACTTTTGAGTTTATTATTTATAAGAGTAAGTAGTCAGTAGTTCAAAAACTGCCTAATACTGAATACTTGGGTTATAAAGGTCATTCCATGCTTTCCCTTACTTTGTTAGAGTTGGATTGTTTTTCTTCATGTACATTTTGTAGCAAAATGTGATAAGTGGTCATTTTTATAAGCAATGTATTGTTAAAACACTGTTTTGTGGCAGAATTATCACATTTTCATTTCATAGTTTTCAAATCCTAGACTTCTAAACATGTGTAAAGTAATATAGATTCATTCAAGAAAATAAACATGAGAAAACATTTAAAGTGGTAAACCACCATTCAAATGTAAGTAAACATCACTCAGATTGTAGGAATAACAGCAACTTTTCAGATACTTGGTGAAAACCTATTCTTCACACTTTCTGGAAGTATTTACAATCACAGAGAAGAAGAGAGCAATGATCAAGGCAAAGACAAGGAACCTCATGCTTACTGAACCCTGGAAAAGTATAGGTGGGAGATTTAATAACCATCTTTGCACCTTCCATGCAGAATCATTGAGGAGCATGTTGTGCTCCTAGCCTATTGGTCTAAGTTAATATCCCAAGTGTTCACAATGAACTAGTGGAGGAATTGATGATTGATTCGAAATGAGCTGATAAGAGAACACTAAAATTAAGTATAAACTCACTAATTGGTAGCATGATGAGTTATTAGGAAATTACCAAATTAGAATATTTACAAATTAGTATAAAATAATATGGAGGTTTTATCATTAAATTATAATTAAATAAATTATTAAGATGAAAAAAAGCTTTTTTCTTACCAACATGGGTTCAATTCATTTAGCATTAAAAGGGTTGAAGCCTTTTCATTCTCTATGAAATAAAGATTGGAGTTCATTTTTCATCCAGAATGAGTAAGTTCTTTCTGCATCTGTGCTTGGTCTTTTGTTCTATATGAATATGTAATTATGTGTGTGTGTGTGTGTGTGTGTGTGTGTGTGTGTGTGTGTGTGTGTGTGTGTGTAAGTATGTAATTGTGAGAGTGCATGCAAGTTGGGTCCAACGGGCTTGAATGGATATGTATAAATGAACATTATGAATTCGTATATGAATTTATGTGAGATTATGCATATTTACTTATGTAAAAGTTTTTCCTTCTGCAAGTGTTATTTTCTTCTCCTGGTTCAGTAGAAGTTTATTGCTCCAAACTTCCCCCTAGCCCAATAAGCAAGAGGCATCTGGAAAATAGGACAAAGGTTCTAGCAATTAATCCTTAAACTCCTGCTGTTTTTGGATGAGGTGCTAAGTGCCTGAGAATGTAGTCTCCTGCATTAGAGGAACACAGAAGGCAGATGAGCTACAATAGCATAGTAACTTAGACTTAGTTAAGTGAACTTTTTATTATACAGCAACCCTAAATATTTCATAAGACAGAGTCTTACCCCCAAATTCCGTAAGACCAAGTTTTACCCTCCACTGATGCTCTCCCCCTTCCGCTACCTCAAGAAGAACCAACAAGAAAGAAGAACCGCCCTGTTGGGGCTGGCGCCTGGCACACCACCACCACCACCACCACCAAAATAACAAGAATTATTGGTTATTAATGTCTCTCAGTATTAATGGATTCAATAACAGAATGGTTACAAAACAGAATCTATCCTGCCACATAGAAGAAACATAATTAACATCAAACATGGACAATACCTCAGAATAAAGAGCTAGAAAAATATTTTCTAAGCAAATGGTTAAGTCAAAAATTTACACAAATGATAAACAGTCTGAGAAAACATCCTTCACAACAGCCACAAATACTATGACATATCTTGGTGCGGCTCTTAACAAGCATGAGGAAGACCTGTATGACAAGAACTTCAAGTCTTTGAAGAAAGAAATGGAAGAAGATATCAGAAGATGGAAAGCTCTCCTATGCTTGTAGATTTGTAGGATTAATATAACAAATATGGCTATCTTACAAATAAAAATTTAAGGATTCAATGCAATCCCCATCAAAATTCCAACACAATTCTTTACAGACTTTGAACGAACAATACACAACTTCATAAGGAAAAATCAAACAAAAAAACAGGATAGCTAACACAATACCATACAATAAAAGAATTTCCAGAGGTACTGCCATCACTGATTTCAAGTTGTAGTACAGAGAAATGTTATTAAAAAACTGTATTGCATTGGGATAAAAACAGACAGTTTTATCTTTGGAACCAAATAAAATGTCCAGAAGTAAGGCCATACACCCATCGACACCTTATTATTGAAAAAGAAGCCAGAAATATACCAGGGAAAACAGAAAATATCTATAATAAACGGTAGTGGTCTAACTGGATGTCTCCATCAAGAATTCAAATAGATCTATATTTATCATCCTGCACAAAATTCAAGTACAAGTGGATAGAAGAACTCAACATAAAACAAGATATCAGATAGGAGAGAAACTAGGGAATAGCCTTGAACTCATTAGGACAAGAGACAAGTTCCTGGACAGAACACCAATACCACAGGCACTAAGAACAGCATTAACTAATGAAACTTCATGAAACTGAAAGTCTTTAAAAATCTAAGTGCACAGTTAAAATGACAAAATTGCAGCCTACAAAATGGGAAAATATCTTCACCAACCTCACATCCAACTGAGCAATAATTTCCAAAATATATAAAGAACTCAAGAAACTAGACATCAACAAACCAATTAATAATTAATACAATTTAAAAATGAAATACAAATCTAAACAGAGAATACTCAAAACAGGGATCTGTAATGGCTGAGAAGCACTTAAAGAAATGTTTAAAGCCTGTAGCTATCAGGGAAATGCAAATTAAAATGACTTTGAGGTTCCATCTTATACCTGTGTGAATAGGTAAGCTCAAAGACACAAGTGACAGCTCATGATGGTGAGGATGTGGAGAGAGAGAGAGAGGGAGAGGGAGAGGGAGAGGGAGAGGGAGAGGGAGAGAGAAAGAGAGAGAGGATAGAAGCCATAAAGTACAAGATAGTCAAGCTACAATCCACAGACACGAAGCAGCTAGGTAACATGGAGGGCTCAAGAGAATATGCACAAATCTCACTAAGAAGGTGAAACAGAATAGACCCCGAGGACAAATAGGCAGGAGGTGACTGAATCAGGGAGAGAGGTGGTGATGGGAACATTAAGGATCAGCTGTGGGAAGGATGGAGGAAAAGAATACTGGAAGAGACAACTGGAAGTGGGGGGAGGGCATCTCTTGCATGAGCTAGAAAGCTAGTGTGATGGAAATTCCAAGGAATCTACCTTGGTGACCCTAGATTAACTTCTAGCTTATGAGGCATATGGAGCCTGAACCTGCCATCTTCTGTACCCAGGCAAAATTTCCAGAGGAGATAGGATACCAATCTAGCAACAAAACACTTGGTCTACAGGATGTGTTGTGGTAAAGAAGGCACAAAAACTGTGGGACTGACAACCAATGACTTGTCCTGCTTGAGTCTCATGCCGTGAGTGGGAGCCTACTCCTGATACTGCCAGGAGAGTCAGGAACCAGAGACTGGACAGCGCAGCAAGCCACAATAGAACCAAACATGAATGGAAAAAAAAATAAATGATATGATTTTTAATGATATTCTTTTCTTCTCATAGACTTGTGTTTAGCACAATTGACAAATGGGAAACTTTACCTAGCAACCAATGGAAACAGATGCAGAGACCCACAGCCAAACATTAGGCAGAGCTTGGGGTATCCCATGGAGAGGAAGGAAGGAGGAACTTAAGGACCAGAGGGATTAAGGACACCAGAATCAACTCACCTGGGTGTATAGGAGATCACAGATACAAACCAGCCAACCAGCAATCCTGACCTAGGTCCTCTGCACATATGTTACACTTGTGTAGCTTCGGGACTCATAATAGTGTAAGCACGAGCTATCTCTGACTCTGTTACCTGTCTTTGGGACCCTTTCCTCCAACTGTCTACCCTTAATAGGAGTGGTGGTGCTTAGTCTTCTGTAACTTGATATGCCATGGCTAGTTGATCATCCAGGTCTGCCTTACTCTGAAGAGAAACTGAGGAGAAGTGGATGTGGTGGCCTTGGGAGGGGAGATTGGCCTGAAATGAAGGTGTGGGGGAAAGACTGGGAGAAGAGTAAGAAGCAAAATTGAGTAGGGGTGTAAATTAAACACATAAATAATTGAAGAAAGAAGACAAAGATGAAGATGAAGAAGAAGGAGGAGGACGAGGAGGATGATGACAAGGACGAGGAGGAGGACGACGAGGAGGAAGAAACAAAAATATAAAACATTTGAAACAACAAAACTTGAAAAAGACAAAACAAACCAATTAACAGAAAAAAGAGCCAAAGAAAAAGCACAAGAAACAAATATATTGAAAACACACACACATACACACACATTTGAACACACAGACATCTCATGAAGAGACCATGAGCTTTAAACCTGTGGTGGCCCTCTGTATGCCACCAACAGTTTGATTTTTAAAAATAAACCTTAGTCTATTTATCTTGTATTGATACATGGAATTTTTTCCTTTCATCTTTTGCTATCTATTAATTCTTCCCTAATTCTTTCATCACCTAACTTAAGTAAAGGAACCATGATGTTAACAGATCTGTGCCTGTAAAGCAATATTCCAAGTGCTCTATACCAGTGCGTTCTAACCTCCTAATGCTGCTACCCTTTAATACAGTACCTCATGTTGTGGTGACCCCGACCATGAAATTATTTCATTGGTACTTCCTAGTTAATATTACTACTGATATTAATCATAATGTAAATATCTGTGTTTCCTGATGGTCTTAGGTGAACCCTGTGAAAGATTGTTTAACCTCCAAGAGAATAATGACCCACAGGTTGAGAATAAATCTGCTATAAATCATGACCTTCTTCAGGAAATGCATTCCAGTTAAAATATTTGAAAATGATTACAAATTAAATTTAAAGTTTTTCTCATTCAGGTAGGAAGAATATAATGAAAGCATTATTTCACTCATTACTTTATGTGGTCATTCCTGGATGTGCAAGATGGCATATGATGGAGGATTAGCATGCTCCTGATACAATAGTGTCCAACTGTCATAGATATGACATGATCAGGAAGTATAGAAGTAGGATGTTCTAAGGATTTGTGGAACAGAATATGTCTGATATTTACTTATCTAAATCCAAAACTGTAAAACCTTTGGTAAAAGTGTGGCATTAATTAATGAAGGAAGCACCAAAAAATGACATCTGGCAAGTGTGCTGTGTCATTGGCACTGAAAGCTGCAACCTCCAAAGGTATATTTAGAGAAGACATTGGTTGGAATTCCTCCTCTCCTTCTAGTTTTCCTTGTCTCTGCCTGCTCTACCCCTGCACTTCACCACTATTCCTGACTATTTAAACTGGAGCTGAGGATCACATCACATGCAGGTCCTCATGCTTGTATATAAACACTTCACCATCAAACTATCTCATCGACTTCCATTAGATCCAACTTGAAATCTATACTTAAATAAAAATATGCATATCCACTTCTCTTTCACTAAACCCTGTGCTCTTTGCAATTGTCATCGCCTTACTGGCATACATTAGTAAAGGTCAGAGGTGTAACTCCAGTGAGTTACTAAGTTGTCAGCTACACATAAACCCCACAAAATAATGCTAATGAATATTTGTGTTAACCAAGGCTTGGTTCCTTCATTCACCTACATGTATTTGAGTTAGATGAGCTGATCTATGTATTTTGTTTTAAACACAATTTATTTAAAGGAGAATAATGGAAGAATAAAGGGGAAGAAATGTCTAGAAAGAAAGCTTAATGATCATAAATAATTATTTCATTAGGAACCAGGTGGTTGCATAAGGTCATGAATATACTTTCTCAATGAGAAGTGAAACACTAAGTTATTATAATATTTGCATCTGGCTTAAAGGACAAATAAGCACAAATAACATTTCAAAATGTTAAATTTTGAAATTTGATGTTACCTTTTGTATTATATAACTTTTATCAGGATACACAAATATAAAAATATCCTGTATGACTCATGAAAGAACTCACAAACAAAACAGAAGGAGAAAATACCTTCAGCCAATATTCTGGATTATTTCAGCATTTATAATAACCCTAAACACCTTATGATGGTCAGTTGCTTTTCTGCCAAAGTCTGCCACACTCCTGAAGTGTTCCTTTTCTTAGCACATGCTGAGTGCAGAAGAGAGATCATATTTCTGAGTCTGTGGTATCTCCTACTTTCTTTAGAATAGTGGGAAAAATGATAAGCACAAAATAGACAAATAAATAAATGTAAATATGAACTTAGATGCATTCTGCAGACAAGTGAACATAGAGAAGAAATGGAAGTGTAGTCATTGGTGATGACTGTCATCACCTGCTTTGTAAATGAGGAGAGACTATGAGATCAGGCAGAACAATAGGAAAGGAGAAGAGAGTGAAGAACTGTCACAAGGGGCAGGTGTTGATGATATAAGACTCTCACTAAGATAAGAAAATTTTATTAAGAGGTAAAAATGCCCTGCCCTGGATAACAGTGCCAAAATTAAGACATCTGTAAATAACATTCGGGCTATCTGTGCTTCATAAACCTCTCCTGAACACAAATGAAAATTTATAATTCCGTGTAAACAAAAACAATTAGTACCTGATGAAAAATACATTGTATTAGTTAGGCTTTATGGGCAATATTTTTTTAATTGTATGACTTTTGCTTATATTTATAGATCAATTTAACAACAATATTTTAAGTAATACGCCATTTTATTATACTTAAAATAATCTCATGGATTGAATTAAAATATCCCACTTACATATGAAATGCTATTAGCTATTCCTTTCTACATGCATTTTTAGTTAATTATATTATTTACACTTGAAATATTACATTGATTGCACTGTTTACTTTCTTTCCCTACATTGGTGTTGTGCTAAAGAGTGTTTTGAATATTAGCTAGTTCTGCTTATATTTCTAAATAGCTATATTATCTTAAATAACACGATTTTCCAAGTCTAAATTTTACAAATGATATCTAGGGTCTCTTCTAATCTTCGTCTTTTTGAGTGGTAGTCTACTTTACTCTCTGTGCTGCAACAAATTAAACAAAGCAATTCTATTTCTATGCATTTATATGACCTCCACTGTTACATTAGGGTTCACTCAAATCTCATGTTTGTCTATTGCAGGCCCATTACCCAAGCCCTAGGACACATTGCACTGACTGTATCTAGTTTGTTCCAAGGCTATTGAGAAATCTCAGTGAGGATGTTTCTTTCCTTGTGAAAACTGCAGATCTTAAGTTGAGCAAGCCTAGGTTTCTATACTTTGCCTCTTATATAATTGTGGTCTAAAGTTTACCTTACTGAAGACATCAACTTTATTTTAAGCTTGTAGTTTGTCTACTTTTCACTGGAATATTCTCTAACTCTAGTATATTATTCACTCTTTCCTTGATCACAATTTTCTCATTTTCTGGCTCAGACCAATCTATAAGTATATTGATTAAAACAGCTTAATGTTAGTGAGAGAGTCTCAAGGAAATACTGGATCTATTGCACAAGATGTAAAGCATTTTGCTGAGAAATTAATAGGAAATGTTTCATGGATAAGGCTTGCTCACTTCTGTATTCATTTTCTTAGAAGTCATATATTGTTGGCTGGCATTGGCAATCACAGGGCAGCCAAACTGTTTCCTAAATTGGCTTAAGGCAATGGAAATTTTTCAATATTTCCTTTTCTAGATTCTCTCTGACTTAGAATGTACACAAAATTAAAGTTAATTTGACTGGAACTTAGTCTTTGTCATTAAATTCTGAATACAGAATTGTGGTTAGTAAAAGATGGTTCACAAACTCAACAGGAAAAATGAAAATATATTTATTTTTCTGCAATTGATAATAAAAAATATTCACTAGTCAAAGCCCTCATTAATTAAGAATAATGAATAAGAATAAGTTAAGTTTAATACAAAATTAACCAGTTAACTTTTTTCTTTATTTATACTTATTTACACTGTATACCACGAACAAGTTTTGTAAACACATTTTAAAATGATGCTACATGAAATAAGAATCATTTTATTCCTCTGATACAATTCTAATTTAAATTTATGAAAGCAGAAAATATTTCAATTATCACTATTCTAAGATCAAAATATTTTAATGTTTAATAACAAAAAGTCAAAACCAAAGTTTTCAAAAAAGTAAAAATAAAAAAGAAACCAATAAATTAATATATAGTTGTAATTGGCTATGCTTTCTCATTGCTATAGCACAGACTTGACTACTGTGAGTGTTACTATCTCTCACAAATTTAGTATGATGTTAGTGTAGTATCTGTTAAGAAAAAAAGATCATTAATTAGCCATATGGTAAATGTTTTACTTTAAAGGAAAATTTATATTTTACAGGCAGAGAATAATAGAAAAAAGCATTATAGAATGAGCAGCATCAAACTGAAAGAGCTAAATACTTTTAAGGATATCATCCATTATGTACACATTAGAATTTGAGACACATGATTTATAACTCTACAAACCAAGTACTTTGAGGCCTTCTTCTGCTCCTTCAGCTTTTGCTATGGTAATTCTGCCAATATCCTATTGACCTTGTGGCTTTCAGTTTTGTT